>NC_047106.1:26846220-27528720 GCF_902500255.1 Thalassophryne amazonica
CACTTCTGGGGCCATTACTTTAAAATACTGAAGACAGGATCATGCATCAAGACACTCAGGGTGTCTGATCACATTTCCCTCACTGTTAACCCAAACAACCAGAAAAATGGATCCACCGATGTCGATTCAACAGATTCATTTTTCATACGACACGAGTGGAAAACACTGATTTGTAGACTGTGACAGCTTGACAGTGATATTGTTGTATGACAAACTGCAAGCAAATACCAGAGGAGCTGCCTTAAGAAATCAGCAGATGCAGTTTGGAAGTGTTAATGTAAGCCAGTTTTGTAAGTAAATATAGCCCAATACAGCCCAAGGGTGCAGAAAGAGGATGAACCAAAGTTTGTTTGTTTTTTGTTCTTCTTGGGTAGGTGTAGTTACACTGAGATAAGAAAATGGAATTAAGTACCTGAAAAGTCACTTTTCTAAATCCTTTCGCCCCCATAGCCACCGGCGAATTCACAAAAACGAGTTTCTTAATGTGCCCATTAATGAGTACATCCATATTACATCAATGCAGGTGAGAGACCAGACTAATTTGTCCTTTCAGATCTTTTTCTTCTAAGTTTGATGAGTTTTATGGTTTTGACTGATGTTTTTACAGCAAAGCCGGATGCTATGACTCATGTGAATACTGCAATCATACTTTCATTTGGCCACAAAATATGAGAGTCAATTTCAGTTTAATTCACTGTTTTTTATGGTGATTGACAATATTTTTGGTAAATTCAGTTCATTTCAATTATACAGTGCAAAATCACAGCAAAAGTCAGCCCAAGGCACGATACAGGAGCAGTGTTGAAAGCTTATACACTCCATGAGCAAGCATACTGGCAACAGTGGTAGAGAAAAACTCCCTCAAGGAATTTTTGATGATGAGAAGAAACCTCAGGGGGAACAGACTCAGTGTGGTGACCATCTGCTTTGGCCAGTTCTAACAAATAAAACAACACACACGCATGCAAGAACATGCACTGATTGAAATATTGTAGCAAAGCAACTATAATTTAGCGTTCACAGTAATAGACTTGAATTTGTGGAAATTGCTAGCTTCATGCGTTTGGCAAACCAGTGTTATGGCCCCTTCACACATAGTATGGCATTTGGGCAAAAACGGCGAAACAGCACAAAACAGTTCGAAATTAGTGCACAAAGCATTGTGCACAAAGCATCATGCCGACAGGCAGGTGTGCACTAACCCGGTGCAAGAGTTTGTGCACATGCCAGTGTCTGTAGAGCAAGAACAGTGCCAGATGCAGCACATGGCACCCACAGTCAGAGACTTCACCACTGAGCTACGGAGCTGTTCTTTCAAAGCTGTAAGAAGCTGCCTCATATCAGGAAGGTCATGGAAGTATTACAAAAAAAAAAAAAAAAAATCATACACCATATAAAAACACAGCATTTATCAAGCCAGCAATACAAATATGATCCATCTGTTCCTCTGGTGATGACCCATGGTCACAGACATACAGTCATGAAATGACATGAATGAGAAGCAGTGTGCTCTGATGTTCAGATCTACTGGTCAGGTGCGTCCAGTCGGCTGTGCGCATGTTCTGCCCAACATGCGTGTCTTGTGGACAGTGCGCCACAACACAGACACTGCGTCATGTGGAACAGAGCTCACATGGGTGATGTGATGGTCAGATCGCCCGCTGCATGTTCCGATCTGATGGTCTGTTTCAACCCAGGGGGCTGTCAGTGTCCGCTCCGTGTGCATTCTTCTGCTATTGCTGACCTCTGAGGCCATGAAGTTTTCCAAAATAGCTACTGAATCATATTAGCTTGCCATGTGACAGAAGCTAATTTTATAAAATTCTGCCCTACTCTAGTACAAACTGGTCCAATACCTGACATGTTCGCCATCTGCTATATGACAATGTCAACTTATTTTTCCAGTAGGGATTATGCTACCTAAATAGCTAGCTAGCTTCATCTCCAGTGGTTCAATACTCTGGTTTAGTTTGTTAGCATGGAGCAAGTTCAAAACAACACCCTTTATGAGCAAATATGTAATTGAGTATGAGTAATAAGTGAAAGAAATAATGAAGTAATAAGTAAAGCTCCAAACCATTTGCTAATTTTACAAAATAATTTACTTGCAGTTGTTTTGGAGTGATGACATGTTTCACATTTGTAAAAGGAGCTGCAGTTGGTCTTGCAAAAAGCATAGACTTCATAGATACTGGACACAGCTTTTGAGACATCGCCCATAGGTTTTCTGAAGAGCACTTTTGGCTGTGGGTATCAGCATCTTGACAGATTTTAACTCTGCCTAACTTCTGGCCAACCTTTAAATAGGTAAAGAGGTGGAGTGTGGGGAAAAACCAGTATGACCTGGGAGGGCCAAATGAAGCCATAACATGCTCCCCCCGACTCCCCGCCCTCAGCTTGAGCTCCCAAACAAGCAAAGCTAAGGCTAATGCCGCATTCACACCGGGCGCGACCAGATGCCACAAATTTGTGTCGGTGGCGTGGTGACGGACGCACCACCATTGCCCGGTGTGTCGCTCTGCTTTCGCTGCGAAAATTCGCCCCAGTGCATCATCAAATAGGAGGAGCTTCCATTCAGCTCACCGGCTCCGGTTGTCAGTCAAGTTAACATGACGGACCTTGATCACATGGAGCGAGTTGTTGTGGAAAGTTGACAAACATCATGAGACGTTCCCAATTTGGGGAGTATCATTATTTGCTGCAGGAGCTGCGTCTGGATGACGTCTGCTTTCAGCGGTCCTTCCGGCTCTGCAGGACCCAGTTTGAAGACCTCCTGTCCTGTTCACGTGTGCACATGTAAACAATAAAAAAAAAAAAAAAAAAAACTCCACTGCCCCTGCTGTGGGGCTGCTGCTCACTCTTCCCCAAAAAACTGTCATAATTGTGAAATAAAGGACAAAACGGACATAAGTGTTGCTCACAGGCTGGCTACCAGACACAGGACATGTTCACATCCAACTCAGTCAAACTCCAGACATCTCCACGTCACTACATATCTAGTCCCTGATTGGTCATCGTGGTGCGACAAGACGAAAGAGTTCACATTTTTCAACTTGGGAAGGAGGGCAATGCGACGTGACGTGACGCAATATTGTGCCACAAATGCGCCAATCGCTCAAAATCGCTTCACTCGCATTGCTTCATTCACGTCCATTGTGCGTGCTTGGCGCCACAACGCGTCCTTCCATAGGTATTACATGACAACCTGTCGCTGCTGTCGCTTGCGTCGCGCCCGGTGTGAACGCGGCATAACAGGGTAAGCTTGTTTTGAGTGTTTGATTAATGTATATTTTGTGGATTGGGCATTGGTTTTCATAATTTATGGCTTGAATGTGGGTATTAACATGTATGACTACGACCTGCGTACTATGAATACCCATTGGACCATCAGAGGACCCAATGACACCAAGCTACCTGCTAATTAATACTAATGATGCACAAGGAAATGACAAATTTTACTTAGTGTATATACTGGAGCAACAACTCCTTTGATGGTCTCTTAGTACACTTAACCTCACAGCAAGCCAGATTATCTCATATATTATAATGATGAAATGCTCAGGAAGGACAAATAGTCAACTCAACCATATGCCTAAAATTGCTTAAACGGATGAGCTATATAAAAATTCATTCCAAACATTCATGAAGGGGAAGCTAGCTTCAGAGACCAAAACCATTATTATTATTATTATTATTATTATTATTATTATTATTATTATTATTATTATTATTATTATGTACTGGGCTGTAAATATGTTTATTTCGGCTGTGAAGATAGAGAAGTTAACATGGGATTTTATCGGGAGTCCCTTTTGGAGCCACCCTCAAATGTCCTTCCAGGGAACTGCAAGATGTGCAACTTCCACGCTGGCTTCAGTTATCAGGACTGTAAGTTGGGGCTTGGCAAAAAGTGAGAAATGTCATCTCGTGTCCAGTCCTTCAAATTAGGCAATAAGTATTAGATAGTCTAATCCCTAATGAGAAAGCAACATTCCAAATTTTCCTGATTTTATCTGATCTATGGCTCAGGAGCAAGTTAGGGTGAAATCTCTGACTCAATGACACTTAATTAGGAGTAGTCAGGGAGTGAACTAACAACCTTTCTGTAAATGGTGAACAACCATTTGCTCATTTGTAAATGGTTCACTGCACTTCATTGCATTTCAGCAATATGCATACTCCAGCAACTCTTAGTGTCCAAAACGTTTATGCCATATTGAGCAATTTTCCAAAAAAAAGAAACTTTAGTTAAAATGGCTGGAAACCAAATACTACCATCACCTTGAATAGTTACATCACTGTCATCCAGATCAGGATCAGACAATAACAGTACAACATAATTACTGTTATCACAATCATAGCCGTCTCACCCTGAAATTATTCTCATCGTTTCATTTGCACACCTTTGTTAATGTTTCAGTCACTGAAGCGTCTCTTCTTCCTGCCTAATGATGATTGCCGGTGTCTGATGTCAAGTCGGCACTAAGTGTGACAGCATGAGAGCCCTTGAATCATTTAGTAAAGAAAGACTGCACTTTAGAAGATGTCATGCAATCATGAATGGGGGTGGGGGTGGGGTGGGGGGAATCATATTGAAGGTGACATAGTTAATCCGTTTTTGCAGGAAACAAGAGGCAAAATGTAAAACTGTTTTCTTCAGTAGTTGCAATGGAACAGTCAAGCATTCCCATATGACTCCATTTTTATCCTGCTTTCCCATCTGATACAGGCACTCACAGCTTTTTGCAGCGATGTCTCACCCTCACGCGCTAATGTCACTGTGCTGCACACTGGTACCAATGTAACTGATTAAGAACCTTGCTGCTTAAATCCCTTTCTCACTTTCACAGATATGCATCCCAGATGCTCATGGTTTGAAACCTTTTTCACACTTTGCAAAAACCTGAAGGATGCTCGTGACAAACCAGGACGTTCTGTCTTTGTGGTGCTGCCTTGTTTAAATTGTGAAGGTATTTGAAAATATGTTTTTTTTTTCTGTTGCAAACTTTAGAATGTTTTAGTCATCTCTTGCATTTCAACAGAACCATAAACAAGATCAAATCTGTGGGCAACCATGATCTCCACACGTTGGTTTTCCATGTTTATAGATGATCTTCTGTGATAGATATCTGTGAAGGAAATAATGAAGCTTTAGTGATTTTCCTGTCTGATTTGGGAAACGGAACATATGTCCCTCTGGTTGTACGCCTGCTTCTTTCAACCTTACTTCACCACATTGTTCTAACCAGCAAAAGCCATGACTGCTTCTCTTGCCAACAGTAGCTGCAGGTCAAAGCAAGCAGAAGGAAGATCTGCTGATGCAATGAAGATGCTGAGTGATCCTGGCTGACTCGTTTGCCTTTCACCACTGTTAAAGGAACATGAACATCCAGCTTGCTTTGTTTTTCAGTCTGGCAAGTCGTCAGATCAGGTCTGGGAGGGTGCGCTTGTGCTACCCCACTGTGGAACCACCTGTTGAGCAACCACCTAGGCAGACAACTGGTCCATCCCTAACCTCTTGATACTAAACATCTGTCTCCTCCAGCCAGGTGAAAAGTGGGCGCCCCCCTTGGCCATTTCTAGCCACTGGGGTCCTCAACACTGATGCGCCCGCCTGCTGGATTACACCTAGAGAAAGAGGACACATAGCCAAAATGTCATCACTGATGTTCTCTCACAAGTGGTACTCATCAACAAAGTGAATACTCCTCATCTGATTCTCCCTAACTGACCATTCCTTTGACATAAAGTCAAGGATGGTCTAAAGAGGACTTGTACCAAAGACATCCTGGAGTCACCTTACAGTGGGTCTCTGGTTAGCATCCACTTCTCAGCATCACCAAACACCTCTGACCAGGGATCTCATGGCTCCATCAGCTCTTCCTAGCTGTCTCTCAATCTCAAAGGCAGAGGACCCAGAGATGTGAATGTCAGTGTTGAGATAAGTGAATCTCTGTGCAGGTTCAACAAATTCACCGCCTCCACATACACGCCTGACAGCAGAGTCTAAGAAGTGATTGAAAACTTGGCAAGTGAAACTAAATACATTTTCCACCACATGTACTATTGTGTTGTGTAGGATGCTACTCATAGACAGCGGTGTCAGAGTTCTCCATCAACCTCTCGTATAAAATAATCAGCAGCAAGACATTTCTGGCTACGTTGCTACGTTTGTGCTGGAATCACTTCTGGAGACTGAGTAGGAATCCAAGTCATCGTTTCATGCAGCTTCATGTCCATATGTCTCAATACGTAAGTAAGTAAGTAAGCAGATACAGTAAGTTCTCAGAACAGGTGCTGCATTAACACGCTTAGATTGTCTTTGTCTTCCATAGTTAATCCGTGGGCCACATAGGTTGTGTCGCTACCATCCAGGGTGGCAAAACGTGTGATATGGTTGCTCACATACCTTCAGGATAGAGACTTGAAAAATGTAACTCTATCACTGTGGTAGCTGTAACCAGGATGGGGTCAATGAAGGAAGAGAAAAGGGTCAAAATTCTAAAAAGCTACAATCATCTTGATCACATTATTTGTCTGACCAGAGATTCCAAAAATTGATGTCTGAATATTATGGCGCCGTGGGATAAAAACTGCCTAAATTGGGGCAAAGGTTAATTTCAGTTTGTACAGGGGTCAAAATTTACATTTGCTCCAATTTGCTAAAAAAAAGAGGCAAATTATTATTTGTGCTAATATGGCTGATAAATGGAGTAGTTTTGACTGTGGTGGATATTTGGTGTCCAGTAATGATCAAAAAACAAAGTCCACTGGATTCTGTGACATATGTTAATATGATAACTAAACATACTAGATGGTGCAAGCTGTTCCATTTTAAAAACCGCCGTAACGTAACCAAGGATTTGCATCAGTTTTTACTAAAAATGGAGCAACTTTAACTTTTGACACCTGGACAAACTGGTAATTGGCCTTGTCACCAACCTTTCAGATTTTACTTCACTAGTGCAGTGCTCGTAGGAAGTATGTATTCTGATAGAAAAGTGAGAGCTTTGCTGATGATGTTTGTGGAAGCTGGTGCGTGAGAACGTTCCGCCTTGTGATAATAAAGCAAGAAGTGTCTGTGTGTCTGTCTGTGTGCCTCTGGCTCCCATATCTCTCAGACTGTTTGTGTATTATTTATCTCTTTAATTTATTTCTTCCATCTCATCCCAGTGAATGTGTTAAAGATAGGTATCTGCATCTGTTTAAGGCAGAGAGTGACGACAATCTTTGTCGACGATCTTTGCCGAAGCTGGCGCGTGAGAACATTCCGCCTTGTTATAATAAAGCAAGAAGCGTCTGTCTGTCTGTGGCTCGCATATCTCTCAGACTGTTTGTGTATAATTTATTTCTTTAAGTTATTTCTTCCGTCACTCCCCGTGAACATGTTAGAGACAGGCATCTGTTTAAGGCAGAGAGTGACACATCTTTCTCGACGCACGTGAGAACGTTCTGCCTTGTGCCAGTAATGATGATGGCTTCAAAATAAACATTTTGAAAATGAATCCCCAAAATTTTCATAATAAAAGATGCACATCATCGTGCCATGCGCGAGCCATATCGAAAGCTGAGGCCGATCTGACAAACAGTCAGAGAGATATGCGAGACACACACACACACACACACACACACACACACACACACACACACACACACACACACACACACACACACACACACACACACACACACACACACACACACACACACACACCCAGATAACATTCAGTCATAGATAGTCCAAGCTATACCTTTTTGGAATGTTTCTGAATGTTTCTGAAATAATGCAGTATACAGTAAATTTTTCAGAGTAAAATATACTCTGAAAGGATAACATTTGGTCCCAGTCCAAATAGAGTTAAATATACTCTTATCACAGTGATAAATCAATTCTACCACAGGGCAAAATCAGCTCTATCATGCTGTGAATGACCCTTATTGGAGTTGAAAAACATGATTTGACAAGACGGTAGACCTGATTTCACTCTATAAAAGAGTGTATTTAACTCTATTTGAACTGGGAGCAAATGTTATCCTGGCAGAGTATATTTTACTCTGCAAAATTTACTGTGTGTACTTTTCAATATGATTGGAGCATTCTGAAATGTTGACCCATGTGTAAACCTTTACTGACCCCTCTGTAGCGATATCTACCACTTCAGGATGGACATCAGATGTAAACATTAACTTGGGACACACACCTAGTACATACCACGCTAGGTTGTACTGACACGCGCACTTTCCTCCACAGCATGTCTTTTTCCTGGTTCTCTCCCTCAGCCCCAACCAGTCCCAGCAGAAGACTGCCCCTCCCTGAGCCTGGTTCTGCTGGAGGTTTCTTCCTGTTAAAAGGGAGTTTTTCCTTCCCACTGTAGCCAAGTGCTTGCTCACAGGGGGTCGTTTTGACCGTTGGGGTTTTACATCATTATTGTATGGCCTTGCCTTACAATATAAAGCGCCTTGGGGCAACTGTTTGTTGTGATTTGGCGCTATATAAAAAAAAATTGATTGATTGATTGATTGACTTTCAGGGTCTGGCCCAAGGCACAGATGCAATCGGATGATGTCACCAAGGTGTCTACGCAGCAGGCCAAAATAGGAAACTGTGATCTTCAGTGACGCCTATTGAAGGTGAAAGCGAAGTGGCCTGAAAAGAGCCTCTAAACTACATATCAGAGCCTGTTGAACGCTCCCTTGCAGTTCACCGACAGCTGCACCAATCACCTCACTAATAAAAGTCCTATTACAGCACCTCTGTGAATCTCATGTGAATGTAAGAGGAAGCAGTGCAGCTTTTCAACTTGCATTTTTCACTCACCAGACACGACAACATTCAGGGCCACCCAGCAGCTCTGGATATGGTGCAGAGCTACACGACTGCACCTGCTGCAATGCACCGCGGCATCGATAGCAAAGGTTAGCCAGATTAATATCCGTCCTGCTGGGTGCCGTACCTTCGGGCACAGCTCCACCTCTGCCTCCTGCCTCCTCGACCGTAGATGGAAAATATTCATGAATTGGCTACGCTCTATTAGGCTGTCACTGGCCCGGGTGATTAATGGGGTTGGCACATGTGGACGAGCGACCGACAGCAGGCCGCCAACTGACCAACCGACTGCGGGAGCTGACAGAGATAGGCCGAGCTGGAGAATGCTGAATGCTGATGCAGAACACACACATACACACACAAACACACACACACACACACACTGGGCGTGCTGCCATTGTGGGCATTTTCTTTTGAATGAATCAGGGTCAATGGAGTGGCGTCATTTCCTGGACGATTTCTCTCTTGTTGCCAACATATAATTCCAGCGCTGTTTCCTCCTCCGACTCAATTTCACTCTCATTCTCCCACGTCCTCTCCCAAGCCCTCACCTCTACTCTCATTTCAAACTACCCCTTGTCTCCTTCATCTCCCTCTCATTTTCCCTCATTTTTTTTCTTTTTTTTCCATCCCATTTTAATTAAAATCTTGAATTACGGTTTTTGCTAGCCCCCTCTTAGCCCACTGACACACAATAAGCCACAAAAAACCAGGAGTAGGAAGAACTGCAACATTAGGCCGAGACCGTTCTCCAGACCGGACGTGACTGATGTTAGATGGAGCCTGAAAGCTCTTTTTATCACAGCTTTTGTCAGTCTTGTATTTATCAAGTGGCGAGGAAATAAATGTCACAGAAATGGGATCTGAACCCTGAATTGGACAAATGAGTGGCAGCAACAGGAACACACAGCAGTAAAACAACACTTGCAGCTGTAAAGGTTTATGCAGCTGTGTTGAACAACACTGGTGCTGAGGACGTTTTCCTCTCATCTATTAATTCTTGCAAGAACATTTTATTTATTTATTTATTTATTTTACAAAATCAAATGCATTTTCCTTCCTGCATTTTGAAAGTAATTTGAGTTCATCTTAAATTATGATTTTTACCAGACAGACTGCAAACATGTGTGTTTGGCCTCACAAAGAACAGTTAAGGCACAAACAAACTTCAGTTTTAGCAAGCAAAATAAACAATTTACGAGTATACCTACAAATCGATTTTGGCTTTATACTTTATGTGAAAATTAAGATTGAAAATATTTTATTTCGACTGACTCATCTCAAGCAGACAGAGATTAATTTTTCTTCTGCTGTTTTGTTCTTGTAAAAAAAAAACATTATTTTGAACAAATCCACAACATTTTTTTTCATCAAAAATTTCTGCAATTTTCATTTTGTTGTTCAAACAGTGTATTTTCTTTATTTCTCTGTGCAACTTCCATGTACCACACATATTATTACTAGTAGTAACTTTCAATTTCAATTTCAGTTTAAATTTATTTTCATTTATATAGCGCCAAATCACAACAGAGTTGCCTCAAAGCACTTCACACAGGTAAGGTCTAACCTTACCAACCCCCAGAGCAACAGTGGTAAGGAAAAACTCCCTCTGAGGAAGAAACCTCAAGCAGACCAGACAAAGGGGTGACCCTCTGCTTGGGCCATGCTACAAACATAAATTACAGAACAATTCACAGAACAATTCACGGACGAATATACAAGAAATGCTATTGGCGCACAGGACAGGAGGATCGCCAACACGAATACAACTCAGAATACAATACAATACAATACAACAGAGAAATACTAAGGTGATCACCAGCCACTAGCCCTAAACTTCACTAAAAGACCCAGAATTTAGGTAAAGTTGAAGCCGCAGCCCGCTCCAATTACTAAAAAATGAATTAAAAGAGTAAAAAGTGTAAAACAAAACTGTACCAGTATGCTAGCCATATGAAAGGGAAAATAAGTGCGTCTTAAGTCTGGACTTGAAAATCTCCACAGAATCTGATTGTTTTATTGACACAGGGAGACCATTCTACAGAACAGGGGCACGATAAGAGAAAGCTCTGTGACCCGCAGACTTCTTATTCACATTAGGGACACAAAGTCGTCCTGCACCCTGAGAACGTAAAGCCCGGGCCAGTACGTAAGGTTTAATTAGGTCAGCTAGGTAGGGAGGTGCCAGTCCATGAATAATTTTATAGGTTAGTAGCAGAACCTTAAAATCTGATCTCACTGGGACAGGATGCCAGTGAAGGGATGCCAAAATGGGTGTAATGTGGTCGAACTTTCTGCTTCGTGTCAAAAGTCTGGCTGCAGCATTTTGAACCAATTGGAGACCCCTAATGCTAGACTGCGGTAAACCAGAAAATAGAACATTGCAGTAGTCCAATCTAGAAGAGATAAATGCATGGATCAGGGTCTCAGCATTAGCCACAGAAAGGATGGGACGAATCTTCGCTATATTTTGCAGGTGGAAGAAAGCAGTCCTAGTAATATTTCTAATGTGGAGGCCAAAGGACAACGAAGGATCAACAATTACCCAAAGGTTCCATCATTTCAGTCTTATCAGAGTTTAAAAGTAGGAAGTTTCTAGACATCCAACTTCTCACTGCTGCAATCGTCTAAGGATTTTATGTGAATGAGATTACCAGCAGTTATCGGCATGTATAACTGAGTATCATCTGCATAGCAGTGAAAGGTAATCCCAAGACGCTGCAATATGTGCCCAAGGGGTGCTATATAAAGGGAGAAAAGCAGGGGGCCTAAGACAGACCCCTGTGGAACCCCAAATTTCATGTCCCTAAGGTTAGAGGTAGTGTTACTGTACAAAACACAGTGAGAATGACTGGTCAAGTATGACGTCAGCCATGCAAGGGCACTCCCAGAAATCCCAAAATAATTTTCCAGCTTATCAAGTAGAATATGATGATCCACTGTATCAAATGCAGCACTGAGATCTAACAGCAACAGAACCGTAGTGGTGTCCGAATCCATTGTAAGCAGAAGATCATTCACCACTTTAGTGAGAGCCGTCTCTGTGGAATGATATTTTCTAAAAGCAGACTGCAGTGGCTCAAAGAGATTATTCTCAGTAAGACAGTCTACGAGCTGCCGTGACACCACTTTTTCCAGAATTTTAGAGGAAAATAACAGATTTGATATCGGCCGATAGTTTGTCAATACACTAGGGTCAAGATTAGGTTTCTTAAGTAATGGTTTAATCACTGCAGATTTGAAACATTTAGGGACAGATCCAGAAGTTAAAGAAAGATTCATAATTTCCAGCACATTCAGCCCAAGAGTGGGCCACAGGTCCTTAAACAGTTTTGTTGGTACAGCATCAAATAAACAGGTTGTGCTTTTTGTTGACATTATGAGTTTTGTCAGCATGCCTAGTGAGATACTATCAAATTCTGTAAATCTAGGTAATACCTCAGGAGTGGCGTCCACCTCAATAGCAGGGTGTAGTGGCTGGGTTAAGGCATGCCGGGATATGTTTAACCTGATGTCTTCTATTTTCTTCCCAAAGTAATCCAGGAAATCTTGTGCTGTAAAAGGAGATCAAACTACAGGTGGTTGTCCATGCAAAAGTGTTGCCACCGTGTCGAACAAGAACTTTGAGTTATGCTTGTTTTGGTTGATCAAATCAGAGTAGTAAGTCCGCTTTGTAGCCAATAATGCATGCTTATAGTCTAAGATAGCATCACGCCACGCAAGGTAAAATACTTCAAATTTTGAACAATGCCATTTCCGTTCTAGACCTCTTTCTTTATGCTTGAGGTCACGCAGATAATCACTGACCCAAGGTGACTGTGATTTGGGGGAGCGCGGTTTTAACACAGGTGGTGCAATCATGTCGAGTGTAGTTTTGAGCACTGAGTTTAAGCTATCCACAAATCTGTCTACTGACTGGGTATTTGTCAAATTTGAAGCTAAGACATCAGGCAGTCTAGCTTCGAGTTCAGTCTTAGTTGAGGAGTTGATGCATCGCCGTAATGATATATAAGGTTGTTGTTCCACTAAACATGGCAGCGAAACTGTAAACTTAGTAAGTGAGTGATCAGACACCACTGATGTAAGAGGCATGATGTCAATATTCATGACTGCAATACCACGTGCGAGAACCAGATCCAGGGTATTTCCACTAATGTGCGTCAAATCCCGAATGCATTGCAGAAATCCTAATGCATCCACAATTTCCATAAATGATTTGCAGAGGGGATCAGAAGGCTTATTTATATGAATGTTAAAGTCACCAATGATCAGAATGTTATCTACACTAGTTGACAAGTTAGAGATGAACGCACCAAATTCATCTAAGAATTCAGAATATGGGCCAGGAGGCCTATATACAGTGACAAAGTAATAAGACTGATTTTTATTCTTCTGACCTTGGCAATGTGTAATATCCTGAGCAGGGTGGAGAATCAGATGCTCAAATGAGTGATATTTGTAACCCCCAACAGCTAATAAGCTAAACCTAGATTTATAAATAAGAGCAACACCCCCGCCTTGCTTCGCATCACGAGGGACGTGACTAAATGTATATGCTGGTGGGTAGGCCTCATTTAAGAGGAGGACAGCTGTAGGTTTAAGCCAGGTTTCACATAACCCAATCATATCTAAGTGATGGTCAATAATTAGATCATTGATCAACAATGATTTTGAAGACAGTGATCTTATGTTAATGAGACCCAGTCTAAGGACCTCGGTGGGGTTGACAGTTGAACTGTTTGAGTTTAGGGGTGGTTCCAGAGTAGCATATATAAGATGCCAAGAAGTAGGTTTAGGTTTAAGACATTCCACCCGCGTTGTAAGTAGCAGACACGAAATCTTTGCTATTACTGGAACAACCAATGGGCCATCCTCAATTTCAACATCATCCAATATAGTAATGGGTATTAAGTTTGGAAAGCATATCCCTCTGTGATTTTTATGGACATGACTACGGAAGCAGGCCACAGTCTCAACTTGTTGAAATTCCCTCCCTGGCAAATAAACTGCACTATCACCATAGTGGATTTTCTGCACAAAATTCCCAGCTAAGCTAATGGATGCCACACCCACATTTGTCCTTGCAGGGTCTCTAATCACCTGCTCCGTGGTCTGCTGTACATTCCTAATGTTACCTTCCCTGTAGAGCTCTATCTATGTTCGCAGACAAGATGGCGGTGCCTTCCCCAGTAGGGTGGAGGCCGTCCGGCCTCAGCAAGCCACGGTGGCCCCAGAACGAAGGCCGGTTATCAATAAAGCTAAAGCCTTGCTGTCTACAAAACTGCGCTAGCCACCTATTTAACAATGTCAGCCTGCTAAATGCCTCATCAGTACACCGGGAGGGGACCAGAGACTATTAATCGATGCCGACACATCTTTTTGGCAAGGTCACAAGTCCTCTCTATGTCCATTTTTGTGACCTCTGAGTGCTTCATCCTGATATCATTGGTGCCAACGTGAATAACTATGTGACTATATCTCTTCTCATGTTCCTTTGTCTGTCTTCCCTTCTGCAGCGTCAGCACCCTAAGATAAGATGCAATGTCGGGAGCTCTGGCCCCAGGAATATATTTAACATCAGCCGGCGTCTGTAACCTGACTTTGCAGGTGATAGAATCCCTTATCACTAAAGTCCGGTGTTTCGGCCTGGAGGCAGGAGTGGAAATCACTTGTGGGCTCAGAGAATTCACATCTGGCAAATCCAAGGGGGGGAACTGATTCACAGATCGCACTGGCGAGTGTGATCGGAGTGCCACAACCGAGCACCAAGCCCTACGGCGCTTCCTCTGCCTAGCCACAGCCCGAAAGCTGTCCTCCACAGCCGCCGTTTCTAAGCTGATGCTAATGGGCTCCCTAGCCGGCCCAACACTAACCTCATCTGGAGTGCCGTAACATCTAACTCCACTGACCTAAGAAGCTGCTCTAACTTATGGACACGGCTCTCTAAGAGAGCCACCCTATCTTCAAACATCATGCAGGATTTATGGAGGATGTAAAGTAGAATTAGTAGTGTACTTTGTGCACTAAGAAATTCAAGAATGTAGCCAAGCAAACACGAGCTAATCATTAATGGATACGCTAACCACTCCTAAGGGTCACACAGACGCAAATAAATTTATTAAAATTCACAGCAGTTACACTGAAAAACTAACAGAAGTATTAAATAGGTAAAAAAAAGCAGCAGCTATAAAATACACTAAACAGTTAATTAACTAACAGGAGTGTAAAAAAATGGAATGAAAAAATGATGATGGGGGTCCGAAATAGCTAACGCAAGCTAAACGCTAGTGAAAATGCTAGCCGCTCCTAAGATTTTACACAGGAGTAAAATAATTACTTAAAAATCCCAGCAGTTCGACTGAAAAATGAACAGAAGTATTAAACGAGTAAAAAAGAAACAGCTATAAAAAGTAACGATGGAGAGGGGAGGGGTCGACCTAGCTAGCGAAAGCTAACCGCTATTCCACTGCCCCTAGGGCGTGTGTCCCAGCCCCAATCTCTGGCCATCAAAAATAAAGAGGGAAAGGGAAGAAAGGGAGTGAGAAGAGGGAAAAAGTTGCTGTTCCTTGCGGCTGGCTCCAAAAACCAGCAGAATGCCATAGAAATCCATGTTAACCCTCTGGGCCGACGCAGTTGTATATGATGGCTAAGACCAAGCTTTACCAAATTATAAATAATTTTAAATGATATGAGATAGAAACTTACTTTTTTTTGATGAAAAGTTAGCTCCGTGGACTTTCGAGCCAGCCTTCAGCCATCTTTGTACTCCTCATGATGATGTGCGCAATGTGAGTGTCCAATCGGAATTGGTTCACCGTCACATGGTTTTCCAAAATCCAATCGTAGGGCAGATTCACTTCATGTGAAAAGCCAAAGATCATTTTCAGGAGTGATACGAGGTCTGTTAGAAAAGTATCGTTTTTTTCAAAAACCTGATGGATTTGAATCACGTGTGTTTGCATGAGCAAACCTTGAACCTTTGTACGCATGCGTGAACTTTTTCACGCCTGTCGATTGCATCATTTCCTGGTAAGCAGCCTTTGTGTGGGATGTGTGCAGTGCGCTCGTTGTTTTTTCATTTCAAGGAAAAAGATGGAACGACTGGAGCAGCGCCACATCAAATTTTGCCAGAAACTGGGCGACAGCTAGGTGGAAACCATTCGGAAGTTTCAGACGGCTTTCGGTGACGATCCTATGGGCATGACACAGATTAAGGAGCGGTACAACCAGTTTAAAGATGTCCGCACAATGGTGGAGAGCGAGCCGCGCTCCGGTCGGCCATCAACATGCTGTAATGACCAGATCATTTCCAAAGTGAACGCTGTGGTGATGCGGGGCCGTCGTGTGACTGTCCGAAAATTGCGGAAGAGGTGGACATCAGCACTTTTTCGGAACATTCTACTGTGACAGAAGATTTGGCAATGAAAAGATTGGTGGTGAAATTCATGCTGCTGCTGACGGCGGTGCAAAAGCGCCTCCGTGTTGAAGTCTCACAGGACATGCTGTGGCATGCCCATCTCTTCCACAATTTCTCGGATAGTCACAGGACTGAAAAGTCACCGAAAGCCGTCTGAATCATCCGAATGGTTTCCTCCTGGCTGTCGCCCAGTTTCTGGCAAAGTTTGATGCGGCACTGCTCCAGCCGTTCTGACTTTTTCCTTGGAATGAAAAAACGCCGAGTGCACGACACACACCTCACACAAAGGCTGCTTACCAGAAAATGATGCAATCGACATGCGCACGAAGGTTCAAGGTTTGCTCATGCAAGCACGTGATTCAAATCCATCAGTTTTTGAAAAAAAAAAAAAAGGTACGATACTTTTCTAGCAGACCTCGTATGTTACTAGTTGGCCTGTTTGAATAGCCACCTGGGTGCTCCAATGAGTACATACTATTGGTCTCCATGCGCCCTGGGCCATTACGCACAGCAATCAGTGAAGCAGGTGGAGCAGACTGAGAGCCTCTGATTACAATCTCACGTGCTCAAACAAAGAGTGTGTAACTATCAGGATTGCTCCACTAGCTTAAATGTGAAGGTTACTGGATAACTCTGCTGCTTTCTCTGCGTAAAGTACTTGTTTACCCTATCAATGGAGCGAGGGGGAGGGCCGCTCCTCAGACTGTAAGGAGCCAAAGTGGGCCAAAGTGTGAATGAAAGCTGCTTTGAGCAGCACAGGACTCTCCAAAACGCAGTAGAAGTAGAGGTTTGTGATGTAAGGTTTGTGTAATAGCAGACAGAAATTGCTTTGAGATGAAGACAACAAAACGCATAGACCATTTTGTATATACAGTAGTGTTCAGAATAATAGTAGTGCTATGTGACTAAAAAGACTTGTTACATGGGAAACAAGGTACCAGTAGATTCAGTAGAGTCTCACAAATCCAACAAGACCAAGCATTCATGATATGCACACTCTTAAGGCTATGAAATTGGGCTATTAGTAAAAAAAAAGTAGAAAAGGGGGTGTTCACAATAATAGTAGCATCTGCTGTTGATGTTACAAACTCAAAATGATTATGTTCAAACTGCTTTTTTAGCAATCCTGTTAATCAATAAACTAGTATTTAGTTGTATAACCACAGTTTTTCATGATTTCTTCACATCTGCGAGACATTAATTTTGTTGGTTTGGAACCAAGATTTTGCTCGTTTACTAGTGTGCTTGGGGTCACTGTCTTGTTGAAACACCCATTTCAAGGGCATGTCCTCTTCAGCATAAGGCAACATGACCTCTCCAAGTATTCTGACATATCCAAACTGATCCATGATACCTGGTATGCAATATATAGGCCCAACACCATAGTAGGAGAAACATGCCCATATCGTGATGCTTGCACCACTATGCTTCACTGCCTTCACTGTGAACTATGGCTTGAATTCAGAGTTTGGGGGTCATCTCACAAACTGTCTGTGGCCCTTGGACCTTACTCTCATCAGTCCACAAAATATTTCTCCATTTCTCTTTAGGCCAGTTGATGTGTTCTTTGGCAAACTGTAACCTCTTCTGCACGTCTTTTATTTAACAGAGGGTCTTTGCAGGGGATTCTTGCAAATAAATTAGCTTCACACAGGCGTCTTCTGTCACAGCACTTACAGGTAACTCCAGACTGTCTTTGATCATCCTGGAGCTGATCAATGGGTGAGCCTTTGCCATTCTGGTTATTCTTCCATCCATTTTGATGGTTGTTTTCCATTTTCTTCCACGCGTCTCTGTTTTTTTTGTCCATTTTAAAGCACTGGAGATTATTGTAGATGTTTCTGTGTAGGCTCTCAGTTGTCCAGGGGGTTTCCATAGTCGAGAAGCTTGAATCTTCGACTGGACTGGGTTGCTTGACGTGAGGACATTTTGCTTCAAATCGCAGAAGCTTCCTCAGCTAAAATTCTTGCTCTGGTAGTCTGACTTCCGTCTTGACTCTTGTAGAGAAGAATAAAACAGAAGCCAACAAAAGCTGGAGTTTTTAACCTAACCAAACCCCTCCTACCGAGAGGCCGACTGCTACAGGCTAGTGACTAAACAATAGCTCTAATTAGCACCTATTGTGCTCTAGTTAGCACCCTCCTAATGACAGGGCAGCTGTCCTCCTAATGATGGGACGGACGTCTCTTCTGATGGCTCCCTTGACGACTCTCCTGATGACGTGAATGACTCATTACCATGAACAAAAGACTGAAACTGCTTTGACCTGAGTACCCCATTGTAAACAGGGGACAAAGCGTGTCTGAGACCACCTCCCCAGTTAAGGCTGGGTTTCAACTGTTTTACAAAGAATGCTTCCTTGACACCTCTCTCAAACCATTTCTTCTCTCTGGCTAAGATTTTAACTTCCTTGTCCTCAATCGTGTGGTTAGTGTCTTTCAGGTGGAGATGAACTGCAGACTGAGGTCCACTGGCGCCCTCTCTGCAGTGCTGGTATAGCCTTTTGTGTAAAGGTTGCTTAGTCTCACCTATTTAGTGTTCATTACAGTTTTCCTGACATCTGATAGAATACACTACATTGCTCTGTTTGTAACTAGGGATCCTGTCCTTAGGGTGAACTAATTTCTGTCTTAAGGTGTTAACCGGTTTAAAGTAAACTGGGATTTTGTGCTGTCTGAAGATCCTCTGTAGTTTTTCCCCTACTCATGCTAAATAAGGGAGAGACACTCCTCTTCTTCTTGTCTCTGTCTCCTGTCCATCTGGTCTCTTTGTTTTCTGGGACTTCTGCACTTTGTCCAGGGACCATCGTGGGTACCCACATACTGTGAGGGCTTTCCGTACAAGTTGTTGTTCTTTAGCCCTTCCCTCTGCAGTTGTGGGCACCTGTAGGGCTCTGTGTTGAAGAGTCCTGATCACCCCGAGCTTGTGTTCAAGGGGGTGGTTTGAGCCAAAGAGCAGATATTGGTCAGTGTGAGTGGGTTTTCTGTAAACCCCTGTCTGGAGCTGCCTGTTCTCTCCAATCGTAACATCACAGTCCAAGAAGGCTAAATGGTTGTTTCTGACATCCTCACGTGTCAAAGAGAAAAGCATGTTCAACAGGTGCTGGCTTCATCCTTAAATAGGGGACACCTGATTCACACGTTTGTTCCACAAAATTGCCGAACTCACTGACTGAATGCCACACTACTATTATTGTGAACACCCCATTTTCTACTTTTTTTTTACTAATAGCCCAATTTCATAACCTTAAGAGTGTGCATATCATGAATGCTTGGTCTTGTTGGACTTGTGAGAATCTACTGAATCTACTGGTACCTTGTTTCCCATGTAACAATAAGAAATATACTCAAAACCTGGATTAATCTTTTTAGTCACAAAGCACAAATATTATTCTGAACACTACTGTATTGTTCAAAATGTGCATTTATGTTTATTGATCAAACCTTTTTATTGTACAGTCTTTCACACAAGACCTCAAATTACATTTATAAAGTATCAAAACAGTTGTTTATTATAGTTTGCTGTGTGTTTTGAATAAATGTGTGTGGAAAATTATTTTTCGCTTTGCTTTTTCCTTTCTTATTTTTGATAACCTTTATTACAACAAAAGCATATATATTATGAAAGCACAGGTTGTCATGAAAAAAGAGACATAAAACTTGATTGTGGGATGCAGGGAGAGCTGTTAACAGCAATAATAAAACTTTTATGCCAGGCGTGTGAACTGTGCAAAAAAATGCCCTCGGAACCCAGAGGGTTAAAATGTTCAACTTTAGAGGAGAAATAAACATGTTTACAGCCTGGACCATTTTTACTCACTATGGCTCAGGGCTTTCCATATCTGCTCCTGGAGGACACCTGTCCTGTATGTTTTCATGTCTACCTGCTTCACACACCTGATTACTTCATTCTTGTATTTCCCAGATCCTGAGCACATCTCTCAGAGTTAATCAACAGTGAAAACACATGCAGAGCAGGTGCCTTACAGGGCAGCCCTGCTATAGCTAGTTTCTCACTTCATGACAACTGCCTGGGTGTTGGATTTTTACCTGAGGCCAAAATTTGGCCATCAGTTATTGCAAAACCCGTGTGTCTCTCTGTCTGTCTGTCTGTTTGTCTGTCTGTGCTCAGCATAAGTCCATTTCTATTACTGCCGGGGTCTTCAAATTCACAGGGAACATTCTTGGGACACAGACCTTGGAAGACCTTCAAAGTTGGATAACCTTGACCTATTTTAAGATGTCAAAGGATCAAAAAGTAACATTGTTTCCTTTTTTTTATGGTCATACGGCCGAGGTTATTTTAGCATTGCATCATATAAGTGGGAAAAATAAGTATTTGACCCCCGGTCAGTTTTGCAGGTTTTCCCACCTACAAAGAATGGAGAGGTCTGTAATTTTTAATCGTAGGTACACTTCAACTGTGAGAGACAGAATCTAAAAAAAAAAAGAAAAGAAAAAATCCAAAAAATCACATTGTATGATGTTTAAATAATGAATTTGTATTTTACTGCATAAAATAAGTATTTGACCCCCTACCAACCAGCAAGAATTCTGGCTCTCACAGACCTGTTAATTTTTCTTTAAGAAGCCCTCTTATTCTGCACTCTTTACCTGTATTAGTTGCACCTGTTTGAACTTGTTACCTGTATAAAAGACACCTGTTCACACATTCAATCAATCACACTCCAACCTGTCCACCATAGCCAAGACCATAGAGTTGTCTAAGGACACCAGGCACAAAACTGCAGACCTGCACAAGGCTGGGATGGACTACAGGACAACAGGCAAGCCGTTCGGTGGAAGACAACAACTGTTGTGATTATTTATTAGAAAGTGGAAGAAACACAAGATGACTGTCAGTGTCCCTCGGTCTGGGATTCCATGCAAGATCGCACTTTGTGGGGTAAGGATGATTCTGAGAAAGCTCAGAACTACACAGGAGGACCTGATCAATGACCTGAAGAGAGCTGGGACCACAGTCACAAAGATTACATTAGTAACACATGATGCTGTCATGGTTTAAAATCCTGCAGGGCAGCTAGGTCCCCCCGCTCAAGCCAGCACATGTCCAGGTCCATTTAAAGTTCACCAGTGACCATCTGAATGATCCAGAGGAGGCATGGGAGAAGGTCATGTGGTCAGATGAGACCAAAATAGAGCTTTTTGGAATCAGCTCCACTTACCATGTTTAGAGGATGAGAACAACCCCAAGAAAACCATCCCAACCGTGAAGCATGGGGGTGGAAACATCATACTCTGGGGGTGCTCTTCTGCAAAGGGGACAGGACGACTGCACCATATTGAAGGGAGGATGGATGGGGTCATGTACTGCGAGATTTTATCAAACAATCTCCTTCCCTCAGTAACAGCATTGAAGATGGGTCATGGCTGGGTCTTCCAGCATGACAATGACCCCAAACACACAGCCAGGGCAACTAAGGAGGGGCTCTGTAATAAGCATTTCAAGGTCCTGGAGTGGCCTGGCCAGTCTCCAGACATGAACTCAATAGAAAATATTTGGAGGGAGCTGAAACTCCAAACCTGAAAGATCTCGAGAAGATCTGTATGGAGGAATGGACCGAAATCCCTGCTGCAGTGTGTGCAAACTTGGTCAAGAACTACAGGAAACGTCTGACCTCTGCAATGGCAGACAAATGTTTCTGTACTAATTGTTAAGCTCTGTTTTTTCTAGGGGGTCAAATACTTATTTTATGCAATAAAATGCAAATTAATTACACATCACACAATGTGATTTTCAATGTGATTTTCTGATTTTTTTTTTATTATTCTGTCTCTCACAGTTGAAGTGTACCTATGATAAAAATTACAGACCTCTCCATTCTTTGTAGGTGAGAAAACCTGCAAAACTGACAGGGGATCAAATACTTATTTTCCCCACTGTATATTTTTGATAATGCTTGAAGCCATAAAGTTGTGCATAATTAGGGGAGGTGTCAGTTTGACTGACAGGTAATATGCACTGCTGGACTGAGTTCAGAGTTCAGCTAGCAGAGGCCGTTAGCACTGGTGCTAACTGCTATGACAGACCATGTCTGTTCTTAGTAGATTATCACAAAAAGCTTTATTCATATGGCTTGCTGTCCAGTTAATAAGTAAACAGTAATTGTTCTACCAGATCTTCAAATAAGAACTGCAAAGAATTTAGGGATTCTATTATCTACAGTCCATAATATAATCAGAAGATTCAGAGAATCTGGAGAACTTTCTACTTTTCCTTGCAAATGAACGTTGAGAAACATTGTTCTTAAACTGTTGGACCATATTTTCACCATTTGGGTATGCTCCTTTTATACCCAATCATGACATTCACCTGTTTCCAATTAACTTGTTCACCTGTGGAATGTTCCAAACAGGTGTTCTTTGAGCATTCATCAACTTTCCCAGTCTTTTGTTGCCCATGTCCCAGTTGTTTTGAAATGTGTTACAGGCATCCATTTCAAAATGAGCAAATATTTGCACAAAAACAATAAAGTTTATCAGTTTGAGCATTAAATATCTTGTCTTTGTGGTGTATTCAATTGAATATTGGTTGAAGAGAATTTGCAAATCATTGTATTCTGTTTTTATTTACATTTTACACAACATCCCAACTTCATTGGAATTGGAAGAGTGAAGACCAAAAGAAAGACAAAGAGAAAGTTGAAAGAAATGAGATTTAAGGAAGAAGATGTGAGCTGTTCACTGTGACTCATTGGCATCTCTGTACCGACTCTCACAGCCACTTCTTTCTTCAAAGCTCGTCACTAATTAAACAAAAGGCAAGCTGGTGCCACTCAAGGTGGCTCTGCCTTTGTCACAAGAGGTGTAATTACTGCGTATTGGACTACCGGAGGGTGGGAACAGGCTACCATTTAATCTTCGTCTCTATTTACGAAATAACTCCCAAATAAGAGACATCCAAGGCTTTTTAAGGTCATCCAGTTCTGGATCTTTTGACTCCAATGAGGACCTTTTGACGGTCAAATCTATGGTGGTTATGGCTCTGTTCACATTTTTTTCTTCATCTTTCTTCAAGACAAAGGAAAATTTTTAAAAGTTTTAAATTAGAGTGTTATATAAATAAACATTTCAAAATTGAACATTTGTTAATTTTTTTAAGATGCTCTTTTTAACATATGCTGTTGTCATTACTATTTTGGAATTTTTTGTTTGTTTTTATTAGACATTTTTCAGTAAGGTCCATAAATATTTGGACAGCAATGCAATTTTTGTATTTTTGCTTCTGCACCCCACCACAATGGAGCCAAAATTAAACATTCAAGATTAGGGCTGAGCCGGATACTCGTTTCAGATGAGTATTCAGTACGGATAAAGCATTTTTGATGAGTATGAGCATGATCCAAATAAAACTCATCATATCTGTGCTCGTGCCGAAGGAAAATTCTCACTGGCTGACTGTCTTCACGCTCTGTGATTAGCCAGTCACACACAGTGCCCATCCCTCCCAACACACACGCTTCTCACATACACACAGGATCTCTCTCTGTGCTTGGCTGAATTCTACACAAGTTTTCTTCAACTCGCCTCTTTTTTGATTTGTATGATAAAGTAACTTGGTGAACTTGTTTCGTATTGTACGCGGTGCACTTGACAAGACAGAGCTGCAAACGGCTCATGTCACGTTGGTAACTGCCTCCACTCGGGTCTGTGTGTTTTTTTTTTTTTTTTTTGTTACAATTTGTTTGCTCTAAGTTTGGCTGGTGATATATAAAGTCAGTTGGAAAATTTTTCTCCTACTGAACGCGGTGCTGTTGAGAAGAACACAGTGAACAAGGCTGACATATTATTACTCTATTTGCCATCACTGGATGTTTGCATGAATCACCAAGTTCACACAGATCATTAAAAAATAAACAGTCTTACAGACCACTTACACACATATAGCCGAACACACAAAGTAGCCTATATTAATATTTTTATTGACTATGGCTGCATGCAGTATCTGACACTTTCTCACTGCAGTTAATAAAAATAAATTGGTTAGTTGAACAACCTCTCTCTCTCGCCCTCACCACAGTCACTCACCAACACACACATGCACCACACGCACACAACCTTAATCAATGTTGTATAACTTGGTGTGGAAAAAATGGCAAGAACGTTAGGTAGTAAAAATAAATAAATAACTGAAAAAAAAATCACATTTTGATCATAAAATAAAAAAGAAGAAAGTTATGTTGAGTATGACAACTCTTGTTCATGCATACTTCGTAGTTCATAATTTGCTACTGCACTGAATGTCAATTCTGAGGCTGTTCTGTTATTCATTTATAAACGTAAGAATATTCATGTTCTGAGTTTATAAAAAAAACTTGTTTCTATAAATAGTTCATTTAGTATTGTGATTAAAAAAACATTGAATATCAATTCTGAGGATGTTCTGTAAATATTCATTCATATACTTAAGAATATTTATGTTCTGAGTTCATAAAAACTTGTTCTGTAAATAGTTCTCTTACTTTTGTGATCAAAAACATTGATTTGAATCTCAATTTTGAGGCTGCTCTATAAATAGTGTTCAAATAAACATAAATATAGCAACTTCTGATCAATCCATATCAATTTCAGACTTAAAATAATGTATTGATTTAAGCCCCAGCCATTTTGGGTTAAACTACGCCCACTTCCGGTTTAGGGTCATGCCCATTACAAGTACAGATACGGATACAGATAAATTAGATGGTTGAACAGATATAGATACAGATAGTGGTGTACTCGCTCATCCCTAATCAAGATGTGCTTGTAGTGGTGACTTTCAACTGTAATTCAAGGGGTTTCACAAAAATAATATCGTTTTAACCATTTAGGAATGATCATAATTTCTATAATCCTGTCTCCACTGCCGTTCGTAGAAATCATCACTTTCACAGCCATCTTTCTTCAGACAAGTTAGGGTATGGCTACATGAGCTTCAATTACACAAATTATTAAGAAATACAGACAATATGGTCCTGTATGGTAAATCTGTGGGTAAATATTCTGATTCTACATAAACTGATTCCTTTGCATTGATTTCTGAATATATTTTACATTCTGCGCTTAAAATTCAGGAGCATCAGTAGGCAATAGTGTTAAGTGAATCAACACTGAAATGATCAACTCTCAGAAACAAGACAAACACTGACTAGTTTAAAACCAAGAGTGTTACAACAGCATGAAGAGCTAAAATAAAGGCTCCTTCACACATAGTACGAATAAGTGCAAATGAGGGTGAATCACGACAGAACAGTTCGTATGAGCAAGCCACAAAGACATCGAGCCAACGGGCAGGTGTGGACGATCCCGCTGCGATGGTTTCGTGCACGCTCATGCACAACACCATCACATGCATGAAACTGTTGCAGTGGGAACACAGTGCCAGCAGCTGGAGCATGTGTAACCACATCGCTCAGCTGCTGTGAAAAAAAAAAGAAGAAGAAATACCACCTACAGGATTCGAACCTGCAATTTACAAAAGCTCTGATTACCAGACAGAAACTTCACCACTGCGCTACAATCACTGTCTTATAACAGGAGCATGAAATACAGAGATACAGAGAAACAAAGAGATAAACATATTTTTTTTAAAAAGAGAAAAAAGCGCCATGCTAACTGACTAAACGGCATTTGTTATCACATATTTCTGCTGATATGTGACTGAAAGTGGCATATTTTTTACACTGTTGGCTTGTCATATTAGCCTACCATTAACCATCCCTGGTTCTCAAGACCAGGCACCGAAGTGACTCTACTCTGCTCTTTTCTACTCTTCTATTTTACTCTTCTTTTTTAGATATTTAGATATACCTTAGTATACTAGCATAGTTCCACCTTAGAATTGGAATATAATATATAAGATATTCCTTACTGAATTTTCATATAGTCCTGCGGTGTGCCACGTGTCCTGTCAGACAGACGTGACATTCAGATCGCATGTCCACATGAACTGGCGGACCATTTCAGCTGGGACAGCCTGTCAATGTGAGTGCTCTGCGCGCTCTCCAGCCCATCAAAAAAAAAAAAAAACGGTATATGTTTTTAGGTATTGGGGGGACTTACACAAATTTCATCGCCAGCTCGAAAGTGATTGTCTGCTGAATGTTTTGTGCTAACAGCACAAATGGTCACAATTTCTATGTGCTAAGCGAGCGGTGTTAGATGTTGGAATTTGGCCGACACCTGCCGCAAGAGGATTGAATGGCTCTCACAGCACACACTCTATCTTTCAGCCGCTGGTGTGCACAAATAGTTGTAGCAACAGGTGTATGAGGTGCTGGAGGCAGCTCCGATTTTACACATATTGGATACGATTCCTGCTTCATGCACAATTCGCCACATTTGCACTATGTGTAAAAGGGCCCTAAGCAATGTAATATTTGACTCTGAGAATTTAAAGACTCCTTTTTTTGTTATATTTTTCTGTTAATTTGACAGTGATGTAGATGTGTTATGGGCTGTGAACAAATATAAGAGACGTACAAATGCAGGTGGTTTTGATCACTATTCTGGCAGGCAGGTGTTTGTTTTACCACAGTGGTTGGTTTTGTGTTTTTTTACGCTGTTCGTATGGGAACAGGATTAAATTTCAGGACACATCCTTGCTATAAACAGCTTTGTGAGTGTGTGTGAGTGTGCATCCACAACAAGGGTGACACTCTTGGCATAGAATGCCACCTTCAACAGAACCACACGCGCACGACTGTTTATAGATGATCAGTTATGCCAATTAACCACAGAACAACCAATATTATTAGATATTTGTAATAAATGCTCACAAAGGACCATTCGGATCATTCAGATATTAGCCAATAGCGCTGCGTGATGTGATGTTCGTGACTTGTAAAATATGATGATGTTTTTCAAGACAAGTAAACAATTAAATCCATCATGGATCACTGCGTTAAGGCGCTCAAATAAACTTAGTTCAATTCTTCTTTGTGCTTATCATCGGACCACAAACCACCTAGGGCAGTGCCGCCACCGACTGTATCGAGTATGTGCAATCATCAGTGTTTTAATGTAATGAAGTAGAACTACTTCGCTGCATGGCCCTCATTAAACGAGGGTTTTCAGTCGGCAACACAGGGTTATATGTTCGGTTTAAAAAAATGCCCATAATAAGCAACATTTATTTGAGGATGCCTCAGCACAGTGCTTTGCCATGTTGCTGCTGTGAAGGACCTGTAACTGTGAAGTGCTGAGCAGCTGCGTCAGACCGCAGAGTGTCACGGGGAAGGATGTTGATAAGCTGAGCAGCTGCTGCCCGTGTGTACTGTGGAGGATCTTAGATGTACTAACATGTGGTAAAAGATAGCAGACATTAAACAAAATGTTTGAAGACGGCGTGTGAGCATCCCCACCCCCGGTGTGTCCTGTCACCACCGTGTGCACGGTGCACTCACAGTCAGGCTGCGCACAGATCAGGCAGGAGGTGGTGCTGTTAAAGAAGGTGAGGATGCCGGCCACGGCCATGCTGATGTCTGTGTTGGTCGGCCTCAGGTCCAGCGTTGTGAACCGCGGGAACTGGACCTTCAGGATGTCTTCAGGGGCGACCTTGACATAGGGCACCTGTAAGGAAATATTCAGTCAATTCACCTTCAACTAAGTAACAGTAATATTATTTCGGCTCCTTAAATTTAACCCTTTACCTACTGAGGCTATAAATGGACGATTGGTTATAATTTTTTATTATAGCAATAAAATTAAGAAATAATATTCTATGTTTGTGTGCTTTGGTACCCTTTTCCAAGAGTACCTGAATTTCAATTATATTACACCTGATTAACTATTTATACACATTATTGTAAGTTTTAGCATTTAAAATGAGAAAAAAAACACAAAAACGAACTTGATTTTGTTTTTTCGTTTTTTTAGTGAAAAGAATGATTGTTATGTAAAGGAAGTTGGATTTTACATTTTTAACAGTACGTGTTTACAATCAAAATAATTAATTTTGTGTCTAGAACTCAGAAACAGTGCAGAAACATGCAAAAGTAAACATTTTACAAGGCGAAAATATTAAAAAGTAACCAATTTTAAAGTGCAGAACAAACAATAGGAATAACAACAAAGTGCAAACTATATATAAATATACAATTATTATCTGTATTATTAAATGTGCAATAAATCACTCATTTGATCACTCATTTTGTGCAAAATTATACAATATGAATAACCATAATACCAAGAATCAAATTAGATCTAAACTACATCAGTCCATTGTCAGTGTGGTATTGTTTGTAACAGTTTCTGTCTGGCTGAAGACAAGGTCAATTTTACAAAGTTTGCACCATCCAGCAGGTTGACCTCTTGCAAGACCTTGCAAGAACGCCGCCTCTTTGTGGATCGCTGGCAAGTTGGGTTTCCACTGCTTGTTGGCACCGGGCAGTGGCTTGTGGCTGATGGACACACACCACACACACACACACCTTCACAAATGACACTAACACCCTGCCTTTTCCTCAAAAATTACTACATCTGTCTCTGTACTTTTCTGTCACTTTTGCGCTCTTTTTCATACTTTTCCCTCATTTCAAAAGTCACCAAACGCACTTTACCGTAATATATGCAACATATAGCATACTGTTGGAAAGCACAGGTTCTTGGCTTGCTGTCGGTGTTGACATTTTTCAGATTGAGGGCTTACATGAGAATTTACGGTAATGAGAATCAGCGGCACACTAGTGTGAAACTTCTGTGTTTTTCCTCTGCGTGATGACGTCACAGGCTTACGTTTACCATAATACACCATATATCATTGGAAAGCCCTTGGTGTTAGCTTAACAATGCACTTTGAATCATTCGGATTGGACAAACTATGGTGGAGTTACGGTAAAAAAAATACACATATGGAAAATATGGCGTGGGCGCCATCACCGTAGATAAAGGGTTAAGTTGACACTTTCTGTTTCAAGGTCATTGATAACAATTAGGGGCCGGTGTCGCCGACCGAACAGTCTCCCTAAAAATCGGTCCCCCCTGATGGCGCAGTTCAGGGATTAACACCTCATTTTTACTTCAAACAGCACACCAGTCATCATCTATCTCAGTGACAGATATCTGAAGCTTTTGTACAACAATCATTTCCACATAAATTCAGCATTATTTCATCATAAAAGGTGGCGGAAGCGATCAGAGCACCGCGGCTGAATGAGCTGCTAGCTGATGCATTCACTGCGCATCGGTCACTTCAAAGTGTCAAGGAGTTTCGCCTTGTTTCTGCTTAAAAGTGACTTTAGAATGATTTAAGAGGTTTTACCTTCATCATCTGATGGTAATAATAACATTAATCCATTTGATCGCTTTGGGTGAAGAAACTGTCTCAGACGTGCTGCTGTGGTTTGAAATGATGCATGCACAGATGCAAAAGGAGGACCGATTTTTAGGACTGAACCGTTCGGTCTGCGACATTGGTAATGTAGGAGCCTAAATTCAATTTTAGTTAATTAATATTTGGACAATAATTTCAGTTCATGGTTATTTATGTTTGCTCTGTAAAGTGGAGACTGTTTACAGTGTTTACAGCAAGTAGTGGAGTGATATTTGATTCATTGCACTTAAAACGTGTGGGGATAATGCAGATTTTTGAGAGTTCATGTGTGTTCCTTATGTGGAATTTTATAGTGTCCCTTGTGGCATTAAGTGGTTGTGCATATTTAATTGCACAGGGCTGGTGTGTAGACATGGCTTCCTGGTAGGATTGTTCAATTAGGCAGCACAGAGTGGAGCCACACAGTTTTTGACCTCTTTTTTTCTATCTTTCCCCATCCTTTTTTATTTTCTCATTGTGGACTTTTTTGTACCAATTACTGTTTTGTATTGAAGTCAAATTTTATTTTTTGGTCTTTGTTGTGGATGGCGATGAGGGAAGAATTGGAGCGTCAAGCTGCGGCTTAATTAAGAAGGAACCTACACCCCTGATGATATCAGTTCAGTTTGAATCCAACAGATTTTTATATATCAGGTTAGTGTTTGCTGAGAGAAAAGACAACAATCTAAATGAGAGGAAGAAGATGATAAAATGTGTTTATGAACTGCAAGATGAGACTGGCAGAAGAAAAAGAAATTCAGATCAGATTACTGAGGGCTTTTTGGTGAGGGGCAAATGAATTGGCAGAGCTGAACATGCTGTGATTTTCTTCGGGAGTGACAAGGTTGGACAGGATTAGGAATGAACTCAAACAGACAGCACAGGCGGGACAGCTTGCAGACAAAGTCAGAGAGGTGAGATTGAGATGGTTTGGACTTGTGCAGAGAACGAAATCAGGGTATCTAGGGAGAAGGATGCTGAGGATGAAGCCACCAGGCAGAGAAGATGAAAGTCTTGGATGTCGTGAGCGAGGAAATGCATGTGTGTTGGTGTGGCAGCGGAAGATGCTGAGGACAGAGTGAGCTGGAGACAGTGGAGGTGCTGTAGGGACCCCTAATGGGACCAACCAAAAGAAGAACACAAAAGAGATCTTTTTCATAAAGGCATTATATTTGAAAAACAACAAAATTTTTACTCTGAATTTTTTTAAACCACTAAAAATGACTATCAAGAGTTTATAGTTGTCCTCTAAAGATAAATATAAACTTTATTGATCTCACAGAGGAGAAATTCACATGTTACGTCAGCTCTTAAAAAACACACAAGGGGGTGCCAGTAGAGGAGAATGTTCATCAAACAGCATGTGCAAGGATAAGCAATAATACTTGTAACAGTACAACACATACGAAATGAGGTAGAAATAGAATATGTATTATATATATATATATACACGAGGGCTGTCAATAAAGTATAGGTCCTTTTTATTTTTTTCAAAAACTATATGGATTTCATTCATGTTTTTACGTCAGACATGGTTGAAGCCTCGTGCGCATGCGTGAGTTTTTCCACGCCTGTCGGTGACGTCATTCGCCTGTGAGCACTCCTTGTGGGAGGAGTCGTCCAGCCCCTCGTCAGAATTCCTTTGTCTGAGAAGTTGCTGTGAGACTGGCGCTTTGTTTGATCAATTTTTTTTCTAAACCTGTGAGACACATCGAAGTGGACACGGTTCGAAAAATTAAGCTGGTTTTCAGTGAAAATTTTAACGGCTGATGAGAGATTTTGAGGTGATACTGTCGCTTTAAGGACTTCCCATGGTGCGAGACATCGCGCAGCGCTCTCAGGCGCTGTTGTCAGCCTGTTTCAAGCTGAAAACCTCCACATTTCAGGCTCTGTTGATCCAGGACATCATGAGAGAACAGAGAAGTTTCAGAAGAAGTTGGTTTCAGCATTTTATCCGGATATTCCACTGTTAAAGGAGATTTTTTTAATGAAAGACGTGCGGACAGGTTCCCGCGTCGGGACGCAGCCGGCGGTGCGGTGGCACAGGAAAAACACCTCTGTGTTGATAACCATTTGTAAAATCCAGGCGGCTTTTGATGGCTTTCAGTGGAGTGAGTATATGAGAAATTGTTTAACAGCTGGACATGTTCCAACTTGTCCTTAAGGCTTCCAACGGAGGTGTTTTTCCTGTGGCGAAGCGTTGCAGCGGCTGCGAGCCGACGCTGCAATCTGCCCGCACGTCTTTCATTAAAAAAATCTCCTTTAACAGTGGAATATCCAGATAAAATGCTGATACCGACTTCTTCTGAAACTTCTCTGTTCTCTCACGATGTCCTGGATCAATAGAGCCTGAAATGTGGAGGCTTTCAGCTTGAAACAGCCTGACGGCGCCTGAGAGCGCTGCACGACGTCTCACACCGTGGGAAGTCCTTAAAGTGACAGTATCACCTCAAAATCTCTCATCAGCCATTAAAATTTTCACTGAAAACCAGCTTAATTTTTCGAACCGTGTCCACTTCGATGTGTCTCACAGGTTTAGAAAAAATTTTGATCAAACAAAGCGCCAGTCTCTCAGCAACTTCTCAGACAAAGGAATTCCGACAAAGGGCTGGATGACTCCTCCCACAAGGAGTGCTCACAGGCGAATGACGTCACGGACAGGCGGAAAAAACTCACGCATGCGCACGAGGGTTCAAGCATGTCTGACGTAAAAACATATGAATGAAATCCATATAGTTTTTGAAAAAATAAAAAGGACCTATACTTTATTGACAGACCTCGTATATATATATGTGAACACGAGACCACGCTGGCCCATGGCCTACAACCACAGTCCGGCCCCTGGGGACCTCCAGATCTAGACACACTGCCTCTGTCAAGGGCAGAGAAAGGAGCATGACACTAATGTGCATGCTTTGGTGGGTTATATTTATTTTTTCAGTTTGATAAAGACAAAATCTACAAAATGGTTTACGTTCCACTTTCACAATCAAAACTCTGTTATGGAAATCTTTATTAGACCTCTGTCTTCCTCAACTTTTCCCTCTTACAAAGACGAGTCCTGATGAGCAAGAAGAAACATTCTAAAAGCTCTCATTAATAATGTTGTATGGTGACCAAGCAGGGGGGAACATTTATTGTTCATTGCTTTCTGCTCAAGTCAAATAAGTTCATCTTGAGACCATGACTGCTCTCTGATTGGACTCAGCCATATCATCCTTAAAGCACTTCTAGTGACATGCTGGGTGGTTAATGTTATTACATGCTGAAAAATGCCCACAACACACCCTTGCATAATGTGGTGCAATAATCCAGCTCAGACTTTAGCTCAAATATGCACCTGTTAAACAGCAATGTGCACTTGGCCATGCCCTAAATGGATTTTTGCTATGCATTTTAGATGATGCACCATAAAAGCCTGAAGATACAACCCTTTATTTATTCATTCATTTTCTATCCCTGCTTATTCTAGTTAATGGGTACAGGTGAACAGAAGCCTATCCCAGCAGTCATTGGGTGAGAATACATCCCTGTATTAGTTTTACAACAATCCTATTATTTTTGTATTTTTGACAAGTATTTCCTTATACCATGACAAAGATCTGAGGTACAAGATGTACACACTCTGAACCCACCCATGATACAGACATCCAAATGATGTTCTTTGTCAGAACCTCTTGCACTGAAATGCTTTGGGAACTTGGGCTTTGAACTTTGGTGCTCTGGAAGGCACACAACAGCTAATGCGCCACTGTCTAAGCATACCACAGTGCACATCTAACAAGCTTATCACACTCAATAACAACAGAGCTCAAATTATAACAAATGATAACTGCATTCAGACAGCACAGTATCTGCAAAGGCCAAACATTTATTCTTCTATGATGTCTTTCTGACCACTTTTGTTAGCACAAAGTGCCTAAATTAAGATTAACCACCTATAAAAAAATTATTGTGTTATCCTCTTGTAGAAGCAGTTCAGATGTTCAGTAAGGAACTGGTGTGCCTGCGTTTGCCATTGTCCTTTTGATGACATCCTGGAAAAGTGTTGAACGTGTGGAGACACTCAAGTTATCGTGGCAGTGACATTCATGTCTCTTGGTCCTCAGCTTTTGAAGTCAGGAGATGATGGGGGAGCGCTAATACAGTCTTGAGGTCACAAGACAGAGATGTTTGACAATGCAAGTATCTTTGCGAGAGAATAAAAGGCTCAAGCCTTTACGTTCCTGGTGCTACCCATCTTACTGGATGGTTCTTAGACTTGGGGCACTAACCAGACCACTCTGAAAGGTGCAGTTTTGTTTTATTGGGGGGATACCAGTCAGTATCTGGTGTGACCACCATTTGCCTCATGCAGTGCAACACATCTCCTTCGCATAGAGTTGATCAGGTTGTCAATTGTGGCCTGTGGAATATTGGTCCACGCCTCTTCAATGACTGTGCGAAGTTGCTGGATATTGGCAGGAACTGGTACACGCTGTCGTATACGCCGGTCCAGAGCATCCCAAACATGCTCAATGGGTGACATGTCCGGTGAGTATACCGGCCATGCAAGAACTGGGACATTTTCAGCTTCCAAGAACTGTGTACAGATCCTTGCAACATGGGGCCGTGCATTATCCTGCTGCAACATGAGGTGATGTTCTTGGATATATGGCACAACAATGGGCCTCAGGATCTCGTCACGGTATCTCTGTGCATTCAAAATGCCATCAATAAAATGCACCTGTGTTCTTCGTCCATAACAGACGCCTGCCCATACCATAACCCCACCGCCACCATGGGCCACTCGATCCACAACATTGATATCAGAAAACCGCTCACCCACAAGACGCCACACACGCTGTCTGCCATCTGCCCTGGACAGTGTGAACCGGGATTCATCCATGAAGAGAACACCTCTCCAACGTGCCAAACGCCAGCGAATGTGAGCATTTGCCCACTCAAGTCGGTTACAACGACGAACTGGAGTCAGGTCGAGACCCCGATGAGGACGACGAGCATGCAGATGAGCTTCCCTGAGACGGTTTCTGACAGTTTGTGCAGAAATTCTTTGGTTATGCAAACCGATTGTTTCAGCAGCTGTCCGAGTGGCTGGTCTCAGATGATCTTGGAGGTGAACATCCTGGATGTGGAGGTCCTGGGCTGGTGTGGTTACACGTGGTCTGCGGTTGTGAGGCTGGTTGGATGTACTACCAAATTCTCTGAAACGCCTTTGGAGACGGCTTATGGTAGAGAAATGAACATTCAATACACGAGCAACAGCTCTGGTTGACATTCCTGCTGTCAGCATGCCAATTGCATGCTCCCTCAAATCTTGCGACATCTGTGGCATTGTGCTGTGTGATAAAACTGCACCTTTCAGAGTGGCCTTTTGTTGGGCAGTCTAAGGCACACCTGTGCACTAATCATGGCGTCTAATCAGCATCTTGATATGGCACTGTGAGGTGGGATGGATCTCAGCAAAGGAGAAGTGCTCACTATCACAGATTTAGACTGGTTTGTGAACAATATTTGAGGGAAATGGTGATATTGTGTATGTGGAAAAAGTTTTAGATCTTTGAGTTCATCTCATACAAAATGGGAGCAAAACCAAAAGTGTTGCCTTAACCATGGAATTAAACAGCTGGTCTCTCAACACTATTGACATAATTTTTCAACAAGGAATCAGGGCTGGGGGATGGAACTATCCTGCAGGCTATGTTCTTGACGCCTGGGAGAAGTGGTGCATTGCGTGCTTGGCACCACTCTCCATGGAAAACGTTGAAGATTTATTCGTATTTGCCTTTATGGTAGGAGGTCTTTTGCTGCTTGGATTATGCACTGCCCTGACCTACCGGAAAATTGGAAAGATGGCTGCTACCAAAACCACAACCCCCATCTGTCGGTCATGATTAACGTGCTGGGCAAGGTGGTACAATCTCAGCCTGTGTTAACTTTTGAACTTAAATGCAAGTTGGAAACAATCTCGGAGCAATTGTCTGTCCTGCCAAGGAATTGATGTTGGAGACAAGTGAATATTCACAATTGGATCTGGATGGTTAAAGAGAGGACGTATTGGAATTCTCTGTCTAACCCAAACATGGCAGCCTTGTCAGCTACCGAAGGTCAAAATGCCCCGCTGTTTTGCTCTAGAAGGATTTCAACGGCCTTGGTGAAGCATTTGGCTCCCTCTTCATTTGCTCTCCCCTACAGCCACTCCAGACTTGATGCACACATGGAGAGAGAATGATATGAACTCATCTGCACACATGATGCACGCCCCCCACCCCTACCCCTCTTTTGTGTTTCTGGTCCCCACACCCGCCCCGGCTTCCACTCTGCCACTCCGGGAGGCTGCGCGGCAAAGTTGCAGCCCCGCCCCCCTCAAGCTCAGCTGTGCGGGACTCTGCTGTGCTGCTGTGACCTACACTCACTTTGCCTCACTTCAGATGACGGACTTCGGAAGTTTAGCGCACACAAACAAATCAAATGTATTTGTGTGGTTGTTTTAATTCTGATGTGTGTCATTATTACGTTCTACCAGTAATAATTGTGGATTAATTGCTGTATTTCTGAAATAACTGGGTCTGAAGATAATTTCGTTGCACTTGTTGTAATGACAATAATTCATCATTCATTCAAGACCATTGTCGGTTACGTATCCAGCCAGAACTAGTACATATGAACACCTGAGTGGATGCAGACAATGCAAATCCTAGGTCTACATACAGGTAGTCCAATTCCTATACCACAGAGCGACCGACTCTGCTTGGTGGCTCCCTACCAAGTCTTTCACATTCATAGATCACTATAAATGTACCAGATAAAAAACAAATCCATGTAATATTTCCTGAAAATGCGAAATGTAAAAGTAGGATAGATCTTGAACCCACTCCAACATTTACAGTGGGGTAAAAAAGTATTTAGTCAGTGATTGTGCAAGTTCTCCTACTTAGAAAGATGAGAGAGGTCTGTAATTTCCATCATAGGTACACTTCAACTATGAGAGACAAAATTAGAAAAAAATTCCAAGAAATCACATTGTAGGATTTTTAAAGAATTTATTCGTAAATTATGGTGGAAAATAAGTATTTGGTCACCCACAAACAAGCAAAATTTCTGGCTCTCACAAACCTGTAACTTCTTCTTTGAGAAGCTCTTCTGTCCTCCACTTGTTACCTGTATTAATGGCACCTGTTGTAACGCATTATCTGTATAAAAGACACCTCTCCACAGCCTCAAACAGTCATACTCCAAACTCAACCATGGCCAAGACCAAAGAGTCGTCGAAGGACACCAGGAAGAAAATTGTAGATGTGCACCAGGCTGGGAAGAGTGAGCCTACAATAGTCAAGCAGGTTGGTGTGAATAAATCAACTGTGAGATCAATTGTAAGAAAATGAAAGACATACAAGACCACTGATAATCTCCCTCGATCTGGGGTTCCATGCAAGATGTCATCCCGTGGGGTCAAAATGATCATGAGAATGGTGAACAAAAATCCCAGAACTACACGGAGGGACTTGATGAATGACGTGCAGAGAGCTGGGACCAAAGTAACAAAGACTCGTCATCTTTGGAAGAAGAAGAATGCTGAGTTGCATTCCAAGAACACCATACCTACTGTGAAGCATGGGAGTGGAAACATCATGCTTTGCGGCTGTTTTTCTGCAAAGGGGACAGGACGACTGATCCGTGTTAAAAGAAGAATGAACGGGGCCATGTATCATGAGATTTTAAGCCAAAACCTTCTATCATCAGTGAGAGCATTGAAGATGCAACGTGGCTGGGTCTTCCAGCATGACAATGATCCAAAACACTCCGCTCAGGCAACAAAGGTGTGGCTCCGTAAAAAACATTTCAAGGTCCTGGAGTGGCTGAGCCAGTCTCCAGACCTCAACCCCATAGAAAATTTGTTGAGGGAGTTGAAAGTCCATGTTGCCCAGCGACAGCCCCAAAACATCACTGCTCTAGAGGAGATCTGCATGGAGGAATGGGCCAAAATAGCAGCTACAGTGTGTGCAAACCTAGTGAAGACTTACAGGAAACGTTTGACCTCTGTCATTGCCAACAAAGATTATGTTACAAAGTATTGAGCTGAACTTTTGTTATTGACCAAATACTTATTTTCCACCATGATTTACAAATAAGTTCTTTAACAATTCTACAATGTGATTTCCTGGAATTTTTTTCTCATTTTGTCTCTCATAGTTTAAGTGTACCTATGTTGAAAATTACAAACCTCTCTCATCTTTCTAAGTAGGAAAACTTCATAATCAGGGACTGACTAAATACTTTTTCACCCCACTGTAATGGCTTCTTCCTTAATGACCCATACTCCATCCATCAACCAAAGTTCATTAAAATAACCTTGGTAGTTTTTGCATAATTCTGTTGTCAAACAAACAACAAATGGTAATAAAAACACAACCTCCTTGGCAGATGCAATTAAGAATTTCTGATACTTGGCATGTGACAAGTACAAAGGCAAGTATTTTGGGAAACACAGAGCCAAATTCTGGCACGATGACGGAAAGCTTTCAGCTTCAATCCATACAAAACCAATTTCAGTCAAAATGTGAAACACGGCGTCGTCATCGTGATTGAGTGCTTGTTTACTGGAGCTCAATAAATATCAGCATCCCTCTGTCACCATAATGAATTTATCATACATACTCCTTTGTACTAACAGGTACATCTAACATCATCTCGTCTTTGAAACGGAAGGTTAAATCCAAAGCAGCTAGCACGGTGGCCATCAACCATCCAGCAACAAATCCAAATGATCGCAACCCATCAACTTGCTGCACTTCGGGAAAATCACAAACATCTCAATTCATTCCCAGTATCATCAGTTTCCCCCTGAAGAACTCCATCTCTCTTCCTATTATGTTTGCTAGAGAATTGAGGCTGGCAGGGTTTAACAGTGACACTCGGGACAAGAAAAGGCAGAGAGAGTGCGAATGAGTGTGGCAGGTGTCGGGTCAGTCACCTGGCAAGGCGTTAGAGCGCTCATTCAAGCTTGAAGGGGATGGACGAGGACATGCTTGGTCCGAGAGGAGGGACAGCAAGCGAGGCTCTTCATCATGGCAGATTGCCTGTCGGCACGCTTTCCAGCACCCATACATCGCCTTTCCTCTTGTCCCTGCATCCCTGCAATTGGTTTTCCATTCCTGGCCTTCAGGGTGGAATGCAGTCCCCGGGTGTCGGGATGGATGGAGGTGTGGCCGCTTCTGACAGGCCCCACTATTCCTCACACAGAGCCCTAAAACAGGGATAATACCCATATTCCACACGGAGGGGGAAAATGTGCCTCAACAAGTGTGTTCTTTGTGTATTTTCTCAGCTTCCCACAAGCTTTTCTTTTCTTGCTCATTTTTCTGCGTGGCGCACATTGTTTACGGTGTTTTTTGCAGCACATGCCCATGTCCCCTGTTCCATCACTGCTTTGCTGTCTTTTCAGCACTGCAGGCTACAGCCAACCTGATCCCTTCCACTTAGGAACCTGCTATACTTCAACAACCTGTAACTGAGGCAGGGGGTTTTAAAAAGCAGCCGACACAAAAACATTCACACAGGCATTCACGTTGCCCTTTTCAATCCTATTGGCCCTTCAGGCCTGTACTGTTTAGAATCAGTGGGATCATCAGGAAGGAACCTGCTGTAACCATCTTAAAGCATCACATTATGCAACATAAAGCTTTGACTGTTAAAATACACAATTCCAAGCCGCACAATAAAGTTTACAGCCTTTATTATTAATGCTTTTAAGAAGCAATAGTTTTTACACACTGTATTCTGCAGATTAAGATCGCAGATACAAGCGGCAGAAATGAGATTCCTCTGTTGAGTACGTGGGCGTAGACTCCTGGATAGGGCGAGAAGCTTGATTATCCGGGAGAAACTTGAGTAGAGCTGTTACTTCTTCGCATCGAAAGGTGCCAGTTGAGGTGGTTCAGACATCTGGTGAGAATGCTCCCTGGTTGTCTCCCTAAGGAGGTCTTGCAGGCATGTCCAACAGGGAGGAGGCCTCAGGGAAGACCCAGGACAAGCTGGAGAGATTATATTTCCCAGATGCTTTGGAAATGCCTTTGGATCACCTGGGAAGAATTACAGGACTTAGCCAAGGATAGGGAAGTGAGGGATGAGCTGCTTGCTCTGCTGCCACCGTGATTTAGACCCGTACAAGTGGTTGAAAATGAATGAATGAATAATCAATTAATATTATATTTTTTTCCACTTAATCTAAAGATTTTTTTTAATGAACCTGTTGATTATTTTCAGATCATTTTCAAGTCAATAATCTGTGAGTCAAAGTAGCAGTTAATCATAACACGACACTCGACACGATTTCAACCTTGCATTCAAATATTTTGTTGTTAAAAAGCATATTATTTTATTTTTTTAAGGGATATAAAGTGACAATAATGCTAAAAAAAATTAATGGAAGAACCTCTTGCATACAGTTTTAATTTAACCAGGTTAGTTCCACTGAGATCAATCCCTTTTTTTTTTTTTTTTTTTTACAAGGGAGAACTGGACAATTATAAAGTTTCAAATTCACCAAACCTGCATGTCTTCAGAACATGCAAACTCCACACAGACAGGCAACAGGTGGGAATCGATCCCATAACCTTCTTGCTGGGAGGCTCCAGTGCTAACAGGCTAATATTGGTTTGTATGTTTATTAACTAAATTTTTGGGGGGGGGGACTGGGTTGTGGTTTTCATAATGCGTAGTGTTGGTGTGGCCATTAACAATTATGATCTGCTTATTTCTGCAGTAACTGTTGATTATCTGGACCTAATGTCATCAAGTTACTGATCTGCTAAAAGTGGTAACGCTCCTAGCATACAAAATTAAATAATATGGAAATTTTACTCAGTGTAAATACTGGAGCAGAGATGTCTTAGACGCTCTATGAGGACAATTCGGTAACCACACACACAATAAGATACATTTATACAACAGATATTTGAAATAAAATGCAAAAGGACAGACAAGTTCCTCCACAACAACTAGCAATGACAGCTGGCGGCTCTGTGATGCCAGAGTTCTGAATCTGAGCTCGGCTCACAGGGACACGAAGATGTCAAAAAAAAAAAAAAGAAAAAGAAAAAAAAAAAACATATTCTGCACAACTTTATGGCTTAAAATGTCTTTAATGAGTTATGAAAAAAAAATGCCCCTGTGCACTTGTCATAGAGGGAAAAGGGAGCAATAAAGACCATGAGCCATGCTGTAAACATGTTTATTTCTTCTGTAAAGTCAGACATTTTAACATGGGCTTCCATGGCAGCCTTCTCAATTTTGGAGCCAGCCTCAAGTGGCCAGAAAAAGAAGTGCAACGCTTTCTTCTTCTAGGTGTGCCTTATTTTGGACAACCTGAGACTGTCACTTGATTTACTGTAAGAGACGAGTTAAGAAGCCAGAAAATATTCCCAACAAGAGCAATCAGAGATTTCTGATGTCTGCCAATCTGGATCTGGATCATGTCCAAAATTTAATGGAGTCTTCCATGAGCTAATGTCTATCTGTGGTGCAAATTTGGGTTGTGAAGAAATCCCTCAAAGCCAAAATAAAGTGACATCTTGATCCAGAATCTGGATCTGGATCCAGATCACCCCCAAATTTTAATGGAGTCTTCCATGGAGACCAATGGAGTCTTCCATCTGTGTTGAAAATTTCAAAATCCGTGAAGTAGTTTTGAAATAGTCCTTCAAAGTGTATAAAGTGAAATGCTGATCAAGAATCCGGATTCGGATGCAGATCACCTCCAAAATTTAATGGAGTATTCCATGGCCAAATATGTGTCCATGGTGAAGATGTGGTAAAACTCCATTAAGTAGTTTTGACGTCATCCTTCCAAGCCTATATAATGTGAATCTTGATCCAGAATCCAGATCTGGATCTGGATCCAGTTCACCTCCAAAATTCAGTGCAGTCTTCCATGCCCTAATATGTATCTGTGTTGAAATTTGGTGAGAATCCATTTAGAAGTTTTAACGTAATTCTTTAGTGCGCAGGGAAAGTGAAATTTCAATCCAGAATCCGGATTTGGATCTGGATCACTTCCAAAATTTAAGAGAGTTTTGCATGGCCTAATATGTATCTGTGGTGAAAATTTGGTGACAATCCATGAAGTAGTTTTGACATAATCCTTCAAAGCGTATATAAAGTGAAATCTTGATCCAGGATCACCTCCAAAATTTAATGGAGTCTCCATGGGCTAATATGTATCCGTGATGAAAATTTGGTTAGAATTTGTGAAGTTTTGACGTAATTCTTCAAAAACTTTATAAAGTGAAACTTGATCCAGAATCTGGATCCGGATCCAGATCACCTCAAAAATTTAATGGAGTCTTCCATGGCCTAATATGTATCTGTGTTAAAAATGTTGTCAAATCCGTGAAGTACACTCAACAAAAAATATAAACGCAACACTTTTGCTTTTGCTCCCATTTTGTATGAGATGAACTCAAAGATCTAAAACTTTTTCCACATACACAATATCACCATTTCCCTCAAAATTGTTCATAAACCAATCTAAATCTGTGATAGTGAGCACTTCTCCTTTGCTGAGATAATCCATCCCACCTCACAGGTGTGCCATATCAAGATGCTGATTAGACACCATGATTAGTGCACAGGGTGCCTTAGACTGCCCACAATAAAAGGCCACTCTGAAAGGTGCAGTTTTGTTTCATGGGGGGGGGGGGGGGTACCAGTCAGTATCTGGTGTGACCACAATTTGCCTCATGCAGTGCAACACATCTCCTTTGCATCATCCGTGAAGAGAACACCTCCCCAACGTGCCAAACACCAGCGAATGTGAGCATTTGCCCACTCAAGTCGGTTACGACGACGAACTGGAGTCAGGTGGAGACCCCGATGAGGACGACGAGCATGCAGATGAGCTTCCCTGAGACGGTTTCTGACAGTTTGTGTAGAAATTCTTTGGTTATGCAAACCAATTGTTTCAGCAGCTGTCCGAGTGGCTGGTCTCAGACGATCTTGGAGGTGAACATGCTGGATGTGGAGGTCCTGGTCTGGTGTGGTTACACGTGGTCTGCGGTTGTGAGGCTGGTTGTATGTACTGCCAAATTCTCTGAAACACCTTTGGAGACGGCTTATGGTAGAGAAATGAACATTCAATACACGAGCAACAGCTCTGGTTGACATTCCTGCTGTCAGCATGCCAATTGCATGCTCCCTCAAATCTTGCGACATCTGTGGCATTGTGCTGTGTGATAAAACTGCACCTTTCAGAGTGGCCTTTTATTGTGGGCAGTCTAAGGCACACCTGTGCACTAATCATGGTGTCTAATCAGCATCTTGGTATGGCACACCTGTGAGGTGAGATGGATTATCTCAGCAAAGGAGAAGTGCTCACTATCACAGATTTAGACTGGTTTGTGAAAAATATTTGAGGGAAATGGTGATATTGTGTATGTGGAAAACGTTTTAGATCTTTGAGTTCATCTCATACAAAATGGGAGCAAAACCAAAAGTGTTGCGTTTATATTTTTGTTGAGTATAGTTTTGACGTAATCCTGCTAACAGTAATCCTTCAAAGTGTATATAAAGTGAAAGTTGATCCAGAATCTGGATCCGGATCAACTCCAAAATTTAATGGGTTCTTCCTTGGCCTAATATCTATCTGTGGTGAAAATTTCGTCAAAATCCACGCAGTAGTTTTGATGTAATCCTACTAAAAGGCAGACAGACAGACAAACAGACAAACGTACAGACCGACAGACAAATGAACACAGGTCTTTTTATTATGTCCTTGATGGACAGAATTATCATGCTGAAAGAATTTGAACATTTCAAATTAATAAATAGACTCAACACAGTTTATACATTTATTCATCAAATTTGTTGCAGCTCAAGATGAAATTTATGTGTCATGGCTTGACATATTTGCCCTGATTAATTGGCAGCTAAACTCTGGCAGATAGCGTTGTCACCATGTGGCAGAGCGACACAGCGCTTTGACTCAGGACCAAGCTGGAACACGGGTACTCTACCAAAGAGATTCACTTTCTACATTACTGACAGCAAGTTGTCAGCCACATCAAAGTCAGTTGCCAGGCATCTTATCTGAAACCAGCAGCGAGTATCCACCACTCTGGTGGTCGATTAAGCCCAAAAATAAAAACAGAAATCTTTCCCTTCATGTGTTTTTGATGGTTAGAACTTCAAACCCTCTCAATCCATCAGTGGCGTCATTTACAGTTCAACACTGCTGCAGATGCAGACTTTTTGCCATGTCGGGTGGGCAATGCAACCGAAGCCAGACAATTTAGCACCTGACTGGAACATTTTACTGCAATTTATTATGTACTGATGATATTACTGCATTGACTTGCACACACTTGGGGTCAGACTTCACATACCAAGCAGCTTTATGTAGAAAATGTCTCTGGTTGCTTCACAAATCTGTTTAATTACAGGTGCTGCTGCAATACTCACCACCAGAGTCAAATGAAAACTATATGCTTCAATCTTTGGTCTTTTGCAGTATGTTTCTATTTTCCAAACACTGGCTGCAAATGACTTATTTTTAAATCTCTTTTTGCTTCCTGAAAAATAACTGCCCAAAAACTACAGCACCGTGCCCATACAGTGCAAACCTCCAAACCTCCGCCAACACGAGTTTCCCATTCTACAAATATTTAACCTTGTAAAACATTTTTTTCCAAACAACTTTTTTTTTCTCTTCACCCTCTCTGCATATATAGTGAAGGCAAATGTCAAACTGGCAGAACCATTTATCTACATATATACACATATATGCAATTTGTTCTTGCAGGAACTGATAGCATGTAGTGCGCGGAACATGGTGTGCGTGTGTGACCTTCACCTGCCCTTCCTGATCAGCCTGCAACATTTTATTTAAAGCTAACAGATAATTTCTATCAGGATGGGTTGACCACCAAAACAACATGAAGACAGACGAGGATGAAACACAAGTGGTGACAGTAATAACTGTAAAGTGATGAAAAATGAGAGACACCAAAGAGGCGGAACCCCAACAATACAACATACCAGGACAAACAACCACACACAAAGAAGCAGTGACAGCAACAGTCTGTTGTCTAGTTAGTGAGCATCCATAACCTATTCTAGGACACCAGACACCCAAAACCGAATTGTGGTGACGGCCATAAATGCCTAATCATCCACACACAGAGACCCAGATCACAGCTAAATATCTGAACACTACTTTGGCTGATGTGTTGGGCCAAGACAAAAGTACAGAACCTGACCATATGACATGGACCACTCTGGCATGACAGGAGCCACACAGGTGATTGTATGCAACTCGATGGAAAGGGGTCCAGGATGCAGGGCCCCAGGAGAAACATGGAGAAAAAGGACAGTAGAAGGGCCCAGGGACCAGGAAGGGCACCCACCAGGGCCACCACGGTAGCCCGACGAATCGCCAAGGGAATGTCACACACAAGGGGAAGCACACAGGGTGCCGATTTAGTCCCACAAAAGGGGCACCCCAGAATGGCACAACACAGGCCACAACCCCCCAAGGGAGGAGCGAGCAGCGGCACGGACAAGGAGCCCCAAGCCGGGGCAGGGACCACCAAGCCAACGAGGGCAAGATCCAGCCCCCAGACAAGGGCGGGACCAAAACCCCCAAGCCAGGAAACACACGTCTCCCCAACGCCCGTGACTCCCCCAACACAGCCAGCAGGACCCCCTCATGACCCTTCAGACTCCACACCAAAGCACAAGATCAGGGGACCACCAAAGCGAGTGGGACAACACCCCCCCCCCCCCCACAGACACCATGCCCATCCCTCCAGCATCTCCCCCAGTGTCATCACATGCACACCACTGTAATGTCCATCTCCTCATCAAACTGCAGCACCATGGGCCCTACAAGCCCCAGAGAAGGGCCTCGAGACCACGGCAGAGTAGGACTGACGGCCCACACCCCACACCAATGCTCCAGACATCCCCAGCCACCCGGGGTCGATCCCACATGCCACACTGACACTATATAACATTCCCACGCTTGTTATTATAACTGATCTCCTTTGGTGTGTGTGAGACCCCATAAGTGAGCAAGAATAAAGTGCTACATTGAAAGCAGGGCAGGAACAGCAGGTGGCAGACTGCCGTGGGAGGCCGTGGCACACTTCTGCACCACAGCTTGCCCTGCAAACCCACCACCGCCTAGGGACCCCAACTCTAAATTGGTGAATGTGTTGAGTAAATGTGTAGAAATAAAGCTTACGCATTAAAATGGCAGGGCAGGAGCGGCGGATGGCGAATGCTGTGGGAGGCTGCAGCGCACTGCTGCGCCTCAATCTGCTGCACAAACCCATCACCAACACCTGAACCCGAACTTAAATGAACCCTATAATGTGCTACTTAAAGCCCAATATAATCTGGGTGTAAGTACTAAGCGAGTGAATTGCATTAAAAGGGTGTGACACGTGAGGCCAATCCCCAAGCAGCCGGCGGAAGGGAGAGTACCGGTGCAGGGAGTGGGCCGCAGTGGACCCAAGGGAGGCGCCAGAGCAACCACAAGAGAGGGAGGTGACAGGCAGTCCTGGAGGACCACTGGAAGCCCAGGACAGCCCCCGACCAGGGAAGGCACGAGATGAGGCTCAAGAGCGGCAGGGGCAGCCAAGGAGCTGGAGGGACACAAGCGGGCCCCACATACCCTGAGGGAGAGGCAGGGGCACGGACGGCCATGCTTGCGCAGAGTTCCGGGAAGAGGCACCTAGGCATCAGACTCCAGCTCTGCCATGGCAAATTAGGCAAAACCCCCACCCAAAAAACAATGTCGGCCGCCTGACATTTTCAAAGGTCAAAGGTTTTTCTAGGTCAAAGCTGTTAGAGGTGGCTTTTCATAAGCTAAATTAGGTGTGATTGAATATCAGGAATCTGTATTTAGTTCATGCACTTGAATCAAAGTTTCTTTTTTGTGGTTGTTGGGTGTTTTCACAACTTTTTCAGGTTCTGAATTTTTTTTATCCGATAATTTTCACACAACGTTTGTCATATTTGCCATGCCTACTGTTATGTGTCGACGCGGGTTGAGGAGCAGACCTGCGTCTGATGGAACCCAGCGCTACAACAACCAGAAAGCGGTTCCAATAACAAGACAATTTATTTTCCCCCTTTGGTGCATAACAAAGTGTACAAACAAAAACTGCGTCGTTCTGGCGGAGTGAAGGACGGCACGCTCTCCAGCGCCCAAAAGGATCGAAGCCCGGCGCTTCTGGACCCACGTTCACCGCCAAACACCCCCCAGGTGGACACGACAAACCGACTCTGTGAAGGATAGAAAAGGTGAGGTAAGTCAGCAGCTACAACTAATATCCTTCAAAAGGCACACACTATCAGCAACACATTCAGGTCCGAATTCAAGCTTTACGTAAATGAGCAGCTTCTCACAACAGGTGGAGGATCATCAGTCCGCATGCCACGGCAGTGAGAAGCGAGCTGCACAACTCTCATCAAAGTTCAAATATACTGCGTAACAAAATACCAAGTTACTGTTAACAATTATTCAGATAATCAATCACCTCTGATGTGTGCTGACAGCATGTGTCCCTCACCCTTCCTCCTTCACAGGCACGATGTGTCAAACCCAGGCGCGGTCCTCAGCGTCTCACAAACGAACATCACAAGGTCGAGTTCCCGGCAATTCTGCTTGAATCACACATGACTTAAATGCAGAACGTCATTATCTGCTTCAGCTGAAAGTGTTTAAGGTTGCACGCGAGCACCATCCACAGGTGCTGCACATCATGTTGATGAGGGTGGACTCTTCTGCCCGCACCTTCTCCACAGACAATAAATCAGTTTGCATACCACCTGGAGAGCAAAGAAAAGAAAAGAACACCAAAATGTCCAGCCACACCCCCCCCACACACAACACCTAATTTGTCATTGCTTTTTGGCACTTGGTTTCTGGCTGATAACTGGAAGATAGACAGAGTTATGAATTATTGAAAATTCTTTCAGTGTTAAAGATAGGGATTTTTCAAATTTTGCAAGATTTTTCCTGATTTTGATCTTTGACCTATGAGTTTGAAAATTTAATTACTTCTTGCCTATCAGGAAATGAATTTTCAGCAAAAATGTCATAACAATATATGAAAAATTGTGGGCTCCAGGCTGTGAACAAGCAAGCAAACAAACAAACAGACAAACAAAATAAACAACTCCAGCTTGGCGGAGGTAAAAATGTAAATTTGTTAACTGCAATTAAAAAAATATTCCAAGTTTAAATTTGAGGCGTGTATATCTTAAAAAGCATCTGCTTGCAGCTGTGGCACTATTCTGTGGGTGTGAAACTAATTACATCAAAAATTGTGAAAGGAAGAAAAAGTGTCAGGCAAATGGCGAAGCCCAGGGTAACCACTCTGCCTTTGGTAATGTGGTAACTTTGCCATAAATGGAACCTACATAAAAGAGCACAGTGGCTGTTGTGGAGAGAGACCTGCATCTTTATCTATTTAACCTTTATTTAACCAGGTTAGTCTCATTGAGATCAAGATCTCTTTTACAATGGAGACCAGAACAATTTTGTAGTTTCTAGTCCACCTAACCTGCATTTAGATGTGGGAGGAAGCCGGAGCACCCGGCAAACAGGAGGAGAACATGCAAACTCCACACAGAAAGGCCACAGGTGGAAATCGATCCCATGACCTTCTTGCTGTGACGCAACAATGCTAACCACTAAGCCATCATGCTGCCCTCGGAAGGTGGCAGGCAAAGGGAGACGTGCTGGTAAAACATGGAGCAGGGAGAACGGAGAGAGCGAAGATGTGAGCAGCAGGCCCACAAGGCACTGGAGAGGAAACAGGGAAATATAAACAGAGCGAGGAATGCAATCAGCATCATTAACTGATGTCATTGATTGCAAGAACATTTTATTTATTTATTTATTTATTTTACAAAATCAAATGCATTTTCCTTCCTGCATTTTGAAAGTAATTTGAGTTCATCTTAAATTATGATTTTTACCAGACAGACTGCAAACATGTGTGTTTGGCCTCACAAAGAACAGTTAAGGCACAAACAAACTTCAGTTTTAGCAAGCAAAATAAACAATTTACGAGTATACCTACAAATCGATTTTGGCTTTATACTTTATGTGAAAATTAAGATTGAAAATATTTATTTCGACTGACTCATCTCAAGCAGACAGAGATTAATTTTTCTTCTGCTGTTTTGTTCTTGTAAAAAAAAACATTATTTTGAACAAATCCACAACATTTTTTTTCATCAAAAATTTCTGCAATTTTCATTTTGTTGTTCAAACAGTGTATTTTCTTTATTTCTCTGTGCAACTTCCATGTACCACACATATTATTACTAGTAGTAACTTTCAATTTCAATTTCAGTTTAAATTTATTTTCATTTATAGCGCCAAATCACAACAGAGTTGCCTCAAAGCACTTCACACAGGTAAGGTCTAACCTTACCAACCCCCAGAGCAACAGTGGTAAGGAAAAACTCCCTCTGAGGAAGAAACCTCAAGCAGACCAGACAAAGGGGTGACCCTCTGCTTGGGCCATGCTACAAACATAAATTACAGAACAATTCACAGAACAATTCACGGACGAATATACACAAAAATGCTATTGGCGCACAGGACAGGAGGATCGCCAACACGAATACAACTCAGAATACAATACAATACAATACAACAGAGAAATACTAAGGTGATCACCAGCCACTAGCCCTAAACTTCACTAAAAGACCCAGAATTTAGGTAAAGTTGAAGCCGCAGCCCGCTCCAATTACTAAAAATGAATTAAAAGAGTAAAAAGTGTAAAACAAAACTGTACCAGTATGCTAGCCATATGAAAGGGAAAATAAGTGCGTCTTAAGTCTGGACTTGAAAATCTCCACAGAATCTGATTGTTTTATTGACACAGGGAGACCATTCTACAGAACAGGGGCACGATAAGAGAAGCTCTGTGACCCGCAGACTTCTTATTCACATTAGGGACACAAAGTCGTCCTGCACCCTGAGAACGTAAAGCCCGGGCCAGTACGTAAGGTTTAATTAGGTCAGCTAGGTAGGGAGGTGCCAGTCCATGAATAATTTTATAGGTTAGTAGCAGAACCTTAAAATCTGATCTCACTGGGACAGGATGCCAGTGAAGGGATGCCAAAATGGGTGTAATGTGGTCGAACTTTCTGCTTCGTGTCAAAAGTCTGGCTGCAGCATTTTGAACCAATTGGAGACCCCTAATGCTAGACTGCGGTAAACCAGAAAATAGAACATTGCAGTAGTCCAATCTAGAAGAGATAAATGCATGGATCAGGGTCTCAGCATTAGCCACAGAAAGGATGGGACGAATCTTCGCTATATTTTGCAGGTGGAAGAAAGCAGTCCTAGTAATATTTCTAATGTGGAGGCCAAAGGACAACGAAGGATCAACAATTACCCAAAGGTTCCATCATTTCAGTCTTATCAGAGTTTAAAAGTAGGAAGTTTCTAGACATCCAACTTCTCACTGCTGCAATCGTCTAAGGATTTTATGTGAATGAGATTACCAGCAGTTATCGGCATGTATAACTGAGTATCATCTGCATAGCAGTGAAAGGTAATCCCAAGACGCTGCAATATGTGCCCAAGGGGTGCTATATAAAGGGAGAAAAGCAGGGGGCCTAAGACAGACCCCTGTGGAACCCCAAATTTCATGTCCCTAAGGTTAGAGGTAGTGTTACTGTACAAAACACAGTGAGAATGACTGGTCAAGTATGACGTCAGCCATGCAAGGGCACTCCCAGAAATCCCAAAATAATTTTCCAGCTTATCAAGTAGAATATGATGATCCACTGTATCAAATGCAGCACTGAGATCTAACAGCAACAGAACCGTAGTGGTGTCCGAATCCATTGTAAGCAGAAGATCATTCACCACTTTAGTGAGAGCCGTCTCTGTGGAATGATATTTTCTAAAAGCAGACTGCAGTGGCTCAAAGAGATTATTCTCAGTAAGACAGTCTACGAGCTGCCGTGACACCACTTTTTCCAGAATTTTAGAGGAAAATAACAGATTTGATATCGGCCGATAGTTTGTCAATACACTAGGGTCAAGATTAGGTTTCTTAAGTAATGGTTTAATCACTGCAGATTTGAAACATTTAGGGACAGATCCAGAAGTTAAAGAAAGATTCATAATTTCCAGCACATTCAGCCCAAGAGTGGGCCACAGGTCCTTAAACAGTTTTGTTGGTACAGCATCAAATAAACAGGTTGTGCTTTTTGTTGACATTATGAGTTTTGTCAGCATGCCTAGTGAGATACTATCAAATTCTGTAAATCTAGGTAATACCTCAGGAGTGGCGTCCACCTCAATAGCAGGGTGTAGTGGCTGGGTTAAGGCATGCCGGGATATGTTTAACCTGATGTCTTCTATTTTCTTCCCAAAGTAATCCAGGAAATCTTGTGCTGTAAAAGGAGATCAAACTACAGGTGGTTGTCCATGCAAAAGTGTTGCCACCGTGTCGAACAAGAACTTTGAGTTATGCTTGTTTTGGTTGATCAAATCAGAGTAGTAAGTCCGCTTTGTAGCCAATAATGCATGCTTATAGTCTAAGATAGCATCACGCCACGCAAGGTAAAATACTTCAAATTTTGAACAATGCCATTTCCGTTCTAGACCTCTTTCTTTATGCTTGAGGTCACGCAGATAATCACTGACCCAAGGTGACTGTGATTTGGGGGAGCGCGGTTTTAACACAGGTGGTGCAATCATGTCGAGTGTAGTTTGAGCACTGAGTTTAAGCTATCCACAAATCTGTCTACTGACTGGGTATTTGTCAAATTTGAAGCTAAGACATCAGGCAGTCTAGCTTCGAGTTCAGTCTTAGTTGAGGAGTTGATGCATCGCCGTAATGATATATAAGGTTGTTGTTCCACTAAACATGGCAGCGAAACTGTAAACTTAGTAAGTGAGTGATCAGCACCACTGATGTAAGAGGCATGATGTCAATATTCATGACTGCAATACCACGTGCGAGAACCAGATCCAGGGTATTTCCACTAATGTGCGTCAAATCCCGAATGCATTGCAGAAATCCTAATGCATCCACAATTTCCATAAATGATTTGCAGAGGGGATCAGAAGGCTTATTTATATGAATGTTAAAGTCACCAATGATCAGAATGTTATCTACACTAGTTGACAAGTTAGAGATGAACGCACCAAATTCATCTAAGAATTCAGAATATGGGCCAGGAGGCCTATATACAGTGACAAAGTAATAAGACTGATTTTTATTCTTCTGACCTTGGCAATGTGTAATATCCTGAGCAGGGTGGAGAATCAGATGCTCAAATGAGTGATATTTGTAACCCCCAACAGCTAATAAGCTAAACCTAGATTTTAAATAAGAGCAACACCCCCGCCTTGCTTCGTATCACGAGGGGCTGACAAAATGTATATGCTGGTAAGCAGGCCTCATTTAATAGGAGGACAGCTGTAGGTTTAAGCCAGGTTTCACATAACCCAATCATATCTAAGTGATGGTCAATAATTAGATCATTGATCAACAATGATTTTGAAGACAGTGATCTTATGTTAATGAGACCCAGTCTAAGGACCTCGGTGGGGTTGACAGTTGAACTGTTTGAGTTTAGGGGTGGTTCCAGAGTAGCATATTAAGATGCCAAGAAGTAGGTTTAGGTTTAAGACATTCCACCCGCGTTGTAAGTAGCAGACACGAAATCTTTGCTATTACTGGAACAACCAATGGGCCATCCTCAATTTCAACATCATCCAATATAGTAATGGGTATTAAGTTTGGAAAGCATATCCCTCTGTGATTTTTATGGACATGACTACGGAAGCAGGCCACAGTCTCAACTTGTTGAAATTCCCTCCCTGGCAAATAAACTGCACTATCACCATAGTGGATTTTCTGCACAAAATTCCAGCTAAGCTAATGGATGCCACACCCACATTTGTCCTTGCAGGGTCTCTAATCACCTGCTCCGTGGTCTGCTGTACATTCCTAATGTTACCTTCCCTGTAGAGCTCTATCTATGTTCGCAGACAAGATGGCGGTGCCTTCCCCAGTAGGGTGGAGGCCGTCCGGCCTCAGCAAGCCACGGTGGCCCCAGAACGAAGGCCGGTTATCAATAAAGCTAAAGCCTTGCTGTCTACAAAACTGCGCTAGCCACCTATTTAACAATGTCAGCCTGCTAAATGCCTCATCAGTACACCGGGAGGGGACCAGAGACTATTAATCGATGCCGACACATCTTTTTGGCAAGGTCACAAGTCCTCTCTAGTCCATTTTTGTGACCTCTGAGTGCTTCATCCTGATATCATTGGTGCCAACGTGAATAACTATGTGACTATATCTCTTCTCATGTTCCTTTGTCTGTCTTCCCTTCTGCAGCGTCAGCACCCTAAGATAAGATGCAATGTCGGGAGCTCTGGCCCCAGGAATATATTTAACATCAGCCGGCGTCTGTAACCTGACTTTGCAGGTGATAGAATCCCTTATCACTAAAGTCCGGTGTTTCGGCCTGGAGGCAGGAGTGGAAATCACTTGTGGGCTCAGAGAATTCACATCTGGCAAATCCAAGGGGGGGAACTGATTCACAGATCGCACTGGCGAGTGTGATCGGAGTGCCACAACCGAGCACCAAGCCCTACGGCGCTTCCTCTGCCTAGCCACAGCCCGAAAGCTGTCCTCCACAGCCGCCGTTTCTAAGCTGATGCTAATGGGCTCCCTAGCCGGCCCAACACTAACCTCATCTGGAGTGCCGTAACATCTAACTCCACTGACCTAAGAAGCTGCTCTAACTTATGGACACGGCTCTCTAAGAGAGCCACCCTATCTTCAAACATCATGCAGGATTATGGAGGATGTAAAGTAGAATTAGTAGTGTACTTTGTGCACTAAGAAATTCAAGAATGTAGCCAAGCAAACACGAGCTAATCATTAATGGATACGCTAACCACTCCTAAGGGTCACACAGACGCAAATAAATTTATTAAAATTCACAGCAGTTACACTGAAAAACTAACAGAAGTATTAAATAGGTAAAAAAAAGCAGCAGCTATAAAATACACTAAACAGTTAATTAACTAACAGGAGTGTAAAAAAATGGAATGAAAAAATGATGATGGGGGTCCGAAATAGCTAACGCAAGCTAAACGCTAGTGAAAATGCTAGCCGCTCCTAAGATTTTACACAGGAGTAAAATAATTACTTAAAAATCCCAGCAGTTCGACTGAAAAATGAACAGAAGTATTAACGAGTAAAAAAGAAACAGCTATAAAAAGTAACGATGGAGAGGGGAGGGGTCGACCTAGCTAGCGAAAGCTAACCGCTATTCCACTGCCCCTAGGGCGTGTGTCCCAGCCCCAATCTCTGGCCATCAAAAATAAAGAGGGAAAGGGAAGAAAGGGAGTGAGAAGAGGGAAAAAGTTGCTGTTCCTTGCGGCTGGCTCCAAAAACCAGCAGAATGCCATAGAAATCCATGTTAACCCTCTGGGCCGACGCAGTTGTATATGATGGCTAAGACCAAGCTTTACCAAATTATAAATAATTTTAAATGATATGAGATAGAAACTTACTTTTTTTGATGAAAAGTTAGCTCCGTGGACTTTCGAGCCAGCCTTCAGCCATCTTTGTACTCCTCATGATGATGCGCAATGTGAGTGTCCAATCGGAATTGGTTCACCGTCACATGGTTTTCCAAAATCCAATCGTAGGGCAGATTCACTTCATGTGAAAAGCCAAAGATCATTTTCAGGAGTGATACGAGGTCTGTTAGAAAAGTATCGTTTTTTTCAAAAACCTGATGGATTTGAATCACGTGTGTTTGCATGAGCAAACCTTGAACCTTTGTACGCATGCGTGAACTTTTTCACGCCTGTCGATTGCATCATTTCCTGGTAAGCAGCCTTTGTGTGGGATGTGTGCAGTGCGCTCGTTGTTTTTTCATTTCAAGGAAAAAGATGGAACGACTGGAGCAGCGCCACATCAAATTTTGCCAGAAACTGGGCGACACTAGGTGGAAACCATTCGGAAGTTTCAGACGGCTTTCGGTGACGATCCTATGGGCATGACACAGATTAAGGAGCGGTACAACCAGTTTAAAGATGTCCGCACAATGGTGGAGAGCGAGCCGCGCTCCGGTCGGCCATCAACATGCTGTAATGACCAGATCATTTCCAAAGTGAACGCTGTGGTGATGCGGGGCCGTCGTGTGACTGTCCGAAAATTGCGGAAGAGGTGGACATCAGCACTTTTTCGGAACATTCTACTGTGACAGAAGATTTGGCAATGAAAAGATTGGTGGTGAAATTCATGCTGCTGCTGACGGCGGTGCAAAAGCGCCTCCGTGTTGAAGTCTCACAGGACATGCTGTGGCATGCCCATCTCTTCCACAATTTCTCGGATAGTCACAGGACTGAAAAGTCACCGAAAGCCGTCTGAATCATCCGAATGGTTTCCTCCTGGCTGTCGCCCAGTTTCTGGCAAAGTTTGATGCGGCACTGCTCCAGCCGTTCTGACTTTTTCCTTGGAATGAAAAAACGCCGAGTGCACGACACACCTCACACAAAGGCTGCTTACCAGAAAATGATGCAATCGACATGCGCACGAAGGTTCAAGGTTTGCTCATGCAAGCACGTGATTCAAATCCATCAGTTTTTGAAAAAAAAAAAAAGGTACGATACTTTTCTAGCAGACCTCGTATGTTACTAGTTGGCCTGTTTGAATAGCCACCTGGGTGCTCCAATGAGTACATACTATTGGTCTCCATGCGCCCTGGGCCATTACGCACAGCAATCAGTGAAGCAGGTGGAGCAGACTGAGAGCCTCTGATTACAATCTCACGTGCTCAAACAAAGAGTGTGTAACTATCAGGATTGCTCCACTAGCTTAAATGTGAAGGTTACTGGATAACTCTGCTGCTTTCTCTGCGTAAAGTACTTGTTTACCCTATCAATGGAGCGAGGGGAGGGCCGCTCCTCAGACTGTAAGGAGCCAAAGTGGGCCAAAGTGTGAATGAAAGCTGCTTTGAGCAGCACAGGACTCTCCAAAACGCAGTAGAAGTAGAGGTTTGTGATGTAAGGTTTGTGTAATAGCAGACAGAAATTGCTTTGAGATGAAGACAACAAAACGCATAGACCATTTTGTATATACAGTAGTGTTCAGAATAATAGTAGTGCTATGTGACTAAAAGACTTGTTACATGGGAAACAAGGTACCAGTAGATTCAGTAGAGTCTCACAAATCCAACAAGACCAAGCATTCATGATATGCACACTCTTAAGGCTATGAAATTGGGCTATTAGTAAAAAAAAAGTAGAAAAGGGGTGTTCACAATAATAGTAGCATCTGCTGTTGATGTTACAAACTCAAAATGATTATGTTCAAACTGCTTTTTTAGCAATCCTGTTAATCAATAAACTAGTATTTAGTTGTATAACCACAGTTTTTCATGATTTCTTCACATCTGCGAGACATTAATTTGTTGGTTTGGAACCAAGATTTTGCTCGTTTACTAGTGTGCTTGGGGTCACTGTCTTGTTGAAACACCCATTTCAAGGGCATGTCCTCTTCAGCATAAGGCAACATGACCTCTCCAAGTATTCTGACATATCCAAACTGATCCATGATACCTGGTATGCAATATATAGGCCCAACACCATAGTAGGAGAAACATGCCCATATCGTGATGCTTGCACCACTATGCTTCACTGCCTTCACTGTGAACTATGGCTTGAATTCAGAGTTTGGGGGTCATCTCACAAACTGTCTGTGGCCCTTGGACCTTACTCTCATCAGTCCACAAAATATTTCTCCATTTCTCTTTAGGCCAGTTGATGTGTTCTTTGGCAAACTGTAACCTCTTCTGCACGTCTTTTATTTAACAGAGGGTCTTTGCAGGGGATTCTTGCAAATAAATTAGCTTCACACAGGCGTCTTCTGTCACAGCACTTACAGGTAACTCCAGACTGTCTTTGATCATCCTGGAGCTGATCAATGGGTGAGCCTTTGCCATTCTGGTTATTCTTCCATCCATTTTGATGGTTGTTTTCCATTTTCTTCCACGCGTCTCTGTTTTTTTTGTCCATTTTAAAGCACTGGAGTATTGTAGATGTTTCTGTGTAGGCTCTCAGTTGTCCAGGGGGTTTCCATAGTCGAGAAGCTTGAATCTTCGACTGGACTGGGTTGCTTGACGTGAGGACATTTTGCTTCAAATCGCAGAAGCTTCCTCAGCTAAAATTCTGCTCTGGTAGTCTGACTTCCGTCTTGACTCTTGTAGAGAAGAATAAAACAGAAGCCAACAAAAGCTGGAGTTTTTAACCTAACCAAACCCCTCCTACCGAGAGGCCGACTGCTACAGGCTAGTGACTAAACAATAGCTCTAATTAGCACCTATTGTGCTCTAGTTAGCACCCTCCTAATGACAGGGCAGCTGTCCTCCTAATGATGGGACGGACGTCTCTTCTGATGGCTCCCTTGACGACTCTCCTGATGACGTGAATGACTCATTACCATGAAAAAAGACTGAAACTGCTTTGACCTGAGTACCCCATTGTAAACAGGGGACAAAGCGTGTCTGAGACCACCTCCCCAGTTAAGGCTGGGTTTCAACTGTTTTACAAAGAATGCTTCCTTGACACCTCTCTCAAACCATTTCTTCTCTGGCTAAGATTTTAACTTCCTTGTCCTCAATCGTGTGGTTAGTGTCTTCAGGTGGAGATGAACTGCAGACTGAGGTCCACTGGCGCCCTCTCTGCAGTGCTGGTATAGCCTTTTGTGTAAAGGTTGCTTAGTCTCACCTATTTAGTGTTCATTACAGTTTTCCTGACATCTGATAGAATACACTACATTGCTCTGTTTGTAACTAGGGATCCTGTCCTTAGGGTGAACTATTTCTGTCTTAAGGTGTTAACCGGTTTAAAGTAAACTGGGATTTTGTGCTGTCTGAAGATCCTCTGTAGTTTTTCCCCTACTCATGCTAAATAAGGGAGAGACACTCTTCTTCTTGTCTCTGTCTCCTGTCCATCTGGTCTCTTTGTTTTCTGGGACTTCTGCACTTTGTCCAGGGACCATCGTGGGTACCCACATACTGTGAGGGCTTTCCGTACAAGTTGTTGTTCTTTAGCCCTTCCCTCTGCAGTTGTGGGCACCTGTAGGGCTCTGTGTGAAGAGTCCTGATCACCCCGAGCTTGTGTTCAAGGGGTGGTTTGAGCCAAAGAGCAGATATTGGTCAGTGTGAGTGGGTTTTCTGTAAACCCCTGTCTTGGAGCTGCCTGTTCTCTCCAATCGTAAACATCACAGTCCAAGAAGCTAAATGGTTGTTTCTGACATCCTCAGTGTCAAAGAGAAAAGCATGTTCAACAGGTGCTGGCTTCATACCTTAAATAGGGGACACCTGATTCACACGTTTGTTCCACATAAATTGCCGACTCCCTGACTGAATGCCACACTACTATTATTTGTGAACACCCCATTTTTACTTTTTTTTTTACTAATAGCCCATTCATAACTTAAGAGTGTGGCATATCATGAATGCTTGGTCTTGTTGGACTTGTGAGAATCTACTGAATCTACTGGTACTTGTTCCCATGTAACAATAAGAAATATACTCAATAACCTGGATTATCTTTTTTCGTCACAAAGCACAAATATTATTCTGAACACTACTGTATTGTTCAAAATGTGCATTTATGTTTATTGATACAACCCTTTTTATTGTACAGTCTTTCACACAGACCTCAAATTACATTTATAAAGTATGACAAACAGTTGTTTATATAGTTTGCTGTGTGTTTTGAATAAATGTGTGTGGAAAATTATTTTTCGCTTTGCTTTTGCCTTTCTTATTTTTGATAACCTTTATTACAACAAAAGCATATATATTATGAAAGCACAGGTTGTCATGAAAAAAAGAGACATAAAACTTGATTGTGGGATGCAGGGAGAGCTGTTAACAGCAATAATAAAACTTTATGCCAGGGCTGTGAAACTGTGCAAAAAAATGCCCTTCGGAACCCAGAGGGTTAAAATGGTCAACTTAGAGGAGAATAAACATGTTTACAGCCTGGACCATTTGTTACTCACTATGGCTCAGGGCTTTCCATATCTGCTCCTGGAGGACACCTGTCCTGTATGTTTTCATGTCCTACCTGCTTCCACACACCTGATTACTTCATTCTTGTATTTCCCAGATCCTGAGCACATCTCTCAGAGTTAATCAACAGTGAAAACACAATGCAGAGCAGGTGCCTTACAGGGCAGCCCTGCTATAGCTAGTTTCTCACTTCATGACAACTGCCTGGGTGTTGGATTTTACCTAGGCCAAAATTGGGCCATCAGTTATTGCAAACCCGTGTGTCTCTCTGTCTGTCTGTCTGTTTGTCTGTCTGTGCTCAGCATAAGGTCCATTTCTATTACTGCCGGGGTCTTCAAATTCGACAGGGACATTCTTGGGACACAGACCTTGGAAGACCTTCAAAGTTGAAACCTTGACCTATTTTCAGATGTCAAAGGATCAAAAGTAACATTGTTTCCTTTTTTTTATGTCATACGGCCGAGGTTATTTTAGCATTGCATCATATAAGTGGGAAAAATAAGTATTTGACCCCGGTCAGTTTTTGCAGGTTTTCCCACCTACTAAGAATGGAGAGAGTCTGTAATTTTATCGTAGGTACACTTCAACTGTGAGAGACAGAATCTAAAAAAAAAAAGAAAAGAAAAAAAGCCAAAAAATCACATTGTATGATGTTTAAATAATGAATTTGTATTTTACTGCATAAAATAAGTATTGACCCCTACACCCAGCAAGAATTCTGGCTCTCACAGACCTGTTAATTTTTCTTTAAGAAGCCCTCTTATTCTGCACTCTTTACCTGTATTAGTTGCACCTGTTGAACTTGTTACCTGTATAAAAGACACCTGTTCACACATTCAATCAATCACACTCAACCTGTCCACCATAGCCAAGACTCATAGAGTTGTCTAAGGACACCAGGCACAAACTGCAGACTGCACAAGGCTGGGATGGACTACAGGACAACCAGGCAAGCCGTTCGGTGGAAGACAACAACTGTTGTGATTATTTATTAGAAAGTGGAAGAAACACAAGATGACTGTCAGTGTCCCTCGGTCTGGGATTCCATGCAAGATCGCACTTTGTGGGGTAAGGATGATTCTGAGGAAAGCTCACGAACTACACAGGAGGAACCTGATCAATGACCTGAAGAGAGCTGGGACCACAGTCACAAAGATTACATTAGTAACACATGATGCTGTCATGGTTTAAAATCCTGCAGGGCAGCTAGGTCCCCCCGCTCAAGCCAGCACATGTCCAGGTCCCATTTAAGTTCACCAGTGACCATCTGAATGATCCAGAGGAGGCATGGGAGAAGGTCCTGTGGTCAGATGAGACCAAATAGAGCTTTTTGGAATCAGCTCCACTTACCATGTTTAGAGGATGAGAACAACCCCAAGAAAACCATCCCAACCGTGAAGCATGGGGGTGGAAACATCATACTCTGGGGGTGCTCTTCTGCAAAGGGGACAGGACGACTGCACCATATTGAAGGAGGATGGATGGGGTCATGTACTGCGAGATTTTATCAACAATCTCCTTCCCTCAGTAACAGCATTGAAGATGGGTCATGGCTGGGTCTTCCAGCATGACAATGACCCCAAACACACAGCCAGGGCAACTAAGGAGGGGCTCTGTAATAAGCATTTCAAGGTCCTGGAGTGGCCTGGCCAGTCTCCCAGACATGAACTCAATAGAAAATATTTGGAGGGAGCTGAAACTCCAAACCTGAAAGATCTCGAGAAGATCTGTATGGAGGAATGGACCGAAATCCCTGCTGCAGTGTGTGCAAACTTGGTCAAGAACTACAGGAAACGTCTGACCTCTGCAATGGCAGACAAATGTTTCTGTACTAATTGTTAAGCTCTGTTTTTTCTAGGGGGTCAAATACTTATTTTATGCAATAAAATGCAAATTAATTACACATCACACAATGTGATTTTCAATGTGATTTTCTGATTTTTTTTTTATTATTCTGTCTCTCACAGTTGAAGTGTACCTATGATAAAAATTACAGACCTCTCCATTCTTGTAGGTGAGAAAACCTGCAAAACTGACAGGGGATCAAATACTTATTTTCCCCACTGTATATTTTTGATAATGCTTGAAGCCATAAAGTTGTGCATAATTAGGGGAGGTGTCAGTTTGACTGACAGGTAATATGCACTGCTGGACTGAGTTCAGAGTTCAGCTAGCAGAGGCCGTTAGCACTGGTGCTAACTGCTATGACAGACCATGTCTGTTCTTAGTAGATTATCACAAAAAGCTTTATTCATATGGCTTGCTGTCCAGTTAATAAGTAAACAGTAATTGTTCTACCAGATCTTCAAATAAGAACTGCAAAGAATTTAGGGATTCTATTATCTACAGTCCATAATATAATCAGAAGATTCAGAGAATCTGGAGAACTTTCTACTTTTCCTTGCAAATGAACGTTGAGAAACATTGTTCTTAAACTGTTGGACCATATTTTCACCATTTGGGTATGCTCCTTTTATACCCAATCATGACATTCACCTGTTTCCAATTAACTTGTTCACCTGTGGAATGTTCCAACAGGTGTTCTTTGAGCATTCATCAACTTTCCCAGTCTTTTGTTGCCCATGTCCCAGTTGTTTTGAAATGTGTTACAGGCATCCATTTCAAAATGAGCAAATATTTGCACAAAAACAATAAAGTTTATCAGTTTGAGCATTAAATATCTTGTCTTTGTGGTGTATTCAATTGAATATTGGTTGAAGAGAATTGCAAATCATTGTATTCTGTTTTTATTTACATTTTACAAACATCCCAACTTCATTGGAATTGGAAGAGTGAAGACCAAAAGAAAGACAAAGAGAAAGTTGAAAGAAATGAGATTTAAGGAAGAAGATGTGAGCTGTTCACTGTGACTTCATTGGCATCTCTGTACCGACTCTCACAGCCACTTCTTTCTTCAAAGCTCGTCACTAATTAAACAAAAGGCAAGCTGGTGCCACTCAAGGTGGCTCTGCCTTTGTCCAAGAGGTGTAATTACTGCGTATTGGACTACCGGAGGGTGGGAACAGGCTACCATTTAATCTTCGTCTCTATTTACGAAATAACTCCCAAATAAGAGACATCCAAGGCTTTTTAAGGTCATCCAGTTCTGGATCTTTTGACTCCAATGAGGACCTTTTGACGGTCAAATCTATGGTGGTTATGGCTCTGTTCACATTTTTTCTTCATCTTTCTTCAAGACAAAGGAAATTTTTAAAAGTTTTAAATTAGAGTGTTATATAAATAAACATTTCAAAATTGAACATTGTTAATTTTTTTAAGATGCTCTTTTTAACATATGCTGTTGTCATTACTATTTTGGAATTTTTTGTTTGTTTTTATTAGACATTTTTCAGTAAGGTCCATAAATATTTGGACAGCAATGCAATTTTTGTATTTTTGCTTCTGCACCCCACCACAATGGAGCCAAAATTAAACATTCAAGATTAGGGCTGAGCCGGATACTCGTTTCAGATGAGTATTCAGTACGGATAAAGCATTTTTGATGAGTATGAGCATGATCCAAATAAAACTCATCAATATCTGTGCTCGTGCCGAAGGAAAATTCTCACTGGCTGACTGTCTTCACGCTCTGTGATTAGCCAGTCACACACAGTGCCCATCCCTCCCAACACACACGCTTCTCACATACACACAGGATCTCTCTCTGTGCTTGGCTGAATTCTACACAAGTTTTCTTCAACTCGCCTCTTTTTTGATTTGTATGATAAAGTAACTTGGTGAACTTGTTTCGTATTGTACGCGGTGCACTTGACAAGACAGAGCTGCAAACGGCTCATGTCACGTTGGTAACTGCCTCCACTCGGGTCTGTGTGTTTTTTTTTTTTTTTTTTTGTTACAATTTGTTTGCTCTAAGTTTGGCTGGTGATATATAAAGTCAGTTGGAAAATTTTTCTCCTACTGAACGCGGTGCTGTTGAGAAGAACACAGTGAACAAGGCTGACATATTATTACTCTATTTGCCATCACTGGATGTTTGCATGAATCACCAAGTTCACACAGATCATTAAAAAATAAACAGTCTTACAGACCACTTACACACATATAGCCGAACACACAAAGTAGCCTATATTAATATTTTTATTGACTATGGCTGCATGCAGTATCTGACACTTTCTCACTGCAGTTAATAAAAATAAATTGGTTAGTTGAACAACCTCTCTCTCTCGCCCTCACACACAGTCACTCACCAACACACACATGCACACACGCACACACCTTAATCAATGTTGTATAACTTTGTGTGGAAAAAATGGCAAGAACGTTAGGTAGTAAAAATAAATAAATAACTGAAAAAAAATCACATTTTGATCATAAAATAAAAAAGAAAGAAAGTTATGTTGAGTATGACAACTCTTGTTCATGCATACTTCGTAGTTCATAATTTGCTACTGCACTGAATGTCAATTCTGAGGCTGTTCTGTTATTCATTCATAAACGTAAGAATATTCATGTTCTGAGTTTATAAAAAAAACTTGTTCTATAAATAGTTCATTTAGTATTGTGATTAAAAAACATTGAATATCAATTCTGAGGATGTTCTGTAAATATTCATTCATATACTTAAGAATATTTATGTTCTGAGTTCATAAAAACTTGTTCTGTAAATAGTTCTCTTACTTTTGTGATCAAAAACATTGATTTGAATCTCAATTTTGAGGCTGCTCTATAAATAGTTTTCAAATAAACAATAAATATAGCAACTTCTGATCAATCCATATCAATTTCAGACTTAAAATAATGTATTGATTTAAGCCCCAGCCATTTTGGGTTAAACTACGCCCACTTCCGGTTTAGGTCATGCCCATTACAAGTACAGATACGGATACAGATAAATTAGATGGTTGAACAGATATAGATACAGATAGTGGTGTACTCGCTCATCCCTAATCAAGATGTGCTTGTAGTGGTGACTTTCAACTGTAATTCAAGGGGTTTCACAAAAATAATATCGTTTTAACCATTTAGGAATGATCATAATTTCTATAATCCTGTCTCCACTGCCGTTCGTAGAAATCATCACTTTCACAGCCATCTTTCTTCAGACAAGTTAGGGTATGGCTACATGAGCTTCAATTACACAAATTATTAAGAAATACAGACAATATGGTCCTGTATGGTAAATCTGTGTGGTAAATATTCTGATTCTACATAAACTGATTCCTTTGCATTGATTTCTGAATATATTTTACATTCTGCGCTTAAAATTCAGGAGCATCAGTAGGCAATAGTGTTAAGTGAATCAACACTGAAATGATCAACTCTCAGAAACAAGACAAACACTGACTAGTTTAAAACCAAGAGTGTTACAACAGCATGAAGAGCTAAAATAAAGGCTCCTTCACACATAGTACGAATAAGTGCAAATGAGGGTGAATCACGACAGAACAGTTCGTATGAGCAAGCCACAAAGACATCGAGCCAACGGGCAGGTGTGGACGATCCCGCTGCGATGGTTTCGTGCACGCTCATGCACAACACCATCACATGCATGAAACTGTTGCAGTGGGAACACAGTGCCAGCAGCTGGAGCATGTGTAACCGCATGTGTAACCACATCGCTCAGCTGCTGTGAAAAAAAAAAGAAGAAGAAATACCACCTACAGGATTCGAACCTGCAATTTACAAAAGCTCTGATTACCAGACAGAAACTTCACCACTGCGCTACAATCACTGTCTTATAACAGGAGCATGAAATACAGAGATACAGAGAAACAAAGAGATAAACATATTTTTTTTAAAAAGAGAAAAAAGCGCCATGCTAACTGACTAAACGGCATTTGTTATCACATATTTCTGCTGATATGTGACTGAAAGTGGCATATTTTTTACACTGTTGGCTTGTCATATTAGCCTACCATTAACCATCCCTGGTTCTCAAGACCAGGCACCGAAGTGACTCTACTCTGCTCTTTTCTACTCTTCTATTTTACTCTTCTTTTTTAGATATTTAGATATACCTTAGTATACTAGCATAGTTCCACCTTAGAATTGGAATATAATATATAAGATATTCCTTACTGAATTTTCATATAGTCCTGCGGTGTGCCACGTGTCCTGTCAGACAGACGTGACATTCAGATCGCATGTCCACATGAACTGGCGGACCATTTCAGCTGGGACAGCCTGTCAATGTGAGTGCTCTGCGCGCTCTCCAGCCCATCAAAAAAAAAAAAAACGGTATATGTTTTTAGGTATTGGGGGGACTTACACAAATTTCATCGCCAGCTCGAAAGTGATTGTCTGCTGAATGTTTTTGTGCTAACAGCACAAATGGTCACAATTTCTATGTGCTAAGCGAGCGGTGTTAGATGTTGGAATTTGGCCGACACCTGCCGCAAGAGGGATTGAATGGCTCTCACAGCACACACTCTATCTTTCAGCCGCTGGTGTGCACAAATAGTTGTAGCAACAGGTGTATGAGGTGCTGGAGGCAGCTCCGATTTTACACATATTGGATACGATTCCTGCTTCATGCACAATTCGCCACATTTGCACTATGTGTAAAAGGGCCCTAAGCAATGTAATATTTGACTCTGAGAATTTAAAGACTCCTTTTTTTGTTATATTTTTCTGTTAATTTGACAGTGATGTAGATGTGTTATGGGCTGTGAACAAATATAAGAGACGTACAAATGCAGGTGGTTTTGATCACTATTCTGGCAGGCAGGTGTTTGTTTTACCACAGTGGTTGGTTTTGTGTTTTTTTACGCTGTTCGTATGGGAACAGGATTAAATTTCAGGACACATCCTTGCTATAAACAGCTTTGTGAGTGTGTGTGAGTGTGCATCCACAACAAGGGTGACACTCTTGGCATAGAATGCCACCTTCAACAGAACCACACGCGCACGACTGTTTATAGATGATCAGTTATGCCAATTAACCACAGAACAACCAATATTATTAGATATTTGTAATAAAATGCTCACAAAGGAACCATTCGGTCATTCAGATATTAGCCAATAGCGCTGCGTGATGTGATGTTCGTGACTTGTAAAATATGATGATGTTTTTCAAGACAAGTAAACAATTAAATCCATCATGGATCACTGCGTTAAGGCGCTCAAATAAAACTTAGTTCAATTCTTCTTTGTGCTTATCATCGGACCACAAACCACCTAGGGCAGTGCCGCCACCGACTGTATCGGAGTATGTGCAATCATCAGTGTTTTAATGTAATGAAGTAGAACTACTTCGCTGCATGGCCCTCATTAAACGAGGGTTTTCAGTCGGCAACACAGGGTTATATGTTCGGTTTAAAAAAATGCCCATAATAAGCAACATTTATTTGAGGATGCCTCAGCACAGTGCTTTGCCATGTTGCTGCTGTGAAGGACCTGTAACTGTGAAGTGCTGAGCAGCTGCGTCAGACCGCAGAGTGTCACGGGGAAGGATGTTGATAAGCTGAGCAGCTGCTGCCCGTGTGTACGTGTGAGGATCTTAGATGTACTAACATGTGGTAAAAGATAGCAGACATTAAACAAAAATGTTTGAAGACGGCGTGTGAGCATCCCCACCCCCGGTGTGTCCTGTCACCACCGTGTGCACGGTGCACTCACAGTCAGGCTGCGCACAGATCAGGCAGGAGGTGGTGCTGTTAAAGAAGGTGAGGATGCCGGCCACGGCCATGCTGATGTCTGTGTTGGTCGGCCTCAGGTCCAGCGTTGTGAACCGCGGGAACTGGACCTTCAGGATGTCTTCAGGGGCGACCTTGACATAGGGCACCTGTAAGGAAATATTCAGTCAATTCACCTTCAACTAAGTAACAGTAATATTATTTCGGCTCCTTAAATTTAACCCTTTACCTACTGAGGCTATAAATGGACGATTGGTTATAATTTTTTATTATAGCAATAAAATTAAGAAATAATATTCTATGTTTGTGTGCTTTGGTACCCTTTTCCAAGAGTACCTGAATTTCAATTATATTACACCTGATTAACTATTTATACACATTATTTGTAAGTTTTAGCATTTAAAATGAGAAAAAAAACACAAAAACGAACTTGATTTTGTTTTTCGTTTTTTTTAGTGAAAGAATGATTGTTATGTAAAGGAAGTTTGGATTTTACATTTTTAACAGTACGTGTTTACAATCAAAATAATTAATTTTGTGTCTAGAACTCAGAAACAGTGCAGAAACAGTGCAAAAGTAAACATTTTACAAGGCGAAAATATTAAAAAAGTAACCAATTTTAAAGTGCAGAACCAAACAATATGAATAACAACAAAGTGCAAAACTATATATAAATATATCAATTATTATCTGTATTATTAAAATGTGCAATAAATCACTCATTTGATCACTCATTTTGTGCAAAATTATACAATATGAATAAACCATATAACCAAGAATCAAAATTAGATCTAAACTACATCAGTCCATTGTCAGTGTGGTATTGTTTGTAACAGTTTCTGTCTGGCTGAAGACAGAGGTCAATTTTACAAAGTTTGCACATCCAGCAGGTTGACCTCTTGCAAACCTTGCAAGAACGCCGCCTCTTTGTGGATCGCTGGCAAGTTGGGTTTCCACTGCTTGTTGGCACCGGGCAGTGGCTTGTGGCTGATGGACACACACCATCACACACACACCTTCACAAATGACACTAACACCCTGCCTTTTCCTCAAAAATTACTACATCTGTCTCTGTACTTTTCTGTCACTTTTGCGCTCTTTTTCATACTTTTCCCTCATTTCAAAAGTCACCAAACGCACTTTACCGTAATATATGCAACATATAGCATACTGTTGGAAAGCACAGGTTCTTGGCTTGCTGTCGGTGTTGACATTTTTCAGATTGAGGGCTTACATGAGAATTTACGGTAATGAGAATCAGCGGCACACTAGTGTGAAACTTCTGTGTTTTTCCTCTGCGTGATGACGTCACAGGCTTACGTTTACCATAATACACCATATATCATTGGAAAGCCCTTGGTGTTAGCTTAACAATGCACTTTGAATCATTCGGATTGGACAAACTATGGTGGAGTTACGGTAAAAAAAATACACATATGGAAAATATGGCGTGGGCGCCATCACCGTAGATAAAGGGTTAAGTTGACACTTTCTGTTTCAAGGTCATTGATAACAATTAGGGGCCGGTGTCGCCGACCGAACAGTCTCCCTAAAAATCGGTCCCCCCTGATGGCGCAGTTCAGGGATTAACACCTCATTTTTACTTCAAACAGCACACCAGTCATCATCTATCTCAGTGACAGATATCTGAAGCTTTTGTACAACAATCATTTCCACATAAATTCAGCATTATTTCATCATAAAAGGTGGCGGAAGCGATCAGAGCACCGCGGCTGAATGAGCTGCTAGCTGATGCATTCACTGCGCATCGGTCACTTCAAAGTGTCAAGGAGTTTCGCCTTGTTTCTGCTTAAAAGTGACTTTAGAATGATTTAAGAGGTTTTACCTTCATCATCTGATGGTTAATAATAACATTAATCCATTTGATCGCTTTGGGTGAAGAAACTGTCTCAGACGTGCTGCTGTGGTTTGAAATGATGCATGCACAGATGCAAAAGGAGGACCGATTTTTAGGACTGAACCGTTCGGTCTGCGACATTGGTAATGTAGGAGCCTAAATTCAATTTTAGTTAATTAATATTGGACAATAATTTCAGTTCATGGTTATTTATGTTTGCTCTGTAAAGTGGAGACTGTTTACAGTGTTTACAGCAAGTAGTGGAGTGATATTTGATTCATTGCACTTAAAACGTGTGGGGATAATGCAGATTTTTGAGAGTTCATGTGTGTTCCTTATGTGGAATTTTATAGTGTCCCTTGTGGCATTAAGTGGTTGTGCATATTTAATTGCACAGGGCTGGTGTGTAGACATGGCTTCCTGGTAGGATTGTTCAATTAGGCAGCACAGAGTGGAGCCACACAGTTTTTTGACCTCTTTTTTTCTATCTTTCCCCATCCTTTTTTATTTTCTCATTGTGGACTTTTTTGTACCAATTACTGTTTTGTATTGAAGTCAAATTTTATTTTTTGGTCTTTGTTGTGGATGGCGATGAGGGAAGAATTGGAGCGTCAAGCTGCGGCTTAATTAAGAAGGAACCTACACCCCTGATGATATCAGTTCAGTTTGAATCCAACAGATTTTTATATATCAGGTTAGTGTTTGCTGAGAGAAAGACAACAATCTAAATGAGAGGAAGAAGATGATAAAATGTGTTTATGAACTGCAAGATGAGACTGGCAGAAGAAAAAGAAATTCAGATCAGATTACTGAGGGCTTTTTGGTGAGGGGCAAATGAATTGGCAGAGCTGAACATGCTGTGATTTTCTTCGGGAGTGACAAGGTTGGACAGGATTAGGAATGAACTCAAACAGACAGCACAGGCGGGACAGCTTGCAGACAAAGTCAGAGAGGTGAGATTGAGATGGTTTGGACTTGTGCAGAGAACGAAATCAGGGTATCTAGGGAGAAGGATGCTGAGGATGAAGCCACCAGGCAGGAGAAGATGAAAGTCTTGGATGTCGTGAGCGAGGAAATGCATGTGTGTTGGTGTGGCAGCGGAAGATGCTGAGGACAGAGTGAGCTGGAGACAGTGGAGGTGCTGTAGGGACCCCTAATGGGACCAACCAAAAGAAGAACACAAAAGAGATCTTTTTCATAAAGGCATTATATTTGAAAAACAACAAAATTTTTACTCTGAATTTTTTTAAACCACTAAAAATGACTATCAAGAGTTTATAGTTGTCCTCTAAAGATAAATATAAACTTTATTGATCTCACAGAGGAGAAATTCACATGTTACGTCAGCTCTTAAAAAACACACAAGGTGGGTGCCAGTAGAGGAGAATGTTCATCAAACAGCATGTGCAAGGATAAGCAATAATAATACTTGTAACAGTACAACACATACGAAATGAGGTAGAAATAGAATATGTATGTATATATATATATATATATATACACGAGGGCTGTCAATAAAGTATAGGTCCTTTTTATTTTTTTCAAAAACTATATGGATTTCATTCATGTTTTTACGTCAGACATGGTTGAAGCCTCGTGCGCATGCGTGAGTTTTTCCACGCCTGTCGGTGACGTCATTCGCCTGTGAGCACTCCTTGTGGGAGGAGTCGTCCAGCCCCTCGTCAGAATTCCTTTGTCTGAGAAGTTGCTGTGAGACTGGCGCTTTGTTTGATCAATTTTTTTTCTAAACCTGTGAGACACATCGAAGTGGACACGGTTCGAAAAATTAAGCTGGTTTTCAGTGAAAATTTTAACGGCTGATGAGAGATTTTGAGGTGATACTGTCGCTTTAAGGACTTCCCATGGTGCGAGACATCGCGCAGCGCTCTCAGGCGCTGTTGTCAGCCTGTTTCAAGCTGAAAACCTCCACATTTCAGGCTCTGTTGATCCAGGACATCATGAGAGAACAGAGAAGTTTCAGAAGAAGTTGGTTTCAGCATTTTATCCGGATATTCCACTGTTAAAGGAGATTTTTTTAATGAAAGACGTGCGGACAGGTTCCCGCGTCGGGACGCAGCCGGCGCGGTGCGGTGGCACAGGAAAAACACCTCTGTGTTGATAACCATTTGTAAAATCCAGGCGGCTTTTGATGGCTTTCAGTGGAGTGAGTATATGAGAAATTGTTTAACAGCTGGACATGTTCCAACTTGTCCTTAAGGCTTCCAACGGAGGTGTTTTTCCTGTGGCGAAGCGTTGCAGCGGCTGCGAGCCGACGCTGCAATCTGCCCGCACGTCTTTCATTAAAAAAAATCTCCTTTAACAGTGGAATATCCAGATAAAATGCTGATACCGACTTCTTCTGAAACTTCTCTGTTCTCTCACGATGTCCTGGATCAATAGAGCCTGAAATGTGGAGGCTTTCAGCTTGAAACAGCCTGACGGCGCCTGAGAGCGCTGCACGACGTCTCACACCGTGGGAAGTCCTTAAAGTGACAGTATCACCTCAAAATCTCTCATCAGCCATTAAAATTTTCACTGAAAACCAGCTTAATTTTTCGAACCGTGTCCACTTCGATGTGTCTCACAGGTTTAGAAAAAATTTTGATCAAACAAAGCGCCAGTCTCTCAGCAACTTCTCAGACAAAGGAATTCCGACAAAGGGCTGGATGACTCCTCCCACAAGGAGTGCTCACAGGCGAATGACGTCACGGACAGGCGTGAAAAAACTCACGCATGCGCACGAGGGTTCAAGCATGTCTGACGTAAAAACATATGAATGAAATCCATATAGTTTTTGAAAAAAATAAAAAGGACCTATACTTTATTGACAGACCTCGTATATATATATGTGAACACGAGACCACGCTGGCCCATGGCCTACAACCACAGTCCGGCCCCTGGGGACCTCCAGATCTAGACACACTGCCTCTGTCAAGGGCAGAGAAAGGAGCATGACACTAATGTGCATGCTTTGGTGGGTTATATTTATTTTTTTTCAGTTTGATAAAGACAAAATCTACAAAATGGTTTACGTTCCACTTTCACAATCAAAACTCTGTTATGGAAATCTTTATTAGACCTCTGTCTTCCTCAACTTTTCCCTCTTACAAAGACGAGTCCTGATGAGCAAGAAGAAACATTCTAAAAGCTCTCATTAATAATGTTGTATGGTGACCAAGCAGGGGGGAACATTTATTGTTCATTGCTTTCTGCTCAAGTCAAATAAGTTCATCTTGAGACCATGACTGCTCTCTGATTGGACTCAGCCATATCATCCTTAAAGCACTTCTAGTGACATGCTGGGTGGTTAATGTTATTACATGCTGAAAAATGCCCACAACACACCCTTGCATAATGTGGTGCAATAATCCAGCTCAGACTTTAGCTCAAAATATGCACCTGTTAAACAGCAATGTGCACTTGGCCATGCCCTAAATGGATTTTTGCTATGCATTTTAGATGATGCACCATAAAAGCCTGAAGATACAACCCTTTATTTATTCATTCATTTTCTATCCCTGCTTATTCTAGTTAATGGGTACAGGTGAACAGAAGCCTATCCCAGCAGTCATTGGGTGAGAATACATCCCTGTATTAGTTTTACAACATGTAATCCTATTATTTTTGTATTTTTGACAAGTATTTCCTTATACCATGACAAAGATCTGAGGTACAAGATGTACAACACTCTGAACCCACCCATGATACAGACATCCAAATGATGTTCTTTGTCAGAACCTCTTGCACTGAAATGCTTTGGGAACTTGGGCTTTGAACTTTGGTGCTCTGGAAGGCACACACAACAGCTAATGCGCCACTGTCTAAGCATACCACAGTGCACATCTAACAAGCTTATCACACTCAATAACAACAGAGCTCAAATTATAACAAATGATAACTGCATTCAGACAGCACAGTATCTGCAAAGGCCAAACATTTATTCTTCTATGATGTCTTTCTGACCACTTTTGTTAGCACAAAGTGCCTAAATTAAGATTAACCACCTATAAAAAAATTATTGTGTTATCCTCTTGTAGAAGCAGTTCAGATGTTCAGTAAGGAACTGGTGTGCCTGCGTTTGCCATTGTCCTTTTGATGACATCCTGGAAAAGTGTTGAACGTGTGGAGACACTCAAGTTATCGTGGCAGTGACATTCATGTCTCTTGGTCCTCAGCTTTTGAAGTCAGGAGATGATGGGGGAGCGCTAATACAGTCTTGAGGTCACAAGACAGAGATGTTTGACAATGCAAGTATCTTTGCGAGAGAATAAAAGGCTCAAGCCTTTACGTTCCTGGTGCTACCCATCTTACTGGATGGTTCTTAGACTTGGGGCACTAACCAGACCACTCTGAAAGGTGCAGTTTTGTTTTATTGGGGGGGATACCAGTCAGTATCTGGTGTGACCACCATTTGCCTCATGCAGTGCAACACATCTCCTTCGCATAGAGTTGATCAGGTTGTCAATTGTGGCCTGTGGAATATTGGTCCACGCCTCTTCAATGACTGTGCGAAGTTGCTGGATATTGGCAGGAACTGGTACACGCTGTCGTATACGCCGGTCCAGAGCATCCCAAACATGCTCAATGGGTGACATGTCCGGTGAGTATACCGGCCATGCAAGAACTGGGACATTTTCAGCTTCCAAGAACTGTGTACAGATCCTTGCAACATGGGGCCGTGCATTATCCTGCTGCAACATGAGGTGATGTTCTTGGATATATGGCACAACAATGGGCCTCAGGATCTCGTCACGGTATCTCTGTGCATTCAAAATGCCATCAATAAAATGCACCTGTGTTCTTCGTCCATAACAGACGCCTGCCCATACCATAACCCCACCGCCACCATGGGCCACTCGATCCACAACATTGATATCAGAAAACCGCTCACCCACAAGACGCCACACACGCTGTCTGCCATCTGCCCTGGACAGTGTGAACCGGGATTCATCCATGAAGAGAACACCTCTCCAACGTGCCAAACGCCAGCGAATGTGAGCATTTGCCCACTCAAGTCGGTTACAACGACGAACTGGAGTCAGGTCGAGACCCCGATGAGGACGACGAGCATGCAGATGAGCTTCCCTGAGACGGTTTCTGACAGTTTGTGCAGAAATTCTTTGGTTATGCAAACCGATTGTTTCAGCAGCTGTCCGAGTGGCTGGTCTCAGATGATCTTGGAGGTGAACATCCTGGATGTGGAGGTCCTGGGCTGGTGTGGTTACACGTGGTCTGCGGTTGTGAGGCTGGTTGGATGTACTACCAAATTCTCTGAAACGCCTTTGGAGACGGCTTATGGTAGAGAAATGAACATTCAATACACGAGCAACAGCTCTGGTTGACATTCCTGCTGTCAGCATGCCAATTGCATGCTCCCTCAAATCTTGCGACATCTGTGGCATTGTGCTGTGTGATAAAACTGCACCTTTCAGAGTGGCCTTTTGTTGTGGGCAGTCTAAGGCACACCTGTGCACTAATCATGGCGTCTAATCAGCATCTTGATATGGCACACCTGTGAGGTGGGATGGATTATCTCAGCAAAGGAGAAGTGCTCACTATCACAGATTTAGACTGGTTTGTGAACAATATTTGAGGGAAATGGTGATATTGTGTATGTGGAAAAAGTTTTAGATCTTTGAGTTCATCTCATACAAAATGGGAGCAAAACCAAAAGTGTTGCCTTAACCATGGAATTAAACAGCTGGTCTCTCAACACTATTGACATAATTTTTCAACAAGGAATCAGGGCTGGGGGATGGAACTATCCTGCAGGCTATGTTCTTGACGCCTGGGAGAAGTGGTGCATTGCGTGCTTGGCACCACTCTCCATGGAAAACGTTGAAGATTTATTCGTATTTGCCTTTATGGTAGGAGGTCTTTTGCTGCTTGGATTATGCACTGCCCTGACCTACCGGAAAATTGGAAAGATGGCTGCTACCAAAACCACAACCCCCATCTGTCGGTCATGATTAACGTGCTGGGCAAGGTGGTACAATCTCAGCCTGTGTTAACTTTTGAACTTAAATGCAAGTTGGAAACAATCTCGGAGCAATTGTCTGTCCTGCCAAGGAATTGATGTTGGAGACAAGTGAATATTCACAATTGGATCTGGATGGTTAAAGAGAGGACGTATTGGAATTCTCTGTCTAACCCAAACATGGCAGCCTTGTCAGCTACCGAAGGTCAAAATGCCCCGCTGTTTTGCTCTAGAAGGATTTCAACGGCCTTGGTGAAGCATTTGGCTCCCTCTTCATTTGCTCTCCCCTACAGCCACTCCAGACTTGATGCACACATGGAGAGAGAATGATATGAACTCATCTGCACACATGATGCACGCCCCCCACCCCTACCCCTCTTTTGTGTTTCTGGTCCCCACACCCGCCCCGGCTTCCACTCTGCCACTCCGGGAGGCTGCGCGGCAAAGTTGCAGCCCCGCCCCCCTCAAGCTCAGCTGTGCGGGACTCTGCTGTGCTGCTGTGACCTACACTCACTTTGCCTCACTTCAGATGACGGACTTCGGAAGTTTAGCGCACACAAACAAATCAAATGTATTTGTGTGGTTGTTTTAATTCTGATGTGTGTCATTATTACGTTCTACCAGTAATAATTGTGGATTAATTGCTGTATTTCTGAAATAACTGGGTCTGAAGATAATTTCGTTGCACTTGTTGTAATGACAATAATTCATCATTCATTCAAGACCATTGTCGGTTACGTATCCAGCCAGAACTAGTACATATGAACACCTGAGTGGATGCAGACAATGCAAATCCTAGGTCTACATACAGGTAGTCCAATTCCTATACCACAGAGCGACCGACTCTGCTTGGTGGCTCCCTACCAAGTCTTTCACATTCATAGATCACTATAAATGTACCAGATAAAAAACAAATCCATGTAATATTTCCTGAAAATGCGAAATGTAAAAGTAGGATAGAATCTTGAACCCACTCCAACATTTACAGTGGGGTAAAAAAGTATTTAGTCAGTGATTGTGCAAGTTCTCCTACTTAGAAAGATGAGAGAGGTCTGTAATTTCCATCATAGGTACACTTCAACTATGAGAGACAAAATTAGAAAAAAATTCCAAGAAATCACATTGTAGGATTTTTAAAGAATTTATTCGTAAATTATGGTGGAAAATAAGTATTTGGTCACCCACAAACAAGCAAAATTTCTGGCTCTCACAAACCTGTAACTTCTTCTTTGAGAAGCTCTTCTGTCCTCCACTTGTTACCTGTATTAATGGCACCTGTTGTAACGCATTATCTGTATAAAAGACACCTCTCCACAGCCTCAAACAGTCATACTCCAAACTCAACCATGGCCAAGACCAAAGAGTCGTCGAAGGACACCAGGAAGAAAATTGTAGATGTGCACCAGGCTGGGAAGAGTGAGCCTACAATAGTCAAGCAGGTTGGTGTGAATAAATCAACTGTGAGATCAATTGTAAGAAAATGAAAGACATACAAGACCACTGATAATCTCCCTCGATCTGGGGTTCCATGCAAGATGTCATCCCGTGGGGTCAAAATGATCATGAGAATGGTGAACAAAAATCCCAGAACTACACGGAGGGACTTGATGAATGACGTGCAGAGAGCTGGGACCAAAGTAACAAAGACTCGTCATCTTTGGAAGAAGAAGAATGCTGAGTTGCATTCCAAGAACACCATACCTACTGTGAAGCATGGGAGTGGAAACATCATGCTTTGCGGCTGTTTTTCTGCAAAGGGGACAGGACGACTGATCCGTGTTAAAAGAAGAATGAACGGGGCCATGTATCATGAGATTTTAAGCCAAAACCTTCTATCATCAGTGAGAGCATTGAAGATGCAACGTGGCTGGGTCTTCCAGCATGACAATGATCCAAAACACTCCGCTCAGGCAACAAAGGTGTGGCTCCGTAAAAAACATTTCAAGGTCCTGGAGTGGCTGAGCCAGTCTCCAGACCTCAACCCCATAGAAAATTTGTTGAGGGAGTTGAAAGTCCATGTTGCCCAGCGACAGCCCCAAAACATCACTGCTCTAGAGGAGATCTGCATGGAGGAATGGGCCAAAATAGCAGCTACAGTGTGTGCAAACCTAGTGAAGACTTACAGGAAACGTTTGACCTCTGTCATTGCCAACAAAGATTATGTTACAAAGTATTGAGCTGAACTTTTGTTATTGACCAAATACTTATTTTCCACCATGATTTACAAATAAGTTCTTTAACAATTCTACAATGTGATTTCCTGGAATTTTTTTCTCATTTTGTCTCTCATAGTTTAAGTGTACCTATGTTGAAAATTACAAACCTCTCTCATCTTTCTAAGTAGGAAAACTTCATAATCAGGGACTGACTAAATACTTTTCACCCCACTGTAATGGCTTCTTCCTTAATGACCCATACTCCATCCATCAACCAAAGTTCATTAAAATAACCTTGGTAGTTTTTGCATAATTCTGTTGTCAAACAAACAACAAATGGTAATAAAAACACAACCTCCTTGGCAGATGCAATTAAGAATTTCTGATACTTGGCATGTGACAAGTACAAAGGCAAGTATTTTGGGAAACACAGAGCCAAATTCTGGCACGATGACGGAAAGCTTTCAGCTTCAATCCATACAAAACCAATTTCAGTCAAAATGTGAAACACGGCGTCGTCATCGTGATTGATTTGTGTGCTTGTTTACTGGAGCTCAATAAATATCAGCATCCCTCTGTCACCATAATGAATTTATCATACATACTCCTTTGTACTAACAGGTACATCTAACATCATCTCGTCTTTGAAACGGAAGGTTAAATCCAAAGCAGCTAGCACGGTGGCCATCAACCATCCAGCAACAAATCCAAATGATCGCAACCCATCAACTTGCTGCACTTCGGGAAAATCACAAACATCTCAATTCATTCCCAGTATCATCAGTTTCCCCCTGAAGAACTCCATCTCTCTTCCTATTATGTTTGCTAGAGAATTGAGGCTGGCAGGGTTTAACAGTGACACTCGGGACAAAGAAAAGGCAGAGAGAGTGCGAATGAGTGTGGCAGGTGTCGGGTCAGTCACCTGGCAAGGCGTTAGAGCGCTCATTCAAGCTTGAAGGGGATGGACGAGGACATGCTTGGTCCGAGAGGAGGGACAGCAAAGCGAGGCTCTTCATCATGGCAGATTGCCTGTCGGCACGCTTTCCAGCACCCATACATCGCCTTTCCTCTTGTCCCTGCATCCCTGCAATTGGTTTTCCATTCCTGGCCTTCAGGGTGGAATGCAGTCCCCGGGTGTCGGGATGGATGGAGGTGTGGCCGCTTCTGACAGGCCCCACTATTCCTCACACAGAGCCCTAAAACAGGGATAATACCCATATTCCACACGGAGGGGGAAAATGTGCCTCAACAAGTGTGTTCTTTGTGTATTTTCTCAGCTTCCCACAAGCTTTCTTTTCTTGCTCATTTTTCTGCGTGGCGCACATTGTTTACGGTGTTTTTTGCAGCACATGCCCATGTCCCCTGTTCCATCACTGCTTTGCTGTCTTTTCAGCACTGCAGGCTACAGCCAACCTGATCCCTTCCACTTAGGAACCTGCTATACTTCAACAACCTGTAACTGAGGCAGTGGGGGTTTTAAAAAGCAGCCGACACAAAAACATTCACACAGGCATTCACGTTGCCCTTTTCAATCCTATTGGCCCTTCAGGCCTGTACTGTTTAGAATCAGTGGGATCATCAGGAAGGAACCTGCTGTAACCATCTTAAAGCATCACATTATGCAACATAAAGCTTTGACTGTTAAAATACACAATTCCAAGCCGCACAATAAAGTTTACAGCCTTTATTATTAATGCTTTTAAGAAGCAATAGTTTTTACACACTGTATTCTGCAGATTAAGATCGCAGATACAAGCGGCAGAAATGAGATTCCTCTGTTGAGTACGTGGGCGTAGACTCCTGGATAGGGCGAGAAGCTTGATTATCCGGGAGAAACTTGAGTAGAGCTGTTACTTCTTCGCATCGAAAGGTGCCAGTTGAGGTGGTTCAGACATCTGGTGAGAATGCTCCCTGGTTGTCTCCCTAAGGAGGTCTTGCAGGCATGTCCAACAGGGAGGAGGCCTCAGGGAAGACCCAGGACAAGCTGGAGAGATTATATTTCCCAGATGCTTTGGAAATGCCTTTGGATCACCTGGGAAGAATTACAGGACTTAGCCAAGGATAGGGAAGTGAGGGATGAGCTGCTTGCTCTGCTGCCACCGTGATTTAGACCCGTACAAGTGGTTGAAAATGAATGAATGAATAATCAATAATTATATATTATTTTTTTCCACTTAATCTAAAGATTTTTTTTAATGAACCTGTTGATTATTTTCAGATCATTTTCAAGTCAATAATCTGTGAGTCAAAGTAGCAGTTAATCATAACACGACACTCGACACGATTTCAACCTTGCATTCAAATATTTTGTTGTTAAAAAGCATATTATTTTATTTTTTTAAGGGATATAAAGTGACAATAATGCTAAAAAAAATTAATGGAAGAACCTCTTGCATACAGTTTTAATTTAACCAGGTTAGTTCCACTGAGATCAATCCCTTTTTTTTTTTTTTTTTTTTTACAAGGGAGAACTGGACAATTATAAAGTTTCAAATTCACCAAACCTGCATGTCTTCAGAACATGCAAACTCCACACAGACAGGCAACAGGTGGGAATCGATCCCATAACCTTCTTGCTGGGAGGCTCCAGTGCTAACAGGCTAATATTGGTTTGTATGTTTATTAACTAATTTTTGGGGGGGGGGGACTGGGTTGTGGTTTTCATAATGCGTAGTGTTGGTGTGGCCATTAACAATTATGATCTGCTTATTTCTGCAGTAACTGTTGATTATCTGGACCTAATGTCATCAAGTTACTGATCTGCTAAAAGTGGTAACGCTCCTAGCATACAAAATTAAATAATATGGAAATTTTACTCAGTGTAAATACTGGAGCAGAGATGTCTTAGACGCTCTATGAGGACAATTCGGTAACCACACACACAATAAGATACATTATATACAACAGATATTTGAAATAAAATGCAAAAGGACAGACAAGTTCCTCCACAACAACTAGCAATGACAGCTGGCGGCCTCTGTGATGCCAGAGTTCTGAATCTGAGCTCGGCTCACAGGGACACGAAGATGTCAAAAAAAAAAAAAGAAAAAGAAAAAAAAAAAAACATATTCTGCACAACTTTATGGCTTAAAATGTCTTTAATGAGTTATGAAAAAAAAATGCCCCTGTGCACTTGTCATAGAGGGAAAAGGGAGCAATAAAGACCATGAGCCATGCTGTAAACATGTTTATTTCTTCTGTAAAGTCAGACATTTTAACATGGGCTTCCATGGCAGCCTTCTCAATTTTGGAGCCAGCCTCAAGTGGCCAGAAAAAGAAGTGCAACGCTTTCTTCTTCTAGGTGTGCCTTATTTTGGACAACCTGAGACTGTCACTTGAGTTTACTGTAAGAGACGAGTTAAGAAGCCAGAAAATATTCCCAACAAGAGCAATCAGAGATTTCTGATGTCTGCCAATCTGGATCTGGATCATGTCCAAAATTTAATGGAGTCTTCCATGAGCTAATGTCTATCTGTGGTGCAAATTTGGGTTGTGAAGAAATCCCTCAAAGCCAAAATAAAGTGACATCTTGATCCAGAATCTGGATCTGGATCCAGATCACCCCCAAATTTTAATGGAGTCTTCCATGGAGACCAATGGAGTCTTCCATCTGTGTTGAAAATTTCAAAATCCGTGAAGTAGTTTTGAAATAGTCCTTCAAAGTGTATATAAAGTGAAATGCTGATCAAGAATCCGGATTCGGATGCAGATCACCTCCAAAATTTAATGGAGTATTCCATGGCCAAATATGTGTCCATGGTGAAGATGTGGTAAAACTCCATTAAGTAGTTTTGACGTCATCCTTCCAAGCCTATATAATGTGAATCTTGATCCAGAATCCAGATCTGGATCTGGATCCAGTTCACCTCCAAAATTCAGTGCAGTCTTCCATGCCCTAATATGTATCTGTGTTGAAATTTGGTGAGAATCCATTTAGAAGTTTTAACGTAATTCTTTAGTGCGCAGGGAAAGTGAAATTTCAATCCAGAATCCGGATTTGGATCTGGATCACTTCCAAAATTTAAGAGAGTTTTGCATGGCCTAATATGTATCTGTGGTGAAAATTTGGTGACAATCCATGAAGTAGTTTTGACATAATCCTTCAAAGCGTATATAAAGTGAAATCTTGATCCAGGATCACCTCCAAAATTTAATGGAGTCTCCATGGGCTAATATGTATCCGTGATGAAAATTTGGTTAGAATTTGTGAAGTAGTTTTGACGTAATTCTTCAAAAACTTTATAAAGTGAAACTTGATCCAGAATCTGGATCCGGATCCAGATCACCTCAAAAATTTAATGGAGTCTTCCATGGCCTAATATGTATCTGTGTTAAAAATGTTGTCAAATCCGTGAAGTACACTCAACAAAAATATAAACGCAACACTTTTGCTTTTGCTCCCATTTTGTATGAGATGAACTCAAAGATCTAAAACTTTTTCCACATACACAATATCACCATTTCCCTCAAATATTGTTCATAAACCAATCTAAATCTGTGATAGTGAGCACTTCTCCTTTGCTGAGATAATCCATCCCACCTCACAGGTGTGCCATATCAAGATGCTGATTAGACACCATGATTAGTGCACAGGTGTGCCTTAGACTGCCCACAATAAAAGGCCACTCTGAAAGGTGCAGTTTTGTTTCATGGGGGGGGGGGGGGGGTACCAGTCAGTATCTGGTGTGACCACAATTTGCCTCATGCAGTGCAACACATCTCCTTTGCATCATCCGTGAAGAGAACACCTCCCCAACGTGCCAAACACCAGCGAATGTGAGCATTTGCCCACTCAAGTCGGTTACGACGACGAACTGGAGTCAGGTGGAGACCCCGATGAGGACGACGAGCATGCAGATGAGCTTCCCTGAGACGGTTTCTGACAGTTTGTGTAGAAATTCTTTGGTTATGCAAACCAATTGTTTCAGCAGCTGTCCGAGTGGCTGGTCTCAGACGATCTTGGAGGTGAACATGCTGGATGTGGAGGTCCTGGTCTGGTGTGGTTACACGTGGTCTGCGGTTGTGAGGCTGGTTGTATGTACTGCCAAATTCTCTGAAACACCTTTGGAGACGGCTTATGGTAGAGAAATGAACATTCAATACACGAGCAACAGCTCTGGTTGACATTCCTGCTGTCAGCATGCCAATTGCATGCTCCCTCAAATCTTGCGACATCTGTGCATTGTGCTGTGTGATAAACTGCACCTTTCAGAGTGGCCTTTTATTGTGGGCAGTCTAAGGCACACCTGTGCACTAATCATGGTGTCTAATCAGCATCTTGGTATGGCACACCTGTGAGGTGAGATGGATTATCTCAGCAAAGGAGAAGTGCTCACTATCACAGATTTAGACTGGTTTGTGAAAAATATTTGAGGGAAATGGTGATATTGTGTATGTGGAAAACGTTTTAGATCTTTGAGTTCATCTCATACAAAATGGGAGCAAAACCAAAAGTGTTGCGTTTATATTTTTGTTGAGTATAGTTTTGACGTAATCCTGCTAACAGTAATCCTTCAAAGTGTATATAAAGTGAAAGTTGATCCAGAATCTGGATCCGGATCAACTCCAAAATTTAATGGGTTCTTCCTTGGCCTAATATCTATCTGTGGTGAAAATTTCGTCAAAATCCACGCAGTAGTTTTGATGTAATCCTACTAAAAGGCAGACAGACAGACAAACAGACAAACGTACAGACCGACAGACAAATGAACACAGGTCTTTTTATTATGTCCTTGATGGACAGAATTATCATGCTGAAAGAATTTGAACATTTCAAATTAATAAATAGACTCAACACAGTTTATACATTTATTCAATCAAATTTGTTGCAGCTCAAGATGAAATTTATGTGTCATGGCTTGACATATTTGCCCTGATTAATTGGCAGCTAAACTCTGGCAGATAGCGTTGTCACCATGTGGCAGAGCGACACAGCGCTTTGACTCAGGACCAAGCTGGAACACGGGTACTCTACCAAAGAGATTCACTTTCTACATTACTGACAGCAAGTTGTCAGCCACATCAAAGTCAGTTGCCAGGCATCTTATCTGAAACCAGCAGCGAGTATCCACCACTCTGGTGGTCGATTAAGCCCAAAAATAAAAACAGAAATCTTTCCCTTCATGTGTTTTTGATGGTTAGAACTTCAAACCCTCTCATCCATCAGTGGCGTCATTTACAGTTCAACACTGCTGCAGATGCAGACTTTTTGCCATGTCGGGTGGGCAATGCAACCGAAGCCAGACAATTTAGCACCTGACTGGAACATTTTACTGCAATTTATTATGTACTGATGATATTACTGCATTGACTTGCACACACTTGGGGTCAGACTTCACATACCAAGCAGCTTTATGTAGAAAATGTCTCTGGTTGCTTCACAAATCTGTTTAATTACAGGTGCTGCTGCAATACTCACCACCAGAGTCAAATGAAAACTATATGCTTCAATCTTTGGTCTTTTGCAGTATGTTTCTATTTTCCAAACACTGGCTGCAAATGACTTATTTTTAAATCTCTTTTGCTTCCTGAAAAATAACTGCCCAAAAACTACAGCACCGTGCCCATACAGTGCAAACCTCCAAACCTCCGCCAACACGAGTTTCCCATTCTACAAATATTTAACCTTGTAAAACATTTTTTTCCAAACAACTTTTTTTTTCTCTTCACCCTCTCTGCATATATAGTGAAGGCAAATGTCAAACTGGCAGAACCATTTATCTACATATATACACATATATGCAATTTGTTCTTGCAGGAACTGATAGCATGTAGTGCGCGGAACATGGTGTGCGTGTGTGACCTTCACCTGCCCTTCCTGATCAGCCTGCAACATTTTATTTAAAGCTAACAGATAATTTCTATCAGGATGGGTTGACCACCAAAACAACATGAAGACAGACGAGGATGAAACACAAGTGGTGACAGTAATAACTGTAAAGTGATGAAAAATGAGAGACACCAAAGAGGCGGAACCCCAACAATACAACATACCAGGACAAACAACCACACACAAAGAAGCAGTGACAGCAACAGTCTGTTGTCTAGTTAGTGAGCATCCATAACCTATTCTAGGACACCAGACACCCAAAACCGAATTGTGGTGACGGCCATAAATGCCTATCATCCACACACAGAGACCCAGATCACAGCTAAATATCTGAACACTACTTTGGCTGATGTGTTGGGCCAAGACAAAAGTACAGAACCTGACCATATGACATGGACCACTCTGGCATGACAGGAGCCACACAGGTGATTGTATGCAACTCGATGGAAAGGGGTCCAGGATGCAGGGCCCCAGGAGAAACATGGAGAAAAAGGACAGTAGAAGGGCCCAGGGACCAGGAAGGGCACCCACCAGGGCCACCACGGTAGCCCGACGAATCGCCAAGGGAATGTCACACACAAGGGGAAGCACACAGGGTGCCGATTTAGTCCCACAAAAGGGGCACCCCAGAATGGCACAACACAGGCCACAACCCCCCAAGGGAGGAGCGAGCAGCGGCACGGACAAGGAGCCCCAAGCCGGGGCAGGGACCACCAAGCCAACGAGGGCAAGATCCAGCCCCCAGACAAGGGGCGGGACCAAACCCCCAAGCCAGGAAACACACGTCTCCCCAACGCCCGTGACTCCCCCAACACAGCCAGCAGGACCCCCTCATGACCCTTCAGACTCCACACCAAAGCACAAGATCAGGGGACCACCAAAGCGAGAGTGGGACAACACCCCCCCCCCCCCCCCACAGACACCATGATCCCCATCCCTCCAGCATCTCCCCCAGTGTCATCACATGCACACCACTGTAATGTCCATCTCCTCAACAAACTGCAGCACCATGGGCCCTACAAGCCCCAGAGAAGGGCCTCGAGACCACGGCAGAGTAGGACTGACGGCCCACACCCCACACCAATGCTCCAGACATCCCCAGCCACCCGGGGTCGATCCCACATGCCACACTGACACTATATAACATTCCCACGCTTGTTATTATAACTGATCTCCTTTGGTGTGTGTGAGACCCCATAAGTGAGCAAGAATAAAGTGCTACATTGAAAGCAGGGCAGGAACAGCAGGTGGCAGACTGCAGTGGGAGGCCGTGGCACACTTCTGCACCACAGCTTGCCCTGCAAACCCACCACCGCCTAGGGACCCCAACTCTAAATTGGTGAATGTGTTGAGTAAATGTGTAGAAATAAAGCTTACGCATTAAAATGGCAGGGCAGGAGCGGCGGATGGCGAATGCTGTGGGAGGCTGCAGCGCACTGCTGCGCCTCAATCTGCTGCACAAACCCATCACCAACACCTGAACCCGAACTTAAATGAACCCTATAATGTGCTACTTAAAGCCCAATATAATCTGGGTGTAAGTACTAAGCGAGTGAATTGCATTAAAAGGGTGTGACACGTGAGGCCAATCCCCAAGCAGCCGGCGGAAGGGAGAGTACCGGTGCAGGGAGTGGGCCGCAGTGGACCCAAGGGAGGCGCCAGAGCAACCACAAGAGAGGGAGGTGACAGGCAGTCCTGGAGGACCACTGGAAGCCCAGGACAGCCCCCGACCAGGGAAGGCACGAGATGAGGCTCAAGAGCGGCAGGGGCAGCCAAGGAGCTGGAGGGACACAAGCGGGCCCCACATACCCTGAGGGAGAGGCAGGGGCACGGACGGCCATGCTTGCGCAGAGTTCCGGGAAGAGGCACCTAGGCATCAGACTCCAGCTCTGCCATGGCAAATTAGGCAAAACCCCCACCCAAAAAACAATGTCGGCCGCCTGACATTTTCAAAGGTCAAAGGTTTTTCTAGGTCAAAGCTGTTAGAGGTGGCTTTTCATAAGCTAAATTAGGTGTGATTGAATATCAGGAATCTGTATTTAGTTCATGCACTTGAATCAAAGTTTCTTTTTTGTGGTGTTGTTGGGTGTTTTCACAACTTTTTCAGGTTCTGAATTTTTTTTATCCGATAATTTTCACACAACGTTTGTCATATTTGCCATGCCTACTGTTATGTGTCGACGCGGGTTGAGGAGCAGACCTGCGTCTGATGGAACCCAGCGCTACAACAACCAGAAAGCGGTTCCAATAACAAGACAATTTATTTTCCCCCCTTTGGTGCATAACAAAGTGTACAAACAAAAACTGCGTCGTTCTGGCGGAGTGAAGGACGGCACGCTCTCCAGCGCCCAAAAGGATCGAAGCCCGGCGCTTCTGGACCCACGTTCACCGCCAAACACCCCCCAGGTGGACACGACAAACCGACTCTGTGAAGGATAGAAAAGGTGAGGTAAGTCAGCAGCTACAACTAATATCCTTCAAAAGGCACACACTATCAGCAACACATTCAGGTCCGAATTCAAGCTTTACGTAAATGAGCAGCTTCTCACAACAGGTGGAGGATCATCAGTCCGCATGCCACGGCAGTGAGAAGCGAGCTGCACAACTCTCATCAAAGTTCAAATATACTGCGTAACAAAATACCAAGTTACTGTTAACAATTATTCAGATAATCAATCACCTCTGATGTGTGCTGACAGCATGTGTCCCTCACCCTTCCTCCTTCACAGGCACGATGTGTCAAACCCAGGCACGGTCCTCAGCGTCTCACAAACGAACATCACAAGGTCGAGTTCCCGGCAATTCTGCTTGAATCACACATGACTTAAATGCAGAACGTCATCTCATTATCTGCTTCAGCTGAAAGTGTTTAAGGTTGCACGCGAGCACCATCCACAGGTGCTGCACATCATGTTGATGAGGGTGGACTCTTCTGCCCGCACCTTCTCCACAGACAATAAATCAGTTTGCATACCACCTGGAGAGCAAAGAAAAGAAAAGAACACCAAAATGTCCAGCCACACCCCCCCCAACACACAACACCTAATTTGTCATTGCTTTTTGGCACTTGGTTTCTGGCTGATAACTGGAAGATAGACAGAGTTATGAATTATTGAAAATTCTTTCAGTGTTAAAGATAGGGATTTTTCAAATTTTGCAAGATTTTTCCTGATTTTGATCTTTGACCTATGAGTTTGAAAATTTAATTACTTCTTGCCTATCAGGAAATGAATTTTCAGCAAAAATGTCATAACAATATATGAAAAATTGTGGGCTCCAGGCTGTGAACAAGCAAGCAAACAAACAAACAGACAAACAAAATAAACAACTCCAGCTTGGCGGAGGTAAAAATGTAAATTTGTTAACTGCAATTAAAAAAATATTCCAAGTTTAAATTTGAGGCGTGTATATCTTAAAAGCATCTGCTTGCAGCTGTGGCACTATTCTGTGGGTGTGAAACTAATTACATCAAAAATTGTGAAAGGAAGAAAAAGTGTCAGGCAAATGGCGAAGCCCAGGGTAACCACTCTGCCTTTGGTAATGTGGTAACTTTGCCATAAATGGAACCTACATAAAAGAGCACAGTGGCTGTTGTGGAGAGAGACCTGCATCTTTATCTATTTAACCTTTATTTAACCAGGTTAGTCTCATTGAGATCAAGATCTCTTTTACAATGGAGACCAGAACAATTTTGTAGTTTCTAGTCCACCTAACCTGCATGTCTTTAGATGTGGGAGGAAGCCGGAGCACCCGGCAAACAGGAGGAGAACATGCAAACTCCACACAGAAAGGCCACAGGTGGAAATCGATCCCATGACCTTCTTGCTGTGACGCAACAATGCTAACCACTAAGCCATCATGCTGCCCTCGGAAGGTGGCAGGCAAAGGGAGACGTGCTGGTAAAACATGGAGCACGGGAGAACGGAGAGAGCGAAGATGTGAGCAGCAGGCCCACAAGGCACTGGAGAGGAAACAGGGAAAATATAAACAGAGCGAGGAATTGCAATCAGCACTCATTAACTGATGTCATTGGATTTTAGCTGTGTTGTATTTGATTCTGTTGTCAAAGGCAATCTGTCTCACACGCTCCCTTTATTGGTTCATTGGTTCAAGACAAACAGTTCTCAGAGGTTCAATAACAATATCCTCAGCACTTGGCTTTGTTGTGGTTTGGTCTCAGTGGGCCACAAACACATTTCAGGTTACAGCCAAATGTTGTGGATGACATTTATTATTTAGAAGAAACTGTACTTCTGCAGCAAAATAAAACAGAAAAAAAACAAAAACGCTGTGGCCAATGCTAACAATATTATATTGTCACCAACGCCTGTTCGTTGCCTTGTTCGGTGGAGAACTCAAACCCTAATGAAACTAGAGATCTGTACTAAAATGAAGTGGAAGCCAGTGGATTGAGTAAAGTACAGGGGTAATATGTTCACATCTGGAAGTGTTCGTCAAAGGAGGAGCAGCTGTATTTTGCACAAGTTGGAAGTGTGCAAGAGAAGACTGGTTAATACCGGTGTAAAGTGCATGACAGTAATCAAGTCTGGAGCTGATGAAAGCATGAATGGTTTTCTGTGGAACATGTCTACTGAGGAAGTGCTGTATTTTAGACAGAAGACAAAGCTTGAAAAACACACCATGTTTTTACAACAGAATGTATCTGTTGATCAAACCCATCAAATATCAAAATGTAAATCCCAAATCCCAACAGCTGGTTTTAAATAATTAGCCAGAACATCAAAGTTTGAAGGTACAACATTTAGTACAACAGAATGTTCAAATACAATCACCTCAGCTTTACCATCATTCAGGTAAAAAAAATTTAGAGACAGCCACTGCTTTATATTACAAAGCATTGCTTCCATTGATTCTAATGGGCAGATACGTAGATTTACACATCATCTGTGTAACAATGAAAAGACAGGTTGTGCTCGACTATGACTGACCCTAAAGGCAACATGTACAATGAAAATAGAACGTGTCCAAGAACAGCATCCTGTGGCACTTCACAGGACAGAGAAGCATTTGATGAGGACAGGTCACCTGATCATAACAGAAAAACTCCTCTCAGCCAAATAGGATTTAAACCACTAAAGTGTGCCGCCACTAATGCCAACAAAATGATCTAAATGGGACACAAGTACTGAGTGGTCCTGAGTATCAAAGGCTGCTGTGAGATCCAACAGTACCAGCACAGCAGGATTCCTTGCATCTGCAGACAAGGTGATGTCATTGTGCATTTTATAGAAATAATTAACAATCGCTGTGTTAAAAACATTTTAAGCTTATGAATATTATTTTTTTTTCCAAAGTAACAGAATGCTGGTCATAATGGGCCACTGACTTACACTATTTGTAATGTTTAAGAATAAAATAACGCAGTTTGAACCATCACAACTTTAAAAATCAAATTCCATATGTTCTTGTGTATAAGTCACACCTTGTTCTCCATTATCAGTTCTTTAATTTGTGATTTCTGTACCTTGTTATAGTATATTTTTCATTATTGCTATTTATGATTTTCCTACTGGAGTTTCTGTTACGTGGTGTGATTCCTGGGAAAGCCCTATATAAATAGTTACAACAATAATAATATAATTATAATAATTCCTATTCTTAAATGCATGATTTTTCTGAATATAAGTCGCGCTGGACCGACCAAGATCTGCTCTGTGTCAGCCTGATACTGTCAGATCTCAGAAGCTAAGCAGTGTGGGACCTGGTTAGTACTTGGATGGGAGACCTCTTTGGAACACCAGCGGCTGTGTGTGTTTCTCCAGGTAACACTGGAGTAGCGTCAGGAAGGGCATCCGGTGTAAAACTTGTGCCAAATACCAATGTGGATCTGGTTGTATCTGCTGTGGTGACCCCGAACACAAAACGGGAGCAACTGAATGGACAACCAAGTCGCGCTGGACCTCCCAAACTAGTAAAATATCTCTCACCCTTAAATCAAATCAAATCAAAATCAAATCAATTTTATTTATATAGCGCCAAATCACAACAAACAGTCGCCCCAAGGCACTTTATATTGTAAGGCAAAAGCCATACAATAATTACAGAAAAAACAGAAGAACAGTCAAAACGACCCCCTATGAGCAAGCACTTGGCAACAGTGGGAAGGAAAACTCCCTTTTAACAGGAAGAAACCTCCAGCAGAACCAGGCACAGGGAGGGGCAGTCTTCTGCTGGGACTGGTTGGGGCTGAGGGGAGAGAATCAGGAACAAGACATGCTGTGGAAGAGAGCAGAGATCAATCACCAATGATTAAAAGCAGAGTGGTGCATACAGAGCAAAAAGAGGTGAATAAAAAGAAACACTGGGTGCATCATGGGAAACCCCACAGCAGTCTAAGTCTATTGCAACATAACTAAGGGATGGTTCAGGGTCACCTGATCCAGCCCTAACTATAAGCTTTTTCAAAAAGGAAAGTTTTAAGCCTAATCTTAAAAGTAGAGAAGGTGTCTGTCTCCCTGATCTGATTTGGGAGCTGGTTCCACAGGAGAGGAGCCTGAAAGCTGAAGGCTCTGCCTCCCATTCTACTCTTACAAACCCTAGGAACTACAAGTAAGCCTGCAGTCTGAGAGCGAAGCACTCTATTGGGATGATATGGTACTATGAGGTCCCTAAGATAAGATGGGACCTGATTATTCAAAACCTTATAAGTAAGAAGAAGAATTTTAAATTCTATTCTAGAATTAACAGGGAGCCAATGAAGAGAAGCCAATATGGGTGAAATATGCTCTCTCTTTCTAGTCCCTGTCAGTACTCTAGCTGCAGCATTTTGAATTAACTGAAGGCTTTTCAGGGAACTTGTAGGACAACCTGATAATAATGAATTACAATAGTCCAGCCTAGAAGAAATAAATACATGAATTAGCTTTTCAGCATCACTGTGAGACAAGCCCTTTCTAATTTTAGAGATATTGCGCAAATGCAAAAAAGCAGTCCTACATGTTTGCTTAATATACGCATTGAAGGACATATCCTGATCAAAAATGACTCCAAGATTTCTCACAGTATTACTGGAGGTCAGGGTAATGCCATCCAGAGTAAGGATCTGGTTAGACACCATGTTTCTAAGATTTGTGGGGCCAAGTACAATAACTTCAGTTTTATCTGAATTTAAAAGCAGGAAATTAGAGGTCATCCATGTCTTTATGTCTGAAAGACATTCCTGCAGTTTAACTAATTGGTGTGTGTCCTCTGGCTTCATGGATAGATAAAGCTGGGTATCATCTGCGTAACAATGAAAATTTAAGCAATGCTTTCTAATAATACTGCCTAAGGGAAGCATGTATAAAGTGAATAAAATTGGTCCTAGCACAAAACCTTGTGGAACTCCATAATTAACCTTAGTCCGTGAAGAAGACTCCCCATTTACATGAACAAATTGTAATCTATTAGATAAATATGATTCAAACCACTGCAGCGCAGTGCCTTTAATACCTATGGCATGCTCTAATGTCTGTAATAAAATTTTATGGTCAACAGTATCAAAAGCTGCACTGAGGTCTAACAGGACAAGCACAGAGATGAGTCCACTGTCTGAGGCCATAAGAAGATCATTTGTAACCTTCACTCATGCTGTTTCTGTACTATGATGAATTCTGAAACCTGGCTGAAACTCTTCAAATAGACCATTCCTCTGCAGATGATCAGTTAGCTGTTTTACAACTACCCTTTCAAGAATTTTTGAGAGAAAAGGAAGGTTGGAGATTGGCCTATAATTAGCTAAGATAGCTGGGTCAAGTGATGGCTTTTTAAGTAATGGTTTAATTACTCCCACCTTAAAAGCCTGTGGTACATAGCCAACTAATAAAGATAGATTGATCATATTTAAGATCAAAGCAATAATTAACAGTAGGGCTTCCTTGAGCAGCCTGGTAGGAATGCGGTCTAATAGACATGTTGATGGTTTGGAGGAAGTGACTAATGAAAGTAACTCAGACAGAACAATCGGAGAGAAAGAGTCTAACCAAATACCAGCATTACTGAAAGCAGTCGAACATAAAGATATGTCTTTGGGATGGTTATGAATAATTTTTTCTCTAATAGTTAAAATTTTATTTGCAAAGAAAGTCATGAAGTCATTACTAGTTAAAGTTAAAGGAATACTCGGCTCAATAGAGCTCTGACTCTTTGTCAGCCTGGCTACAGTGCTGAAAAGAAACATTGGGTTGTTCTTATTTTCTTCAATTAGTGATGAATAGTAAGATGTCCTAGCTTTATGGAGGGCTTTTTTATAGAGCAACAGACTCTTTTTCCAGGCTAAATGAAGATCTTCTAAATTAGTGAGACGCCATTTCCTCTCCAGCTTATGGGTTATCTGCTTTAAGCTGCGTGTTTGTGGGTTATACCAAGGAGTCAGGCACTTCTGATTTAAGGCTTTCTTTTTCAGAGGAGCTACAGCATCCAAAGTTGTGCTCAAAGAGGATGTAAAGCTATTGACAAGATAATCTATCTCACTCACAGAGTTTAGGTAGCTACTCTGCACTGTGTTGGTATATGGCATTGAAGAACATAAAGAAGGAATCATATCCTTAAACCTAGTTACAGCACTTTCACAAAGACTTCTACTGTAATGAAACTTATTCCCCACTGCTGGGTAGTCCATTAAAGTAAATGTAAATGTTATTAAGAAATGATCAGACAAAAACAGGTTTTCAGGGAATACTGTTAAGTCTTCAATTTCTATGCCATATGTCAGAACAAGATCTAACGTGTGGCTAAGGTGGTGGGTGGACTCATTTACATTTTGAGCGAAGCCAACTGAGTCTAATAATAGATTAAATGCAGTGTTGAGGCTGTCATTCTCAACATCTATGGGGATGTTAAAATCACCCACTACAATTATCTTATCTGAGCTAAGCACTAAGTAGACAAAAGGTCTGAAAAATCACAAAGAAACTCACAGTAACGACCAGGTGGACGATAGATAACAACAAATATTTTTATTTTTATTTTTGAGACTTCCAATTTGGATGGACAAGACTATGAGTCAAGCTTTCAAATTAATTAAAGCTCTGTCTGGGTCTTTGATTAATTAATAAGCTGGAGTGGAAGATTGCTGCTAATCCTCCTCCTCGACCCGTGCTTCGAGCATTTTGACAGTTAGTGTGTCTCGGGGGTGTTGACTCATTTAAACTAACATATTCATCCTGCTGTAACCAGGATTCTGTAAGGCAGAATAAATTATTATTATTTATTATAATATTATAATTATTATAGAAAATACAGTAATTGTGATTTTGAGATTTGTTTTTGTTTTGTTTTTTTTCTTATGTTAGCAGTGTGGCAGAATTTTTTTTTTTAGTTAGTTATTTTGATGCAGGATTTGTTTAAAAAAATCCTTTTTTTTGTTACATAAAATATCATTTCAGTTGCATTTTTTAGAAGAGAATAATCCTTGTTTTGCACAGTTGGCTTCTCCTGAGTTTCACTTCCACCGCAAATCTGAGGTAGATCTGCATATTAATTTGGCACATGGTTTTACGCTGGGTGCCCAAACATTACACGGAGTGCAGGGGTGGCCTTGAACCGCAAACATTTCGCACTGAAAACGAGCAAAGTTAACCACTTGGCCACCACTTCTGCACATGGTGAATCACACCGAATCTCGAGTTGATTGCATCGTCTCCAGGAGCTAAACCTTAAACAAAAAACAAAAAAAATGTGATTACAGTTGCAAAATTGAGGGAGGAGATAAGGAACAAGGGTCTGATTCTTAAAAGCCACTGATGGCTCACAGCATGTCGGGTTCGACATTGTAATACCTCCCACAGCTGCCTTGCATCCGGATCATACCAGTACATCCCAACTACACGCACAACCTTTTTTTCCCTCTCTTAAGCATGTGCATGTCACACAGAGGGTCTGCTTAAGCTTGTGCATTTAATAGCATTTTCCAGCAACGGATGTGTGTCTGTGTGCTTGTTGCGTGTGCACCTTCCTGCAGTGTGACAGAGAGGATGGCAGGTCTGCCGACAGAGGCTTGACAGGCGCTTAATGAGGAAGCTCTCACGGGACACAAGCTTTGCACTCGTAACACACATGCACACATACACACAGCGAGAACGGGGGGGGGAAAGGCTTCACAGCATCGACGCTTCAACCCAATTACAACCTGCTTACAACAGACTTGCTTTAATTAGACTAAGATTGCACTGTGATCTGCTCATATTATCTCTTAAACAAAGACTAAAGAGAATGTTTTCAAACTGTCAAGTCAGGCGTGTGCTGTTTGCTTTCCCTTCATTTTGTGTGAGGCCTTACGATATCCTCATGGTGTTCCCCGGGAAGATTCCTGTTTACGTTCAGATAAGGATCTCTTTAAATTTGCCCAAGACCTGACGAGGAGGACTCAAGTGAACCAGAGTGGAGGGTAAAAGCTCATTTCCCTTCCGTCCACTCCGACAAACTTCTGGGTTATCTCGGGTTGTTGAGCTGACAAGGGCTCAAGTCATTCTTCTACCTGTCGGCTCCGGACCAAACAGGGGCCAGCAGGGATGGCGGTCTGGGGGAGGGAAGGTAAAGAGGCGGTGCATGAGCAGTCGTGCCATATGGAGAGCCAAGACATAATGAGCAGCTACATCTGTTGGCTCAGGCTCAGAGACGCAGCACAACAAAACTACTTAATATATTCACCACACATTTATGTCTGAGATGCTGCTGCAGGTATGTGAGCATAATGCTCCTAGTTGCTGAGCTCAGAAGTTACTCATTCACATTACCTTGAGTAGGCCAGACCATCAATTACCACACAACACATGCTTGGCCTGTCTGTGAAACAAAGGTGGGTCAAGCATGAACATCAGCCAGTCGGGTCTTAGTCAGCTGAAGCCAAAAGTAAAAACGTCTAAAAACTGAACAAACCTCATCACTTTGGATTTGCAAACCTCTGCCAACACTACTTTTCAATTCTGCCAATTTTTACCTTGGAAAAAACTTTCAAGCTCAGAGTCCTGTTAGAAGTGGCTTTTCATTTGCAAAATTAGATGTGATCAAATGTCAGGAATATGTATTTAGTTCATGCACTTCAATCAAAGTATATTGTTTTGTTTTTTCCAACTTTTTCAGTTTCTTAATCCTTTTTCAGACAATTTTCACAGAACATTGGTTATCTTTGCTATGAACAATTTGTCATTGCTTTTTGGTACTTCGTTTCCGGCTGATAACTGGAAGACAGACAAACAGGCATAAAGTGGTGGTGTATGTAAATCTATATCAGACAAATGAGAGTGACTGAGGGACTTTTGATTGAGATATAATGCAAAATGTACACCAAATGTACTCCAACTTAGTTGGTGTTGGTAGAAACCTGGCTGGTGTGCTTGCCCGACTAATTCTGTAAAAGATACAGTAAAAAAAAAAAAACTGTAAATACATTTCCAGAAATTAATGTAAAAAATGACTAAACGGAGAATGGGGTACAGGCAGCTTTGAATCAGGCACATTCTGTTTGAGAAGCAAGCCCACAAAGTGCTGGTTAAAGCATTTTTGTTGCATGATGTGTATTAGTCTGAAAATATAATGAACTGCAGAATCCCTGTATCATATTGCTATGCAGCCAGTATCGCATTGAGATGTAACCTTTTGTAGCCTGTATCGCATTGAGATGTAACCTTTTGTAGCCTGTATCGCATTGAGATGTAACCTTTTGTAGCCTGTATCGCACTGATCTGTAGCGTGTATCATATTGATATGTAGCCTGTATCATATTGATCTGTAGCCTGTATCGTATTGAGATGTAGCCTGTATCGTATTGATCTGTAGCCTGTATCGTATTGAGATGTAGCCTGTATCGTATTGATCTGTAGCCTGTATCGTATTGATCTGTAGCTTTTTGTAGCCTGTATAGTATTGATCTGTAGCCTGTATCGCACTGATCTGTAGCCTGTATCGCACTGATATGTAGCCTGTATTGCACTGATCTGTACCCTGTATCGTATTGATATGAAGCCTGTATCGTATTGCTACGTTGCCTGTATCGTATTGAAATGTAGCCTGTATCGTATTGATCTGTAGCTTTTTGTAGCATGTATTGTATTGATCCGTAGCCTGTATCGCACTGATCTGTAGCCTGTATCGTATTGGTCTGTAGCCTGTATCGCACTGATCTGTAGCCTGTATCGCACTGATATGTAGCCTGTATCGCACTGATCTGTAGCCTGTATTGCACTGATCTGTACCCTGTATCGTATTGATATGTAGCCTGTATCGTATTGATATGTAGCCTGTATCGTATTGCTACGTTGCCTGTATCGTATTGAAATGTAGCCTGTATCGTATTGATCTGTAGCTTTCTGTAGCCTGTATTGTACTGATCTGTAGCCTGTATCACACTGATCTGTAGCCTGTATCGCACTGATCTGTAGCCTGTATTGCATTGATCTGTAGCCTGTATTGCACTGATCTGTAGCCTGTATCGCATTGATCTGTACCCCGTATCGTATTGAGATGTAGCCTGTATCGTATTGATCTGTAGCCTGTATCGTATTGATCTGTAGCCTGTATCGCACTGATCTGTAGCCTGTATCGCACTGATATGTAGCCTGTATCGCACTGATCTGTAGCCTGTATTGCACTGATCTGTACCCTGTATCGTATTGATATGTAGCCTGTATCGTACTGCTACGTTGCCTGTATCGTATTGAAATGTAGCCTGTATCGTATTGATCTGTAGCTGTTTGTAGCATGTATTGTATTGATCTGTAGCCTGTATCGCACTGATCTGTAGCCTGTATCGCACTGATCTGTAGCCTGTATCGTATTGGTCTGTAGCCTGTATCGCACTGATCTGTAGCCTGTATCTCACTGATATGTAGCCTGTATCGCACTGATCTGTAGCCTGTATTGCACTGATCTGTACCCTGTATCGTACTGATATGTAGCCTGTATCGTATTGATATGTAGCCTGTATCGTATTGCTACGTTGCCTGTATCGTATTGAAATGTAGCCTGTATCGTATTGATCTGTAGCTTTTTGTAGCCTGTATTGTATTGATCTGTAGCCTGTATCACACTGATCTGTAGCCTGTATCGCATTGATTTGTAGCCTGTATCGCACTGATCTGTAGCCTGTATCGTATTGAGATGTAGCCAGTATCGTATTGATATGTAGCCTGTATCGCACTGATGACATGTTTAGCCGCATGTTCTCCCTGAATTGCTGGCTGTCTGAGTGGTGTCCAAAAAATGACATTTACATAAATAAACCATTACTTAAAAAGCCATCACTTGACCCAGCTATCTTAGCTAATTATAGGCCAATCTCCAACCTTCCTTTTCTCTCAAAAATTCTTGAAAAGGTAGTTGTAAAACAGCTAACTGATCATCTGCAGAGGAATGGTCTATTTGAAGAGTTTCAGTCAGGGTTTAGAATTCATCATAGTACAGAAACAGCATTAGTGAAGGTTACAAATGATCTTCTTATGGCCTCAGACAGTGGACTCATCTCTGTGCTTGTTCTGTTAGACCTCAGTGCTGCTTTTGATACTGTTGACCATAAAATTTTATTACATGTCATAGGTATAAAGGCACTGCGCTGCGGTGGTTTGAATCATATTTATCTAATAGATTACAATTTGTTCATGTAAATGGGGAGTCTTCTTCACAGACTAAGATTAATTATGGAGTTCCACAAGGTTCTGTGCTAGGACCAATTTTATTCACTTTATACATGCTTCCCTTGGGCAGTATTATTAGACAGCATTGCTTAAATTTTCATTGTTACACAGATGATACGCAGCTTTATCTATCCATGAAGCCAGAGGACACACACCAATTAGCTAAACTGCAGGATTGTCTTACAGACATAAAGACATGGATGACCTCTAATTTCCTGCTTTTAAACTCAGATAAAACTGAAGTTATTGTACTTGGCCCCACAAATCTTAGAAACATGGTGTCTAACCAGATCCTTACTCTGGATGGCATTACCCTGACCTCTAGTAATACTGTGAGAAATCTTGGAGTCATTTTTGATCAGGATATGTCATTCAATGCGCATATTAAACAAATATGTAGGACTGCTTTTTTGCATTTGCGCAATATCTCTAAAATTAGAAAGGCTGGACTATTGTAATTCATTATTATCAGGTTGTCCTAAAAGTTCCCTGAAAAGCCTTCAGTTAATTCAAAATGCTGCAGCTAGAGTACTGACAGGGACTAGAAGGAGAGAGCATATCTCACCCATATTGGCTTCTCTTCATTGGCTTCCTGTTAATTCTACAATAGAATTTAAAATTCTTCTTCTTACTTATAAGGTTTTGAATAATCAGGTCCCATCTTATCTTAGGGACCTCGTAGTACCATATCACCCCAATAGAGCGCTTCGCTCTCAGACTGCAGGCTTACTTGTAGTTCCTAGGGTTTGTAAGAGTAGAATGGGAGGCAGAGCCTTCAGCTTTCAGGCTCCTCTCCTGTGGAACCAGCTCCCAATTCAGATCAGGGAGACAGACACCCTCTCTACTTTTAAGATTAGGCTTGTATTGATATGTAGCCCGTATCGTATTGATATGTAGCCTGTATCGTATTGATTTGTAGCCTGTATTGTATTGATTTGTAGCCTGTATCGTATTGATATGTAGCCTGTATCGTATTGATTTGTAGCCTGTATCGTATTGATTTGTAGCCTGTATCGTATTGATTTGTAGCCTGTATCGTATTGATATGTAGCTTTTTGTAGCCTGTATCGTATTGATTTGTAGCCTGTATCGTATTGATATGTAGCTTTTTGTAGCCTGTATCGTAGTGATATGTAGCCTGTATCGTAGTGATATGTAGCCTGTATCGTAGTGATATGTAGCCTGCATCGTAGTGATATGTAGCCTGTATCGTAGTGATATGTAGCCTGTATCGCAGTGATATGTAGCCTGTATCGTATTGATATGTAGCCTAACTCTAAACAGATATGATTTGAATCAGAACTCCTCACACTAGCATACTTTGTACATATGATGTAGTGTTCATGATATTTCCAGAGTAGTTCCAAGTAGTTTTTTACAGAAGTATTCTGGCAACCAGTTTTTTTTATATTCAGGTAGTTTAAGGCATAAAAGCAATAGATTTTATTTTTTAACAGTGTAGATGGATCTATGATCTCACCAGAGTTCCGTTGGCGACAGAACATTGGAGAACAGATGCTGCTGGAGACGCGTCCATCAGTCAGCAAGTGCGATGCCAAGGGCGCAAGGCCAGAGCAGCGCTGGCAAGAATGGTGCTGCAGGGTGGCAGGAGATGGAGGAGGGCAGGTGGTGGTCTATTATGTTACCTGATCTTCGTTCAGACCAAAAAGGTGGAAAATTTGGGCTCCCAAATGTTGGCATTCAGACAAGGCAAACAAAACCAAAGGGAGAAAGAAAGGCCAGATGTAAGGGACCGAAATAGAAAAGGGTAGTGTCAACACCACCCTAGCAACAGTGTCCATCTCTAATGCCAGCTCATGCCAGTATCAGCCCATGAATCCAGTATTCTATTTGTGGTAGTGACGAGCTTCCATCAGGTCCCTGCGGTCTGAGCAGAAGCGGACCGGTGATAAAGATGAAGTAGGCTGCGGTTCTCATGGTGCCTTTTAGGAGAGCGGAACACTGACCACAAGATCTGTATCTCACTGATCAGTGAGTCTAAAAAGGGGGAAAAATAGTTTCTTTTCTCCAGGGAGACCGGCTCTTCACTCCACCGCAAATGTCTGTGTAAGAGAAGAAGGAAACCCATCCTCATTCAGGTGACAGTTCCGTGGGATTTGCATCAGACGTTCTAGACCGTCTACCCCATTAAACAAACTTACCAGTTTATTGACAGCCCTCTATGTGCTTGATTATATCTTAAAACAACACAAGAAGATGCATGTACTACTGCATAACGGCCATGCAAATGTTGCTATTGGGAGCACTGATTGGAAAACATGGAAAAGCATTTAATCCAGTTCTGGGAATGCTGCCAAATGTTTGACTTACAGCACCCAAACAGAACGCAACTTTACACAACAAAATTGGCCAACAAATCCTGGAAAACCTGGCCTTTGAGGCATACAAACACATGCTGATGGAGGAGACAAAAGACAAACACCGGTGCTGATATCTGGCTCATGCAGTGAAAACTACGCTGCATGAATTCAGCGAGCAGCTGGTGTGAAGCTGATCTGCATCATCGGGTCGAGTGCCGTCACCTTCTACACATGAGAAAACGCCGCTACTTGACACAGATGAGGAAAATTAAATAAAGCCACCACTGAAGAAGCAACCCTTTTCATATCCTTGATGATAACTATCAACTAAATTGAAACCCAGTTTGCTTGTCACTCATCTTGGAGTCAGCGGTTGTTTTTTTTTTTCTTGCATTTGTCTCAATGATCAAATCGAGAGTGCTTCCTGATGACACGATCTGACTATGCAAATGGATGTTCTGCTGGCAAGGCCTTGACAAGACAGATCAATAGTGTTGTGAAAAAAGGGTCTGCAGAGGTGAAAACAACAGCTGTGCTGCTCTAATTACGATCAGGCGGAAACAGAAGAAGCAGCTGCGTTTTATTTGCAAGCAGACAAAAAGTGAAAAGAGAATTTCTCTACAGAATACAGGCTTAAAAAAAGTTGAACTCCAATGCAAAGACACATTTCAAGGTTAAAGACATGGCCCTATTTCTTACGTCTTTACTTTTAATCCCTCTAACTGTCAATTAATTGGCTGTGTAGAGGGATTAAAGTGTCTTTGGGTTCATTGAGTACTGCTGGTTTTGTTGCAATGTGCAATGTGTTACTAGCAGACATACACTAGCCTTCATGAACCAGAGGCCCCAGTGTGACTGCAGATGCCGAAATGCAAGATGGCAAGTGCACTTTGGTATTTAACAGGTCAGAAATACTGGGCCCTGTGCACAAAAGGGTTGGGTTTAACATGGTAATAATTGTACTTGGTTATTTTGTTGTCTGGAAGTGGTACCATTCAATTAGAGTGATGCTTGTCCTTCCCTTTAAAGTGGACTGCACCAGGCACTCGGCAATGTGGTAGGAAAGCAGCAGATGCAAACTGAAAGGCTTGCTGGCTCATTAAAGGATTAACTCAAATATGAGGGTGAAGCATGCAGCAAGGTGAGGACATGCTTATTGCTACGAGTGTAAAATAAATAACTAAGCAAACTCTGTAGTTTATCCACTGATCCCTGAGGCATAAAATAATATTCTGATTAAGCACAGCAGCTGTAAATTAATTGATTATTTACAGCGCATCCAGAAAGTATTCACAGTGCTTCACTTTTTCCACATTTTAAGTTACAGCCTTATTCTAAAATGGAGTAAATTCTTTTTAATTCCTCAAAATTCTACTCACAACACCCCGTAATGACAAGAAAATTATTTTTTTTTTTTGGTGGTGGGGGGGGGGGGGGGTTACAAATTTATTAAAAATTAAAAAAAAACAACTCAGAAATCACATGTACGTAAGTATTCACAGCCTTTGCCATGATGTTCAAAATTGACCTCAGATGCATTGTTTCCAGTGATCATCCTTGAGATGTTTCTCCAGCTTAATTGGAGTACACCTGGGGTAAAATTCAGTTGATTGGACATAAATTGGAAAAGGCATACACCTGTTTACATATAAGGTCTTATGTACATGTGATTTCTTAGTTTTTTTTATAAATTTGCAAAAATCTAAAAAAAAACTTTTTTCACATGGTCATTATGGGGTATTGTGTGTAGAATTTTGAGGGAAAAATTAATTTCATCCACTTTGGAATAAGGCTGTAACATAAAAAAATGTGGAAGTGAAGAGCTGTGAATACTTTTCTTTATGGGACCTTATGCACTGTATAAGATCCCACAGTTGACAGTGCATGTCAGAGCACAAACTAAGCATAAAGTCAAAGGAATAGTCTGTAGACCTCCGATACAGGATTGTCTTGAGCCACAAATCTGGGGAAAGGTACAGAAACATTTCTGTTGAACACTAGCCACCGAAGTCTGCTAGCTGCTAGCCAATGGAGCCTTCTATTCACCGGAGCCTGCTAGCTTTCCAGCCGGTGGAGCCTGCTAGCTGAGGGAGTCTGCTAACCTGCTTGCTGTTGGAAATTGATAGCTCGCTAGACGTCAGAGATCCCTAGCCTGCTAGCCGCCAGAGCCTGCTAGCCACTGGAGCCCATGAACTTAATCTGCCGGAGCCTGCTAACTTACTAGCCGCCAGTGCTTGCTAGCCATGAGTTGTGTCAGCTGCTGGTTGTCAGGAGGTGAGATGAAACATAGCTGTTAGCTTCACTTTGAACGTGTCTGCATTGTTTAATTTTTTCCTCCTCAATATATTCACACAATGACACTTACTTTTTATATGATACAAATAATGGATGTTTCTGAGTTCAATGGTACAAAAATTTCATGAGGTGAAAGCTGGAACAAACCATTCAATGAGGTGAATGTAAAAACATTCATTATTTGTTTTATATAATGGCTAAAATAGATCCTTGTAATTTGATATTTTATTAATTCATAAACAACAGAAAAGAAACTTACATTTTGGTGTTCCACTGCTGCTAAGTCCAAATTATGACATCTAGTCTGGTGATGCTATGCACTGACTTCTGACTTCCATTAAAAAAAAAGACTTTGTGTAGTTCCTCAGTCCAGCCAAAAGTCACATCAGTTTTTCATCTGAACGGCTCTTCGTGCATCCAGACAGCTTACAGCGGAGTGGATTTTGTGTGTATGTTACAAGAATTAGCAGTGTCAGTTAGCTCAATCAAATCGGCGTCTCGCTTGTGTCACACACAACTGGGTGGGTGCGTGTGTGTGCGTGCGCCGTTTTGTTTGTGTGTGTGCACCAGCGTGCGCATGCATGCATGTGTGCGCAGGTGTGCAGAGTGCAATGGTACCAAATGTATGGAACCAAATTTGCACTCTGAATGGAACCAAATCGCACTCTAAATGCAATGTAACACAAATAGGATGAATACTCCATGTCATGTGATGTACAAAGCACTAATAAAATGACAAGGATCCACTCAGCCGTTATATAATATTTCTTCTATTCTCATGTGTTTTGGGTGGAGCAGTACTATTGAAATGTGTGTTTCTGCTCATGTTGGCACTCTGTCTGCAAAGGAAGTTCCTAACAGATAAAGTTATTTTGATTTTGATTTGATCTGATTTGATTTACTCTATTTTGCAATAAGGCTGTAAAATAAGTGCCATGAACACTTTCTGGATGCACTGTAAGTCTTTCAACATGTCAAAAGGATCTGTCAAGATCAAATGGTAATTACTATTCTGTGTTTTTCTTTTCCACCCAGAACACCTCACACACTCCCTGATTACATTTTTTTAATAAATCCACCCAATAAATTCCATCAGAACAGTCTAAAAATAAAATATATGTTTAATAAAAATTTACAAGCTAAATTTTTTTTTTTAACCGTGAAGGCCTATGACTGCACTTTGAAGTTTATCACTGCATTTTTTAATATTTCTGCTTAAATATTGATATTTGTAGCAGTCTCCCTCTGTGCGCAATTACACATAATGGGTGTACATTACTGCCCCTGGAAACCATTTTAAAAAGCAGATTCTCTGATCATTAGAGTAAATTATTAAAGAAAACAGTTATCGTTACAACCATTTCTGTTCTGATATCAGAGAAAATAACTCATTCAGGCAGGTGGATGATTTAAGTGCATGAATGCCTCTCATCCTTAAGGAGAATAAGAAAATCTTCTTTAAATAGAAAAATGTTGCTTTTCTTAAATTGTTATTTTCTAATTAATGTTTACTATGAACAAAGTCAGAGAGAGAGTCATGGTCTGTCACTATATGGAGAAGTTATCATCATTTAATTGTCATAGGTGAGACTGTTTATTCTTGTCTGTCAGATTTTATACATGTTACCTTATTTAAAATTTTCTCTGAAACATTTAGCTTGATAAATAAATTCCAATAGATCATAATCATGCTCTGTTCTTTAATTCATTGCTGAAAAATGCACAGTGTGACTAGAGAGAGAGAGCGAGAGAGAGAGAGAGAGAGAGAGAGAAAGAGGAGAGAGAAAGAGAGAGAGAGAGAGAGAGAGAGATTCCTTGAGAATTTTTTCTTTTCATCTCTCCACAATTCTGTTTTTTAATAGCCATAATGCACTGCCATATTGATATTAGACTGTTGCAGGTGATGGGTGAAGACATGGGCAGGCAGAGTGTATGTGTGTTGTGAAGCCACTTATTTAAAACCCTCCTTACACAGGGATGGAGTCTCTTATGTGTCCCACGTGCAACCAGAAAATCAAGAAGGACAGCACAGGATGCTGAAGAAATACACAGCGCACACCTAAGTTGTACAAGGAACGCTCAGTGGAAACACACAGAACCCCATGGTCACCGTTAAGTTTTGAGCATGCTCATTACAAATGCCAAATGGAAGCAGAGGCTGGAGGATGCTCAAAGGATGCACAGACAACGCACAAAGAATGCACAGACAATGTCATGGTCAGCCAGCAGACACTGAATAAACACACATGGCTGTCTGACTCGATTTTTATGAATAAAGTTCATGTTATAAAGTGCAAAGTGAGTTACCTGGCAGCTGATGTCTGTCAGAAAGTTTTGTGCATGTTCAAAACTTTGAGCCGATATCAGTTGGAGAGCTTTGTCTTCTACTTCTTCTGCAGCTGTCCAATGATTAATTTTGAGGTTCTAATTGGCCAAAGCGCCGGTGTTAATTCAGCACAAGCCGAAAAAGGACAGACACGACATGGAGCACAGCTCCATGTCTTGAAGAAAAAGATAAGAGTGCCTTGTCCTCTCTCTCTCTTCTCTGTCTCTCTCTTGCTCTCTGAGGAGGTGTGGCAGAGTTGTTTGATGTCCTGGAGCAAGAACAGTGAGGAAGTATGACGTCATGCTGACCACAGCAAACGCTGCTCATATCCAGCATATATGTCTATAAACCAGGAAAATCATTCTGCTCAGTGCAGAACTCTGTGGGAATGTGACGTCATCCGTAGTGCTGCAACTCCATGGAAGTCAACAATGATGCACAAGGTATGCTGAAGCACTTAGACAGAAAGGTCTTTTTGCATTCCTTGTGTATCCATTTTTGGACGTACAACAAGTTCTCAAAGGACGCTGTCCTGTGTAAGGCACATATGACTGTTGAATTCTTCATACAGCACAAGACATCACTGGACTTTCGTCCCATTTCTTGCTGGTCTAATGCACAACCACTGTCTAGTGATGGATGGCATAAATGCACCAACTATGCACTGGACTACATCCCATTTTTAGACCAACAGAAGTGCAAGCAGGATTGTGATTTAGAGGCTGCATTTGCATTGTGTGAAAATGAGAACTGTGTGAACACTCGCACTAGGCTTTGTGATGTATTTACTATGGCTACATCAAAAAATTTGAACCAAGGACGTGGCTTGTTGTGTTGAACTGAACTGGAAATGCAATCCTTTGCTCACCTAAAAATCTTGTTTTTAATTATAATTTTTTATTCAAGAATGTCACACATCAACCAACTGGGGCAACACACACACAAAAAATACTCCTTTATCACATCTTTAAGAAAAACATCTGCTGATCATAAAATGTTAAAAACACCCATGAAACCTATCATTTTCAATCACAAGTGAGAGGACAAATGCTTTCCAGTGATAATCGAACGATTCTTTGGATTACTGATCCTTTATGGGATTTGTGTTACTTTTCTTTAAGACACTGGAAGACAAACTGTGTACACTCTCCAGCTCATCTAAAACATAAATTTCAACTGTAGCGCTTTAAAACAGTAAAACAAATGTAGCATGAACACTGAAGCACTGGGTCATGAATCACACTTAGCTGTGGGCTGTAGTGTGATGTACTGCCAAACAGTCATAAAAAAAATATGATTTGCATTTTATTTTTCTGCATTCTACCTGTATGAGTGTTGAATCTGACAGATTATTGAGCTGTGGCTGTGGAAATAATGCACATTTTACCAAACTTAAACTGCTACATTCTTGGTTTTGCATTTCAAAAAATATAAGGCAATGCTAAAATAGCATTGACCATATGAGCACAAAAGTAGGAAACAAAATGTGACCTTTTGACCTCTTAAAATAGGTCAAGGTTAGCCATATTTGAACTTTTCCCAGGTATGTGTCCCAGGAATGCACCCTGTAAATTTGAAGACCCTGGCAGTAGTAGGAATGGCGTTATGCTGAGCACAAACAGAGGGATGGGTGGTTGGATGGACCGATGGACGCCTTCCCAATACCCGACCACATATTTTGGCTTCAAGTGATAAGCATGATGGCACCTTCAATTTTGCATAGAAGTAGAGAGTCTAGAATCATCACTTAGACATGATTGGGTTATGTGAAACCTGGCTTAAACCTACAGCTGTCCTCCCCTTAAATGAAGCCTGCCCACCAGCAAATACATTTCGTCACATCCATCATGATGCAAAGCAAGACGGGGGTGTTGCTCTTATTTATAAATCTAGGTTTAGCTTATTAACTGTTGGGGGTCACAAATATAACTCGTTTGAGCATCTGATTCTGCGCTCTGCTCAGGATATTACGCATTGCCAAGGTCAGAAGAATACAAATGAGTAATATTACTTTGTCACTGCATATAGGCCTCCTGGCCCATATTCTGAATTCTTAGATGAATTTGGTGTGTTCATCTCTAACTTGTCAACTAATGCAGATAACATTCTGATCATCGGTGACTTTAATGTTCATATAAATAAACCTTCTGATCCCCTCTGCAAATCATTTATGGAAATTGTGGATGCATTAGGATTTTGGCAATGCATTTGGGACTCGACGCACATTAGTGGAAATACCCTGGATTTGGTTCTCGCATGTGGTATTGCTGTCATGAATATTGACATCATTCCTCTTACATCAGTGGTCTCTGATCACTCACTTATTAAGTGTACAGTTTTGCTGCCATGTTTAGTGGAACAACAACCTTATATATCACTACGGTGATGCATCAACTCCTCAACGAAGCTAGACTGCCTGATGTTTTAGCTTCACATTTGGCAAATACCCAATCAGTAGACAGTCTTGTGGATAGTTTAAACTGAGTGCTCAAAACTACACTCGACATGATTGCGCCACCTGTGTTAAAACCGCGCTCCCCCAAAACACAGTCACCTTGGTTGAATGATTACCTACGTGACCTGAAGCATAAGGCTAGAGGTCTAGAACAGAAATGGCGTAATTCAAAATTAGAAGTATTCCACCTTGCTTGGCATGATGCTATCTTAGACTATAAGCATGCATTACTGGCTACAAAGCGGACCTATTACTCTGATTTGATTAACAAAAACAAGCATAACTCAAAGTTCTTGTTCAACACGGTGGCAACACGTATTCATGGACAACCACCTGTAGTTCGCTCTCCTTTTACAGCACAAGATTTCCTGAATTATTTTGAGAAGAAAATAGAAGACATTAGGTTAAACATATCCCACCCAGCATGCCTTAACCCAGCCACTACACCCTGCTATTAAGGTGGGCGCCATTACTGAGGTATAACCTAGATTTACAGAATTTGATAGTATCTCACTAGGCATGCTGACAAAGCTCGTAATGTCAACAAAAAGCACAACCTGTTTATTTGATCCTATACCAACAAAACTGTTTAAGGACCTGTGGTCCACTCTTGGGCTAACTGTGCTGGAAATGATTAATCTTTCTTTAACTTCTGGATTTGTTCCTAAATGTTTCAAATTTGCAGTGATTAAACCATTACTTAAGAAACCTAATCTTGACCCTAGTGTATTGAAAAATTATCGGCCGATATCAAATCTATTATTTTGCTCTAAAATTCTGGAAAATGTGGTGTCATGGCAGCTCTTGGACTATCTTACTGAGAATAATTTCTTTGAGCCACTACAGTCTGCTTTTAGAAAATATCATTCCACAGAGATGGCTGTCACTCAAGTGGTGAATGATCTTCTGCTTGCAATGGATTCGGACACCACTACAGTTCTGGTACTGTGAGATCTCAGTGCTGCATTTGATACAGTGGATCATATTCTACTTGATAGGCTGAAAAATCATTTTGGGATTACTGTGAGTGCCCTTGCATGGTTGACGTCATACTTGACCAGTCGTTCTCACTGTGTTTTGTACAGTAACACTACCTCTAATCTTAGTGACATGGAATTTGAGGTTCCACAGGGGTCTGTCTTAGGCCCCCTGCTTTACTCCCTTTATATAACACACCTTGGGCACATATTGCAGCATTTTGGGATTACCTTTCACTGATATGCTGATGATGCTCATTTATACATGTCGATAACTGCTGGTTATCTCATTCACATAAAATCCTTAGAAGAATACCTTGCATCAGTGAGAAGTTGGATGTCTAGAAACCTGCTACTTTTAAACTTGGATAAGACTGAAATGATGGTTCTAGGTCCAGTGAGACATCAGCATCAATTTGACCAGTTAACGCTCAGCCTAGGCTTGTTTGTCATACATCACACTGACAAAGTGAGGAACCTTGGGGTAATTTTTGATCCTACATTGTCCTTTGACCTCCACATTAGAAATATTATGAGGACTGCTTTCTTCCATCTGCGAAATATAGCGAAGATTCCTCCCATCCTGTCTCTGGCTGATGCTGAGACCCTGATCTATGCGTTTATCTCTTTTAGATTGGACTATTGCAATGTTCTATTTTCTGGTTTAGCGCAGTCCAGCATTAGGGCTCTCCAACTGATTCAAAATGCTGCAGCCAGACTTTTGACACAAAGCAGAAAGTTCGACCATATAACACCCATTTTGGCATCCCTTCACTGGCTTCCTGTCCCAGTGAGATCAGATTTTAAGGTTCTGCTACTTGTCTATAAAATTGTTCACAGACTGGCACCTCCCTACTTTGTTGACCTAATTAAACCCTACCTACCGCCCCGGGCTTTGCATTCTCAGGGTGCAGGACTACTTTGTGTCCTTAGGGTGAATAAGAAGTCTGCGGGTCATAGAGCTTTCTCTTATTGTGCCCCTGTTCTGTGGAATGGTCTCCCTGCGTCAATAAAACAGTTAGATTCTGTGGAGACTTTCATGTCCAGACTTAAGACACACTTATTTTTCCTTTCATATGGCTAGCAATAGTGGCATAGTATAGTTTTTATGCTTTTTACTCTTAATTAATTTTATTAGGAAACGGAGCATGCCGCGGCCTCAACTTTGCCCTAAATTCTGGGTCTTTTAGTGAAGCTTAGGGCAAGTGGCTGGCCTTAGTATTTCCTGTTTTTCCTTGTTGTTTAATGCTGACAAATTATACTATATTTCTTGTCTTTCTGATGCCTGGTTCTGTTTTTTTTTTTTATCTCTGTTTAAAGTGTGGCCTCCATCCAGAGATGGGTGTGGTTTTTGTGCTGGAGACCCCGCCTGTCCTGTGCACCAGCTGCATTTCCTGTATATTCGTTTTGTGAATTGTTCTGTAATTTATGTCTGTCCAAGCAGAGGGTCACCCTTTGAGTCTGGTCTGCTTGAGGTTTCTTCCTTACCACTGCTGCTCTGGGGGTGAGTAAGATTAGACCTTACTTGTTTGAAGCGCCTTGAGGCAACTCTGTTGTGATTTGGTGCTATATAAATGAAAATAAATTGAAAAAATTTAAAAAGTTGGAATGCCAACTCAAGATCTCGTTCCATTGAGTTCTGTTTGTGAGCTTGCAACCCTGAGATTTCAGCCACTCAGCAGCAAGAGTTGGGGTAATTCACTTCCGGTCATCTGCCAGCAATAACACCAGATGCGCTTGTAAAGGACAATTTCTGCATGTTTTCGTGTGTTTTCTGTCGTGGCTTCAGCAAGTTATCCCCTCAAAGTATGTTCAAAGTGTAGTTTGAATGAATTTCTTGTTGATTTGAAATCGTATTCAGGAGAAAACTTGCTAATACTATTGATAAGAGCATGCAGACTGTCAGCAACTGTGGTGGAAAATCACAGTCAATAATCATTAATTATTCATAAAACGTGTATAAAAAATACAATAAAAGTACACATCATTAGTCATTTAAAAAAGCATCATACTCAAATATAACCGTATAAAACTCATATACTCAATAAAGTCAACAAACACCATAATAAAATTGGCAATTAATAAAAATCAAACACCATAAAATAATCACAGTATTCCTTTGTAGTAATAACACTTGGAGCATTTACCACATGATGAGGGAGGCTGTTCCACAAAGTTACCACTCAATATAAAATATTTTCTTGAGTCATATCTGCATATTTGCACCTCAAACATGTGAGATATATACGAGGTCTGTGAGAAAAGAAGCGGACCTTTTTATTTTTTTCAAAACTATATGGATTTGAATCATGTGCGATTACATCAGCCAACCTTAAACCCTCGTGCGAATGCGTGAGTTTTTTCAACGCCTGTCGGTTATGTCATTCACCTGTGGGCAGGCTTTGAGTGAGGAGTGGTCCACCCCTCCCGTCAGAATCCCTTTGTCTGACAACTTCCTGAGAGACTGGCGCTGTGCTTTATCAAAATTTTTTCAGAACCTGTGAGGCACATCGAAGTGGACACCATTCGAGAAATTCAGCTGGTTTTCGGTGAAAATTTTAACGGCTGATGAGAGATTATGGAGTGTTACTGTCGCTTTAAGTACTTCCCACGGAGCGGGACGTCGCGCCGCGCTCCGAGGCGCCGTCGTCAGCCTGTTTCGAGCTGAAAACCTCCAAATTTAAGCCTCTGTTGACTCAGGACGTCGTGAGAGAACATTATTGTTCCATAAGAACCACATTCTTTTGCTGAACAACAAAACTCATTAAGAACAATTCACATTTTATTTTCAGTCATAAATTATTTTGATATCACGGAGGTATCACACAGTCCATACGATGAATATGGCATCATTTATTTCAGTCCACACAAATCAATGAAAATATGAGAGGCATCATGAAGGACCTGACACCTGCCTTCAGTTTCTAACAAGCTGCCAAAACTGTGGAAAAATCACCAGCAAGCCCAGCGGGTTTGTATGATATCACATGATTTAAACTGACATAATTTCAGAACTGTGCACATTGCTAGTTCTTGCATCATTTAGATGTCCAGGATATCTGGGATCAACTGCGAGGCCTCACAGGTGGCATTCTACCAGACGGCGGCTGACAGGATGACGCAGCTGACAGGAGACCACAAGATGACACAATGAAACAAACACTTATTTCCACTGTGGTCCATGTGAGGCTAAAACTTGACAATACTGAGGAGCTCGATTAAACATGTAAAGATTGCAAAGACATAATCTCATCAATTAATGTAAGTAGCAACAAGTGTGTAGTTTATATATATATACATACATACAATCTACACTGGGATACCAATAATATAAAATAAATATAAATTGAACAGAGAACAATAACATCTCAATAAATTACAATAAATAGCAACTGTATCCCTGTTGAAGTGAAGACAACAAATTTAGCACCATGTTTTGGACAAGAAAATATGGACTTGAAGATACGCTAGTTTTTGGACAAGAAATATCATTAAAAAATAAAAATAAATAAAAAGGTGGTGTGATCCTCTTCCCTTAGCTGACTGAATAAACGTAACTTTAACTGTCTTTTAAAACTTGCCTTGTTGTTAATCAACTGCAATATCTATATTTTATATAAGATATATTTTAGCTGAATAATTCCCCTTTCAACCGAACTGGTTGTGTCCAAACCTTTGCAGCAGTAACAGTGCAGCACTGACGCATTTTTATTTTGAGAGCAGCGTGACTTTCTGAGCGATAATCGGGGCAGCTACAAAATGTCAGGTTCGGTAAATTACTCAGATTAACTGATCAAAACCTTTAACTTTATTTTGTGATGTTTGATGTTGTCGATTCCCAACAGAATATTGTAGTTTATAATACCTGTGAATGAAACGCGGGCGGCAGAGCAAAAGACCGGAAGTGGAAAAATTCAAACTCCTCTCGCGCATGCGCGGCACAACCTCAGCTCCCAAGATCAGGAGTTGGCATTCCATCTCTCTATTTCTATGAATTTTGCAACTTCTGAAGGACATCTAACAGTGTTGCAGTTGGAAACATTGTATATATTAAGCAATTAAAATCAGGTCCAATCAGATCTGATCTGGTTACAGGTTGAGACTGAAAAAAATGTCACTTTCTGCCCAAAGACATTGCTTTTGGCTGGGGAACAATTGATTTTACATATAGTGGCTTTAAAGGCCAATTACAGAGGAGCGCTGAAACATGAGGTGACCTTCCCCCCACCCCCAACACCCACACGCAACAAAACCAACACAGCAGAACTAATACCGCGACACACGTAGAGCTGATTCTACACAAGACTGATTAGTAGGAAGGAGAGAAAGAAGGAGCTGGCCTGTGAATATATTTACACTCTGCTTTCATTATTATTATTTTAAGCACAGTGATCAGACTAGTAATAATTTGCAATCTGAAGCGTCAGGGAGATGATAAATGGGATGAAAAGGAAAAAAATAAGGAATATGTAGCAGTAAGAGGTGAGAAAAATGAAAATGAAGGTGAGGTGTGAAAGTAAGGACAGAAGACACAAGGTTTTGGTTAGGGCAGTAATATGGTGCATTAGAGGAAGAAGAAAAGGTGAAACATTGACCACAACTACAGCATGGTGAAAGCAAAAGAAGAAAATAAACAAGAGAAGTCCAGAGGTTGATCTTAATGTTGATAGGATGAAGGTTATTGATTGAAACTCTTGACTTCTTTTGAGGAGATGTGTGGAAGTCGGTATTAAAAAAAAAAAAATGTTCCTTTCAGGAGATGCCAAGTTCCTATCAAAGTACTGCAGAATGAATTCATAAAATCCAAACACCAAGTCCACAATCTTTTAATCTGTATTTCACCGTATATTACTAAGATACTTGTCTTTTTTTCATATGCAGAGAGCTGCTCAACAAACGCACAAATAAAACCACAATTTCACTTTATTATTATCCCAACAGATGTATAATCTTATTTTCAATATCATCTTATTTTCACCAGAGTCTTGGATCCTGAAGGCAACCACACAGAGAGACAACCTATCCATCCCCAACTCTCTAAAGTAACCATCTATCTGCTGCAGCCAGGGGCGCAAACGTCATCCAAGCCACAAAAAGGGCAGAGCTGAAGCTGGCAGTGACCTTGCCACTGGTGACACCTATTCACGGGATGGATTATTTCACTACCTGCTTGATGTACTGCCATAGTGAGCTTTAGGATAACAGATCAGGTACAGATGTGCATCAGTGTTTGGTGCAAATTGAACGCATTCAGGTTGCAGGAGGGCTCCCAGAACATTGCAAAGGACCAGTTAAACTGCCGCGAGCTTGCCAATGACCCGATTGGGCTCCCAATGATTTCTATCGGCGTTGAAATTTTGAACCATCCAAAATTTTGTTCCAGATTATCGCGACACTCCAGATGGTGAGTGATGTGCTGCAGGATGACCACATATCCTTGCAGATGGATTGCAGCAGGGGTTGGTGATTATCCCGTGAGTTCGCCATTTTGCAATTTTTTGCCATTTTGCAATCGGGAAGCTAACCGCAACCTAACAGGATGCATGTGGACAAGGGGTTTAAGTATTTCTTTGCTACAACCAACATAAGCTGGACTGAAGCACTGCTTACATTTATGGTAAAGTTCAGCCAGCACTCACTGATATGAATTCGATGGCTGACTTCTTGGGAGTGAATCCAGACTGTACCTGTCACTGAGTGGCATGGAACTGGTACTGAATCTATCAAGAGTATCCTAATAAAGAAATTGCAAAAAACAACAGAAGTATTACATTCAAACATGAATGTACATACAGACATACACGTACAACTGATTTGGTCATGATCAGACATTCCCTCACAGAGGAGTCTGGCTCTGCTTGAGGTTTCTTCCTGTTAATCCTTAAATATAATGCAATGCTAAAATACCCTCAGCTGTATGAGCATTGTGTTCCTTTGTAATTTGCAGTTGTTTAATTAATTATTAAGACCCTATTGTCTTACTTACAATTTGTACATGATCAATAAACCCCTCTATCAATCAATCAATTAAAAACAATATTAACATTTAAGAGTGGAAACTGTGCAAATCAAGGAATATTGTAGATCACGCACTGTGCATTTGCATGTATTAATAAGACAAATGTAGCTCCATAGAAAGTTAGCTTTGAGTTAGCAGACATTAGCATACATGCTAACGTCTGCAAATGTCTTGTCAATTAGTCCAGAGGTGTTATCACGTTACATAAACAGCATTTTCAGTTTTAGAAGTGTTTATTTCTCACTAGCTTCCACATAATATATGACACAGAGGTTATATTTACACACAAACAAAACAGAGTTTTGCAGCTAGCTGCCAACCTGTGATGTCATCATGCTAACATTCGCAAATGGCCTGTAAATAAGTTCAGAGGTGTTATTAGGTCCAAAAACAGCATTTTTGGTTTTAGAAGTGTTTATTTCTCGCTAGCTTTTGCTATAATATGAGAAACCATGTAAAAAAAAAAAAAAAAAAACACAAAAAAAGAAGAGATTTTAGAGAGACCAGCCACTGATGTCACAGTGCAGCTCTACTCTGATTGACTGTCACTCCCATCACTCAAACACAGAACTGAACAGACTGAAACTGAATGAGTCTTTTTAACGTCTTAAAATACCAATTAAAATAGGTCAAGGTTAGCCATCTTTGAATTTGTCCAAGGTCTGTGTCCCAACAATATTTCCTGTAAATTTGAAGACTCTGGGAGTAATAGGACTGGACTTATGCTGAGCACAGTCGGACGCATGGACGCAAAGCCTTCGCAAAACCCGACGACCATATTTGATGCCCTCAGGTAAAAATGGGAAGGGCTGGTGATCAGGACCAGTACCCTTTAAGTCACATTTACAACATTTTATAGTTGCTCTTCCTCAACAAAACATCAGCACATAATGCAGGTATCTCCAGAAAGCTTAGCTTCTCCGTAATAAAATGAGACCAAGCTCAACACTTGCTGATGCAGCGATTGTGAGTAACGCAGTGAAAATGGTTGGTTCTGGACTCGACTGGACATTTTTCAATGGTACAACTTCCAGGATCGCTATAAAATCCTGCTCTGCTGTTTAATAGTGGGATAGTAAATTACTCAATTGACAGTATCTGCATTTGTTTATGCAGGGACATAGGCTTGTGTAAAGTGTATGTGAAATAATGGCTCACATCACTCTGAACACATCACTGGCGTGAAGAGGAGAAAAGCAAAAGTAGATTGGGTTTGTTTGACACTTAAGCCCCCATCACACATAGCAAGAATGTGGAACCATGCCTGATACTGCAAATTTTGACAGGAAAAGAGGCGTGGTCAGCTGTGTCAAAACGCATCCGGAGTACCTCATCCATACCTGCACGATGGCATCCAAAGTGCATGTAGACAACAGGTAGATGACAGACTACTGTCAGATGGCCATAAAAGGCACTGCAGACAGTCAATGGGAAGACCATTGCAGGTCACAGCAAGCTCAATTCATTCATGGGTTTAAGATTCAAAATGGCATCCAAAATGGCCACCAATAGACCCTTATCATTGAATCTCTGTGATATTTAAGTTGTTTATATGTTGTTTAAAGGTGTTTTAGTGAAAAACCCTATTGTGGTGGACATCTTGGATGCCAACTTGGATAACTGGCTTGAGACCAGTTTTTATTTTTGGGAACATCCTGATTGTGTTTTGGGGTCATCTAAGGAACCTAAAAAAGTTGGTTTGGTTTAGACCTGGGGAGGGGTGTGTGTGCAAAGGTAGTGGTTGTAGCTCCCCTAGTATTATTTGTAAATTATGGTGGAAAATAAGTATTGGCCACCCACAAACAAGCAAGATTTCTGGCTCTCACAGACCTGTAACTTCTTCTTTGAGAAGCTCTTCTGTCCTCCACCTGTTACCTGTATTAATGGCCAACCATGGCCAAGACCAAAGAGCTGTCGAAGGATACCAGGAAGACAATTGAAGACCTGTACGAGGCTGGGAAGAGTGAATCCACAATAGTCAAGCAGGTTGGTGTCAATAAATCAACTGTGGGAACAACTGTAACAAAATGGAAGACATACAACACCATTGATAATCTCCCTCGATCTGAGGCTCCACGCAAGATGTCATCCCGTGGGGTCAAAATGATCACGAGAATGGTGAACAATAATGCCAGAACTACACAGAGGGACCTGATGAATGACCTGCAGAGAGCTAAGACCAAAGTAACAAAGGCTACACACTACACAGAGAGGGACTCAAATCCTGCAGCGCCAGGCGTGTCTCCCTGCTTAAGCCACTTCATGTCCAGGCCCATCTGAAGTTTGGCAGAGAGCATATGGATGATCCAGAAGAGGATTGGGAGAATATCATGTGGTCAGATGAAACCAAAATAGAACATTTGGTAAAAACTCAACTCTTCATGTTTGCAGGAAGAAGAATGCTGAGCTGCATTCCAAGAACACCATACCTACTGTGAAACATAGGAGTGGAAACATTATGCTTTGGGGCTGTTTTTCTGCAAAGAGGACAGGACGACTGATCCATGTTAAGGAAAGAATGAACGTGACCATGTATCATGAGATTTTAAGCCAAAACCTTCCATCAGTGAGAGCATTGAAGATGCAACGTCGCTGGGTCTTCCAGCATGACAGTGATCCCAAAAAAGCATTTCGAGGTCCTGGAGTGGCCGAGCCCAGTCTCCAGACCTCAACCCCATAGAAAATTTGTTGAGGGAGTTGAAAGTCCGTGTTGCCCAGCGACAGCCCCAAAACATCACTGCTCTAGAGGAGATATGCATGGAGGAATGGGCCAAAAATACCAGTGTGTGCAAACCTGGTGAAGACTCACAGGAAATGTTTGACCTCTGTCATTGCCAACAAAGATTATGTTACAAAGTATTGAGATGAATTTTTGTTATTTACCAAATACTTACTTTCCACCATAATTAACAAATAAATTCTTTAAAAATCCTACAACGTGATTTCCTGCATTTTTTTTTCTCATTCTGTCTCTCATGGTTCAAGTTGACTATGTTGAAAATTACAGACCCTCTCTCATCTTTCTAATTGGAGAACTTGCATAATCAGGGACTGACTAAATACTCTTTGGCCCCACTGTACACAAAGTCTTTTTTTTTTTCTTTTTTTTAATCGAAGTTCGAAGTCAGTGCACAACATCACTGGACTACACGTTACAATTTGTACTGTAGCAGTAGTGGAATGCCAAAATGTAAGTCCCTTTACTGTTGTTTATAAATTAATAAAATGCCAAATGACAAGGATCTATTTTAGCTGTTATATAAAACAATGTTTTTACATTCTTTCAATGGAATGTATATTTAACTCGGCTTTGCCTTGTTGAATGGTATGTTCCAGCTTTCACCTCAGGAAATATTTGTATCAGTGAACTCATAAACATTCATTATTTGTATAATGACATGCCTTCATCATAGATGTTAAGAAGTAATTATCCTTTAATGTCCAGAATATCAACAGGCAGAAATAACACAAAACCACTGGAGGGTTAAATAAGGAAATCACCAGAAATATCCTGCCTCAACAAGAAGCAAAAACTGTACTGGGTTACATTTCTAAGAACAATAAAACAATAACAGATAACAGCAATCTCACTTGTGCCTGGCAGATGGTATCAGTCAGTTCCTTCACATTAGCAACAGAGTGAATGTCAACGTGACAATTTTGTGATGATGTACACAGACATAACAACATAATGACATGGCGTAAAGCATCACAAATGGGGGATTGAAATCCTAGAAAGTCGCGGACAGCAGTCCATACACGGTGACAACATCAATCAAGCCACAATGTTTGCATGATGTCACATTTAAATAATAATAATTCCTTCACTGAGACATTTCCCTTTGAAACACTTTACCTGAAATATGCTTTAACGTAGGCTAATATCATCCAACTACAGAATGGGTGGGAGCAGAGTGAGATAATCATGCTTGATTTAGCCTTTCTTAAAGTTTTGAAATGAGAGTTGCGTAGTAAATGGAGGAGCTACTGCAATTATCATTTTGAGTTTCAGTAGGCAGGATTCAATTACCCTCCAAATTATGCAAACTGAAATAGTAAACTGAAAATAGGGTTAATGAAAGCAAAAGGATTTGAAAAACTCAAAAATAAAAAAAAAATAAAAAAATACACTTGTATGACATGCTTTTTTTTTAAAGGCAATTTGAGAAATCCTTATTTTGAAAAGTGGAATGGAAACTGTTTTTTGCTATTACACATCACATGATGTAAAGAAAAGGTCACATGACTTTATAAAATATACAACACAGTACAGGTGCACAAAGTAAGAGATGGAGAGGTTGTTGTCGAGGCCATGATATGGCAATATTGGATTTTAAAAAAACTAACAACGAAATGGCAGTTAGCTGGATTTATCCTTTGTCTCACAAGAGCCTCAGTTATCACGAGAACACAGAACCCAGCAGTCATATTCCATCAGTTAAGGACAATGCTGTCATTTCGCCCGTCTGCTTTGTCAACATTGTGTGAAAATATTGCTACATTTTCGTGCAAATGTGTAATGGAAACCTAGCTGTGACTTAAAAGAAGAAAAACATGTTTCTTGCAGTGTGACATTTACAAACAGGGGTGGCCTTGGTGACCTTAGTTTTAGGAATGAAAGAAAGCAACAAGCAACCTAATTTCAAGCTACAGTCCATGTACTTTCAAAACCACAGATATATTCAGAGACAAGGATAGAGAAGGAAGGCTGTTGGCTTCAACGACGAAATCCTTTCCGCAGGGTTGTGTGGAGTTGTGACCATGTCATTTGAGTTTCAGAATGTAATAACTGTTAAACAATCACAAAATAGCAGGTAATTTCTGTGATTTAGTGGAAAAGATCCATCTGTCACTGTCCCATTTGCTTATACCTCGCTTTACTACATCTCTTGTTTTTTTTTTTCCTTTGTAACTAAATTCATTCAAAATCCTTTCTGCAGGGTTGTGTGGAGTTGTGATCATGTCATCTGAGTTTTAGAATGTAACAACTGTTAAACAATCACAAAACAGCAGGTAATTTCTGTGATTTAGTGGAAAAGATCCATCTGTCACTGTCCCCGTTTGCTTATACCTCGCTCAACTACATCTCGTTTTGTTTTTCCTTTGTGACTAAATTCATTCAAAATCCTTCCTGCAGGGTTGTGTGGAGGTATAATGATGCCATTTGAGGCTTTCAGCACAAAGTAATAGTTTTCATCTCTGATTATCACATTTCTGTGAAGAAACAGTTGGTCTCTCTCACCAACAACACCTGCTCCTAATTTCCCATCATCAATCAACCATTCATCACAGCTGGCGTGTGAGATCACTCAAAGGCCTCTAAATTCTGAGTTTAAGTAACCCGAGAGCTAAATGGGTACAACATACATCACGTAAGAGGGCTTTCTCCTGGCTTTCAGATAGTCCTTGTTGCGGAAAAATCCATGCAGCTGTTTTTTTTCTTCACAACCTTCAAGTTATGGACCATCGTTCATAAATTTGCTGTCATGTGCATCAGCGAGAAGCCTGTCATAGGTCTAGTCTCACAATTAAATTGCACCATATGCAAATAAATATCAGTATTGACACATAGTATTTTTTATATTTAATAATCCAAATGTAAAGCATCAGAATAAACATTTCTAGGGAGATTTATGGTTGAAATAGCCCTCCAGATAATAATAAAGTGCTAGGCTGACATTCAATTCCATGTGACTGCTTATCTACGAGGTCTGTTATAAAAGTATCGGACCTTTCTATTTTTTTCAAAAACAATATGGATTTGAATCATGTGTGATTGCATCAGCCAAGCTTGAACCTTCGTGCGCATGCGTGAGTTTTTTCACGCCTGTTGGTTGCGTCATTCGCCTGTGAGCAGGCTTTGTGTGAGCAGTGGTCCACCCTCTCGTCATTTTTTTATTGCGAATAAATGTCTGAACGATTTAGAGCTTTGCTGCATCAATTTTTTTCCAGAAACTGTGAGAGACCTCCAGGTGGGCACCGTTCGGAAAATTACTATGGCTTTCAGGGACGATTTTATGGGGATTACACAGATTAAGGAGTGATCCAGATGGTTTAAAGACCACCCACAACTGCTGAGAGCGCGCCGCGCTCCAAGCGCCGATCGACAGGCTCAAACCCCGCTGAAACAACCAGATCATTTCCAACGTGAAGGCTTTGTTGATCCTGGACGTTGTCTGACTTTCACAAAAGGCAGAAGGCGTGGACATCAGCACTTTTTCGGCACATTCCACTGTTACAGGAGTTTTTTTTCATGGAAAGAAAAGTGGAGGGACGCGCCACGGAGCTGTTCATTATGCGGCACAAAACCACCTCCGTGTTTGTCTCACAGGACCGCTTTGAGATGGCTTTCAGGCGGCTTCCGGTTCCTTTTCAGTCGTGTGATTATCCGAGAAATTGAGCATGAGCTGGACATGCCCCAACATGTCCTGTGAGGCTTCATCACGGCGTTGCTCTGCGCCATGCAGCTCCACCGCGACGCGCGGAACTCTGCTCCTCTTTCCATGACAAAAACTCCTGTAACAGTGGAATGTGCCGTTCATTTCTAAACTGGACGCTGTCTTGATCCGGTATGTCGTCTGACTAGCACAGGAATTGCGGAAGACGTGGACATCAGCAGTTTTTCGGCACATTGAGACAGACGTGCGGAGGAGTTCCGCGCGGTGGAGCCGCATGACGCAAAGCAACGCCGTGATGAAGCCTCACAGGACAGCTCATGCTCAATTTCTCGGATAATCACATGACTGAAAAGCAACCGGAAGCCGCCTGAAAGCCATCTCAAAGCCATCCTGTGAGACCAACACGGAGGTGGTTTTGTGCTGCATCATGAAGCGCCGTGGCGCGTCCCTCCGCTTTTCTTTCCATGAAAAATCTCCTGTAACAGTGGAATGTGCCGTTCATTTCTAAACTGGACACTGTCTTGATCCGGTATGTCGTCTGACTAGCACAGGAATTGCGGAATACGTGGACATCAGCAGTTTTTCGGCACATTGAGACAGACGTGCGGAGGAGTTCCGCGCGTCGCAGTGGAGCCGCATGACGCAAAGCAACACCGTGATGAAGCGCTCAATTTCTCGGATAATCACACGACTGAAAAGCAACCGGAAGCCGCCTGAAAGCCATCTCAAAGCGGTCCTGTGAGACAAACACGGAGGTGGTTTTGTGCCGCGTCATGAAGCTCCGTGGTGCATCCCTCCGCTTTTCTTTCCATGAAAAAAACTCCTGTAACAGTGGAATGTGCCGAAAAAGTGCTGATGTCCACGCCTTCTGCCTTTTTCTGAAAGTCAGATGACGTCCCAGATCAACAAAGCCTTCACATTGGAAATTATCTGGTTGTTTCAGCGGGGTTTGAGCCTGTCGATCGGTGCTTGGAGTGCGGCGCACTCTCAGCAGCTGTGAGCGGTCTTTAAACCATCTGGATCACTCCTTAATCTGTGTAGTCCCCATAAAATCGTCCCTGAAAGCTATATTAATTTTCCGAACGGTGTCCACCTGGAGGTCTCTCACAGCTTCTGGAATAAAATTGATGCAGCAAAGCTCCAAATCGTTCAGACATTTATTCGCAATAAAAAAACAACAAGAGGGTGGACCAGTGCTCACACAAAGCCTGCTCACAGGCGAATGACGCAACCGACAGGCGTGAAAAAACTCACACATGCGCACGAAGGTTCAAGCTTGGCTGATGCAATCACACGTGATTCAAATCCATATGGTTTTTGAAAAAAATAAAAAGGTCCGATACTTTTCTAACAAACCTCGTACCTAGTGAAGCTGCTTATTCACAACATCCTCTCTTAGCTCTAACTCCTGAACAAAAGGAAGAAATTACTTAATATTAACACAGTTAACATAATGCGAGGTGCCTTCAGTAATGACTAGAAAATATACACACCCTATATGTAACTGTATGACAGACATACTGAAGTGTTCATGAGATATTCATATGTTATGGACTAAGCATATGGTGAAATATGACTCATCATCTCTACATATAACATAAGTTTCATAAGTTTCATCATTTTGTCCATTCTGTGGGCTAAATACATACAAATGCTTAATTATCTGTTATATACACCAACAATAATTACACTGCCAAATATCGCTCAATCATGAATGACAGTCATTGTCGTCAAAGTTGTGGGGCAAAAAAACTGCCACATGGATTTTTCCACAACAAGAACCATAGCAAAGCCAAGAACAAGGTTTTCAAATGAGGTACATTACGTCTGTGTTGTGGTCGCCCTTTGTCCTTGCCTTGTCTGTCCCTTTTGTGTGTTATCTGTTTTCACTCCATGTTGTGCGCTGCAGAACTGAGGAGCACCTGCAACCCATCATTTCCTCACACCTGACGCTCATGAGCTCCTGATCAGGAGTGGGTAACTTAAACCCCGGCTTTGAGCTCAGTCTTTGCCAGATTCTTCCATGACCTTGACCTTGCCAGAATCTCAGCAGATACTACTTTGAGATACCGTTACTTCAACTCTGTTGCTTCCATGCACTCTGTCTTCTGAGATTCTCTGAGATGCCTCTGTGCAACGTCTGAGCTACCCACGGGTCCTCTCAAAGGTAACCTGGCACCTCTTTTTTCCGTAATAAAGCTCTTTGACCTTGACCTTGACCAGATGTCTCACTGCGTGGCTTTCACACTGCAACATCTCCTGGATTCCACACCACTACCTGCATTACATCACTTTGGACTCGCAGCTGTGCTGCTGCTCCTCAGCACTCAGCTTAGAGTGTGCTGCTCTGTGTGTTCAGCTAAGTTTCTGCCGCCTCTGATTTATGAATTCAGCGAGCAGCTGGTGTGAAGCTGATCTGCATCATCGGGTCGAGTGCCGTCACCTTCTACACATGAGAAAACGCCGCTACTTGACACAGATGAGGAAAATTAAATAAAGCCACCACTGAAGAAGCAACCCTTTTCATATCCTTGATGATAACTATCAACTAAATTGAAACCCAGTTTGCTTGTCACTCATCTTGGAGTCAGCGGTTGTTTTTTTTTTCTTGCATTTGTCTCAATGATCAATCGAGAGTGCTTCCTGATGACACGATCTGACTATGCAAATGGATGTTCTGCTGGCAAGGCCTTGACAAGACAGATCAATAGTGTTGTGAAAAAAGGGTCTGCAGAGGTGAAAACAACAGCTGTGCTGCTCTAATTACGATCAGGCGGAAACAGAAGAAGCAGCTGCGTTTTATTTGCAAGCAGACAAAAAGTGAAAAGAATTTCTCTACAGAATACAGGCTTAAAAAAAGTTGAACTCCAATGCAAAGACACATTTCAAGGTTAAAGACATGGCCCTATTTCTTACGTCTTTACTTTAATCCCTCTAACTGTCAATTAATTGGCTGTGTAGAGGGATTAAAGTGTCTTTGGGTTCATTGAGTACTGCTGGTTTTGTTGCAATGTGCAATGTGTTACTAGCAGACATACACTAGCCTTCATGAACCAGAGGCCATGCCAGTGACTGCAGATGCCGAAATGCAAGATGGCAAGTGCACTTTGGTATTTAACAGGTCAGAAATACTGGGCCCTGTGCACAAAAGGGTTGGGTTTAACATGGTAATAATTGTACTTGGTTATTTTGTTGTCTGGAAGTGGTACCATTCAATTAGAGTGATGCTTGTCCTTCCCTTTAAAGTGGACTGCACCAGGCACTCGGCAATGTGGTAGGAAAGCAGCAGATGCAAACTGAAAGGCTTGCTGGCTCATTAAAGGATTAACTCAAATATGAGGGTGAAGCATGCAGCAAGGTGAGGACATGCTTATTGCTACGAGTGTAAAATAAATAACTAAGCAAACTCTGTAGTTTATCCACTGATCCCTGAGGCATAAAATAATATTCTGATTAAGCACAGCAGCTGTAAATTAATTGATTATTTACAGCGCATCCAGAAAGTATTCACAGTGCTTCACTTTTTCCACATTTTAAGTTACAGCCTTATTCTAAAATGGAGTAATTCTTTTTAATTCCTCAAAATTCTACTCACAACACCCCGTAATGACAAGAAAATTTTTTTTTTTTTTTGGTGGGGGGGGGGGGGGGTTACAAATTTATTAAAAATTAAAAAAAAAAAAACTCAGAAATCACATGTACGTAAGTATTCACAACCTTTGCCATGATGTTCAAAATTGACCTCAGATGCATTGTTTCCAGTGATCATCCTTGAGATGTTTCTCCAGCTTAATTGGAGTACACCTGGGGTAAAATTCAGTTGATTGGACATAAATTGGAAAAGGCATACACCTGTTTTATAAATGTCTATGACATGATTTCTTAGTTTTTTTTATAAATTTGCAAAAATCTAAAAAAAAACTTTTTTCACATGGTCATTATGGGGTATTGTGTGTAGAATTTTGAGGGAAAAATTAATTTCATCCACTTTGGAATAAGGCTGTAACATAAAAAAATGTGGAAGTGAAGAGCTGTGAATACTTTTCTTTATGGGACCTTATGCACTGTATAAGATCCCACAGTTGACAGTGCATGTCAGAGCACAAACTAAGCATAAAGTCAAAGGAATAGTCTGTAGACCTCCGATACAGGATTGTCTTGAGCCACAAATCTGGGGAAAGGTACAGAAACATTTCTGTTGAACACTAGCCACCGAAGTCTGCTAGCTGCTAGCCAATGGAGCCTTCTATTCACCGGAGCCTGCTAGCTTTCCAGCCGGTGGAGCCTGCTAGCTGAGGGAGTCTGCTAACCTGCTTGCTGTTGGAAATTGATAGCTCGCTAGACGTCAGAGATCCCTAGCCTGCTAGCCGCCAGAGCCTGCTAGCCACTGGAGCCCATGAACTTAATCTGCCGGAGCCTGCTAACTTACTAGCCGCCAGTGCTTGCTAGCCATGAGTTGTGTCAGCTGCTGGTTGTCAGGAGGTGAGATGAAACATAGCTGTTAGCTTCACTTTGAACGTGTCTGCATTGTTTAATTTTTTCCTCCTCAATATATTCACACAATGACACTTACTTTTATATGATACAAATAATGGATGTTTCTGAGTTCAATGGTACAAAAATTTCATGAGGTGAAAGCTGGAACAAACCATTCAATGAGGTGAATGTAAAAACATTCATTATTTGTTTTATATAATGGCTAAAATAGATCCTTGTAATTTGATATTTTATTAATTCATAAACAACAGAAAAGAAACTTACATTTGGTGTTCCACTGCTGCTAAGTCCAAATTATGACATCTAGTCTGGTGATGCTATGCACTGACTTCTGACTTCCATTAAAAAAAAAAGACTTTGTGTAGTTCCTCAGTCCAGCCAAAAGTCACATCAGTTTTTCATCTGAACGGCTCTTCGTGCATCCAGACAGCTTACAGCGGAGTGGATTTTGTGTGTATGTTACAAGAATTAGCAGTGTCAGTTAGCTCAATCAAATCGGCGTCTCGCTTGTGTCACACACAACTGGGTGGGTGCGTGTGTGTGCGTGCGCCGTTTTGTTTGTGTGTGCACCAGCGTGCGCATGCATGCATGTGTGCGCAGGTGTGCAGAGTGCAATGGTACCAAATGTATGGAACCAAATTTGCACTCTGAATGGAACCAAATCGCACTCTAAATGCAATGTAACACAAATAGGATGAATACTCCATGTCATGTGATGTACAAAGCACTAATAAAATGACAAGGATCCACTCAGCCGTTATATAATATTTCTTCTATTCTCATGTGTTTTGGGTGGAGCAGTACTATTGAAATGTGTGTTTCTGCTCATGTTGGCACTCTGTCTGCAAAGGAAGTTCCTAACAGATAAAGTTATTTTGATTTTGATTTGATCTGATTTGATTTACTCTATTTTGCAATAAGGCTGTAAAATAAGTGCCATGAACACTTTCTGGATGCACTGTAAGTCTTTCAACATGTCAAAAGGATCTGTCAAGATCAAATGGTAATTACTATTCTGTGTTTTTCTTTTCCACCCAGAACACCTCACACACTCCCTGATTACATTTTTTTAATAAATCCACCCAATAAATTCCATCAGAACAGTCTAAAAATAAAATATATGTTTAATAAAAATTTACAAGCTAAATTTTTTTTTTTAACCGTGAAGGCCTATGACTGCACTTTGAAGTTTATCACTGCATTTTTTAATATTTCTGCTTAAATATTGATATTTGTAGCAGTCTCCCTCTGTGCGCAATTACACATAATGGGTGTACATTACTGCCCCTGGAAACCATTTTAAAAAGCAGATTCTCTGATCATTAGAGTAAATTATTAAAGAAAACAGTTATCGTTACAACCATTTCTGTTCTGATATCAGAGAAAATAACTCATTCAGGCAGGTGGATGATTTAAGTGCATGAATGCCTCTCATCCTTAAGGAGAATAAGAAAATCTTCTTTAAATAGAAAATGTTGCTTTTCTTAAATTGTTATTTTCTAATTAATGTTTACTATGAACAAAGTCAGAGAGAGAGTCATGGTCTGTCACTATATGGAGAAGTTATCATCATTTAATTGTCATAGGTGAGACTGTTTATTCTTGTCTGTCAGATTTTATACATGTTACCTTATTTAAAATTTTCTCTGAAACATTTAGCTTGATAAATAAATTCCAATAGATCATAATCATGCTCTGTTCTTTAATTCATTGCTGAAAAATGCACAGTGTGACTAGAGAGAGAGAGCGAGAGAGAGAGAGAGAGAGAGAAAGAGAGAGAAAAGAGAGAGGAGAGAGAGAGAGATTCCTTGAGAATTTTTTCTTTCATCTCTCCACAATTCTGTTTTTTAATAGCCATAATGCACTGCCATATTGATATTAGACTGTTGCAGGTGATGGGTGAAGACATGGGCAGGCAGAGTGTATGTGTTGTGAAGCCACTTATTTAAAACCCTCCTTACACAGGGATGGAGTCTCTTATGTGTCCCACGTGCAACCAGAAAATCAAGAAGGACAGCACAGGATGCTGAAGAAATACACAGCGCACACCTAAGTTGTACAAGGAACGCTCAGTGGAACACACAGAACCCCATGGTCACCGTTAAGTTTTGAGCATGCTCATTACAAATGCCAAATGGAAGCAGAGGCTGGAGGATGCTCAAAGGATGCACAGACAACGCACAAAGAATGCACAGACAATGTCATGGTCAGCCAGCAGACACTGAATAAACACACATGGCTGTCTGACTCGATTTTTATGAATAAAGTTCATGTTATAAAGTGCAAAGTGAGTTACCTGGCAGCTGATGTCTGTCAGAAAGTTTTGTGCATGTTCAAAACTTTGAGCCGATATCAGTTGGAGAGCTTTGTCTTCTACTTCTTCTGCAGCTGTCCAATGATTAATTTTGAGGTTCTAATTGGCCAAAGCGCCGGTGTTAATTCAGCACAAGCCGAAAAAGGACAGACACGACATGGAGCACAGCTCCATGTCTTGAAGAAAAAGATAAGAGTGCCTTGTCTCTCTCTCTCTTTCTCTGTCTCTCTCTTGCTCTCTGAGGAGGTGTGGCAGAGTTGTTTGATGTCCTGGAGCAAGAACAGTGAGGAAGTATGACGTCATGCTGACCACAGCAAACGCTGCTCATATCCAGCATATATGTCTATAAACCAGGAAAATCATTCTGCTCAGTGCAGAACTCTGTGGGAATGTGACGTCATCCGTAGTGCTGCAACTCCATGGAAGTCAACAATGATGCACAAGGTATGCTGAAGCACTTAGACAGAAAGGTCTTTTTGCATTCCTTGTGTATCCATTTTTGGACGTACAACAAGTTCTCTCAAAGGACGCTGTCCTGTGTAAGGCACATATGACTGTTGAATTCTTCATACAGCACAAGACATCACTGGACTTTCGTCCCATTTCTTGCTGGTCTAATGCACAACCACTGTCTAGTGATGGATGGCATAAATGCACCAACTATGCACTGGACTACATCCCATTTTTAGACCAACAGAAGTGCAAGCAGGATTGTGATTTAGAGGCTGCATTTGCATTGTGTGAAATGAGAACTGTGTGAACACTCGCACTAGGCTTTGTGATGTATTTACTATGGCTACATCAAAAAATTTGAACCAAGGACTGGCTTGTTGTGTTGAACTGAACTGGAAATGCAATCCTTTGCTCACCTAAAAATCTTGTTTAATTATAATTTTTTATTCAAGAATGTCACCATCAACCAACTGGGGCAACACACACACAAAAAATACTCCTTTATCACATCTTTAAGAAAACATCTGCTGATCATAAAATGTTAAAAACACCCATGAAACCTATCATTTTCAATCAAGTGAGAGGACAAATGCTTTCCAGTGATAATCGAACGATTCTTTGGATTACTGATCCTTTATGGGATTTGTGTTACTTTTCTTTAAGACACTGGAAGACAAACTGTGTACACTCTCCAGCTCATCTAAAACATAAATTTCAACTGTAGCGCTTTAAAACAGTAAAACAATGTAGCATGAACACTGAAGCACTGGGTCATGAATCACACTTAGCTGTGGGCTGTAGTGTGATGTACTGCCAAACAGTCATAAAAAAAATATGATTTGCATTTTATTTTTCTGCATTCTACCTGTATGAGTGTTGAATCTGACAGATTATTGAGCTGTGGCTGTGGAAATAATGCACATTTTACCAAACTTAAACTGCTACATTCTTGGTTTTGCATTTCAAAAATATAAGGCAATGCTAAAATAGCATTGACCATATGAGCACAAAAGTAGGAAACAAAATGTGACCTTTTGACCTCTTAAAATAGGTCAAGGTTCCAATTTGAACTTTTCCCAGGTATGTGTCCCAGGAATGCACCCTGTAAATTTGAAGACCCTGGCAGTAGTAGGAATGGCGTTATGCTGAGCACAAACAGGGATGGGTGGTTGGATGGACCGATGGACGCCTTCCCAATACCCGACCACATATTTTGGCTTCAAGTGATAAGCATGATGGCACCTTCAATTTTGCATAGAAGTAGAGAGTCTAGAATCATCACTTAGACATGATTGGGTTATGTGAAACCTGGCTTAAACCTACAGCTGTCCTCCCCTTAAATGAAGCCTGCCCACCAGCAAATACATTTCGTCACATCCATCATGATGCAAAGCAAGACGGGGGTGTTGCTCTTATTTATAAATCTAGGTTTAGCTTATTAACTGTTGGGGGTCACAAATATAACTCGTTTGAGCATCTGATTCTGCGCTCTGCTCAGGATATTACGCATTGCCAAGGTCAGAAGAATACAAATGAGTAATATTACTTTGTCACTGCATATAGGCCTCCTGGCCCATATTCTGAATTCTTAGATGAATTTGGTGTGTTCATCTCTAACTTGTCAACTAATGCAGATAACATTCTGATCATCGGTGACTTTAATGTTCATATAAATAAACCTTCTGATCCCTCTGCAAATCATTTATGGAAATTGTGGATGCATTAGGATTTTGGCAATGCATTTGGGACTCGACGCACATTAGTGGAAATACCCTGGATTTGGTTCTCGCATGTGGTATTGCTGTCATGAATATTGACATCATTCCTCTTACATCAGTGGTCTCTGATCACTCACTTATTAAGTGTACAGTTTTGCTGCCATGTTTAGTGGAACAACAACCTTATATATCACTACGGTGATGCATCAACTCCTCAACGAAGCTAGACTGCCTGATTTTTAGCTTCACATTTGGCAAATACCCAATCAGTAGACAGTCTTGTGGATAGTTTAAACTGAGTGCTCAAAACTACACTCGACATGATTGCGCCACCTGTGTTAAAACCGCGCTCCCCCAAAACACAGTCACCTTGGTTGAATGATTACCTACGTGACCTGAAGCATAAGGCTAGAGGTCTAGAACAGAAATGGCGTAATTCAAATTAGAAGTATTCCACCTTGCTTGGCATGATGCTATCTTAGACTATAAGCATGCATTACTGGCTACAAAGCGGACCTATTACTCTGATTTGATTAACAAAAACAAGCATAACTCAAAGTTCTTGTTCAACACGGTGGCAACACGTATTCATGGACAACCACCTGTAGTTCGCTCTCCTTTTACAGCACAAGATTTCCTGAATTATTTTGAGAAGAAAATAGAAGACATTAGGTTAAACATATCCCACCCAGCATGCCTTAACCCAGCCACTACACCCTGCTATTAAGGTGGGCGCCATTACTGAGGTATAACCTAGATTTACAGAATTTGATAGTATCTCACTAGGCATGCTGACAAAGCTCGTAATGTCAACAAAAAGCACAACCTGTTTATTTGATCCTATACCAACAAAACTGTTTAAGGACCTGTGGTCCACTCTTGGGCTAACTGTGCTGGAAATGATTAATCTTTCTTTAACTTCTGGATTTGTTCCTAAATGTTTCAAATTTGCAGTGATTAAACCATTACTTAAGAAACCTAATCTTGACCCTAGTGTATTGAAAATTATCGGCCGATATCAAATCTATTATTTTGCTCTAAAATTCTGGAAAATGTGGTGTCATGGCAGCTCTTGGACTATCTTACTGAGAATAATTTCTTTGAGCCACTACAGTCTGCTTTTAGAAAATATCATTCCACAGAGATGGCTGTCACTCAAGTGGTGAATGATCTTCTGCTTGCAATGGATTCGGACACCACTACAGTTCTGGTACTGTGAGATCTCAGTGCTGCATTTGATACAGTGGATCATATTCTACTTGATAGGCTGAAAAATCATTTTGGGATTACTGTGAGTGCCCTTGCATGGTTGACGTCATACTTGACCAGTCGTTCTCACTGTGTTTTGTACAGTAACACTACCTCTAATCTTAGTGACATGGAATTTGAGGTTCCACAGGGGTCTGTCTTAGGCCCCCTGCTTTACTCCCTTTATATAACACACTTGGGCACATATTGCAGCATTTTGGGATTACCTTTCACTGATATGCTGATGATGCTCAGTTATACATGTCGATAACTGCTGGTTATCTCATTCACATAAAATCCTTAGAAGAATACCTTGCATCAGTGAGAAGTTGGATGTCTAGAAACCTGCTACTTTTAAACTTGGATAAGACTGAATGATGGTTCTAGGTCCAGTGAGACATCAGCATCAATTTGACCAGTTAACGCTCAGCCTAGGCTTGTTTGTCATACATCACACTGACAAAGTGAGGAACCTTGGGGTAATTTTTGATCCTACATTGTCCTTTGACCTCCACATTAGAAATATTATGAGGACTGCTTTCTTCCATCTGCGAAATATAGCGAAGATTCCTCCCATCCTGTCTCTGGCTGATGCTGAGACCCTGATCTATGCGTTTATCTCTTCTAGATTGGACTATTGCAATGTTCTATTTTCTGGTTTAGCGCAGTCCAGCATTAGGGCTCTCCAACTGATTCAAAATGCTGCAGCCAGACTTTTGACACAAAGCAGAAAGTTCGACCATATAACACCCATTTTGGCATCCCTTCACTGGCTTCCTGTCCCAGTGAGATCAGATTTTAAGGTTCTGCTACTTGTCTATAAAATTGTTCACAGACTGGCACCTCCCTACTTTGTTGACCTAATTAAACCCTACCTACCGCCCCGGGCTTTGCATTCTCAGGGTGCAGGACTACTTTGTGTCCTTAGGGTGAATAAGAAGTCTGCGGGTCATAGAGCTTTCTCTTATTGTGCCCCTGTTCTGTGGAATGGTCTCCCTGCGTCAATAAAACAGTTAGATTCTGTGGAGACTTTCATGTCCAGACTTAAGACACACTTATTTTTCCTTTCATATGGCTAGCAATAGTGGCATAGTATAGTTTTATGCTTTTTACTCTTAATTAATTTTATTAGGAAACGGAGCATGCCGCGGCCTCAACTTTGCCTAAATTCTGGGTCTTTTAGTGAAGCTTAGGGCAAGTGGCTGGCCTTAGTATTTCCTGTTTTTCTTGTTGTTTAATGCTGACAAATTATACTATATTTCTTGTCTTTCTGATGCCTGGTTCTGTTTTTTTTTTTTTATCTCTGTTTAAAGTGTGGCTCCATCCAGAGATGGGTGTGGTTTTTGTGCTGGAGACCCTCCTGTCCTGTGCACCAGCTGCATTTCCTGTATATTCGTTTTGTGAATTGTTCTGTAATTTATGTCTGTCCAAGCAGAGGGTCACCCTTTGAGTCTGGTCTGCTTGAGGTTTCTTCCTTACCACTGCTGCTCTGGGGGTGAGTAAGATTAGACCTTACTTGTTTGAAGCGCCTTGAGGCAACTCTGTTGTGATTTGGTGCTATATAAATGAAAATAAATTGAAAAAATTTAAAAAGTTGGAATGCCAACTCAAGATCTCGTTCCATTGAGTTCTGTTTGTGAGCTTGCAACCCTGAGATTTCAGCCACTCAGCAGCAAGAGTTGGGGTAATTCACTTCCGGTCATCTGCCAGCAATAACACCAGATGCGCTTGTAAAGGACAATTTCTGCATGTTTTCGTGTGTTTTCTGTCGTGGCTTCAGCAAGTTATCCCCTCAAAGTATGTTCAAAGTGTAGTTTGAATGAATTTCTTGTTGATTTGAAATCGTATTCAGGAGAAAACTTGCTAATACTATTGATAAGAGCATGCAGACTGTCAGCAACTGTGGTGGAAAATCACAGTCAATAATCATTAATTATTCATAAAACGTGTATAAAAAATACAATAAAAGTACACATCATTAGTCATTTAAAAAAGCATCATACTCAAATATAACCGTATAAAACTCATATACTCAATAAAAGTCAACAAACACCATAATAAAATTGGCAATTAATAAAAATCAAACACCATAAAATAATCACAGTATTCCTTTGTAGTAATAACACTTGGAGCATTTACCACATGATGAGGGAGGCTGTTCCACAAAGTTACCACTCAATATAAAATATTTTCTTGAGTCATATCTGCATATTTGCACCTCAAACATGTGAGATATATACGAGGTCTGTGAGAAAAGAAGCGGACCTTTTTATTTTTTTCAAAAACTATATGGATTTGAATCATGTGCGATTACATCAGCCAACCTTAAACCCTCGTGCGAATGCGTGAGTTTTTTCACGCCTGTCGGTTATGTCATTCACCTGTGGGCAGGCTTTGAGTGAGGAGTGGTCCACCCCTCCCGTCAGAATCCCTTTGTCTGACAACTTCCTGAGAGACTGGCGCTGTGCTTTATCAAAATTTTTTCAGAACCTGTGAGGCACATCGAAGTGGACACCATTCGAGAAATTCAGCTGGTTTTCGGTGAAAATTTTAACGGCTGATGAGAGATTATGGAGTGTTACTGTCGCTTTAAGTACTTCCCACGGAGCGGGACGTCGCGCCGCGCTCCGAGGCGCCGTCGTCAGCCTGTTTCGAGCTGAAAACCTCCAAATTTAAGCCTCTGTTGACTCAGGACGTCGTGAGAGAACATTATTGTTCCATAAGAACCACATTCTTTTGCTGAACAACAAAACTCATTAAGAACAATTCACATTTTATTTTCAGTCATAAATTATTTTGATATCACGGAGGTATCACACAGTCCATACGATGAAATATGCATCATTTATTTCAGTCCACACAAATCAATGAAAATATGAGAGGCATCATGAAGGACCTGACACCTGCCTTCAGTTTCTAACAAGCTGCCAAAACTGTGGAAAAAATCACCACAGCAAGCCCAGCGGGTTGTATGATATCACATGATTTAAACTGACATAATTTCAGAACTGTGCACATTGCTAGTTCTTGCATCATTTAGATGTCCAGGATATCTGGGATCAACTGCGAGGCCTCACAGGTGGCATTCTACCAGACGGCGGCTGACAGGATGACGCAGCTGACAGGAGACCACAAGATGACACAATGAAACAAACACTTATTTCCACTGTGGTCCATGTGAGGCTAAAACTTGACAATACTGAGGAGCTCGATTAAACATGTAAAGATTGCAAAGACATAATCTCATCAATTAATGTAAGTAGCAACAAGTGTGTAGTTTATATATATATACATACATACAATCTACACTGGGATACCAATAATATAAATAAATATAAATTGAACAGAGAACAATAACATCTCAATAAATTACAATAAATAGCAACTGTATCCCTGTTGAAGTGAAGACAACAAATTTAGCACCATGTTTTGGACAAGAAAATAATGGACTTGAAGATACGCTAGTTTTTTGGACAAGAAATATCATTAAAAAATAAAAATAAATAAAAAGGTGGTGTGATCCTCTTCCCTTAGCTGACTGAATAAACGTAACTTTAACTGTCTTTTAAAACTTGCCTTGTTGTTAATCAACTGCAATATCTATATTTTATATAAGATATATTTTAGCTGAATAATTCCCTTTCAAACCGAACTGGTTGTGTCCAAACCTTTGCAGCAGTAACAGTGCAGCACTGACGCATTTTTATTTTGAGAGCAGCGTGACTTTCTGAGCGATAATCGGGCAGCTACAAAATGTCAGGTTCGTAAATTACTCAGATTAACTGATCAAACCTTTAACTTTATTTTGTGATGTTTGATGTTGTCGATTCCCAACAGAATATTGTAGTTTTAATACCTGTGAATGAAACGCGGGCGGCAGAGCAAAAGACCGGAAGTGGAAAAATTCAAACTCCTCTCGCGCAATGCGCGGCACACCTCAGCTCCCAAGATCAGGAGTGTGGCATTCCATCTCTCTATTCTATGAATTTTGCAACTTCTGAAGGACATCTAACAGTGTTGCAGTTGGAAACATTGTATATATTAAGCAATTAACATCAGTCCAATCAGATCTGTCTGGTTACAGGTTGAGACTGAAAAAAAATGTCACTTTCTGCCCAAAGACATTGCTTTTGGCTGGGGAACAATTGATTTTACATATAGTGGCTTTAAAGGCCAATTACAGAGGAGCGCTGAAACATGAGGTGACCTTCCCCCCACCCCCAACACCCACACGCAACAAAACCAACACAGCAGAACTAATACCGCGACACACGTAGAGCTGATTCTACACAAGACTGATTAGTAGGAAGGAGAGAAAGAAGGAGCTGGCCTGTGAATATATTTACACTCTGCTTTCATTATTATTATTTTAAGCACAGTGATCAGACTAGTAATAATTTGCAATCTGAAGCGTCAGGGAGATGATAAATGGGATGAAAAGGAAAAAAATAAGGAATATGTAGCAGTAAGAGGTGAGAAAAATGAAAATGAAGGTGAGGTGTGAAAGTAAGGACAGAAGACACAAGGTTTTGGTTAGGGCAGTAATATGGTGCATTAGAGGAAGAAGAAAAGGTGAAACATTGACCACAACTACAGCATGGTGAAAGCAAAAGAAGAAAATAAACAAGAGAAGTCCAGAGGTGATCTTAATGTTGATAGGATGAAGGTTATTGATTGAAACTCTTGACTTTCTTTTGAGGAGATGTGTGGAAGTCGGTATTAAAAAAAAAAAAATGTTCCTTTCAGGAGATGCCAAGTTCCTATCAAAGTACTGCAGAATGAATTCATAAAATCCAAACACCAAGTCCACCAATCTTTTAATCTGTATTTCACAGTATATTACTAAGATACTTGTCTTTTTTTCATATGCAGAGAGCTGCTCAACAAACAGCACAATAAAACCACAATTTCACTTTATTATTATCCCAACAGATGTATAATCTTATTTTCAATATCATCTTATTTTCACCAGAGTCTTGGATCCTGAAGGCAACCACACAGAGAGACAACCTATCCATCCCCAACTCTCTAAAGTAACCATCTATCTGCTGCAGCCAGGGGCGCAAACGTCATCCAAAGCCACAAAAAGGGCAGAGCTGAAGCTGGCAGTGACCTTGCCACTGGTGACACCTATTCACGGGATGGATTATTTCACTACCTGCTTGATGTACTGCCATAGTGAGCTTTAGGATAACAGATCAGGTACAGATGTGCATCAGTGTTTGGTGCAAATTGACGCATTCAGGTTGCAGGAGGGCTCCCAGAACATTGCAAAGGACCAGTTAAACTGCCGCGAGCTTGCCAATGACCCGATTGGGCTCCCAATGATTTCTATCGGCGTTGAAATTTTGAACCATCCAAAATTTTGTTCCAGATTATCGCGACACTCCAGATGGTGAGTGATGTGCTGCAGGATGACCACATATCCTTGCAGATGGATTGCAGCAGGGGTTGGTGATTATCCCGTGAGTTCGCCATTTTGCAATTTTTTGCCATTTTGCAATCGGGAAGCTAACCGCAACCTAACAGGATGCATGTGGACAAGGGGTTTAAGTATTTCTTTGCTACAACCAACATAAGCTGGACTGAAGCACTGCTTACATTTATGGTAAAGTTCAGCCAGCACTCACTGATATTGAATTCGATGGCTGACTTCTTGGGAGTGAATCCAGACTGTACCTGTCACTGAGTGGCATGGAACTGGTACTGAATCTATCAAGAGTATCCTAATAAAGAAATTGCAAAAAACAACAGAAGTATTACATTCAAACATGAATGTACATACAGACATACACGTACAACTGATTTGGTCATGATCAGACAATTCCCTCACAGAGGAGTCTGGCTCTGCTTGAGGTTTCTTCCTGTTAATCCTTAAATATAATGCAATGCTAAAATACCCTCAGCTGTATGAGCATTGTGTTCTTTGTAATTTGCAGTTGTTTAATTAATTATTAAGACCCTATTGTCTTACGTACAATTTGTACATGATCAATAAATCCCCTCTATCAATCAATCAATTAAAAACAATATTAACATTTTAAGAGTGGAAACTGTGCAAATCAAGGAATATTTGTAGATCACGCACTGTGCATTTGCATGTATTAATAAGACAAATGTAGCTCCATAGAAAGTTAGCTTTGAGTTAGCAGACATTAGCATACATGCTAACGTCTGCAAAATGTCTTGTCAATTAGTCCAGAGGTGTTATCACGTTACATAAACAGCATTTTCAGTTTTAGAAGTGTTTATTTCTCACTAGCTTCCACATAATATATGACACAGAGGTTATATTTACACACAAACAAAACAGAGTTTTGCAGCTAGCTGCCAACCTGTGATGTCATCATGCTAACATTCGCAAAATGGCCTGTAAATAAGTTCAGAGGTGTTATTAGGTTCCAAAAACAGCATTTTTTGGTTTTAGAAGTGTTTATTTCTCGCTAGCTTTTGCATAATATATGAGAAACATGTAAAAAAAAAAAAAAAAAAACACAAAAAAGAAGAGATTTTAGAGAGACCAGCCACTGATGTCACAGTGCAGCTCTACTCTGATTGACTGTCACTCCCATCACTCAAACACAGAACTGAACAGACTGAAACTGAATGAGTCTTTTTAACGTCTTAAAATACCAATTAAAATAGGTCAAGGTTAGCCATCTTTGAATTTGTCCAAGGTCTGTGTCCCAACAATATTTCCTGTAAATTTGAAGACTCTGGGAGTAATAGGACTGGACTTATGCTGAGCACAGTCGGACGCATGGACGCAAAGCCTTCGCAAAACCCGACGACCATATTTGATGCCCTCAGGTAAAAATGGGAAGGGCTGGTGATCAGGACCAGTACCCTTTAAGTCACATTTACAACATTTTATAGTTGCTCTTCCTCAACAAAACATCAGCACATAATGCAGGTATCTCCAGAAAGCTTAGCTTCTCCGTAATAAAATGAGACCAAGCTCAACACTTGCTGATGCAGCGATTGTGAGTAACGCAGTGAAAATGGTTGGTTCTGGACTCGACTGGACATTTTTCAATGGTACAACTTCCAGGATCGCTATAAAATCCTGCTCTGCTGTTTAATAGTGGGATAGTAAATTACTCAATTGACAGTATCTGCATTTGTTTATGCAGGGACATAGGCTTGTGTAAAGTGTATGTGAAATAATGGCTCACATCACTCTGAACACATCACTGGCGTGAAGAGGAGAAAAGCAAAAGTAGATTGGGTTTGTTTGACACTTAAGCCCCCATCACACATAGCAAGAATGTGGAACCATGCCTGATACTGCAAATTTTGACAGGAAAAGAGGCGTGGTCAGCTGTGTCAAAACGCATCCGGAGTACCTCATCCATACCTGCACGATGGCATCCAAAGTGCATGTAGACAACAGGTAGATGACAGACTACTGTCAGATGGCCATAAAAGGCACTGCAGACAGTCAATGGGAAGACCATTGCAGGTCACAGCAAGCTCAATTCATTCATGGGTTTAAGATTCAAAATGGCATCCAAAATGGCCACCAATAGACCCTTATCATTGAATCTCTGTGATATTTAAGTTGTTTATATGTTGTTTAAAGGTGTTTTAGTGAAAAACCCTATTGTGGTGGACATCTTGGATGCCAACTTGGATAACTGGCTTGAGACCAGTTTTTATTTTTGGGAACATCCTGATTGTGTTTTGGGGTCATCTAAGGAACCTAAAAAAGTTGGTTTGGTTTAGACCTGGGGAGGGGTGTGTGTGCAAAGGTAGTGGTTGTAGCTCCCCTAGTATTATTTGTAAATTATGGTGGAAAATAAGTATTTGGCCACCCACAAACAAGCAAGATTTCTGGCTCTCACAGACCTGTAACTTCTTCTTTGAGAAGCTCTTCTGTCCTCCACCTGTTACCTGTATTAATGGCCAACCATGGCCAAGACCAAAGAGCTGTCGAAGGATACCAGGAAGACAATTGAAGACCTGTACGAGGCTGGGAAGAGTGAATCCACAATAGTCAAGCAGGTTGGTGTCAATAAATCAACTGTGGGAACAACTGTAACAAAATGGAAGACATACAACACCATTGATAATCTCCCTCGATCTGAGGCTCCACGCAAGATGTCATCCCGTGGGGTCAAAATGATCACGAGAATGGTGAACAATAATGCCAGAACTACACAGAGGGACCTGATGAATGACCTGCAGAGAGCTAAGACCAAAGTAACAAAGGCTACACACTACACAGAGAGGGACTCAAATCCTGCAGCGCCAGGCGTGTCTCCCTGCTTAAGCCACTTCATGTCCAGGCCCATCTGAAGTTTGGCAGAGAGCATATGGATGATCCAGAAGAGGATTGGGAGAATATCATGTGGTCAGATGAAACCAAAATAGAACATTTGGTAAAAACTCAACTCTTCATGTTTGCAGGAAGAAGAATGCTGAGCTGCATTCCAAGAACACCATACCTACTGTGAAACATAGGAGTGGAAACATTATGCTTTGGGGCTGTTTTTCTGCAAAGAGTACAGGACGACTGATCCATGTTAAGGAAAGAATGAACGTGACCATGTATCATGAGATTTTAAGCCAAAACCTTCCATCAGTGAGAGCATTGAAGATGCAACGTCGCTGGGTCTTCCAGCATGACAGTGATCCCAAAAAAGCATTTCGAGGTCCTGGAGTGGCCGAGCCAGTCTCCAGACCTCAACCCCATAGAAAATTTGTTGAGGGAGTTGAAAGTCCGTGTTGCCCAGCGACAGCCCCAAAACATCACTGCTCTAGAGGAGATATGCATGGAGGAATGGGCCAAAAATACCAGTGTGTGCAAACCTGGTGAAGACTCACAGGAAATGTTTGACCTCTGTCATTGCCAACAAAGATTATGTTACAAAGTATTGAGATGAATTTTTGTTATTTACCAAATACTTACTTTCCACCATAATTAACAAATAAATTCTTTAAAAATCCTACAACGTGATTTCCTGCATTTTTTTTTCTCATTCTGTCTCTCATGGTTCAAGTTGACTTATGTTGAAAATTACAGACCTCTCTCATCTTTCTAAATTGGAGAACTTGCATAATCAGGGACTGACTAAATACTCTTTGGCCCCACTGTACACAAAGTCTTTTTTTTTTCTTTTTTTAATCGAAGTTCGAAGTCAGTGCACAACATCACTGGACTACACGTTACAATTTGTACTGTAGCAGTAGTGGAATGCCAAAATGTAAGTCCCTTTACTGTTGTTTATAAATTAATAAAATGCCAAATGACAAGGATCTATTTTAGCTGTTATATAAAACAATGTTTTTACATTCTTTCAATGGAATGTATATTTAACTCGGCTTTGCCTTGTTGAATGGTATGTTCCAGCTTTCACCTCAGGAAATATTGTATCAGGTGAACTCATAAACATCATTATTTGTATAAGACATGCCTTCATCATAGATGTTAAGAAGTAATTATCCTTTAATGTCCAGAATATCAACAGGCAGAAATAACACAAAACCACTGGAGGGTTAAATAAGGAAATCACCAGAAATATCCTGCCTAACAAGAAGCAAAAACTGTACTGGGTTACATTTCTAAGAAGCAATAAAACAATAACAGATAACAGCAATCTCACTTGTGCCTGGCAGATGGTATCAGTCAGTTCCTTCACATTAGCAACAGAGTAATGTCAACGTGACAATTTGTGATGATGTACACAGACATAACAACATAATGACATGGCGTAAAGCATCACAAATGGGGGATTGAAATCCTAGAAAGTCGCGGACAGCATCCATACACGGTGACAACATCATCGCCACAATGGTTTGCATGATGCACATTTAAATAATAATAATCCTTCACTGAGACATTTCCCTTTGAAACACTTTACCTGAATATGCTTTAACGTAGCTAATATCATCCAACTACCGAATGGGTGGGAGCAGAGTGAGATAATCATGCGTGATTTAGCCTTTCTTAAAGTTTTGAAATGAGAGTTGCGTAGTAAATGGAGGAGCTCTGCAATTATCATTTTGAGTTTCAGTAGGCAGGATTCAATTACCCTCCAAAGTATGCAACTGAAATAGTAAACTGAAAATAGGGTTAATGAAAGCAAAAGGATTTGAAAAACTCAAAATAAAAAAAAAATAAAAAAAATACACTTGTATGACATGCTTTTTTTTTTAAAGGCAATTTGAGAAATCCTTATTTTGAAAAGTGGAATGGAAACTGTTTTTGCTATTACACATCAATGATGTAAAGATAAAGGTCACATGACTTTATAAAATATACAACAAGTACACGGTGCACAAAGTAAGAGATGGAGAGGTTGTTGTCGAGGCATGATATGGCAATATGGATTTTAAAAAAAACTAACAACGAAATGGCAGTTAGCTGGATTTATCCTTTGTCTCACAAGAGCCTCAGTTATCACGAGAACACAGAACCCAGCAGTCACATATTCCATCAGTTAAGGACAATGCTGTCATTTCGCCCGTCTGCTTTGTCAACATTGTGTGAAAATATTGCTACATTTTCGTGCAAATGTGTAATGGAAACCTAGCTGTGACTAAAAGAAGAAAACATGTTTCTTTGCAGTGTGACATTTACAAACAGGGGTGGCCTTGGTGACCTTAGTTTTAGGAATGAAAGAAAAGCAACAAGCAACCTAATTTCAAGCTACAGTCCATGTACTTTCAAAACCACAGATATATTCAGAGACAAGGATAGAGAAGGAAGGCTGTTGGCTTCAACGACGAAATCCTTTCCGCAGGTTGTGTGGAGTTGTGACCATGTCATTTGAGTTTCAGAATGTAATAACTGTTAAACATCACAAAATAGCAGGTAATTTCTGTGATTTAGTGGAAAAGATCCATCTGTCCACTGTCCCATTTGCTTATACTCGCTTTACTACATCTCTTGTTTTTTTTTTTTTCCTTTGTAACTAAATTCATTTCAAAATCCTTTCTGCCGGGTTGTGTGGAGTTGTGATCATGTCTCTGAGTTTTAGAATGTAACAACTGTTAAACAATCACAAAACAGCAGGTAATTTCTGTGATTTAGTGGAAAAAGATCCATCTGTCACTGTCCCCGTTTGCTTATACCTCGCTCAACTACATCTCGTTTTGTTTTTCCTTTGTGACTAAATTCATTCAAAATCCTTCCTGCAGGGTTGTGTGGAGGTATAATGATGCCATTTGAGGCTTTCAGCACAAAGTAATAGTTTTTCATCTCTGATTATCACATTTCTGTGAAGAAGAACAGTGGTCTCTCTCACCAACAACACCTGCTCCTAATTTCCCATCATCAATCAACCATTCATCACAGCTGGCGTGTGAGATCACTCAAAGGCCTCTAAATTCTGAGTTTAAGTAACCGAGAGCTAAATGGTTACAACATACATCACGTAAGAGGGCTTTCTCCTGGCTTTCAGATAGTCCTTGTTGCGGAAAAAATCCATGCAGCTGTTTTTTTTCTTCACAACCTTTCAAGTTATGGACCATCGTTCATAAATTTGCTGTCATGTGCATCAGCGAGAAGCCTGTCATAGGTCTAGTCCTCACAATTAAATTGCACCATATGCAAATAATATCAGTATTGACACATAGTATTTTTATATTTAATAAATCCAAATGTAAAGCATCAGACTAAACATTTCTAGGGAGATTTATGGTTGAAATAGCCCTCCAGATAATAATAAAGTGCTAGGCTGACATTCATTCCATGTGACTGCTTATCTACCGAGGTCTGTTATAAAAGTATCGGACCTTTCTATTTTTTTCAAAAACAATATGGATTTGAATCATGTGTGATTGCATCAGCCAAGCTTGAACCTTCGTGCGCATGCGTGAGTTTTTCACGCCTGTTGGTTGCGTCATTCGCCTGTGAGCAGGCTTTGTGTGAGCAGTGGTCCACCCTCTCATCATTTTTTTATTGCGAATAAATGTCTGAACGATTTAGAGCTTTGCTGCATCAATTTTTTCCAGAAACTGTGAGAGACCTCCAGGTGGGCACCGTTCGGAAAATTACTATGGCTTTCAGGGACGATTTTATGGGGATTACACAGATTAAGGAGTGATCCAGATGGTTTAAAGACCACCCACAACTGCTGAGAGCGCGCCGCGCTCCAAGCGCCGATCGACAGGCTCAAACCCCGCTGAAACAACCAGATCATTTCCAACGTGAAGGCTTTGTTGATCCTGGACGTGTCTGACTTTCACAAAAAGGCAGCAAGGCGTGGACATCAGCACTTTTTCCGGCACATTCCACTGTTACAGGAGTTTTTTTTCATGGAAAGAAAAGTGGAGGGACGCGCCACGGAGCTGTTCATTATGCGGCACAAAACCACCTCCGTGTTTGTCTCACAGGACCGCTTTGAGATGGCTTTCAGGCGGCTTCCGGTTGCTTTTCAGTCGTGTGATTATCCGAGAAATTGAGCATGAGCTGGACATGCCCCAACATGTCCTGTGAGGCTTCATCACGGCGTTGCTCTGCGCCATGCAGCTCCACCGCGACGCGCGGAACTCTGCTCCTCTTTCCATGACAAAAACTCCTGTAACAGTGGAATGTGCCGTTCATTTCTAAACTGGACGCTGTCTTGATCCGGTATGTCGTCTGACTAGCACAGGAATTGCGGAAGACGTGGACATCAGCAGTTTTTCGGCACATTGAGACAGACGTGCGGAGGAGTTCCGCGCGGTGGAGCCGCATGACGCAAAGCAACGCCGTGATGAAGCCTCACAGGACAGCTCATGCTCAATTTCTCGGATAATCACATGACTGAAAAGCAACCGGAAGCCGCCTGAAAGCCATCTCAAAGCCATCCTGTGAGACCAACACGGAGGTGGTTTTGTGCTGCGTCATGAAGCGCCGTGGCGCGTCCCTCCGCTTTTCTTTCCATGAAAAAATCTCCTGTAACAGTGGAATGTGCCGTTCATTTCTAAACTGGACACTGTCTTGATCCGGTATGTCGTCTGACTAGCACAGGAATTGCGGAATACGTGGACATCAGCAGTTTTTCGGCACATTGAGACAGACGTGCGGAGGAGTTCCGCGCGTCGCAGTGGAGCCGCATGACGCAAAGCAACACCGTGATGAAGCGCTCAATTTCTCGGATAATCACACGACTGAAAAGCAACCGGAAGCCGCCTGAAAGCCATCTCAAAGCGGTCCTGTGAGACAAACACGGAGGTGGTTTTGTGCCGCGTCATGAAGCTCCGTGGTGCATCCCTCCGCTTTTCTTTCCATGAAAAAAACTCCTGTAACAGTGGAATGTGCCGAAAAAGTGCTGATGTCCACGCCTTCTGCCTTTTTCTGAAAGTCAGATGACGTCCCAGATCAACAAAAGCCTTCACATTGGAAATTATCTGGTTGTTTCAGCGGTGGTTTGAGCCTGTCGATCGGTGCTTGGAGTGCGGCGCACTCTCAGCAGCTGTGAGCGGTCTTTAAACCATCTGGATCACTCCTTAATCTGTGTAGTCCCCATAAAATCGTCCCTGAAAGCTATATTAATTTTCCGAACGGTGTCCACCTGGAGGTCTCTCACAGCTTCTGGAATAAAATTGATGCAGCAAAGCTCCAAATCGTTCAGACATTTATTCGCAATAAAAAAACAACAAGAGGGTGGACCAGTGCCCACACAAAGCCTGCTCACAGGCGAATGACGCAACCGACAGGCGTGAAAAAACTCACACATGCGCACGAAGGTTCAAGCTTGGCTGATGCAATCACACGTGATTCAAATCCATATGGTTTTTGAAAAAATAAAAAGGTCCGATACTTTTCTAACAACCTCGGTACCTAGTGAAGCTGCTTATTCACAACATCCTCTCTTAGCTCTAACTCCTGAACAAAAGGAAGAAATTACTTAATATTAACACAGTTAACATAATGCGAGGTGCCTTCAGAATGACTAGAAATATACACACCCTATATGTAACTGTATGACAGACATACTGAAGTGTTCATGAGATATTCATATGTTATGGACTAAGCATATGGTGAAATATGACTCATCATCTCTACATATAACATAAGTTTCATAAGTTTCATCATTTTGTCCATTCTGTGGGCTAAATACATACAAATGCTTAATTATCTGTTATATACACCAACAATAATTACACTGCCAAATATCGCTCAATCATGAATGACAGTCATTGTCGTCAAAGTTGTGGGGCAAAAAAACTGCCACATGGATTTTTCCACAACAAGAACCATAGCAAAGCCAAGAACAAGGTTTTCAAATGAGGTACATTACGTCTGTGTTGTGGTCGCCCTTTGTCCTTGCCTTGTCTGTCCCTTTTGTGTGTTATCTGTTTTCACTCCATGTTGTGCGCTGCAGAACTGAGGAGCACCTGCAACCCATCATTTTCCTCACACCTGACGCTCATGAGCTCCTGATCAGGAGTGGGTAACTTAAACCCCGGCTTTGAGCTCAGTCTTTGCCAGATTCTTCCATGACCTTGACCTTGCCAGAATCTCAGCAGATACTACTTTGAGATACCGTTACTTCAACTCTGTTGCTTCCATGCACTCTGTCTTCTGAGAGATTCTCTGAGATGCCTCTGTGCAACGTCTGAGCTACCCACGGGTCCTCTCAAAGGTAACCTGGCACCTCTTTTTTCCGTAATAAAGCTCTTTGACCTTGACCTTGACCAGATGTCTCACTGCGTGGCTTTCACACTGCAACATCTCCTGGATTCCACACCACTACCTGCATTACATCACTTTGGACTCGCAGCTGTGCTGCTGCTCCTCAGCACTCAGCCTTAGAGTGTGCTGCTCTGCTGTGTTCAGCTAAGTTTCTGCCGCCTCTGATTTTGTGAGATTCCGCCTCTCATTGTGCTCCCGTCAGTGACTGTGCATTACCAAGAACTATATGAACTGTTATGCAGAAATACTAAGAATTTCCAAGTCATTCCCGAAGCCATGTCAAGCTTAATTGAACTGCATCATAAGATGCGCTGCTGCTGACCTCTGACGTCTGTGAACAATTTCTGAACTGTGAACGTTCCTGCATTAAGCCTTCCTGTGAACATTCTGTTGTTAAAGGCTTCCAGTGTTTACGAGTCCAATCACTCAACTTTGTTTTCCTCATTTCTCAGAATATTCCTCCCTCCTCGGCTCTGAGCATCCCACCTGGCTCTGGTTCCTGACCCAGTGGTGGGCACAGTTCCGCTAATCTGCTAATTATCGAAGATAATTTTTTCATTATTGGATTATCTTTTCAGATAACTTGAAAACCATCATTGGATCAATTATCTTCCGATAAGTTTTGGTCCGATAATTTTTAGACCGCTAACATTTTTGCAGACGTAGCTTTTTGTAGTAGATGCGCAGTTCTATCCTCTACAAACAGAGAAGAGCTGGTTGGCGAAGAAACCACTGTATCCTCTGCAGGCAAAGGAGACCTGGTCATAGAAAAAAAAAAAAAAATCTCATTTCTTCTGACCCCATACTAATATGCAGGCAATAGCACCCAAGTCATCCAGAGGCATACAGTTTTAACTTATGGTTAAAATTTTAACCAAACTAATTTTGGACAAGTTATTTAAGTTAATGTCACGTCTGAAGTTTTATAAAGTGAAAATATCAGATATATGTTTTAGTTTTAAAGTATTGGACTAATTTTAAAGGTTTTAGTGTGGACATGGTGTGTGTGCAGTGCATTCTGGGTAAAGTTCACAACAGGAGAAATGCATTTGAGATGCTCTGATCAGGCTCCACATGGACAACAGTATTAAACTCTTCGTATATTGTGCCTAAAACCCTCGTGAATATATTCTCTGGGTTTTCTTGTGTGGTTTTAGTAATATATAGTGGGTTGATTATAGCAATTTTAAGGTTATTTTTGGTTATTTGTGTTATTTTATTGTTGGTGATATTTATTTTTGTGGCTTTTATTGTATAAAGGCTGGTCCTGTTTTTATTGTCTGTGCAGGTGAGCCCCCTCATGCACCAAACTAAATTTCTCCGAAAGGAGAAGACTAATAAAGAACTTTGAACTTTATAGACATTGTTATTGTGTTTGTTTTATGTAAAAATGCCAGAAGAAGCTCAGGTTGCTTCCTCCAAAAGCCAAAAAGTCTGTTAAATTGTGATTCAGGCCATGTAATATAACCGGCGTCGACCGCAGGATTTTAAAATTATCTGTCGGTTTCCAAAACCTGAGAGACCACACATGTGGAGATAAAAAATAATCATTAATCTGACAGGTTTAGTTGCACAGTGTGTGGTGGCAGTCAGATGGTAAAAATAACACACACAAACAGATTTCACACACGAACATTCCCAGGTCAAACACCTCGCTTTCTGATTGGCTGCATGTACATCTAGCTCCTCACATCCTTCTTAACACACCACACATGGCAGGAATATCTGATAAGATTATATTTAGCGTCATCACAATTGTCGGGGCGTCCTTAAGATTGTCGGAAGGGGAAAATTGGGTCCAATTGGCCTAAGTATCTTGCCATGTGAACCAGGCTTGATGTCATGACGCTGCACGGAATGACTGACTGATGCGTTATGACACCGCACCGAACATGTTTTCACTATTATTTGATTTCTTTGTGTGGCTGACATCGTTATTAAAGCATTCAAAAGGCGATTCCTATCGCCACACAATTCCAACCACACACGAGAAAGTTTTTTGACAGTTCTTGTTACTGAAAGAAACCTTGTCTCCCTAACCGGATAGAGTTGTGATGTCTTCACGCGTGCATTTAGGCGCTGTTTAGTGGGATCTTGAAAATTTCTTTCTTTTTTTAATACAAATTTAAAAAATGACATATTTTACAAAAGCACATTTATTTGTAAACACCAACACGTTACATTGATTCACTTGTGTTGGTTTTTACATAGAATGAATTAATCAACCAATCAGTATGAGTGGAGGATCAGTACACCCATAATCCCTTTGGGCTTCTGTGTGTTAATGTTCAAATCTTCAGAATTAGTGCATTATTTTAAAATTAACACATATGTGTTATACGAGGGCTGTCCGTAAAGTATAGGTCCTTTTTATTTTTTTCTAAAACTATATGGATTTCATTCATATGTTTTTACGTCAGACATGCTTGAACCCTCGTGCGCATGCGTGAGTTTTTCCACGCCTGTCGGTGACGTCATTCGCCTGTGAGCACTCCTTGTGGGAGGAGTCGTCCAGCCCCTCGTCGGAATTCCTTTGTCTGAGAAGTTGCTGAGAGACTGGCGCTTTGTTTGATCAAAATTTTTTCTAAACCTGTGAGACACATCGAAGTGGACATGGTTCGAAAAATTAAGCTGGTCTTCAGTGAAAATTTTAACAGCTGATGAGAGATTTTGAGGTGATTCTGTCGCTTTAAGGACTTTTCACGGTGCGAGACGTCGTGCTGCGCTCTCAGGCGGCGTCATCAGCCTGTTTCAAGCTTAAAACCTCCAATTTTCAGGCTTTATTGATCCAGGACGTCGTGAGAGAACAGAGAAGTTTCAGAAGAAGTCGGTTTCAGCATTTTATCCGGATATTCCACTGTTAAAGGAGATTTTTTTAATGAAAGACGTGCAGGCGGATTGCAGCGTCGGCTCGCAGCCGCCCCGACGCTCCGCCACAGGAAAAACACCTCTGTTGGAAGCCTTGAGGACAAGTTGGAACATGTCCAGCTGATAAACAATTTCTCATATACTCACTCCACTGAAAGCCATCAAAAGCCGCCTGGATTTTACAAATGGTTATCAACACGGAGGTGTTTTTCCTGTGCCGCCGCGCCGCGTCGGCTGCGTCCCGACGCGCGGACCCGTCCGCACGTCTTTCATTTAAAAAATCTCCTTTAACAGTGGAATATCCGGATAAAATGCTGAAACCAACTTCTTCTGAAACTTCTCTGTTCTCTCACGACGTCCTGGATCAATAGAACCTGAAATGTGGAGGTTTTAAGCTTGAAACAGGCTGATGACGCTGCCTGAGAGCGCAGCGCGACGTCTTGCACCGTGAAAAGTCCTTAAAGCGACAGAATCACCTCAAAATCTCTCAGCAGCTGTTAAAATTTTCACTGAAAACCAGCTTAATTTTTCGAACCATGTCCACTTCGATGTGTCTCACAGGTTTAGAAAAAATTTGGATCAAACAAAGCGCCAGTCTCTCAGCAACTTCTCAGACAAAGGAATTCCGACGAGGGGCTGGACGACTCCTCCCACAAGGAGTGCTCACAGGCGAATGACGCCACCGACAGGCGTGGAAAAACTCACGCATGCGCACGAGGGTTCAAGCATGTCTGATGTAAAAACATATGAATGAAATCCATATAGTTTTTGAAAAAATTAAAAAGGACCTATACTTTACGGACAGCCCTCGTATATCACTTTGTACATTTTAAGAGTTTACATTAATGTAGTTTTTCTATCCGGAATAATTTTATTTATAAAGCAAAAACATAATTGAAACCTGCTTTCCATTAAAAGACCTCTGCCTCATCACTGGACCACTGTATCCTGTCAGGGTAAATGATGCTTTCCTACAGCAGGGGGCAGAGTGCACAAAGACTCATGGCTCATTGGCTGTTTGGGTTTGTGATCGCCATTGGTTCTATCAGAAACTTTGGTGGTGTTTAAACTCAAAATCATCTTCTTAGTGGTTGAGAGTGTATTTCAGGTAAATTTGAAAGTTATCGTTATCTATAGCTTCCGATATGTTTTTAGACAGTTTATCGGTTTAGCGTTAAAAAAGATAACTTCTCAGTTAGCTGATTAACAGTTATTGAAGCTAACTTTTTGGTTATCTGTGCCCACCACTGCCTGTGCCACACTCCTGGGTTTCATTCCCACTCACTAACCCTCAAGCCTGGCTCCCTGTACACTGCAGCTCCCGGCTTTCCACTGCTACAAGTGGGCCCTGTCTCAGCTCTGCAGGCACCAGCTCCAGCTTCAGCACTATTAAATCCTTTGTTAATCCATTATTGTAAATAAATCTCATTTCGTTCACTCCTGTCTCGTCCTTGTTCACAGCATTTGAGTCCATCGCCTGAACCGGTCCGGTCCCGTCTGGACCTCTAACCACAATAGTCCATTGAGCTCTTGAGTTAATTAAAACTGAAATTCTGGGCCTGCCTCCACTTATCTACTAATCATGCAGCAGGTGGCAGTCAAGTCTATGGGATATTACATAAGCAAGAAAAAAGCTGCTTTTTCAACTGATCTAGAGCATCAACATTCTCCATATTTCAATCATAACACCATTTTTTGCTTCTGAGTTATTGTGTTGAACTGGAAAGGGTGGGCTTACTGACACAGTCATAGTCAGAATTACTTGCACCCCTGTATTTTATGTACACCTTTTTTTATTTCAGAAATAAATGCACACAAAGCAATTTTTTTAATCAAAGTATTTTTTTAACATGTCCAAAGTTATTTGGCAACAAGAACAAAACAAAATGCTTTCATAAAGTGAAAACAATACAAGTTATTGGCACCCTTTGATGAATTTATAGTAAATCAGCAATTTTACAGCCAGTTTTCTTTAGACAAGTCAGGGGATGGATACATGAACATTTCCAATTCACTGAATATGTTCTATAGCTTCATGGTGGAGTGACATAGAGAAGGATTTTCTTAAAAAGAAGATGTGACATTTCAGCTACAGTTTGTCAGAGGGTACATGAGAGGTACATTCATCATGAAGCTGTATAACGGGTGATACAAAATGCAAAGCTTGCACTGTGCACAATTTGTCCAGTCACAGCCACAGAAGCCTATCACTTCTTCAGAAGTTGTCTTGGATGTCTTGGTGGCTTCCCTCACTTGTCTGCTTCTTGCACACTCAGTTTTTGAGAACTGTCTCCTCCAGACAGATTTACCATATAGTACCAGACTGTTTGTATTTCTTAAAGATTGATGGAAATGAAGTCCAAGACATATACAGTGACTTGGAAATGTTCATGTATCCATCCCCTGACTTGTCAAAAGAAAACTGGCAGTAAAAGTGAGGATTTACTGTAAATTCATCAAAGGGTGCAAATAATTGTGTCCAGCATACATTTTATGTTAGTACTTTTTTCACTTTATGAAAGAATTGTGTTTTGTTCTTGTTGCTAAATAATGCTATATTTGCATTTATTTCTGGCCATATATTAAACTGTGCACATAAAATATAGGGGCACCAGGAATTCTGACCACGACTGTCTATCTTTCTATTCACTCACTCCATTTTACAGTGTACATACCCAAAGCTTTCAAAATCGAAAGAATAAGAGCAAATCTAAAAACCAAGTTCATAAAATGCAGTAATTTGTCACATTTAAATAAAAGTTAAGGGCTTTATTTTGCTGAAGCAATTTGCCCTGTTTAAAATCACTGCAGGCATAAGTAGTTCTAGCTGTAGATATCTATTTGCAGTTTTAAAAACTGTCATCACAGCTTTCATTTGTCCTTCATTTCCAAGTAGGATATGGGTCCTAAGTGTGTCAAAATTATCAGTGATACCTATTTTGGCACAATTTAAGGCTTACTTTAGACTTCGAAATAAAAGCATTCTGTCAACTTTTCCTAATGTGTGAAATTGCTCCTGCTCTGCCAGCAGTTCCAGAACTACACGGATGTCGTAACCCATTAGGAACTGTCAGGGAACGGCTGTCTGGCAAAGACACCGATGCATATTCCCTGGGAGGAGAGACATGCGTTGGTAATACTTGACAACAATGAATTCATGAAAAGATCCTTTCTGAGAATAAATAAATAAATAAAAGGGGTTTTTTTTTCAGCTGACCTTGTGCAGAACTGAAAATTGTCCTTGTGACTTAATGCTGTTTGGTTAAAGGACAAAAGAAGCATTGTAGAAGACCCAGCTAGGCAGTTCTCCAATCATACTTTGATCATCACATCAATGTACAGATTTATTCGTCTCCAAGCATGAAACAACAGCTGCATTTGTGCATATTCCTTGACAGGTTAGTGTCAGAGACAAAATACAGAATCTTGTTCAATAACACACCAGAAAATACACAAACGTCATGACTGGAAATTTACAGAAAATAATGTATGATGCAGCGAAATGTCCAGACCCACACAGGAATAAAGGATCTATAATAACGCATCAGGTTAATAAACATCATTCAAACACAATCAGCTACAAAATGGTAATAAAGTGTGGGTCACATTTACTGGCATAGTTAAAATACAAATGGTGAAGGATGGAAATGACCAGATTTCCAGATATGCAGTGTAACAGCTATCTATACCAGACATTGTTACAGCAACATGGAACATTCGCGAGCACGCTGTTAACATGAACATATGAGGTGAATGGAAAAGGACATCATGTTTCAATCCAAGCCTTTAGGCTACCACTTACTCAACCATGCTAACTATTAGTATTAAAAGTTACAGTTCATGCTAACCACAAACACATGACTGCATGTCCTAACACCAACAACATTTAACATTTTCTTTAGTATCAGCAGACAAACCTATGCTACTCTATCAGTGTTCAATGTATGGCATTGCACTTCACATCCACAAATCAGGTAATTCTTCAAACCAAACATTTTTCATCACTAATGTGTGTCAGGAACCTAGACCCAAAAAGGCTGGACACAAATGCAGACTCACAAATGTAGGTGTTGGAGTAAGAAAAAGGCTTTATATAGCAAACAGGTAGAGGTTTGGTTCACAATTTGTCAGTCAGCCAGGCGGAGGTTACAGGCAGCCGTGAGACAGGGACGCTGTTGAAAAAACAAGCAAATTCCAAAAATACAGAGTTCCAAGGCAAGGCAAAAGCAAAGTCCAAAAAACAAAGCAGGGGTCATACATGGCAAGGCAAACTAAACAATGGAGAAACCAAGGCTGGAACGGCAGCAGAAGCACAACAAACTGGCAGAGACATGGGGAACATAAAGGGCTTAAATAACACAGGTGGTGATTAGGGAAAAGACACACAGATGTGTGAGAACAACTATGAAGGGGGCGTGGCAAACAGAAGAGACAAGACACCAGACAAGAGCATGCAGTTTGACAAATGAAAAGTGGACAGGACCTGACTAAAAGATGAACCCAAAACCAACAGTGATCAAAATAAAACACCAAAACTAAAGATGAGCAAAACCCAGGTAAGAGCTGAAAAGAAATCCTCAGAAAAAACCAAGACAGAACTCAACTTGTGGCTGAAGCATAACAAACAGATAATAAAAGGCCGGGACCAGGTAGGAGACTAATAAGATGGACAGAGAACACAGACAGAGGACAAGCCATGACATAGGCCTGGACAGGGGAAGACCATGACAATGTTTTCCATTTATACCATTTGAGCAAAGTTTAACTTATCGTCTCGTAGTACCTTTTGTTGTTTGTGTTTTTCAAAAAGTGTATGGCAATCACGTCATTTTGCTGCTCGGCATCTTTGCTGGTTTGTTAGAAAAGTGGTCAAATCTAACAAACCTATGTTCAGACCTACTGTTAAAAAAAATTAGGTCTAACCTGGAATGCAAATACTGATAAGTGTGGTCTGTCTGCAAAAAAAAAAAAAAAAGACTAAAAAATCTAATACAACCATGCCCACATAGGACATATTAAGCTTCTAATCACCTAGGGTTTGTGTAGTTAATTCACAAAAAATGGTGGAAATAGGTTTGTTTTTAAACTTAAATAGATCTTCGTTGGTGATATGTGCTGTCATGAGTGACCTTCTAGTTTCTATAATTTAAATGTTACTCATCTCCTTAAAAAAAGAATAAATAAGCCAAGCCAGGTTTTACAAATCACTTGTGTTCATGCATGTTTTGTTAAATTGTAGGTCTGTGATACACACCATTTTAAACAGTCTTTTTCTCTGTTTATAGAACATACAAAATGATATTACAGCCCCGGTTTTACAAGAAAATATATTACATATTTAACTTCATGAATGGTTAATTGTCTTTGGAAAAGTTATGGTGCAAACTCTTGCTTCTTTTCCTACAAAAACAAAACAAAACAAACAAACCAAAAAAAATCTGAACCAGTAATTAACTCCAGAACAATTTTTTAATTTGAATAATGCATAAACGACCTGACAACTTCACAAAAGCTGGAGTTTGTGCAGTAGTTCTTATATTAGTTTTTAAAAATAACAAGTACATGTCATGCAAAGTACAGTGTATTAATTAAAAACTGGGACATTACAGAAATAATAGACTTGATTGGATATTTTTCCTCTTTTGTAGAACTATAAACTTAGATAAGAGGCATATTGGGAATCTCAGTGTCGCCTTATGAAGCTAATTATGAATTTATGCAGTGTCTAAATGCTGTGGCATACTCCATCTGAGTTCGTTCGACCACATTACACCCATTTTGGCGTCTCTTCACTGGGTTCCTGTCCCTGTGAGGTCAGATTTTAAGGTCCTGTTACTAACCTATAAAACTGTTCACAGACTGGCACCTCCCTATTCAGAACTACTTTGTGTTCCTAGGATGATTAAAAAGTCTGCGGGCTACAGAGCCTTTTCTTATTGTGCCCCTGATTTTTGGAATGATCTCCCTGCAGAGATCAAACAGATTCTGTAGAGACATTCAAGTCCAGATTTAAGACATTTATTTTCCCTCTCGTATGCTAGCCATACGTGTGGGAGGAAACCCACGGAAACACAGGGAGAATGTGCAAACTCCACACAGAAAGACCACAGATGGGAATCAAACCCATGACCTCGCTGTGAGGCAACAGTACTCACCACTAATCCGCCATGCTTAGTGCTTAGGATTCAGCATCACCACACCATGTCACCACACCATGTCTGTATAACATATGTATAGTGGGGCAGATATGTGAAATAATTGTGCGTTTTATGGTAACAGCACCAAATTTTGTACAGACATTGTCTGAAATATAAATTTAAAAATTAGATATCACTCGCGCTGTGCCCGTAGGAAGTTTGTAATCCTATAGAAAATTGGTAACTAAAAATTAAATTAAAGAAAGACCATCCCCAGATCAATGCCACATAATAATGCCAAATATCACCATATCATCATATCAATTGAATAAAATGTTATGAAATGCCATCACCAGAATACATTGCTTTCAAATGCCACCAGTTGTACTATAAATAATAAAAATCATAACCAGAAAATATACCTGTACACTATTTAGCACAGTGCTTTAATTTTCTATCAAAATATTTTATTTTACAAACCATATGTTGTCATTTTGGATGATTTATGTATTAAAGAGTAAAAACTGAAGGAAATCAATTCTCTATTCTGGGTTTTCACGTATCCTATAATCCCTTGCGTGCCAGAGAGTCGCTGCAGTCAAAACAACATAGAGAATCCACATGATGACAATTGTAAATGAATATTATACTACAAAAATGTCATTTTTTATGCTCTTCGTCACGTTAATAAGAGACTGCTGCATGATACCCTGAAGACTTGCTAAAACAATTATAACAAATAATCCATGTCTGTTACGTTTAATCTGCATGGAATTTAATAAGCGCAAACCAAATTTCAGACATATTATATATATTAGTCCGGAACAAAGAGGACAAACAGTGTTGTAAAGAACAATAATCAACACGTTAAAGAGCAAACTTCGCTTTCCCCCAGAACGACATGATCAGGAAGCGATCGTACCTCACAGCAGCTCCCATTGAAAATGACAGCCTGTGATTCTCCCATGTTTACATAAAACAAACGCAATAACAACATCTATAAACCCAGAGAATATATTCACGAGAGTTTCAGGCACAATATAAAAATAGTTTTATGTTGCGATGTTAATGGTGTTGTCCGTGTGCAGTGGTTAAAATATAGTGTGATCAGAGCATCTCAGTGCAGTTCTCAATGTTACTGAGATCTCGCAGCGCAGCGACCTCTTCTCTGAGGTTTTGCGGGATTTGAAACCTGAAAAGCTTCAATGAAGTATTTTAGCCATAGAGTTAACTGAGAGGGGGAAGAGTCGGCTTTTTAAATCCTTGAAAGACACTGGAATTAGGATTTAGTACTGCTATAACAGACTGATGCAGAAGGTGGCAGCAATGCAACAATAAGGATGCCGGCTGCCATTAAATGCCATAGAAGAAGACAGGGTGTGCTTGATTTTATCCATAAGGATCAAGGATCAAGGAAATTTTATTGTCATATGCACAGAACAGAAGAACTTTCCTGCACAATGAAATGTGGCTACTGCATTTAACCCATCCTATTTGCCAGTAGGAGCAGAGGTCGCCATTAGCCGCCCGGGGACCAGCTCCAGATGTACATCCCTGCCTTGGTCAACAGCAGGGCTGAGCAAACCAACACCGACCCATAACAAACAACACACATAACACACAACACATAGGCCGGCCCGGTACATAAAACATATATATGAAGCAAAACACGAGGGAAAAGGAGAAGAAAAAAAAAAACCCTCATAGCCGCTGCATTACACAGCGGCAATGAGGGGAAAAAAAAAATCCCATCAGCACAAAAAACAATAATCACAGAGACAAAACAAGGACACAGGACGACAACCGAGATTTGAAAGGACCAGTTTATCAGAACACTCCGGAAGGCAGCCAGTTTCGGCGCCGTCCACGGCCTTGTTCGACAGTCTGGGGGGGAAGGGAACAGCCCTGCGCAGGCTGAGAAAGTCCTGGACAGTCCACAGTTCACGTCAGAGCTGGAGAAGCTGAGGGGAGGGGGGAAGACCAGGGAGCGAGGCATAAGTGTTGTTCTTCTGAGGAGGTATCTTATCACAGCGACCTTGAAGTGCAGCTGTATTTGGGGAAGCCAAATGAATAGCCAGATTAACAGACGCCTGAAAGATTCCACAGTTCTGAGAACAGAGTGGCTCTCAATGCATCTGAAATGTAGAATGTGGTCTTCACAGACGGTCATAGCGGGTTTCCAGGGCTGCAATCTTCCCCAAGATGTCTTCCAACGCGCGGTTAACCCCCGCCGACTGCGCAGCCACTGCCTTCCCAATCGAATCAATCATATAGGGCAGCTTGGAACGACCAATCAAAGCTGCTTCCACTTTCTTGATTTTCCGGTAAACCAGCAAGTGCCCCGCTCCACACATCAGAAAGCCGGTCACCACCAAGCCGAATATGTACACATCTTCAACGTCCTCCACAGAAAGCATGTAAAGGCACATGACCTGCCATCTCCTCCACGAGTCCATCACGTAACCCATCACATGCGTCCCAGCAGGACAGGTCGGGTCCTCCGCTCCCGAAGATTTTGTAGAAAAAATAGTGTCAATTGCGTTCAGAGACCACTTTAACAGATCCATTTTTGTCGTTTCCAGAAGAGCAAAGCTGCAGCCTCACAGACAACACGCCACAAAAGCAGGAAAGATAAGGAGGGAGGGAGAAGAGAAAAGTGCGTCCGTCTCGGTCGAGTGCAAGCTGACTAAGGTCACGTTTTGAGAGGAGCATATTTCCTGTCAAAATAAAGCCATAAAATACTTTTTTTTTTTAAAGTTAGCGATTATATATGATGAAATAAACAGAACGCTGAAACAGATTTCTGTGAAAATCTGTATACAAACGGAGGTTTTGCAGGACAGAGATGCCATGGAGTGTGCCATCTTGGAAGCAATAATGTTACAATGTCAAAATAAAGGTTTTGAAAATGAAGCCCCAAAATTTTCAAAATAAAGGATGCACATCATTGTGCCATGCGCAAGCCATATCCGAAAGCTGAGGCCAATCTGACAAACAGTCAGAGAGATATGCGAGCCACCGCCCCACACACCCACATTTCTTGCTTTATAGATAGAACGCCAACCTCAACCCCCGCCCACCAAGGATAAAAAAGAACTAAATCCGAGATGGCATCTTTGCAGTTCTGGAATATCTTCAATATGTTTTGTATTTATTACTGAATAAAGTGTTGTTTTCTGTGTTTTCTTACACACTGAATATATTCCAACCACAATTACACTGATAAAAAAGTAAAAGTAATAAATCATATCAATGTGTCATAAAAATGTTTTGGAAAAGAATGGGGGGTGTGCCATAACACACAGTACCGCATTCTTGGCAGGAACTCATTCATTCATTTTGTACTTTTCACCCTGTTCAGCAGCGTAAGCCTAGTTACCCCAGGAAGGAATCTCATTTTTGACACTTGTATCCGTGACCTTATTCTTTTGGCCATTACTCAGAGTTCATGACCATAGGTGAGGATAGGAGCGTAAATCGAATGATACATCAAGAGTCTTACCTTCTGGCTCTGCTCCTATCACCATGATGATTCAGTACAGTGTCTGTAAGACATCAGATGCCGCCCCAATCTGTGTATTGATCTCATGCTAAACGTACCCCCATTCATGAACAAGACCGTAAGATACTTAGACTCCTCCACTTAGGGAAATAACACTCCCCTGACCAACAAAGGGCAGTCCACTGTTGTCTGACAGAGGACCATGGATTCAGATTTGGAGGTGCTAATTTTCACATGCAACCTGAAACCAGCTCAGTGCACATCGGAGGTCACTGCCTGATGAAGCCAACAAGTGGGAAGATGGGCTAAAATTGAGTGTAGGTACCCAGAAATGAGTCTCTAACCAAAAACGATTTGCTGGGTTGACTACCAAACCCATCATGTCACAAAAGGCAATTTAACACTGTGTGCATAGCTGAGCCACTGGACACGTTACACATTTAAATCAGTTTGGACGGCTGGTGGAATGTCGACAACAGAATCAGACATGAATGCTGAGCTGCAAAGCTGGTGCACACAGGAAGCAGATGAATTTCTTTTTAAATACCTCGCATTAACCACACAATTGAAGCACTGGACCTGAAAAACCTCAATGTGCACAAGCACGGGAACACATTTCAAATTTTCATTCACGGCTAATCAACTGTGTCTCAGCTTTGCACTGTGTCTCGTTTGACCGCTGCTCATGACTGGATATATAAAATAGTATGTGCAACGTTCATTTGCTTGCTGCTAAATTAACCTCAATGAAAATGTCTTTATATTGGAACTGATTGCTTGCTCAGAGAAAAAGAGACACATATACTTTCATGGGGATAGATTTAGCTTGTTCTTTTTTTTTTTCTTAAAATGCATAATGCAGTGCTCCCTGCACAGCTCAGCAGGGCACCACTGGAGAAAAAGAACCAGAAAATGAGAGGTACAAAAATCACCTCATACATAAAAAAATCTGCACTCAATTTCCATCTGATTTAATGTATTTTCCTGGCAGTTGCAGGACAAAAGACAGAATTGTGTTGTTTCTGTGTGTAGAAACCCCACATTATTACCACTCCCCAGGCCTGCAGCCATACCAGTGACCCCCAACCTCAATCCAAAGTATTCTTTATTTTTCTGGCGGGCCTGAGCCTCACCTCTAAATCCAGCCTAAGTATCACCCTTCCATAGATGGTATAATCTCTACTCCAGGTGGCTTATTTCGAAGACCAAAGCAAACTCTGGACATCAGATCTGGTATTAGCATTCACCAGCACTCCCAGTGCACGTTTGAGGAATACATCCCACCCCGTCGGCAGACGCTGCCGGCTTCAGCCTTTACGGGAAAGGAATGAAAATTGTTGTGAACACGGCAGAGCCGAATGTTTAATAACAGCTGAATGAAAGTCAGAATACTCGACACATGAAAATTTAATCTCGCATTTTAGTTTGCTTTGAAAGGGAATTTGTTCAGTTTAGTTTGGAAGCAAAAAAGCAAGTGGGGTCTTATTTATATAATGCTTTTGAAAATAGTTATAAGTGCTTTCCAGAAAGGAAAACAGGAAAAAGAGGAAATAAAAGGGAACACCATCTGAAGGCTGAAAAGGCACATATACAAGCAGCAACATATAAAATCTGATTAAGAAAACAACAGTTTTATGAAAAAAAAAAAAAGAAGTTCAAGATGCTGCAAAGGAAGAGGAAGGCTTCTTATGAGTGGGAGATGGACCTTAGTCCAAAGTTTTGCATTAACAATGCTTGAAGAGGACTGTCAATGAACCTTGTGCAAATGTGAGTGGAGGAAGAAAAGTCCTTCAATGTATTCCACTGCAGCAAGAAAAAAAAAAAAAACTCAGGTAATGTAGGTAGGAGTGACAGAAAAGCAGCTCCAAGGGTTCGGATCTTCACCGCTCACCCCGAAAATACAATCCTGGTCAGAATTCTTGGCACTTTTATCTTTTAGACACACAATTTAAAATAAGTGCAGAAATATATGTAAATGAACCAATTTCCGAGTGGAGACAAGGACTTTTTTTTTTTTTAACAAATATAACATTTTGCTAGAAGGCATATGGGAGACTTGAGCCTAGACTCAATCCATTGCGTTGAATTGAAATTATTCACTGTTCCACTCCACTATGAAACAGTATAATTGGTGATGCAACAAAGAAAAGTTGCACTATGCTTAGTGCTTAATGCTTAGTTTTCTTCAGTATGATCTGCAGATCCCTTATTTATATTGTATAAAGCCTTCAGAGTTGATATAATAATAATAATATTCATAATTTCCTTTATTGCCATTGTACGCTCATACAATGAAATTTGCATTTAACCCATCCTAACGACAGTGACACGAAGGAAACCCACTCATACATGAGATGAACTTGCAGATTCCACACAGAAAGGGCGGGAAGTGATCCCATGACCTTCTTGCTGTGATGCAAAGACCCTGATCCATGCATTTGTCTCCTCTAGACTGGAAAATAGCAATGTTCTGTTCTCTCGTTTACCGCAGTTCAGCATTGGGGTTTGCAATTGGTTCAAAATGCTGCTGCCATAATTCTGAGCAGAAGCAGAAATTATGACCACATACAGATGGTATAATGGTGGAAAAGTGGTTGAAAATTAGTGAATGAATGAATATTGCAACATCTGGAAATATTTAGAGTTTCCCCAACCACCCAAAAAAGGGAAAAAGAAATAAAATAAATAAATCACACACTGCTCATTAGTGATCATGGAGCCACAGTTAGTCACACCTGAAAAGGCAGAGCAGGTTTTGGGAGTGATACACCTTCAACACAGTGCTGAAGAGGAGACAAGATGATGGAGAATTTAACTGATAACTGATTTCTTCTGGGTAAATGCTGCACATCTGTGTTCACATTAGAGAGACAGTGACAGAGAGAGAGAGAGAGAGAGAGAGAGAGAGAGAGAGAGAGGGAGGCACGTAATGGTGCAAAACAAGTTGTGTCTACAAAATCATTTATCTATTAAACAGGAAAATTTTGAATGCCAGCGCTGCCTCTATGCAAACCACAGTTTGATTTGCCTCGATGTAGAAAAGTGCAGGAGAAATGTCATCAAAATCAAACATGAGAAAATAATAAAGGCCACATTCTTGTCCAACAAAACTCCATTTTGATGTGTGCATGTGTTTGAAAAATACACTAAAAATGCAAAGGTTTTGTTTGAATTATTCATCTCTATCTTGCTGTATAGAAAAGGGAGCTTCCACAAGTACACTAACAAAGCCATTTCTCTTACCTAAGGAAAAAAGTCACTCAATGCATTTTTCTTTGAGAGAAAAAAAAAACCTACACTCCCTTCTTTTGTTGGATTTTCATTTAGTCTGTGGTGTGTTCCATTTTCTCATTTGTGCACAGACTGCAGAGAGCACGGAGGAACTGTTGTGATTTCAGGCTGGATAAACAGGAATGTTGGGTGTTGGACACAGTGGTGAGCAGTAATTTGGTGGAGGACAGTGAAAGCAATGAAGTGATTGTGATGCGTAGGATGTACCGTGCTCTGTCTAGTTTGGATGTTTGTCCGTTTGCATGACTGCGAGTGTCCACGTCCTGGAGAAAAGGGAGCTTTTCAAACAACAGCCCCAGTAAACGATCGCCTCTAATCAATATTAAATCATGATGGGGAGGTTTTCTTTCACTGTGCAAGGACATTACTGGCATGATACACACAGTCAATCCTTTTTCACCGCAGGTGCCATTTTTTGCTTTTAGTCACCTTTAGTTTGAAACCCAGATGGCTCGATTCTATCTCTCTGTCACCCTGTTGAAAACAGCCTCCACAGCAGTGGAACCAAGGAAGTTGATTGATAAGGGCACGTAGATGATGTGCTGATCCCATAGTGGCGTGTGTCAGCTGCAATATTGCTGCCAGTGTCCTGAGTAACCAACCACCAGAGTGCCAGCATCTGTATTCCTGTGCTGAGTGATGAGATAACCAGAGCCACGTGTCTGGTGGAAAACACACACACACAAACTGAAACAAGAGCAATCTGAGATTTCTGATGTCTGCCAAGGGTTGACAGGGACGCAAAATAAAAGATAACCGATTCACATCATGACCCAGACATTACCTGGATCTGGATTCCACAACACAATGCAATAATTGCATACTGATCCAGAATGATCCCACTGATCAAGATGTTGCAATCTGATATTTAATTCACAAGCTGAAACATAATAGTGTCTTCCTGATCTTGGTTTAACATTGTGATGTATCTGTGAAGTAGTTTTGACGTAATCCTTACAAGTCTACAAAGTGAAATCCTGATCCACAATCTGGATCCAGATCACCCCCGAAATTTACTTCCAAGGTCTAACACCAATGTGTGGTGAAAATTTGGTGAAAGTCCGCTAAGTAGTTTTGACGTAATCCTCAAAATCCAACAAGGAGAAGTGTACAAATTGAAATCCTGATCCATAATCCAGATCACCTCCAAAATGCAGTGGAGTCTTCCATGGCCTAATATCTATTTGTGGTGCAAGTTTGGTGAGAATCCGTGAAGTAGCTTTGTTTTTTTTACATAATCTTTCAAAGCCTATATAAAGAGAAAAGTTGATCCAGAATCCGGATCCAGATCACCTCCAAAATTGAATGGAGTCTTCCATGGCCTAAATAAATCTTAATTTAATTCTTATTTAACCAGGTTTGTCCCATTAAGATCGAGGTCTCTTTTGCAAGGGAGACCTGGACAGTTATAAAGTTTCCAATTCACCTAACCTCCATGTCTTTAAATGTGGGAGGAAACTGGAGCACCTGGAGAAAACACATGTGCAAACACATGGAGAACATGCAAACTCCACACAGAAAGGCCACCGGTGGGAATCAAACCCATGACCATCTTGCTGTGAGGCAACAGTGCCTAAAATCTATCTGTGGTGAAAAGTTCATCAAAAACTTTGCAATATTTTTGACGTAATCCTACTAACATTCAGGCAGACAGCAATAAATAAACATAGATGACTTTATTACATCCTTGGCGGACGTAATAACTATACAAGTTAAGAAAATCACAAATTTTTTTGACATACTGTGAGCCTCTGGAAAAGCTTAGGTATGTTTCCTTAAAATTCAGTCTGAGAATGAACAGACAGACAGCTACATGAATCCATCCACAACTGTTTAACATGACAATATTAAAACATTCAGTGATTGGCACAGTTCAGCTAATCTGCTAACCGCTAATTATCGAAGCTAATGTTTTTGTTAGTGGATTAGCTTTTCAGCTAATTTTTAAAACCATCAGAGGACCAATTCTATTAAATTTAGTTCTTCAAACTTTCTGTCAGCTGACATTTTTTTGTTGTTGGTAAAGTGAGCAAAGTGTAACGATCAAAAACATTTGTAAACCCTAAAATCAAACATTTTAGTCCCTGTCTGTTGTGTGTGTGGCAGACTGGCTGTCGCTGGCTGATGACATCATCATTAAGCACAAGACGTGATTGGCCGGTCAACGCAGGAAGCATTCTGTATAGTTCAGGTTCACTTTGGACGTTCAGTGTTACCGTCCACTCCACACAGAGGCAAAATTGAGTAATTTTAGCATTATTTTATTTTATTTCTTTGTGGCTGACAGGATAATTTCATTGCTTGCACCCAGAATTGTCTGATTTTGCACTCTAAAACATTGCAGCCTTGTTTAGTTATCTCCACTTGCTACCTCTCTTTAACATAAAGAGCTCTTACAAGTTTTGGATGTTGAACTCAACTTTACGAGGCTGCAATGTTTTAGAGTGTGGGTGCAAAGACTCGGTTCTAGAGAGGAGATCTGATGGAGCAGCTGTGTCACAGAGAGACTTTTCTTCAGCCACTACACGAAATTAAAGTATTTTTAGACACCGTATTGGATAATCAGGATTCTTTATGTGGAATGTTTTTCTTCAGAATGTGATGAATCCCAGTGAAACTAATCGTTAAGAATTTATATTTACTCCGTGTGTTTTACTCTGCCAATCAACAGACAGCGTGAATGGACATATTTTGATTTACCAGTAAATTAGAGGAAAGCCTGTGAAAGTCCATAAAATAGCTGCAGTGTTGTTTAAGCCGCAGTGTTCAAAGCGTGTGAAAAAAGCAGCAGCTTTTAGTCCAGAAAATACGGTATATAATACCGAGATAAACTGTGACTACTGTGATTTACTGCTTTTGAAAGATTATGACAGTGTTTGGGGTGTAATTTTTTTTTTCATTTATTTTTCATGTGTTCTTTTTGTGTTTGTGATCCTGGGAATGCATGGGTTATGTGACTTGATCTTTGAATTTACCCAGCAGCCCCTGCGGCGCTTAAACTGAAACTGGTTTATCAGAAGCCGACAGTGTAATCTGATGTGGCCACGACCGAATCAATACTAAAAGTTATCAGCAGTTTCCACAAAATTTTTTAGCAGTTTATCGGTTTAGCGTTATAAAAGTTAACTTTCTCAGAAAGCGGAATAATGGTTATCGAAGCTAAGTTTTTGGTTAGCTGTGCCCACGAACCAACTTATGCCCACCACTGAAAACAATAAATCCTACCATCTTGTATCTTAGAGTTAGCAAACAACTAACATTTGAAACCTGGCTTGGGTGTTTTGAGGAGTGGGCGATGGTTTTCAATGATTCGCTTAGGTGTGGTTCTAAAAAAATAGTAAGCATTTCATTTCATGAGTAATCATGGATTAACTGGATCTAAGCCACAGTGGTGTCCAAAGTATTCCAGAAAGAGCCAAGAGGGTGCAGGTTTTCTTTGCAGCCAGTGACTCCAGCAGGTGGACTGAGTTCATCAGTGAAATCACCTGCTGGAGTTTGTGGCTGCAAAGAAAACCTGCACCCTCTTGGCTCTTTCTGGAATACTTTGGACACCACTGATCGAAGCTATCAAGCTATCGATAACTGATAAAAGTGTTAACACAGTTAGCATGCAAAACTAAGTAACACGGAAATTTCACCTGATGGAAATACTGGAGCACAGACATCTTAGATGATCCTTTGGAGCAATTAACCACACAACAAGTCATATTATTACAGATATATTGTAATAAAACTAGTGCGCTGCCCGTGCTAATCCGTGGGCTCTAGATTGGGTAGTGTTTATAAAATAGGTATCTATGGGAACCAAAATGTTAGATTTAACCTCACAGTCATTTGATGATACAATTTTAGATGAATATCATCATGCATCATCAAAAAAAAAAAAAAAAAAACCCTGCCTATAAACCAGTAATTATAATAAAACCCATTATTCATACATTTTCACTTTTTCCTTCCTCCAAATAAGGGTCACGGGATGTGGGGTAGCGTGTCAGCACTCATAGGACATAAGGGGGAGGGGTACACACTGAACAGGATGCCAGATTATCGCAGGGCCACGTATAGACAGGCAAACTCTGTCACATTGTCACACAAACCTACAGTCAATTTAAAGTTTCCAGTTCACCTAATCTGCATGTCTTTCTCAGTGGAAGCAAGCTGGAGCACCCGGAGGGAACCTACATGAGACTCAACACAGAAAGAGCCAGGTGCGAAGCAATCTCACAACCTTCTTGCAACAATCCAACAGTGCTAACCACTAAGCTACCGTGCTGCCCCAAAACCCATTCAATTCATATCATTAAATAATATTCTGACAAATGTAAACCTCATTGTGTGATTGGGATCATTGCTTCAACAACTTCTCTGATAACTAGTTTCTGAGTAATCCTTCATGCAGTCTCAGGAATGACAGCAAGATTATATATTTCATTTAAAAAACAGAGAGAAAAAAAATCCATTTCAGTGTGACTGGCAGCAGGTTTTGCTACATCTCACTGAGCTTTATGCATTTATCTTCTCTGGTATGAAAAAGAGCTCATAAAGAAATAAGTGGCTGTAAACCTTTAGTTCAGACAGACATAAATAATCAGTGACAGGATGAAAACGAAGTGTTTTGTGCTGCAACTCTGGGGGTGCAGCTTCTGCTGATTATTTTGTTAACTCGGATTTTGCTTTAATTTAAGCAGCTGAGCATGTTTCTTTGATAAATCCCACGAGCAGCAGATTGAATAGTAGTTTAGCTTTTGAATGCATGCCACTGCACACAATCTTTTATTGGTTTTTGCTGTGCTTGGAAGTGGGCCGAGGTTCTTCTTTTGAAGGATTGTGCAAGAGTATTCATATCAGTCGTGACTAAAAATTTTAATTATGAAAGTCCCAGAGTTCACCTAAACTGTAAAAATCAGCTTATCGCAATATTAAGAAAATTTCATTGGTTAAAAATGAATAGAGACAGCCTAGAATGCAAGCTTTTATAGTTGTCACAGGCTGGTTCATAGCCCACGACAAGAAAGAGGGGAGGCAAGGTTTAGGCCAATCAAAAGGATGTTATTGTAAATAATAATTAACTTTAAACAAAAATAAAGACAATGAGGTGCGATGTGTCAATATGTAAGATTATGCAATGCATGAGTGCATGAACATGTATGTTTAAATATGAGTGTAAAACCAAACCAACAAGAACTGAATAAAAAGGTGGTGCCTGTAGGAGCCAACAAAGAGCAGCATCAGAGAATTTTAACAAGCAGACCAGTGCAAGTAAGGTGTTCCAAATTATAATTCACTAATACAAGCAAAGACTGAGAAACAACTTTGGTGTTTGGTTTCTGCATCAAAATAACAAAGGAATCTGAGTTGTATAGGAAAAGGTTTTGCTTCTGGCTCCTGTAGTCAGTTGACCACGAAGTCTGAATTACGTAGTCTGGATTTGAGATGACCTAACAGGTTTCCCATAAGAGTGAGCTTTGCTTGGGTAGCTTTGCACCCCCAGCTTCAGCCATATGATGGTGTTAGATATATTTGTGTGTTTCGCTATTATTTTGTTTGCTTTTCCATTTGTTTGGGTATTACATAATTACTTTAGTTAAATGGTTATATTCTTAGCGTGATATACTTTTATTCTGTTATTTGTCTGAATGTGCATGTCAGACTGGGTTGAACCAGATTTACCACTTAGAACAAAGATTCAGGTTGCAATATGAATCATATTGTCGTTGTCGCACAATGAGAGGGGGCGGGACCTCCCTTGAATGCTCACGGGGATCAATAAGGGAATGATTTTGCAAAATAAGTGTGAAATATCTTGACTTTGTACTTTGTGAGGGACAGTATTAAAGTAAGAACCGCATAGATTTAACAATGGTATTTATTCATTTATTTATTTTAATGGGGAGTGTTTACAGGTCCCATTCATTCAAAAATGTGTTCATGTACATGAGAGGCTTGCTACTCAAGAACATTTTTACAATTCTTTGCAGAAGGCAGCAGGTTTGTTTGCATTTGCTGCGTCACAAATACAACAAGCCAATCACAACCCAGGCCAAACATGCACAGTTCAAATCCAGGGCTGGTGGGTGGGCGTGGTGACAGGAGTGGTTCATTGGCTCCTTTATTTTTCAATATGAGAGTAGGGCAAGATGTTTGCTCAGATGTTTTTGAGATGTTTACTGAAGAATCCTTTATTGAAGAAGATTCTGATCGGCACACAGGAAGGAATATTTTGCAGCTGTCTGAATGACAGCAAAATGAAGCAAAAACTACCCCGCTGGTTTTCTTGAAACTTGGCTTTTAAAATTATGACATGTCAAGGAAGCGCTTGTGGAGTCCAGAGGTTGTTGTACAGAGGTGTTTATTAATGCCAGTATATTTGCAGTATAATGAAAGTCTTTATGGTTCTGGTACGTTTTATCTTTCTGCATGGTTGCGATACTTGGACACTAACCAGTGACTTAAGATAAGACTTTATTGATCTCAGATGTTACGTCAGCTCTCAACCTCTTAAGCCCTAGGAGCCTATTTCACCAAATCACATACCCATACATTATGATTTATTTCTCAGCTTGTACAAGGTCAAAAATGCAAAAGATTGGATCAGCTAAAAGACAGGTCCTAGGGGAGGTTGTGGATGCAAAAAAAATTGAAAGTAAATAATACTTGGTAGGAGTAAATGAGCTTTTTTCCCAAAAAATGAATTCCGATTTATATCTTTATATGCTTGGCATTTCAGCTGTGGTTAGTTGATATGTGATTGAAGTGGATACTTTTGTAGAGGAGACTTCGCTTGACATTTTGATGTATAATAAGTGTATGTTGGTGTCAGCATTGGTTAGTTTAATTAGTTTAGTTTAGTTGGTTTAAGAGGTTAATAAACACACAAGATGAGTGCAAGTAGAAGAAAATGTGCATCAAACAGCGTGTGCAATGTGCATCAAACAGCGTGTGCAAAGATAAGCAATAATAATAATGATAATACTTGTAAAAATACAAGTATTATTTATTATTATAGTGTCCACATATTCCTGTTAGGTTCCAGATATAAATCAGGAAGCAAACGGCATCTGAAGCCGCAAAAAGGGGCAGAGCTGAAGCTGGTAATGACCTTGCCATTGGTGACACCTCTTCAAGGGATGGAAAATTTTGTCGCCTGCTTGCTGCAGTGAGCTTTAGGATCAGAAATCTGGAACAGATCTGCATCTGTATTTGGTACAAGTCTAATGCTGTCAGCTTGTAGCAGCGTTCCCAGCATGCTGCAGATGGCACAACTGGGTTTCCAATGACTTCTATCGGTGTCGAAATTTTGAACAGTCCAAAATATTGTTCCCGATTGTCCCACTAATCCCGATAGTCCAGATAGTGTCCGGCACACACCAGAATGACCATGTATGCTTGCAGATGCGCTCGGCTGAGTTCTCAATTGTCCTATGAGTTTACCGTTTTGTAATTTTTTTTGGGAACCCAACCACAACCGAGCCAGACACATGTGGACAGGGGGTTAAAATGACAAGTAAATGATGTCTTTGGCACTTGGTGTCTACAGCGAATCCTTTGGTATTGCTGGAATGGCTTTGTGTCAATGGCCTTTCATGGCTCACTTGGAGTACCTTTCTGATACACAAAGGTGCCATGGTCCACACTTTGGGAACTATTCCTTCTGTGTTACAGATATTTTTAATCTTTTGTTTCTATATTCAAAAATAAGAAAGAAGAATAATAAAGGAGAAAATCTGCTAATACAAAGCATCAATGTTGACGTTTCAACACAATTTTGGCGCATTTTTACATAGTTGTATTTCATTCCATTTGCATTGTGCATTGTACCAAACTCTGCAGCACACCCCGTATCACATTATTCAGGCTGTTATGTTCCAAAGATTTTGAAGTGCTTGATGAGGCTGACTTACTGTCAGTTCAAAGTAATATCTATGCTGCACATCTAATCAAGGAAATCTTTGCTCGTTTGGTAGAAGAATCTTGCAATCAGACCTGAAGGGAAATGACTTTAGTGTTCTATTTATGCAGGACGATGATGTCCTGGGGCACTGCTGTGATTTATAATTCCGGAGGTTGTCTGTGTCCTTAATTTTGTGTGAATGAGACATGTTCATAATGGTTAAATAAAAATTCCACTTCAAAGTACTTGTCTGACTGCACCAAAGGTCAAACTATTTTGAAAATAACAGCAACTAATAACTGATAAAATGACCAGTTTGTGATTAATATCTGCAGTTTGAACCCCTTTGTTGATTTTAATTGATGATAATGCTTCATTACATGATGGAATGTCCCACAGCTTATCACCACGGTTACTGTCACTGATGTTGTGTAATGATAGCGCTGTATTTTTAGTTCTGAGGCGATGCTGATGAATACTGTGAGTCAGAAAAATCCTTCAGGGCGACTATGACGTGAGCAATGTGACCTTTGCTAAGCTGAGAAAACACACACACACACACACTGCAGCAGCTGACTTTGCTGATTGTTGCATCTTCAGCCACAGATTGGTGACCTAATCAGTGAGATCAGATGGTGCAGTGGTTTGCAGGAAGAAAACTCTTCACATTCTTTGCTCTTTGTGCTCAACTGTATGCATTTAATCATGGTCCAAAAAGTACTGAAGACAACACACACACACCCCTCCCCCCCCAACTGACCTAGACCAACCTTCCAGCTACTTAATTGCATTTCTTCAATGGGGCAGCATTTGATTGACTGGATGTCATGAACCCATGAAATTGGGCCAAAACAGTCGGCGACAAAAAAGTTGCCGAAGGAGAGGCAACTCCCTATGGAGCCATACGACTGGACTATGTACACTGATGGGTCGAAGAAGGGTACAGACAATATAGCTTATTGGGGCTATATTCTGAAGTATCAAGATAAGGAGAAATATCGTCAAAAAGGTCAAACGCCAGGGAGTGCCCAAGCCAGAGAAGTTACAGCAATACTGGAAGGACTCTTGGAGTTAAACAAGAGGAGAATAAAAAGGGCTAAAGTGATTACAGACAGTCATTACTGCATACAAGCCCTGAAAGAGGACTTATCCATTTGGGAAGAAAATGGATTCGAGGGAGCTAAGGGGAAGGCTGTAGCTCATATGGATTTGTGGAGGAAAATAGCCGAGTTGAGGCTAACAATGGACTTAGATGTGGTACATCAGAAGGCCCATGTAAAAGAAGGAGCACATTGGAGTGGGAACGAAGAAATGGACCGCTATGTGCAGCTGAGAAAAGTCGTCGTTGTCGGGATCGAGAAGTGGGAACAGACACCCAAGGGAAGGGTAGTTCCAAAAGAGTCCGTGAAAGAGGTGGTGCTGGCCATATATGAAGCGCTTGGCCATGCAGGCACCATTCCCACATGGAAAGAGCTGGAGAAGCTGCAACTGTGGATTCCGAGAAACCAAGTCTGCCGAGTCCTCAAAGACTGTGAAGTATGTGGTCGATACAATGCAGGATGACGAGGACAAAGGGTGGATGGTTTCACCATAAAGAGTACTGTTCCATGGGGATCAGTATGCATGGATGTTGCCAGGCCCATGGGGGTGACCGGTAAGAAAGGAGAAAAGTATCTGTTGGTGCTTGTGGACTCTATGTCGGGCTATGTGACTGTTAAGCCTGTGAGAAAAGCCAACGGCAGCAGTGTGATCAGCATGTTGGATCAAGTGTGTTCAAATCTGGGGATACCTAGGGAGCTGAGAACGGACAATGGGACACATTTCCGTAATGCTCAGGTTGACCAGTGGTGCCAGGAAAATGGAGTAATGAGAATTTACTCGCCCCCATACACCCCCCAAGCAAATGGAGTTGTGGAAAGGGCTATTGGACTGGTGAAAAACTGGATTGGGAAAAATGCTAACACAAGGGAATGGAGTACTAAGGCCCTGGAAATTGGACAGGCCCTGAATGACCGCCATCGTGCTGGCAGGCCCATCCCTTCGCAAGAACTGTACCAACGCCCATTTTCGACATCGGAAGTGGAGTCAGATTAAAAAGGATGGAGAACCAGAACCAAAGATCCCATTTAAGGTTGGACAGAAGGTGTGGGTGAGAGCTCGAGATCACCTAACCAACACTGCTGTTAAACATGAGTTCAAGCAAATACTTCACAAGCCGGTGAAGGTTTTGGATGCACTTGTATGTGGGTTATGCCGACTAACCCAGTTGCCAAGAATAATCTTTTACACCCAGTGGGACATACGTGGAGACAATGTGGATATGCAGGTGTGCTCATGCTATTGGAATGGACATGCGATCGAGTATTGCCTGGTGTGTAAAGCAAGAACTCATATGGGAAGACTACTGCATGTGGCAAAAGCAGAAGGATGGCAAGTGAGAAGGTTTTTGGACCCCCTGAGGACCTTTCACACCGATGAAGCCTGTTGGGCTAATCCTGCAGCAACAGTTGCGCTTGATCAAGCTGAAGGGAATCAAGGCAGCGGTGATGTGAGTCCAACGGCACCAAGTGTCTATTTGATGTTGGAAACAACTAGAGCAGGGGGAAGTGACCAAGCTGCAGGAGGTGGTGAGCGAAAGCCGTCTTTGTTGCATGAAGCTATACATCAAAGTTGGTCCCATGGTCCAGAGTATGGGCAAACTTATGACCCTCCAATAGACAGTGCAAATTCCACTGGTGTTCAGAGTGTATAGAGATCCGGAGCGACCCGGATATACAGACATGATGGGCGGACTGACAGATGATCAACAGCAAAAAGCCCAAGAAGAAGGATGGAATGGCCCTTGGGAATTGACAACTTGGGCCAAATTGATAGAAGAAGTTCTAAAGAACCCAGAAATTCCACTGGAAGATGCAGAAGAGGTGCCACAAGAAAAAGGGGGCAGAGAAACCCTCATGTATTATTTTACCACTGGACTAGACGCCTGGGGAAATAAAGCAGCAAAACCGAAGAAGAAGTCAGCCGAGTACCATGTGACACCCGAAGAATGGGTGAGAAAGAGGAGGATACAATCTATGGGGGGAGTGGCTAGCAGAGCGGACACTCATAGTAGGCCGGACCAAACGATTAAGGTGCGGCTCACAGTGCTGATGGTGTTGGTCCCCTATGTGGGGGTTTACTCTGTCGGAGCACACGTTGACCTCCTGGAGGAACAGCAGCAGTCGTTACACCAACCGACTCAAGGTGAAGAAAAATCAGGAAAGCCTCGGAGTCGCTGGATGTTTCCCTCCATTTTCCGTGGGACAAGGAAGAAGTAAAAAGAAGCGGCTGTTTGCAAAATGTCGCAAGGACCAGATGTAAATAGAGTACCCATTATTAATAATCGAGGAAGACTTGGAACCTACATACAATGTGGCTTTGGTGCTGAGAAACTATACTAAATTGGCCAGAAAAAGATTTTGAGGAAGAAGACTGGGAACTAGCATCTAACGGATATTATGTCTCAAATTTTGAATATAAAAGAGATGCCGACTTAACAGAGACAACAGGACAAAAATTACTTGCTGAACAAGTGCTGAGCGAGGAAAGTCTGCGGCGTTGGTACATAAAAGGACGCCGAAGAATACCCCAATCGGTTCCAAGATGTCCAGATACCTACCCCTGGATATTAAATGTGGTTTACCTACAACTCAACGGCCTGAGATTCACATTGAGATGGGGGATTAATTACGTTGAGCCACTCCAAGGAGTCTATGTTGAAATATACCTTAACCAGTGCTTGATCTGGACGACAAGCCCCAACATGCGACGTCAATTGAACAGACGACTGCAAGACCCAAGATATCATGTTTTAGATAACCAGACATTAAATTTGAGAGTTATCGATCAACCTCGGGCCTGTGTGAGCTGCCTACCCCCAACCATACCAACGATTTTTGTAAATCGAGACTTCTTCTACCTGTACAAAAGAGGAGTCTGGAACTGTTGTCAAGCAAGAAAAATTCAGCTTCAAATTGAGCCTGAGGATCAAGAAGAGAAGCCTATAGTTCCCCTTTATCTAGCCTTATCACAGACCAGGTATTCTGGAAAAGAGTTTTGGCAGCATTGGCAAGATCTATGGAACTATGTACCTCCACATCAGGTACAGAGGATCCCTGAGGGACCCCTCCCTAAACCCGACAGAATAATTGTTACGATGTGGAAGTGGGCGTGGAAAGGAATGGATTCAGAACTTAAGCACCCATCTCCCATCTACACTCATCTCCTTAAGAGACAACGACTATTCCCTGTGGTGCATCTTGGCAGAAAGAGAAGGAGACCAATGGCGGAGTGACAACTCACTCTGAATCATGCTGCAGACCTTCAAACTGGATGAAAATAATGTAAATAGTCACGATCCGGGCTTGGAGGACCATACTTGGACTTACCCTACAAGAAAATATGTTTAAACTGGCCAGAAAAGGATTACAAAGAAAAACGATGGTTGCTGGGAACAGGAGGATACTTTGTAGATAATGACTCATATAAAAGGACTGCTGACCTTGCAGAGCCTGGGATATACACTCCTCTGGAAGCTATCGTGGACAAAGTTGGACAACACTGGAATTGCCCTGGGGTCGGATGGAAGTTTTACCCAATTCCCCGGTGTCCAGACTCATACCCCTGCATCTTGAATGTAGTGCATGTACAGAAAAGGGGCTACAGGTTTAAAATAAGGTGGGGACCTAATTATGTTGATCCATTACAGGGAATGTATGTGGATATTTGGCTTGGATCTTTCCAGCTCTGGACCAACAGTCCCTATATGTTTAAAAGACTTCAACTACAAGAGGCACGTTCAACTTTTTATTTGATTGAAAACCAAACTTTGCCAATATGCACGACAGTACAGCACCTTTACATCGAGAAAGGTGGAAGTCTCCCACCTATTAGAAGTGGATGGCGAACCAGGGTACTAGTGGGGCTTTGGCAACCCCCAAAGGCTATACTGATACAACTTAGCATAAAGTCGGGAAGAGGACTATTTCGGAGATCAACTCCTCTGTACTCTGTGATGGCGCAGTATGTCTACAGTGGAACGGCATATTGGGATGCCTATGAGGATATCTTGTACCTACGTAGAGAATTGAATCCTGCATCTTCACAATGTTTCTACACACCCCAGGGACCACCGCCTGAAATGAAGGAGGTGACAGTCGTCACTTGGAAATGGGCGTGGCGAGGACTAGATATTAGACTCCCATGGCCATCTCCCTTGTTAGTTACCCTTCTTCAGCAACGAGCATCAAGCGTCTCTGTTGGGAGCATGAGACAAACAACAGCACCTAAGATCATCTATCTCCGAGATGGAAGAACCACGGGAAGGCAGCGTGATCACCACGCAACCTCAAAGAATCAACGAAAGACCAAGAGAAGAGGAGCTTGGCATAGAAATGCCACTGCTGCAACGACCCCAAAAGCTGGAGCCGCTGCCACCAGTACCAAGTGAATTCTACTATGAAAATGTTGGAAGAAAGCAGCAGCAACAAAGCCAGCCGTGGAAGAAAAAGTGCCTCCAGTGTTGGAGTTGGATGGCCAGACTTACAGCATTATTAGTCGGCATTGCTGTACTTCTGGCTATCCTGTACCACTATGGTAGTATGCCCTGGACCATAACCCATATCAGGGTCCAGTACGCAACAACTAAAACTTTCCAACAGACATGTTGGGGAGTTGAATCAAGAAACACCTACATGATATGGGACCAGAATTCTACAGAGAAATGGGCAAAGATGAAGAACCTAACCCAGCAGATGCTAAAGAATAAGTGGCTGCAATACTTGAACGACAGTGGGGAATTTCCAACCGTCACCACCAATTACAACCTGACCACCAGAGCAGACATCCTTCAAAACCTACAAGTGAGGGACCAAGAGATTATCGTGGCAACCATCTTACGGTTAAAACAAAGAGAGCGAAGAGAAGTAGGCTGTACTTGGATAAGACCTGAACCTGGCGAGCCAGCCTGGTATTGCTCATGGGGATGCAGAGTACTGCTGGGCTATCGAGCAGGATATTGGGAAAAAGAAGCTGTTTTTCCAGCATTACCAAGACATGATGTTTGCAGAATGATAATGCCTACCTGGAAACATTGGGGTAATTATAACCTCACCTGTGACAACACCCGCAGCAGAGTATCGAAAGTGGATACTACATCTACAATAGTCCCTCCGTTGAACAACGCTACCGGCATGGGAGCAGGGATACCATATTCCAAACCAATTTTTCCAGCATTACCAAGACATGATGTTTGCAGAATGATAATGCCTACCTGGAAACATTGGGGTAATTATAACCTCACCTGTGACAACACCCGCAGCAGAGTATCGAAAGTGGATACTACATCTACAATAGTCCCTCCGTTGAACAACGCTACCGGCATGGGAGCAGGGATACCATATTCCAAACCAACCGCCATCTCACCAGCAGGATTGGTGGGATCCACAAAGATATCACCAACACAGGGAAAAACCAAACCACTCCCTACATCGCCAACACAAGATACCCAGCAAGTATTAGAATCAAAAGTTAAAAGTATTGATAACGCGGCTAAAAATAGATGGAAGAAGATTCATGATTATTGTGTAAAAGAAAAAGTAGCAAAATTAGATAGATGTTATTGGAATCGACCTATTGGATGTAAATCTCAAAATTACATGGTGCTTGCACCAGTTATCGATTTGATAAATAGGATTACTTGCAAACAGAAACAGGAGGCAAAACATGATGAACGGCTTAACGACACCTTTCCGTGGGTCTGGAGCGTTCCACTGATACATTTTGAGGGGAATTTTCCAAGGGGATACACGTGGACTGGGCATAGTTTGCGGGGTCCACATAAAGCAAAATTCTATGTGCAAAAACTACCAAAGCCTGATGAGCTAAGGTCAGTACCTCAGGAAGATTTTAGCAAAATTGATCAATGCGTGACAAATAAAATCTATGGAAGCTTACATGAGACAGAATACCATAATAATTTGGCTGAAGGTTCTGGTAAATCCCCCCGATGTCCCATAGACCAAATTAAGACAGGGAATTGGCTAAGATGGGTATATAACTGTACAAAGTTGTTACAGATTCCAACCATTAAGGGGACCCTTCAAGCATGGCAGGAAGGAGTTAGACGTAGTAAGGACGTCACTTGGTGGGGAATGGAGAAATATGAAGTTGAAGATTGGGTATTCCCCTGTTTGGATCAAAGTAATAATTATTGGGTTAAATATCAATACATCGCCACAGTCTACTCCAGCGACAGAGCTACTTGGTCCAGTGTAATCTGGAGACCAAACCCTTATGTTACGCCACGGCCCTGGAAAATAATTTGTAATAGACGTAATACCACATGCACGATAAGCCTTGCCCGCCAAAATTGTAGAAATGTTCCTGGCTGGGAAGAATATTGTGATGCTTACTATGACGGCGAGTATGACACTTACGGCCATCAAACAGTTTGGGAGAAGAACAGTGCTGGCGTATGGATAAGAGCTTTTCCACCCAACGTTGGATGTGCCAAGGCTGTCCTGGGACATGGTATGTCAAAAAGGAAGCAGGTCCTAGGCCACATAGTGCCATTTGTTGGTGATGCTTTGATAATGCTTGAGGAAGGATACGCCTTCAAGAAAAGTCTATGCGAAGGACAAGAAATTGTAGGTTACGAATGGTTGGGACCCAATCAGATTTACAATAATGGTACGTGTGAATCGCCTGCAGAACATTGGTTGAGCTGTGGAAAAGGAAGAGGTCGGCATGAATGTTCTTGGTGGGAAAGAACGCAAATAATAGCTGGAGGAATCATCACCACTTTCGCTGCAGAGACCGGAGAAGTCATTAAAGAAGGTCTCGAAGTGGTGACTGGTTGGATTGGACATTTGTTTGGATATCTTTGGCCCTATCTGTTAATCAATCAATCAATTTTTTTTATATAGCGCCAAATCACAACAAACAGTTGCCCCAAGGCGCTTTATATTGTAAGGCAAGGCCATACAATAATTATGTAAAACCCCAACGGTCAAAACGACCCCCTGTGAGCAAGCACTTGGCTACAGTGGGAAGGAAAAACTCCCTTTTAACAGGAAGAAACCTCCAGCAGAACCAGGCTCAGGGAGGGGCAGTCTTCTGCTGGGACTGGTTGGGGCTGAGGGAGAGAACCAGGAAAAAGACATGCTGTGGAGGGGAGCAGAGATCGATCACTAATGATTAAATGCAGAGTGGTGCATACAGAGCAAAAAGAGAAAGAAACAGTGCATCATGGGAACCCCCCAGCAGTCTACGTCTATAGCAGCATAACTAAGGGATGGTTCAGGGTCACCTGATCCAGCCCTAACTATAAGCTTTAGCAAAAAGGAAAGTTTTAAGCCTAATCTTAAAAGTAGAGAGGGTGTCTGTCTCCCTGATCTGAATTGGGAGCTGGGTCCACAGGAGAGGAGCCTGAAAGCTGAAGGCTCTGCCTCCCATTCTACTCTTACAAACCCTAGGAACTACAAGTAAACCTGCAGTCTGAGAGCGAAGCACTCTATTGGGGTGATATGGTACTACGAGGTCCCTAAGATAAGATGGGACCTGGTTATTCAAAACCTTATAAGTAAGAAGAAGAATTTTAAATTCTATTCTAGAATTAACAGGAAGCCAATGAAGAGAGGCCAATATGGGTGAGATATGCTGGATATAAGATGTATTCATTGTCAAGCCACCCTGGAACAAGCGCTCTACTTCTGGGAGATAACACCGACTCTGTGGTGCCCGACATGTTACGGCAACAACTGCCCTGTTCAAGTGGCACGGGGAATAGTGGGACGGAAGGATACTTCTTTTCTGCCCCAGGTACCCACAGAAGCATACCTAAAAATGAGGTCGAGGCAGACGTGATTTGGCATTCACTTTTGGTTGATCAAATATGAGCTGACACTATAGTGTCACCAGAGGGATATATGTATTGCCCCGTGTTTACCAAAATGTGGATGTATCCTATGGGAATTCTCCACAGCTCATCTTGCCGATGGCCGGATCGTGGCCATTGGTCCTTCATTACCACCAGTTCCACGTTCATCTCCACAGCGCACTGCGGAGGTTGGGGTGCAAACCGAGGACATGAACTGGTGTTTGGAGGCCCTCACGCATGTGTTCCTGGATGAACACATTTAACAGCCCGAGCCTGAGGATATTCTTGCTGAAGCTTCACCTCAAACGAAGGATACATCACCGCGGCCATCTACACCAGTTACATCGTGTTATACACCCGTCACCCCCACTTCACCATGCGCACCATCGTTCCCTGACGGCGTATCATCTCAGGAATATGAGGCAACTCCGTCTCCATTGGGATTACCATCACAATCACCACTACTGGACGAGCAGCCTTCTGACGGCGACGGCAATCTACAGGTGGGCGGAGAGGAGTACGTGGTGCTGGATGAGTGTCGTTCAACTCCAGCTCCTCCTGTTCTGTCTCCAATGGTGGATGAAAAAGAAGTGCTCACCCTTCACCCTGTCGACGAGGAGGAGGATGTTTTTATGGAGGTATAGAGAGATCGGCAGAGCTTCAAGTCATGGAGGGGGTGTCAGGAAAGATGACTTTAAGCTTGCTTTCAGCTTGTTTTCATCTTGGAATATAATACGTGCCATGGGATTAATATACATGCTGTTGGATTAAACTGCACAGTGTTTGGTACCTTACAGGAGTAAGTGAGGTCATACCGGACTTTTCCATTGCAAATGGGGAGGCCCACGGAATGAACTCGGTGGTGAAGACGATGGAATATGTCTAAGAATGATTCTAACATGACAAGTATGATCAAATGAAGTATTAATGTGTTAAAATTAAGAGTTGATTAGAAAAAGTATGTTACAAATAAGTGAAATGAATGATTATATGAGTTGTTTTTCATAAAGAGTGCAGAGTCAGAGAAAAAGAGGAAGTGAAGAAGATGTCGCAAGCAGGGCAAGTAAAGCTGATGTTAAACAACTGATCAAATGATTAAAATGTTAGTAAAATATGAAATGAATAATAAGGAATGAAAATGTTTGTATACGACCATATGAATTGTTTTTATGTGAAAGAGAGTTGTAATGTGATTTTGAAGAAATGATTTAAAAGAATGAATTCTCAGAAAAGCTGAAGTGTTAACAGAAAAGAGGAACTTGAGAAATAAGTTACTGGCAAGGGCTGCGGAGATTTCCAGTAAGCAGAGGGAGAAGGGAGGAGGTTTTGAGTCAACAGCGTCCCCATGGTAACCAAGATCATCTGAGGACAACAAGAGTCAAGCACATATATAAACTGTGAAACACCAGAAAACGGGGTTATTCTTCCAGGGAGAGGTGCTGTTGGCACTACTCCCCTGCTACGAGGAGATCACAAGACTTGACCATCTTGTGAGCAGCAATTGGAATCGTGGAGTGAGAGGATTGGAGCCATAAAAGATCATTTGAGAGAGATTTCAACTCCCACTCAGGCCATCCAGTCACAGAGTAGCAGAACAACGGAGAGTAACCACTGGCCTTAAGTCTGAGTGGGGAATGTTCAACGATTTCTCTCTCAAGGAACATCACCGCATACCAGAATGGATTAGAACAACTTTTGGTTGATTGAAGACGGAATAAATTCTTATGTGGATTAACTTCCTGAAGGATTACAACATCACACAAGGATCGTGGTGAGCTAACGATTAATAGCTGATGAAGAGGAAATCAAGTTCATCGAGCTGGGGACCCTAACCTCAAAAACCTCCTTCCCTCACTCCTAGAAAAAACTGTTAAGAAGTCAATCCAGTCTCAGTCAAAGTAAGATCAGACAGAAATATTGAATTAAAAACAAAAATCTCTGCCAATCATTATTCTAATTATACGTGAATTACTGTTGTGAAATTATCACCATATAATCCATGTTGATTATGTTATTGGCACTTGCAAAACCTGCAATAAATTTCCAAGCATGCAGTTAAAGTGTTAAGGCTCGGACATTGGATTATTGATGCTTCTTAAGGTGTAAAAGTTAAAGTTTACTGGGCGTACAACATCAAAAGGCTCTAAAAGGTTAGACTGGTTTTTAATGAAAATAACACATCCTGGGGACTCGCTGTACGAGTCACTAAATTCAAAATCTAGCAACATTCCAAGAGCCCTGATCCATAAGAGGAGAGCTGCCATTAACGGGCGTGGCCGGTTCGTATCCTGGTTCCTGAGAAGGCTATTCGACCGGGGTGCGAGATCAGCTTCAGCGGGGTGGACGTCCGGATGGAGGCAGTGAGCAGCTAGACGAATCTCCTCGCCACCAGCTTGAACAGCCTTTGTGCAGGCCTACCGGGTAATGCCCGTGGAGACACGAAGGTCGGACCCCAGAGACGGAGAGCTGGTTTTGTACACAAACACACTCATCGGAGGGTGAGCGTGTGCCGTGTATATAAAAAAGCGGGATCTGCCCCAAGGCGCTTTATATTGTAAGGCAAAGCCATACAATAATTACGGAAAAACCCCAACGGTCAAAACGACCCCCTATGACCAAGCACTTGGCGACAGTGGGAAGGAAGGATTTCTAGGGGTTGGTAAGGTTAGACCTTACTTGTGTGAAGCGCCTTGAGGCAACTTTGTTGTGATTTGGCGCTATATAAATGAAATAAATTGAATTGAATTGAAGATGGAACCATCCGACTTAACACATTTGTTACACACTTTAAGTTTGGTTTCTTTTGGCAGTTCCCTGCAATTGAACACTCTGTCCCTGAGCCTACCCATAGCACACAAGGCAACTTGAATACACACAGTAATTTCTTTGTCTAACTTGCAGCCATTACTAACGCAGCTGCCAAGATAGTTCAAGTGATCAACTTTTGTCAGCTTTTGTCCATTGATGTAAAAGTCATCCTCTTCCCTGACACTCATTGTTTCTGTTTCCTTGATATTGATTTGAAGACCCATTTTGTGTGATAGGCAATTGTAAGCAGACAAAAGGAGTTGAAGTGAAGCAGCATCATAGAAAAAGATGACAATATCATGAGTGCACTGGGCTTCTCTTATGTATCTGGTAAATACTTTGATTTTGGATTTCAAACACCAAAGATCAAATAGGTCACCATCATATCTGAAGAGGACCTTGATACCATGCATAGGACATTTGTTCTTAAAAGCAAGGAAGAGCAGTACAGCAGCATATATACCAAAGAGAGTAGGGGCGAGCTTGCAACCTTTACACTACTGTTTTACTCAATGGGCTCAAATAGCTCTCCATCAATAATCTGTCTTGTGTGTACATCCGAATATTGCTTCTCGATTACACAACCAAGTTTGGCAGGGCTGCCCACATTTCCTCTTGAAGAGGAGCTCACGATTTACACAGTCGAAAGCATTGGTGAAGGCATTGTATAAGTTTTGTTGTTGCGCTCTGCAACAGCTATGGAAAAACCAAAAATTAAACTTTAAACCTTCTGAAGAGCTTCCATCTACAATTTCCACTAAATGATGGTGAAAAATATATACTCAACAAAAATATAAATGCAACACTTTTGGTTTTGTTCCCATTTTGTATGAGATGAACTCAAAGATCTAAAACTTTTTCCACATACACAATATCACCATTTCCCTCAAATATTGTTCACAAACCAGTCTAAATCTGTGATAGTGAGCACTTCTCCTTTGCTGAGATAATCCATCCCACCTCACATCCATCCCACCTTGATGGCTTCCATTAAATTCATTCTGAAACTATCTTTTGCTTGGTAGCAGTGACCAGTGAATTTGGTGCTGCATTGAATAAGATGCTTGCTCTCCGTATATTTGCCTGAGTGTGGGATGTGAGGACCGTGAAAGGTTCTGTATCTTTCTGAGGAGATTTGCATAGCATCTACACGTTTGTGTAGTCAGGTGTTAAGCGTCCAGGTTTCTGAAATGTACATCAAAAATCAGTTCAATGACTGTCCTAAGCAGATCAATTTTAACCTCGTTTGAGAGATTTAATCACCATATTTGGGCCATCCTATTGCATGCTACCTAAGCCTGTGCCTTGTGGGACTTAAAGTCATTCCCAGAGCACATAATCCATGAGCCTAGGTATTTTAAGTCGTAAACATGCTTGATAGGCACACCACATTTAACAGAGATGGAGGAGGAGGAGTTAGTTAGTAGTAGAAATAAATTCTGTCTTGGAGAAGTTGCAATGCAGCCCAATGTGTGCTGTTGAGTCTTCCGGAGCATGTTTGTATCCTACATGGTCAAAAATGTATATTATGATGCCAGAATCATCCATATTGGGCAGGTTTGTGCATATTTATTGCAGTAAGTAATATTTCTATAACTAGATATGGTGGCCATCTTGAAAATGGGAAGCCATCTTAAATGTCAAGTGGCCCATGTGTTTTCCCCAAAAGAATAATGTCTAAGGAGTATTTGTGCCAAATTTGGTGTTTGTATTGCCATTTGAAAGATTCCTCTGAAATATTCTGTTATCTGCTGCACGAGTAGTGGTGCTCAATTTATTAGACAACCAATCAAAGGTACAGTTGCTCAGTGGGCTAAGGAGATGGTTGATCAATAAGACAACCTGGACTTGATTCCCATTCACACTGTCCATCTGTGTTCTTGTCCAAGACACTTCATCTGTATTGTCCCAGTCTACCCAGCTGTTAATGGGTACCAGCCTTGGATGGAAAAGTAATCTGCGTCAGACTGATGTCCAGATCCGCATCTGTGTTAACAATACGTATTGGGGATAAGCACAGGCACCAATGGATCTCAGGGCTGTTATAGGAATTACTTCTTCCCCGATAAAAAGTAACAGAAATAATAAAGAAGATGGTGACCCTGGTGACATCCCTTGGCTTTGTTTGTCCTTGGAACTTTGAGATCAAGAGGTGGCTGGAAACACCACATGAAGTCACTAGACAGAGGCACCACCTACTGATGGTTTGAGATTTGGATGCTAAGCAGTGACAAGGTGACAAATGGATGTCTTTGGTCCTACATCTGGAGGACACATGGGTACTGCTAGAATGACTTTGTGTCAAAAGAACAATTACTTCGGCTCAGATAAGGAGTGGTACTTGCATTGTGAGGAAACATCATTTACAGTATGTTGGTCACATTTCATATTATTCTGGACTTAATCCAGCACACAGGTGCCTCAATGCCGAGGACCCCGACAAGTAGAAAAAGGTCAAGAGGACATTTGTGTGTAACCTGGCTGCAGGATGTAGACTCCTACTTTCAGAAGGTGGGAATGAACAAATTGTCTGAGTGGGCAGTTGTCACCCAGCACCCAGGTCGGTTACGCAGTGTGGATGCAGTGATGCGCGACACCATAGCATGCTCCCCAACTTGACCTGTGTCAATTCTGACTTATTCTTACACCAAAGACGCTATGAGTTTTAAGGGCAAGCAACATGTCCTTCGAGAAATTGTTTCTTTTTAATCTTTTTATGAGTGAAATGTTTTCTGTCATCCCTTCCTTTTGAAACTGAGAAAATGTCATCCCATGGCCCGAATAAACCCCTTTAATTTTTAATCTGCTTTTAATAATACAGTAAGTGAGACACTAGCAAAAGAAAGGATCCAAATACAATTTTATGTCAAGCATGCCCTGCAACTTTCTTTTTATCTTTGGACATTTTAATAAATTTAAAATGCAAGAGACACTTCTGGCCAAGCCTCATAGTTTTTAAATACATGCAATGACACAAACACAAAGAGCGGTTAATCAGAATTCATCTCCATCAAATCTGTGTGGTGTCACAAACTGTGAAGAAAAAAAAAAGATGAATAAAACAAGGCAGATTAAGGCAACATCAACATTTTCTCTGTTGTTCTTTGGTTAAGACTTCATTTGGCTACCAAACCTGATCACAATCCAAAAACCTATTTATGAGTTTTACCACTTGAAACAAACAAAAAACAGCTAACAGGTACAATCAAATTGGCCCCCTTCCCCATCAGTTGGTGGGGTATCTGACAGAAACCTGAAACTCATATAATATTAATCCTTTTGTGGTTTGGATGGATGTATGCAATATGTCCATTTTTCCATCTGAATAAAATTGGCTGAGTCGTGATGGCCTATCTGTCAGAGCAACTTTGTTTCTGCCTCCAAGGAGGTCACCTAATCACATTCGTTTACATTTGTGAGTAAAATTGGTTTTCAGTTGATCCCCAGGAACAAGTGGAATAACAGTCATATCAAGAGGAAGAATGATATTTCTTTTTTTTTAATGGGGAGTTCCTGTATAATTTCTTTACTTTCATTTAAATAGTGGGATGGGGTATTTTTCCAACATCTGAGCCAACAAAAAATGAAAATAGCAATATTAATGAAACCTGCGAGTCATAAAGCTTATGGATGCTTATTCAACAGTGTTGCTATTTTTGGAATTGAATGCAGATTTTGATACAGTGGATTGCGATGCATTGTTGAAGAGACTTGATCATTTCTTTGGCATCTCATGGTTCAGGTCGTAGCTGTCAGGCAGAAGCTTTATGTTGTTAATAAAATGATGTCAGAATTTTCTGCAGTGAAATATGGGGTGCCTCTGGGATCAGTTCTTACCTCACTGCCATTTTCCTTATACACACCACTTGGTCGAATTATACAGTATCTATCATTACTATGCTTAGGATTTTGGAATTTATTTATTTAAACCATACACTAAAATTTACAGAAAAATTAAAAACTAAGAAGGCAGTGCCCAAGAATAACTGAGCCGTCATTCATGTCAAAATGCCTGAAATGGCACAGTGGTGTAGTGGTTAGCACCAGTGGTGGGCAAAGCTAACCAAAAAGTTAGCTTCGATAACCATTAATCCACTAACTTTTCAGTTAGTGGATTAACGGTTATCGAAGCTAAACCGATAAACCCCTACAAAAATTTGCAGAAGTTACTGCTAAGAGCTAAACCCATAACTTTCAGTATTGACTCCAATACACTGGCAGCTACTGACACAACAACGAGTCAGGGCTTCTGTCTAAGCCTTCTCTCAGCAAAAGAGACTTGGTGACAAGAGAAGAAGAGAAGAAGAAGAGAAGAAGAAAAGAAGAAAAAAAGAGGAAAAAAGAAAATGAGAAAAAAAATCATTTATTTTTCACACCATACAGATTTGCAGCCAGACCATACGAGTCATGCACAGGCAGACAGTTTTGACTGATGGTTAAAATTTTAAACTAACTCCGCTGACAGTTTTCAAAGTTATTAGAAAAGCTAATCTGCTAACAAATACGTTAGCTTCGATAATTAGCAATTAGCAGATTAGCGGAACTGTGCCCACCACTGGTTAGCACTGATGCCTCCCAGCAAGAAGGTCGTGCGATCGCTTCCCGCCCTTTCTGTGTGGAATTTGCATGCTCTCCTCATGTCTGAGTGGGTCTTCTCTGGGTCACTGTAATTTGGATGGGTTAAATGCAAATTTTGTTGTATGAATGTACAATGACAATAAAGGAAATTATTATATATTATTATTATATAAACTCTGAAGGCTTTATACAATATAGATAAGGTTTCTGTGGCTCAAACTCAAGAAGATTAGGCATAGTGCAACTTTTCTCTGTTGCATCACCAATTTTACCAGCAAAGCAGCATGCAAGTGGCGTGAGCTTGCTCATGGTACAGGGAGTCCCAAACAGGAAGTGCCAAATTTTTAGTCCACAGTGAAACAGGAAATGTCAAATGTTGAAAACTTCTTGGATCCACACTTTCTGGATTGACAATAGAGGAGATCTTGTGGGATCTGGCGGGAATTCAGTGGAAAGCTGACACTGAAACAGGAAGTGCCAAATTTTGAGCTCACAGTGAACCAGGAAATGTCAAATGTTGAACACTTCCTGGAGCAACAGCAGAGGATAGTAACCTGTTTTCATTATGTTGTTTTTGCACTGTTATGTTTATCCACTGTAAGGTTTTTGTGTAACTTTGTTTGTCTCAATTTAAAAAAGAAAATAAAATTTCAAAAAAGAGAAAGAGGAGATCTCGTGTGAATAGAGGAGATCTCACTGGAGTTCAGTGCACAGTTCTCGTGTGAATAGAGGAGATCTCACTGGAATTCAGTGCACAGTTCACACTGAAACAGGAAATGCGAAATGTTGAGTCAATATTGAATTCGGGAACGCTAAAGTGAGATTCAGTGTGCACGTTGAGAGCGTGAGGTCAGACAGTGACTATTTACTACATAAATTGCATAAACGTTTTTCGCAATGCTAATGCTCCCCAGAAGTATTTACTGAAAATAAAGTGTGAACGACCTAAATGAGATAGTGAGGACTTTCCAGGGATGTGAGAGGCTAATAAAAAAAAGCTTAAAATGGCGGGGGGGTTAAGAGGGCCGTAGATGGGGGGGGGGGGTCTGAGGGGGTAAAGCTCCCCTGAAGCTGTAGGTTTTTAGCCATGCTAATGCTCCCCAGAAGCATTTAGTGAAAAAAGTCTGAAGGACCTAAATGACGTGGTGAGATGCTGAAAAACTTTGCTCATTCATGTCTGCAACATGTACATATTAAACCATGATCAGCAGCGTAATTTGTTGTTGTTTCACTGGATAGCAGAGATGGGACAAAGTCATCGTCAAGTCATTTTCAAGTCATCAATCTGCAAGTCCCAAGTCAAGTCTGAAGTTAGCTTGCAAACAAATGGTGGTCATTACGACTTCAGACTTGACTTGCTGATTCATGACTTGAGAGTGACTTGATGGTGACTTTGTCCCACCTCTGCCAGATAGTAAATTCAATTTATTAAAATATTTAAATAGCCTATTATACATATATTTTTCTAAGATTTGATTGAAATGGATGAAACGAGAAATGGGTCTGTAATTTGAAACAAGGCGTGAACCAGATTTGAGAATGAAAGTGACACAAGCAATTTTAAATAAGTCAGGAACAGTACCAGAAAGGAAAGAAAGATTACACTAAAGCTCCAGAGGCACTGCAATAACCACATTCAACAATTTAAGTTGCGAGACAGTAATACTAAATGGTCTACAAGCTTTTTCCAACCTAAGTCCCCAAATTTTTGTATGTATTTGTATTTCTTCTGTGGTTATAGGACCAATTAGAAAACTATTACAGGAGGTGGTAAGAATTCAGAAAATGAAACACTAGTCTTTGGTATCGAAAGGCTAATGCTTTTTTCCCCACATTTGCAAAAAAACAACAACAACAAAAAAAAAAACCAAATATTAAACTCATTTGCTATCTCATGCATCTGTAAGAACCTTATTGGAAAGGATAATAATTTTTGAAGGCGCCAAATGGGGCTTTGATTTCAGAATTATGATTTCCCAAATACCTTTCCATATACTCTTCGTATTGAATTTATTAAGCATAAAATAAGTTTCATATATATATATATATATATATATGTATATATATATATATATATATATATATATATATATATATATATATTTATTTATTTTTTTTTTTACTGATGTTCATTAAATGATTTAGCTTGTTTCTATAAACTTTATATTTGCAAACAACATTGATTTCTAAATTTAATAAATTTTCTGTATAATTTGTTCTTATGATTAATTGAGGTTTTGAGGCCTGAGGAAGTCCAGGGTTTAGATTTAAATTTTTTTTCCTTCTTTGAAAGCTTTTTCAAATGAACATTAGCATTAATAACCTCACTAGATTTGCTGGGAAACTGGAAAAATTTCATTAACATTATTCATACAATAAAACTGGAAAGAACAGTCGATTTGTTCGAAATCAGAAATTAAGGCTTGTTCACTGACCTCAGAAAAATCTCTTTTGAAGACTCCTTTGTTATGAAATTGAATATTAATTGAACCAATGCAAAGGAAATTTGGAAGATGGTCTGTTAGATCATAGAGAATATTTCCACTTTGTGTAGAAAAGTCACGTGAATGAACAAATATATTATTAATGAGTGTAGCAGAATGATGAGTTATTCTATTCGGTTGCAATATGTCTGATTGAAAAAAGTAAGATGATAATGTGTTGAGAAATTCACCGGTTTGTAAATGAGAGTCACACTTGATCAAATCCGAATTGTAGTCTGCCATGAAAAAAAAAACAGGAATTAAGATCAGTTCAAATACTATAGTCTAAATTATAGTAGGACTGTAAAAATACAGTCCTGCTCCTCCCACAGAAGATTTAGGTGGCTGAGAAATATAATTGAAGCCAGGTAAAAAAAGTGTTTACATAGTTATCTTTATGTTCTGAGTGCCAGATTTACAGATTATTTACAATTATTGTAAAAGGATGACTCAAAACACTAAGCATATGCTGTAGCTTGTCAATATTTTTTAATTCTTCTAATATTACAGTGCAACAGTGAAGGTGACATGTCAGATAAATTCCATAATTGAAAAGTGAAATTCATGAGGAGAGTAGTACTTAGAATTGAGCTGCCTGGAAATACTTTGATCAAAGTCAAAATCATTAAGCCTAGGCATGTTTGTGATGGCTGAAATAATATGTAAATGAGGTCAATTTGCAAGTTGAGCACGATCAATGTTTGAGGAACACTGACACAAAGTATTTGAATTGAAAGACAAATCTAAGAGCTCAACAATATCAAGATCATGAAAAGGAAAAATACTACGATTACATGACTGACACAGCCAGAGATCATTTGTACACAACAAACAATTGAAATGTTTTAGCAAAAGACCCAAACATTTAAAGTGGCACCATTTCAAACAATAATCACATTCGACAGCTCGGCAGTTACTGCAAATTATTTTTGAGCAAATATGACAAATAGGCCTTGTGGTGTACAGTTAGAATAAAAACTAAGACTAGGTAAATAAATGACTTTAATAAATATGAACTTAGTGGTTATGCAAATTAAACTTATTGCATTTGCTTATTTGTGATAACTGGACTCTGCAAGATGTTGAACTTTCAGCAGTGCCAATGGTACGGTCAAAGCTGCCGAGGCCTCCTTTCCTTTCCCGATCTACAGAGCCCGTCAGCCCATGCACGTTAAGGGGTTGTTGGCTCGTGGCCTTCCATCTCAGATTGTCCAGATCTGAAATGTTTGAAACAGTAATGACTGAATTGATCTTCTTCTTCTGCAGAAATACTCTGTCGTAGGAAGTCCATATGAATGTATAATGTACATCAAGAGTGGCCCTAAAAAGTTCTCTGTTTTGTTCTGTCAGGGACTCACTGATGTAGATATTATTCAAAGCACCACCAAAATTAAGGAGATCTTACATTGTGAAGTTACCTAGCCTCCCTCTTGCTCAGTATATTTTATCCTGCACATCTTGACAAACAAATTTAACAATGATTACCTGTGGATTTTTCGCAATTAAGGATTTAGGTCGAATACAATAACACGTAGCTATATCCGCCACCAAAATCTCAACGCCAACTAAAGTGGCTACCTGACAAACAATTTCTAAAGTATTTTCTTACCTGCTCTAATGTACAGGAATGCCTCAAAACTTGAACTTCTTCAAAACTTCTGCCATATTGTTCAAGGTCATTCAGCTTTCCCAAGATTGTTTTAACTTCAGCTATTAAGCTGTTGAATTCCGATTTCAGATTGTTGTTTTCTAAGGCTAACTTCTTGATTTTTGTTTCCTGCAGAGCAGAGGCTTTGTCAAGATTGTCATACTTTTCACTCAGAAATTCAAGTGAGTTCATAACTGGTGCCAGTTTTTTTGTCCAAGACTTCTTCCATACCCTTCCTTGTTAAATACATGATTAAAATCAGTTAATGAATACTTGTAAGTACAAAATGAAAACTGTTCAGTTAACAAAGGAAATTTGGAAGATAGTCTGTTCGATCATAGAGAACAGTTCCACTTTGTGTAGAAAATTCAAGTGAATTAAAATACAGTAAAACTTGACTAAACAGTCATTGTATAAACCGGATATTCGTGCTCGTTGGACAAAAGCAAAAGTCTCAATGCTTTTGTGTGGTTTTCTGTGTAATAATCATCATATATAACGGATTTTGTATAAATGGATTTTCGCTCACATCGGACAAAACGTTCCGCCCATCACTATTACCCTTAAAAACCCCTCTCATGTACCGGACAGAGCAGTCACAGAGGTATGAAATGCAGTTCAGCCCTGACACTCACCAATTCGAGGAAAGTGGAACCACATTTCTGTGATTAAAAGATGGCCGTTTAGTTTCTTCAAACCGTGTTCAGACATGGACCTAAACGAGGCAGGGCGCAATTCAAGGCCAGTGATTTTTTTACAAAATGCTGTTTGCCTGCACTGTAATATGGTGTTAAGTTTCACACATATCCTTGGATGAGAGGAAACAAAGAGTTTTAGATCACAGCCCTCTGCGTTGCTGCGAACCCTCCCCGCAGTCTGACATGTACCTGCTAAATGACACCGCAAGGGCTGTGATTTCACTTTTCTGCTTTCACTCCTTCCTCTTCCATCATAGTGCACATACTGATTTCATTTTAATCACGGATCAAATGCGTGTGGCAGAAAAGTCTGCAAATATGACCAACTTCACAACACGGAGTCAGAAAAAGACGCTCAAATGAGCCGCAATTCATGGATGAAATTGTATGTACCTTACCACTGGTTTATAGGTTGATGATTGTATAAAAAGGTGGAGCTCGTTAAGGGACAAATTAATCCAGAAAAAGCTGCTGTTCCTGTGGCAAATTGCAATAAGAATCAGCGGAGAACTTTAAAGGGTAATGTGCACATCAATGTCATTGCATGGCCACAAAGCTGGAGAAGCATAAATCAAGCTTTAAGATTTTAAGGTACCACTCTGCAGTGAACTTAAGAGTGACTCATCCAGATGGAATCTTTTCAGTGCACATAATGTCCAAGTGCCGGACATTAAGGCAGGCATTTATTTTTTTTCAAATTAAGTTTTGACCTGGCCATTAAATGAGACAGGTCCTGATTCAGGATTCCCTGTAGATCCTTTGGCACCTGCTGACTGTAACTAATCTGTTACATACACATAATGGATTTTGCCCATTTTATACAAATAACAGATTTTGTCCTTTTTAAACATATAATGGATTTTAATTATAATAGACAAAATTCACTGGTCCACCTGAATCCATTATATGTGAGTTTAACTGTATATTATATATGAGTAGGGGTGTAACGATACACAAAAATCATGGTTCGGTACGTACCTCGGTTCTGAGGTCACAATTCGATTCATTTTCGCTACAGTATGGGAACAAAATGCAAAACCAAAATTTGCTTGTTGTTTAAACCAACAATTTGCAAACCAGCAAAGTGCTGCCTGGTAATAAGTTAAATAAAATGTTCTCAAAGGGATTTTTTTAAAGAGAATTAATGATAAAGAATCCCTTTACTTTTGTACAATTTATTTAATTTTCTGTCTCTTTCTATTAACTGTTCATTTAATGTTTATTAAAATATCATTTTAAACAAAGTTTTGAAAAGTTTTTGTGGGAGACCAAAAAAGTGAGTAAAACCACCTTAAAAATATTTAGAACCACAAATAAACTTGATTTGTGGTTTGTTTATTTATTTTGCCATTAAAATTGGCTATCACTTATTACAATAAAATAACTTCTCAAGGCCAGGGCTTCTCAAAGTCTGGGGACTATTTAATCACAGCGCAGCAAACGAGGTCAGTAGGTTGAGCGAGTCCGAGTGAGGAGGATTGTGGATATCCCTCCGCTCAGCGCTTTCAGGCTGCTGCAGTCAGCGCTGCAGAGGAGGGGGAGACCCGCTGCCACTCGGTGACAACAGAGACTTTTACTTTCAGTCGCCAAACATCAGAAAAGTCTCTGGTAATGCCAGGAAAAGTAGCTAGATTTGTCGCTAGTCGCTTTTGAGAAAATAATTCATCAGGAGGGTTTGGAAAGTCGCCAGATTTAGCGAGAAAGTCGGCAAGCTGGCAACACTGAATGTAAATACATGCATCAAAAACTCACCCGTGCACAGCCCTGTAACAACCTGAATGTCCCGTACCGAAACGGTTCAATACAAATACATGTACCGTTACACCCTTATCAATGAGTGTAGCAGACTGATGACTAATGATGAGTTATGCTGACATTAATTGAAGGGTTGAAGGGACATTAAATGTTATTGACTGCTAGTGCACAGATATGTGCACTCTGAATGACATCATGATATCTTTACTATTTCCACATGAACTGGATTAAGTCAAAATCTGCTTTATCTCAGGTTCTGCAGTATGTTCCCCCAAGAGGAGACACCACCTTAGAGGATCATACATATAGATCTTTTAACATTTTAGTTTATGGGACCTTTAATATCTACACAGTGGTATTACCACAGCTAACACCATCAGTCACACCAGTGAATGCCACAGGAGATTTTAAACAACAGAGTTTGTGGATCTGTTTAACAGCATAACAGATTGATGTCTCATTAGAAAGACTGAGTGTTCAGTATTACAGTATCACAGGACATAATAGAGGCTGGGAGGGTAATGGGACACAGCGCAATCATCATGTTGATCATATTTTGAAGTCATCTCCTTTGTGCCCCAAATTCAATTATAGTGGAGAACATACTAGAAAAGACAGAATGATTGATGAAGTGAAAACTCACATGTAGTGCAATTATATACAAAATGAAAAACAATGTGGGACCATATGTACCATGTATTTTTTTTAACAACCAATTTTGACTGGGTTTACAGTTTTGAAGGATTCAAAGGCACTCTGACTTTAGACAAAGAGATCAACATCCAACTCAGAGGATATGCATGGAGCCAGAGTCAGGTTCTGAGCCTACATGGGTCATAGCAAGAGTACAGCATTGGATAGTTAGATTGTTTCTGCTCTGAGAAGCCATTTATTGCATTATGGTGGTGATCCAAAGTGGTCACAATATGTTTTCTTCAACATACTTTAAGACATCATAAAATTGTTGGAGGGGGAGGAGAGATTTTAATGGTTAGCCACTACCTTTGGCAGAGTTATCAGTTATTTGTAATGTACACTGTTCATTTGCTTCTGATTTAAAGTAAACTGATTTTGCTCACAGATTAAGGCAATGGTCAAAAAATTTAATTGTCATGTCTTCTCCAAATCAAATCAAACATTTAGATTCATCACCATGAGAAGAACAGCACCCCCTGCTGGAAAAGCAGGTGTCACACCAACTCCTGAACGCCAATGAAATGGCGAAACGAAAGACTTTGTTTAATTCCGAATGGTCGAAAGAGTATGGATTGATCTCCAAAAGCAGAAAGGACAACCTCCATGCTTATTGCACTGTGTCATAGTGATGTGGATGTAAGCAGCAGGTAAAGATAAAGGGGGGCATCGACTGACATGTTTGTACAGACAATCGGAGCAACAATCGATGCGCGAGCGCATCTTCACTTTTTTCTTTTTTCCGTGAAGCCACATCACCCCAAGATGACAAAATTTCTGCTGCAGAACTTTGGAAAGTTTATTACGCTGTCAAGCACTACCAGTCATACAGGTGTGTCGACTGGAATTAAAGTTAACCAAGACATCGATAATGACTCTTCAACAGCTAAGGTGGTAGGTAACCTGTGGAAAAACAAAGGCTAAAGCTTTATGTGAAAATGTCTTAGCACCCTACTCCATCCATGCACATGTGGACAACATCAAAGAAAATAAACTGCATTATTCACTGGCAACTGATGCATCAAACAAAGGTACAATCAAGTGTTTTCCTATAGTACCTCTTTGTTCAGTAAACCAGAGTCATGTTATGTATTGGGTTTAATGTTATTTTTGAGTTTTTATGTGGATTTTGTTCAGTCTTGCCCTCCTTTTCGTTGTTATGGAAATGGCCACCCTAACAGCACCCCCAATCAAATCCTCTTCTCACAGCCATGTTTAGATTGTGAAAAATACATATTTCTTTACGCTTCTCATTTTTACAATTTCAGAAAAAGACTTAACTCAAAATTATTCAAATAATGATATATGCTAACTAGATGCTTGATAGCTAACACCTAGCTAGCTGCTCAGACAAAGACAGACAGAGACAAACAAACAGTATTGCTAACTAGCTAGGTAAAGATCTTAACTTTTGCATGGAGTCAAGGAAACTTGCTGTTTTTGGTTCCTGTCAAACCAAATGAAAAAATTATGAGACAAAAATAGCACTGTGTTTTTGTTTGTACACCTTTCTATGTAGATCTGAAAACAGTGATCTTCAGCAAGTCAACCTGCTCCAACTAATGAGGGGAATTGGAGAAGTAAAATGTCAAACAGTTGTATGATTTAAGTGGGACTGAATGGGAGAGCAGTGACACTGTTGAGGCATTTCATCATTTTCACTCACAAGTTGGATTTCACTCTCATACACACCACACGTAGCTGCTAATAAGCATCACTCTTCCAAACTGTGATTCTGGCTGCATCAAGTGCCGGCTGCCAAACGGGAGCCAGAAACTACAAGCTATTTTTTGTTTGTTTTTGTTTTTTGCATACACTCACCTCCTTCTCACCGCAGATATTACTGATGATGGAGTTCGAGGCCGGACTGGCAGAGGGGCCGAGGACTGCCACCACGCCTTTAGACATAATCTGGCACACTAAGAGAGAGAGAGAGAGATCAAGGAGAAGGAAAGCAGAAATAAGTGTCTTATTTCCTGAAAAATCTGATGGCCATTTTATTTTCATGTCCCTCTGCAGCCAGATCTTAAGGAATGACCACGCTGATTATCTCAAACCTTTGAATAGATAGCAACCTGAACCAGCACATTCAAGGTCTGAAAGGAACCTGAAACTACATGTTGTGGTGAAATGAGCAAAAGGCCAATTTCATTTGTCCATTTGTTCTGCCTATGACAGTTTAATAGCATGAGGAACAAAGTGATAATCAGATTTCTACATAGAAACGAGATGTTCAAAGCCTGAAAGCTCAAAGCGGTGCCTCAGAGGCCAACAATCCAGCCCAGTAGCAGCATCGCAGATCCATTTGGGGCCGCGGTTCCTCACAGGTCAGCAACCCAGCCCCGCAGCAGCGTCGGAGGCCCAACCCAGCCCCGTGGCAGCGTCGAAGATCCATCCGGGCCCGCGGTTCCTTGGAGGCCGGCAATCCTGCTCAGCGGCAGCGTTGGAGGCCCAAATCCAGCCAAGCGGCTGTGTTGGAGGCCCAAATCCAGCCCCACGGCAACGTCGATGGCCCAACCCAACCCTGCGGCAGCGTCAAAGAACCATCCGGGCCCGCGGTTCCTCGGAGGCCAGCAATGCTGCCCAGCAGCAGTGTTGGAGGTACAAATTCAGCCCTGCGGCAGTGTTGGAAACCCAACCAGGCCCGTGGCTCCTCAAAGGCTGACAACCAAGGCCCGAGGCAGCGTCTGACTCCGCCAAACAGGTCCACGGTAACAGCAGCTGCAACATCCTGGACCACGGCTTCTGTATTGGTTGTCTGGATCTGTAGTATTGTGATTTATTTTTAATCAAGACCTACTACGTCCCATAAGCAGTATGGCCTTAAAAATCCTTCAAAAAGACATGGAGGAATTACAGGAGTCCATGAACATGTTGACCACGGAAATGGCTTCTTTAAACAAAGCAAAACCACATCATTACAGACCTGCTGGGAGAAATCAGTTAAAACATCAGAACTCTGAACAAGAAAAATGTTATTTCTGGAAAATCGGGTGTCTCACTTGGAGCAGTATCGACGTATGAACAATGTCATCATCTCTGGACTAAAAATTAAACCAATGAACTTTGCACAGGCTGTAACGGGAGTTAGTTCTGAGGACGGTGGACATGAGGAAACCATGGAGGAACGGGTGACTGCATTCCTCCATAGTAAACATATTGACATTAACAAAGAAAATATTGAAGCATGGCACACTGTGCCGACTCAGGATAACATATCCACTCCAGTTTTCATCATCCGCTTTGCAACCAGAAGGCACAAAATTTAATTACTTAAACAGGGAAGGAGGTTGAAGGCACTAACACTTATATAAATGAGCATCTTAACAAAAATAATGCGGGTATCACCAGGAAAGCTAGGCTACTTAGAAAACAGGGCAAAATTCATACAGTCTGGGTCACAAATTGTAAGGTTTTCAACAAACTAAGGGATGAAAATGAAAATGCCAGAGGACTGTGCATCAGGAATTTGAGTCAGAACATTTTGAGTAAGGATGTTTCATCCCTTAAGGGACAAATCTTGAGAAATTCTGCGCCATGTTCAGGTTCAACATCATGAAGTTCGACTTAGCTGCATTTTTGGATCATGCATTACAATTGTTTTGGTATAATAACTTCTTCTTTGTCTTTCGGCTGTTCCCGTTAGGGGTCGCCACAGCAGATCAATTGTTTCATCTCACCCTCTCCTCTGTATCTTCCTCTGTCACACCAACCACCTGCATATCCTCCCTCAGCACATCCACCTAGTTTTCTTCTTCTCCCGATGTTTGTGGAAATGTTCTCCTCCTCCTCTTCGTCGTCTTCGTCCAGCAGTAGCCCAATTTCTACCAGCACCCTGTTGGGCAACAGCACCGGTGGCGGCGTTGTTAACCCGGGCCGTGACCAATTCAGTATGGAAATTCAATTCTTAGTCTGCATAGTTAGGTTGGCTTGTTTTACGCTGGATGCCCTTCCTGATGCAACCCTCCTTATTTATCTGGGCTTGGGACCGGCACTCAGAATGTACTGGCTGCACACCCCATGTGGCTGAGTTGTTGACTGAGTTTTCAAAATTTATTCCTGCACAGGAGCTCAATTTAAAAATCTTTGATGACACCGAACACAGATTTCATAACACTGAAAATAATACTGACCCGGACTGTTTCTTTTTTAAAAATAGAAATCACCCCTGCAATTATTTTATTAAGGAACAACTTAAGCAACATTTTTTCAAAAAAGGTGCATTTTCTATTATGCATTTTAATAGCACAAGCCTTCCTATGAATTTTACCAGGACTGTTTGAAAATTGCAAATACATGGTTAAAATAAGAGACATGGTTAAAATAAGAGTATGTTTATTCTGTCCAACTTGAGGGTTATGTTTTGTTTCTTTTTTTGTTTTGTTTTGTTTCTTTTTTTTTTTTTGCCAGAAATAGGGCAAGCAAACGAGGTTAGTGGTGTGACTATTTGTGTCAGATCTAACCATTACTGTGAAATTGTTCCAAATATGTCATTTTCTTTGGATGGTGTTGTTGAATGTGTTACTTATTTGTGAAAAATCAAAAAACATAATTATAAGTTGTATTTACAGAGCTCCCGGGTCGAATATAGACATTTTTGTAGAAAAAAAAGACTGAAAAGTACAATTCAATTAAAAAGAACAAGCTTTTATTTGTTTGTGGAGACATTAACACAGATTTTCTAAATCCTCATGGCCTCATGCATACGAGGTCTGTGAGAAAAGTATCGTACCTTTTTATTTTTTTCAAAAACTATATGGATTTGATTCATATGTTTTTACGTCAGCCAAGCTTGAACCTTCGTGCGCATGCGTGAGTTTTTCAACGCCTGTTGGTTGCGTCATTCACCTGTGGGCTGGCTTTGAGTGAGCACTGGTCCACCCCTCTCATTGTTGTTTCATTGCGAGGAAATGGCGGAATGATTTGGGCTTTTTTTCCATCAGAATTTTTTCAGAAACTGTTAGAGACAGGCAGCTGGAAACCATTCGAAAAATGTATCTGGCTTTCGGTGAAAATTTTACGGGCTTCACAGAGAATAAGGAGTGTTACTACAGCTTTAAGGACAGGCCACAATGGCGCTCGGTGCGCCGCGCTCCGAGCGCCATTGAGAGGCAGAAACCACCACATCATTTCTAAATGAATGGCTGTGTGGAGCCGGGACCGTCAAGTGCAATTTATGTGGTTATCACAAGAGCTGGACATCAGCCATTTTCCGGCAGATTTCACTTTTAACAAGAGATTTAGTCATGGAAAGCTGCGCGGAGGCTTCGCACGTCACGACCGATTCGCTGATGAAGCGAGACAAAGGAACACCTCCATTTCGGAGTGTTAAAGGACAAGTTGGGACATGCCTATCTTGGCTTTCAGTGCTTACCAGTTGAGTAAGTATAAGAGAAATTGTGGAGAGCTTGTCATGTCCTGCCCACAGGCGATTGACGCAACCGACAGGCGTGGAAAAACTCACGCATGCGCACGAAGGTTCAAGCTTGGCTGACGTAAAAACATGAATCAAATCCATATAGTTTTTGAAAAAAATAAAAAGGTCCGTTACTTTTCTCACAGACCTCGTATAGTGGAATTCCTAGATTCTGTGTTCTGTATGGGATTATATCCAGCAATAACACACCCAACTAGGATTACTATGAACACATCAATACTCATTGACAATATATTAACAAACGTTATTTTAGGGAATTTAACGGGTGGATTACTTATCAATGACACCAGTGATCACCTGCCGGGCTTTGTTGTTTACAGTTCTTTAGCTGACAAAGTTGATCATATTGACACTCCAAATTTCAAAAGAAAAATAACGAAGGAATCTATGGTCAATCTTAGAATGGATTTATCACACACATTGATTTTGTGGAACATATCACAAATGCAATTGAAAACAATTCAACGTAGGCCAGTCCAGTACACACAATTTTTTCCGATGAAGTCATGCTGTTGTAACACGTGCAGAATGTGGCTTGGCATTGTCTTGCTGAAATAAGCAGGGACGTCCATGAAAAAGATGTTGCTTGGATGGCAGTATGTGTTGCTCCAAAACCTGGATGTACCTTTCAGCATTGATGGTGCCATCACAGATGTGTAAGTTGCCCATGCCATGGGCACTAACACACCCCCATACCATCACAGATGCTGGCTTTTGAACTTTGCACTGGTAACAATCTGGATGGTCTTTTTCTTCTTTTGTCCAGAGGACATGACAACTCAGCCAGATGGGGTGTGCAGCCAGTACATTCTGAGTGCCGGTCCGAAGCCCGGATAAATGAGGAGGGTTGCGTCAGGAAGGGCATCTGGCATAAAACAAGCCAACCCAACTATGCAGACTAAGAATCGAATTTCCATACTGGGTTGGTCGCGGCCCGGGTTAACAACGTCCGCCACCGGTGCTGTTGCCCAACAGGGTGCCGGTGGGCTACTGCTGGGCGAAGATGATGAAGATACAGAGGACAGGGTGAGATGGAAACAATCTGCTGTGGCAACCCCGAACGGGGACAGCCGAGGTCCAGAGGACACGACGCCCATGATTTCCAAAAACAATTTGAAATGTGGACTCATCAGACCACAGCACACTTTTCCACTTTGCATCTGTCCATTTCAAATGAACTCGGGCCCAGAGAAGACAGCAGCGTTTCTGGATGCTGCTGATGTATGGCTTTCGCTTTGCATGGTAGAGTTTTAACTTGCACTTCTAGATGTAGTGACGAACTGTGCTAACTGACAATGGTTTTCTGAAGTATTCCTGAGCCCACGCAGTAAGATCCTTTACACAATGGTGTCGGTTTTTAATGCAGTGCCACCTGAGGGATCGAAGGTCACGGGCATTCACAGTTGGTTTTCGGCCTTGCTGCTTACATGTAGAAAGTTCTCCAGATTCTCTGAATCTTCTGATTATATTATGGACTGTAGATGATGAAATCCCTAAATTCCTTGCAATTGAACGTTGAGAAACCATGTTCTTAAACTGTTGGACTATTTTTTTACGCAGTTGTTTTCAAAGTGGTGATCCTCGCCCCATTTTTGCTTGTGAACGGCTGAGCCTTTTGGGGATGCTCCTTTTATACCCAGTCATGACACTCACAATTAAATACATTCATTCATTCATTCAAATGTGGTTTGAAAATGACAAGGTTAGTCTAATTTATCGATAAATCCTGTTTTCTGCAAACATGTGAGCTACATTAAAAATTAATTTTGGCTTCTTCCTTTATAATTTTGGTCACCACAGTGGACCCACATGGTGATTTGGCACACATTTTATGCCAGATTCCCTTCCTAATGTAACGCCATGTCATATTGCGTATGGGCATGGGTAGTCTGTTTTGGAAGCAAGTGCAGGAGCCACACTCTTATCAGTTAATGACTTTATTAAACAGTGTAATTTGATTTTATTGAGCAGTGTAATACAACACATCAGGTGTAAGTGGTGATGAGCTCCACATACAATAGCCACACCTGATCCTCCAAAAACCCCTTCACTTGCAGTATAGCTACTTTCCACTTCACCCTGGTGACAAAATAGGTATCTAATACTGAAAAAGAGAAATGACCAACTTACAAAAGTGCTTGAATTGGTCACACTCAAAATAAGGAGGATGATTCAAATTGAACGTGAGTAATATTTATGACAAATTGGTAATCTGGGGAAATTTAATTCATTTGAGTTTTACAAATGTAAGTAATTTCTTTTGGATTCTTCTTTTTTTCCTGTCGAAACAATCAAGTTGGGATGAGGGTTAAATTGTGAGTGAATATGTGATTTAAACTATGTTTTAATGTCCAGAATTGTGTTCCACCCCTTGTCCCATTTATTAAATGTTGTTTCTTTTTGATAATTTCACATTTATTTTATACTTTTGCCGATTTTTGAGTTTTCCTTTTGTTTAAAGTTCAGGTTTTTGAGCATCTTCTTTAAGATTTAAGTGATACTCACCCTAGGTTCCTTGTAGTTTGATGTTTCACTTTGTTCCTCACAGCTGTTCCACATCACAATCATCACACCTATCTCTCATCTCCACAATACATGTTACTACAGTGAGGAAAATAAGTATTTGAACACCCTGCGGTTTTGCAAGTTCTCCCACTTAGAAATCATGGAGGGGTCTGAAATTTTCATCTTAGGTGCATGTCCACTGTGAGAGGCATAATCTAAAAAAAATAAATAAATAAAAAAAAAATCTGGAAATCACAATGTATGATTTTTTAAAAATAATTTAATTGTATGTTACTGCTGCAAATAAGTATTTGAACACCTACCAACCAGCAAGAATTCTGGCTCACACAGACCTGTTAATTTTTCTTTAAGAAGCCCTCTTATTCTGCATTCTTTACCTGTATTAATTGCACCTGTTTGAACTTGTTACCTGTATAAAAGACACCTGTTCACACACTCAATCAATCACACTCCAACTTGTCCACCATAGCCAAGACCAAAGAGCTGTCTAAGGACACCAGGGACAAAACTGTAGACCTGCACAAGGCTGGGATGGACTACAGAACAACAGGCAAGCAGCTTGGTAGAAGACAACAACTGTTATGATTATTTATTAGAAAGTGGAAGAAACACAAGATGACTGTTAATCTCCCTCGGTCTGGGATTCCATGCAAGATCTCACTTTGTGGGGTAAGGATGATTCTGAGACAGCTCAGAACTACACAGGAGGACCTGGTCAATGACCTGAAGAGAGCTGGGACCACAGTCACAAAGATTACATTAGTAACACATGATGCTGTCATGGTTTAAAATCCTGCAGGGCAGCTAGGTCCCCCCGCTCAAGCCAGCACATGTCCAGGTCCATTTGAAGTTCACCAGTGACCATCTGAATGATCCAGAGGAGGCATGGGAGAAGGTCATGTGGTCAGATGAGACCAGAATAGAGCTTTTTGGAATCAACTCCACTTCTCATGTTTAGAGGATGAGAACAACCCCAAGAAAACCATCCCAACCATGAAGCATGGGGGTGGAAACATCATACTCTGGGGGTGCTCTTCTGCAAAGGGGACAGGACGACTGCACCGTACTGAAGGAAGGACAGATAGGGTCATGTATTGTGAGATTTTGGCAAACAACCTCTTTCCCTCAGTAAAAGCATTCAAGATGGGTCATGGCTGGGTCTTCCAGCATGACAATGACCCCAAACACACAGCCAGGGCAACTAAGGAGGGGCTCTGTAAGAAGCATTTCAAGGTCCTGGAGTGGCCTGTCCAGTCTCCAGACCTGAACTCAATAGAAAATCTTTGGAGGGAGCTGAAACTCCAAACCTGAAAGATCTAGAGAAGATCTGTATGGAGGAGTGGACCAAAATCCCTGCTGCAGTGTGTGCAAACCTGGTGAAAAACTACAGGAAACGTTTGACGTCTGTAATTGCAAACAAAGGCTACTGTACCAAATATTAACATTGATTTTCACAGGTGTTCAAATACTTATTTGCAGCAGTAACATACAAATAAATTAGTTTTAAAAAAATACACTGTGATTTCTGGATTTTTTTTAGATTATGTCTCTCACAGTGGACATGCACCTAAGATGAAAATTTCAGACCCCTCCATGATTTCAAAGTGGGAGAACTTGCAAAACTGCAGGTTGTTCAAATACTTATTTTCCTCACTGTATTTAAGTTCATTACTGTTCACACTAAGGTTGCTGGATTATTTTGGTTCTGTCGTGGTTTGGTTACTGCTATTTGGTTTCCTCATCTGGTTTACTTGTCCTAGTAGAGTTTCTCGTCTGTTCCTTGACTCCATGTTCCTGACCTTGACAGCTGGACTATTCCCTGTTTTTGAACAAGATTGCATTGTTTGGTAAAGTACAACTATTACCTTACATTTCACATTATCAGTGTCTCCATTTTGGATACAGTTTATACAAATCATGCCAAAATTTAACACAGACAATTAGCAGTTTCCCGAGATTTGAGTTTCACCTACAATGAATAAAACAGTTAGCCTAAAGAAATCCCTTCCATTGGTAAGACCCCGTCAACATTAACACTAATGTTGAACTGTACATGAGTTGTGTTGTTGATTTAAAATTGCCAAATACAACACATAATTTGGCTGTTTGCTCCAGGCATGTCACACAAAGATGCCAATATCAAAGAGGCAATCAGTGCAGAGGAGTGCCTAGCAATTTTTCTCAGGTGACTTTTGGGCTATGAAGTATAACATGATGTAACATGAGTCAAAATAGTGTTCAGGTTGGTTGTTTGTTTTTTTATTTCAGGCAAAACAAAACTGCTATTTTCATGCACACATACAAAATGCAGTGCTGACTGTCACTGAAATGCCTGAAATGTATGAAAGGAAAAAAAATGCTGACAAAATGCACAAACATATTACAAAATCAAATCAAATCAATTTTATTTATATAGCACCAAATCACAACAAGGCGCTTTATATTGTAAGGTAAGGCCATACAATAATTACGGAAAAACCCCAACGGTCAAAATGACCCCCTGTGAGCAAGCACTTGGCAACAGTGGGAAGGAAAAACTCCCTTTTAACAGGAAGAAACCTCCAGCAGAACCAGGCTCAGGGAGGGGCAGTCTTCTGCTGGAACTGGTTTGGGCTGAGGGAGAGAACCAGGAAAAAGACATGCTGTGGAGGGGAGCAGAGATCAATCACTAATGATTAAATGCAGAGTGGTGCATACAGAGCAAAAAGAGAAAGAAACACTCAGTGCATCATGGGAACCCCCCAGCAGTCTAAGTCTATAGCAGCATAACTAAGGGATGGTTCAGGGTCACCTGATCCAGCCCTAACTATAAGCTTTAGCAAAAAGGAAAGTTTTAAGCCGAATCTTAAAAGTAGAGAGGGTGGCTGTCTCCCTGATCTGAATTGGGAGCTGGTTCCACAGGAGAGGAGCCTGAAAGCTGAAGGCTCTGCCTCCCATTCTACTCTTACAAACCCTAGGAACTACAAGTAAGCCTGCAGTCTGAGAGCGAAGCGCTCTATTGGGGTGATATGGTACTATGAGGTCCCTAAGATAAGATGGGACCTGATTATTCAAAACCTTAAAGTAAGAAGAATTTTAAATTCTATTCTAGAATTAACAGGAAGCCAATGAAGAGAGGCCACTATGGGTGAGATATGCTCTCTCCTTTTAGTCCCTGTCAGCACTCTAGCTGCAGCATTTTGAATTAACTGAAGGCTTTTCAGGGAACTTTTAGGACAACCTGATAATAATGAATTACAATAGTCCAGCCTAGAGGAAATAAATGCATGAATTAGTTTTTCAGCATCACTCTGAGACAAGACCTTTCTAATTTTAGAGATATTGTGCAAATGCAAAAAAGCAGTCCTACATATTTGTTTAATATGCGCATTGAATGACATATCCTGATCAAAAATGACTCCAAAATTTCTCACAATATTACTAGAGGTCAGGGTAATGCCATCCAGAGTAAGGATCTGGTTAGACACCATGTTTCTAAGATTTGTGGGGCCAAGTACAATAACTTCAGTTTTATCTGAGTTTAAAAGCAAGAAATTAGAGGTTATCCATGTCTTTGTCTGTAAGACAATCCTGCAGTTTAGCTAATTGGTGTGTGTCCTCTGGCTTCATGGATAGATAAAGCTGGGTATCATCTGCGTAACAATGAAAATTTAAGCAATGCTGTCTAATAATACTGCCTAAGGGAAACATGTATAAAGTGAATAAAATTGATCCTAGCACAAAACCTTGTGGAACCTTAGCCTGTGAAGAAGATTCCCCATTTACATGAACAAATTGTAATCTATTAGATAAATATGATTCAAATCACCGCAACGCAGTGCCTTTAATACCTATGGCATGCTCTAATCTCTGTAATAAAATTCTCTGGTCAACAGTATCAAAAGCTGCACTGAGGTCTAACAGGACAAGCACAGAGATGAGTCCACCGTCTGAGGCCATAAGAAGATCATTTGTAACCTTCACTAATGCTGTTTCTGTACTATGATGAATTCTAAAACCTGACTGAAACTCTTCAAATAGACCATTCCTCTGCAGATGATCAGTTAGCTGTTTTACAGCTACCCTTTCAAGAATTTTTGAGAGAAAAGGAAGGTTGGAGATTGGCCTATAATTAGCTAAGATAGCTGGGTCAAGTGATGGCTTTTTAAGTAATGGTTTAATTACTGCCACCTTAAAAGCCTGTGGTACATAGCCAACTAATAAAGATAGATTGATCATATTTAAGATCGAAGCATTAATTAATGGTAGGGCTTCCTTGAGCAGCCTGGTAGGAATGGGGTCTAATAGACATGTTGATGGTTTGGAGGAAGTAACTAATGAAAATAACTCAGACAGAACAATCTGAGAGAAAGAGTCTAACCAAATACCGGCATCACTGAAAGCAGCCAAAGATAACGATATGTCTTTGGGATGGTTATGAGTAATTTTTTCTCTAATAGTTAAAATTTTATTAGCAAAGAAAGTCATGAAGTCATTACTAGTTAAAGTTAAAGGAATACTCGGCTCAATAGAACTCTGACTCTTTGTCAGCCTGGCTACAGTGCTGAAAAGAAACCTGGGGTTGTTCTTATTTTCTTCAATTAGTGATGAGTAGTAAGATGTCCTAGCTTTACGGAGGGCTTTTTTATAGAGCAACAGACTCTTTTTCCAGGCAAAGTGAAGATCTTCTAAATTAGTGAGACGCCATTTCCTCTCCAACTTACGGGTTATCTGCTTTAAGCTGCGAGTTTGTGAGTTATACCATGGAGTCAGGCACTTCTGATTTAAAGCTCTCTTTTTCAGAGGAGCTACAGCATCCAAAGTTGTCTTCAATGAGGATGTAAAACTATTGACGAGATACTCTATCTCACTTACAGAGTTTAGGTAGCTACTCTGCACTGTGTTGGTATATGGCATTAGAGAACATAAAGAAGGAATCATATCCTTAAACCTAGTTACAGTGCTTTCTGAAAGACTTCTAGTGTAATGAAACTTATTCCCCACTGCTGGGTAGTCCATCAGAGTAAATGTAAATGTTATTAAGAAATGATCAGACAGAAGGGAGTTTTCAGGGAATACTGTTAAGTCTTCAATTTCCATACCATAAGTCAGAACAAGATCTAAGATATGATTAAAGTGGTGGGTGGACTCATTTACATTTTGAGCAAAGCCAATTGAGTCTAATAATAGATTAAATGCAGTGTTGAGGCTGTCATTCTCAGCATCTGTGTGGATGTTAAAATCGCCCACTATAATTATCTTATCTGAGCTAAGCACTAAGTCAGACAAAAGGTCTGAAAATTCACAGAGAAACTCATAGTAACGACCAGGTGGACGATAGATAATAACAAATAAAACTGGTTTTTGGGACTTCCAATTTGGATGGACAAGACTAAGAGTCAAGCTTTCAAATGAATTAAAGCTCTGTCTGGGTTTTTGATTAATTAATAAGCTGGAATGGAAGATTGCTGCTAATCCTCCGCCTCAGCCCGTGCTACGAGCGTTCTGGCAGTTAGTGTGACTCGGGGGTGTTGACTCATTTAAACTAACATATTCATCCTGCTGTAACCAGGTTTCTGTAAGGCAGAATAAATCAATATGTTGATCAATTATTATATCATTTACTAACAGGGACTTAGAAGAGAGAGACCTAATGTTTAATAGACCACATTTAACTGTTTTAGTCTGTGGTGCAGTTGAAGGTGCTATATTATTTTTTCTTTTTGAATTTTTATGCTTAAATAGATTTTCACTGGTTACTGGTGGTCTGGGAGCAGGCACCGTCTCTACGGGGATGGGGTAATGAGGGGATGGCAGGGGGAGAGAAGCTGCAGAGAGGTGTGTAAGACTACAACTCTGCAAAATACTGTCAATACACAGACACACACACACACACACTGCAGAAACCCCCAGCACAGGTGTAGTGTTACATATTGAAAGCATCGAAATACTGCACATGTATTGAGGCGAGTTACTATATGCCAGGAGTTTTCGACTCCACTCCTCGAGGGCCGGTGTCCTGCACCTTTTTGATGTGTCCCTGGTCCAACACACTTGAATCAAATGGTTCAATTACCTCCTCAGTATACAGTCAAGTTCTCCAGTGTGCTGCTAATGACCTCGTTAATTGACTCCGGTGTATTGAAGCAGTGACACATCTAAAAGTTGCAGGACACCGGCCCTCGAGGACTGGAGTTGATGACCCCTGCTATAAGCTGATGTGTTTTGCCACCTGAACATCATATGCATTTTTATATAAGGAGGTCTTACACACAGGTGAATTAGGTTGATCCAAAAAAACTTAAGCAATATTTATGCAAAATTGATGACCTAGTTTGTAGAAATGATTCATTTGAAACAATCAGTTTTGTATTTTTAGTTTTGTTTTTTCGTGCAGGGGAAAATCCATCCCTAGATTGGAGTTTTCCCTATTCCATTAAAAGTATAAAAAAAACCACTTCACTTGGTAACACATACCAGTTTGTCTAAATTGTCTAAAAGGTTGGGATAAATATTACGTCTAAAGTTAATTTCAAACAAACTGATTCATTTGAATGTTACAAATTAAAGCACTTTTTAAAGTTGGTCCAACAACTCTCTCGCTCACTTGTTAGCCTGTAATATAAATGTTATCCATTTCTGTCAAGTTAATGCAAAACTGGGCTCACAATTACTTATTGATATATGTGAACTGTTCTTTATCAACAGGTAAAAAAAAAAAAAGATTCAAATGTTTTCCCCCTCATATTTTTATACTGTTATACCTTATACTTTTATACCTTTATCTACTCAAGAGCTTTGCACAAGAATTCCAATGTACCCCAACCTTGCGTGCAAGTACAAATGGCAAATTAAGTCTTTATCTATCTATTAATGTTTCAAGTTATCGCTCTTTCTTTATCCTCAAAAAATTAAACTTTTTTTTTGTACAATTCTCCCAACACTAGGGGTGATGTACATTAATTAATCTAATCAAGTGTGATTCGGGTCAACTGGCAAAGCTCTCCTATGAAATCCTGACACTTTTGTCCTCGTTAGTTAATGGGTTGTACATGGTTGTTGTTTGGGGAGCGATGTCATGGGTTGGAGGTGTTGAGAAGAAATTTCAGTTTTTCAAAGTGCAATGAGGGTAGTCCAAGTTAATGGAATTGATTCATTTCAGAGAGAGGTGACAGAGGTCCAGGTGGACATGAGTAACCTTCATTAAGTGAATTAAGGCAGAATCCAGCTTTGAATTTGTGGAGTTTCCTCCAAGCAATGTGTGATCTTTAAGCCTCAGCGACTTTCAAAATCTCAAATGAAATCACTCCAGAATGATATTCCATGCAAACCTCCAGCATCATTTAGAAATGATGTCACATTGTGGATGCTAAAAATGCTCAAAAATGTGTTTCATGAATGAAACGTACATAATATATCATATGTGTAGTTGCCCATGATTATCATATTCCTCAAAACTGCGATCATTTTTGTGGGGAGAAATTGGCCATTGTGTTACTGAGGTGAAAATGATCTGAAATTCATTTAATGTATTTCAAATAGTTTTTTTTAGCAGAACAGTGCACATTATTGCATTTTTGTAGTGTAATGTGAAATGGTATATTGTTATTTTAGGGGCAAATATATGTGTAAATTTATATGTGTCTATTTTTCAATAATGAATTTTTATTGGTATTTATTTTGTGTTTAAAATGACTCCTTCTTAATTTAATTTTTTGCATGTCTATATGTGTTGTTGAGGACAAGCAAAATAATAATTTCATGGTACGGTGCTGTCACCATTTCATTGTAAACACGACAACAACAAGTCTAACATGCTTTTAATAACATATTTTCTCTTAAATTATACTTATTACTTAAATTATATAGTACCTCAACTAATAACATGGAGAACTTCTACCGAACTACCGTATGCACATCGTCATTTCAATTGCTATTTCAACTGAAAACAGACCCACAGCAATGGATGAGTTCTTAGTTTCACCAACAGCTGAGGTTTTAAAGTCCTTTAAAAAGGATGAACTTTTAGAAATATGCAAGAAGTTAAAACAGAAAGCAGTAAAAGCTGTCATGCAGAAGGCAAGGTTGGCTAGGGAAATAGCTGAATATATTGGAGATGCAGAAAAGTCTGATGTGGAAGTTCTGCTGCAGTTTCCAGTAGAGAATTCAACATCAAAAATAGAACTCCAGGTAAAATTGTTGGAATTGGAAAAACAGAGTTAGAAAAAGAGAGAGAAAAGGAGAAATTAGAGTTAGAAATGGAAGGGGGGAGCAAAGACAATTTGAATTAACCAAAATAGAAAAAGAGAGAGGAGAGAAAGAACAGATGAGGTTTGAGTTAGAGAAAATGGAAAAAGAAAGCAAAAGAGGTTCAGTTCAAGAGGTTGGACAGAGGGAAACAGACACAGAAAATTTAATCTGGAAAGATGTTCTGTGATAGGAAGTAAAGCTTGTGCCTCGATTTACTGAGAAAGAAATTGATAAGTGTTTCCAGCACTCTGAGAAGGTGGCTGACAACCTTCAATGGCAAAAGAAATGCTGGCCTTTGATGCTGCAAAGTGTCATTAAGGGAAAAGCCCAACAAGCTTATTCTGCTTTGTTTATACATGATTTTCTGATTATAAAATTGTCAAAAGAAGTATTCTGAGAGCGTACGAACTCGTCCCAGAGACTTTCCAGCAGAAACTTAGAAGTCTCAGGAGAGTTGATAATCAGAATTATGATGAATTTGCTGGAAGAAGGGTATTTTTTTTTGCGCTGGTGTTCTTCTATGGAGGTCAAGGATAATATGGACTTATTGAAAGAAATAGCTTTCGTGGAGGAATTTAAGAATTGTGTCAAGGATGATATTAAATCCTGCCTTGTTGAGAAACAAACACTGACTTTGGAATTTGCTGCCAAGTTTTCAGATGAATATGTGCCCACACCCAAGTCCAAATCTCAGTCTAACAGTATCACGTAATGGTCTCAGTTTCAGAAGAAAGGAATGGTGATATCCAGGAACCTTTCCCCAAAGAGAAATCTACAGATGGTCAACAGAAAATTGGTCAAAGATCTGAGCATGGTGTAAAAACTGACAGTCAGGGGCATGCTGGGAACATTTTTCAGCCCGGGAGTTTCATATCCAACCGGCCCACAAACCGCCAGCACATAGGGATAATAAGAGTTCTGCTGTGGCATTTATGTGCTGACTGTGAAAATTGGGTGACTTATAATAGAAAGTAAAAGTTAGTTAACCTGGGCATACAAGGTCTGTTAGAAAACTATCCGACCTTTTTATTTTTTGCAAAAACCACATGGATTTGAATCACGTGTGATTGCATCAGCCAAGCTTGAACCTTCGTGCACATGCGTGAGTTTTTTCATGCCTGTCGGTTGCGTCATTCGCCTGTGAGCACGCTTTAAGTGAGCAGTGGTCCACCCCCTTGTCGGATTTTTATTGCGAGTAAAATGTCTGAACGATTTGGAGCTTTGCTGCATCAAATTTTTCCAGAAACTGTGAGAGACAGCCAGGTGGACACCATTCAGAAAATTCAGATGGCTTTCAGGGACGATTTTATGGGGATCACACAGATTAAGGACTGTTACAGCCGGTTTAAAGACCGCCCACAGCGGCTGAGAGCGCGCCGCGCTCCGAGCGGCGATCAACAGGCTGAAACGACCAGATCATTTCCAAAGTGAAGGCTGTGTTGATCCGGGACATCGTCTGACTACCACAGAAATGGCAGAAGTTGTGGACATCAGCACTTTTTCGGCACATTCCACTGTTACAGGAGTTTTTGTCATGGAAAGAGGAGCGGAGGAATGCGCCACAGAGCCGCGAATGGCGTGGGACAAAAGCACCTCCGTGTTGGTCTCACAGGACAGCTTTCAGATGGCTTTCAGACGGCTTTCGGTGGCTTTTCAGTCGTGTGACAATCCGAGAAAAAAATTTATTTCATGCCTACCAGCGCGCACAGTGAGTGAAATCAGGTGGGGAGACTGAGCGCATATGCGCGCGCGCACACACAGCAGACAGCAACATGATTCATGAGAGGACGGTAAAAAAAGAAAACATAAACATTCATAACAGGCGTTGCTACTTACACTGCTGTATAAATAAACTATATTTCATACGGAATCTTACAGCTGTACTCATCTGTCGTAAATCCTGTTGTTGTCTGCTGTGTGTGTGTGTCCGCACGCACGCATATACGTTCAGTCTCCCACCACCTGATTCCACTTACTGTGCGCGCTGATAGGCATGAACTTTAATATGATATTAGGTTACTGCGAGGGAACGCAATAAAAAAAAAAACAACACAAGATGTTACATGAGATCACTGTTTGCTCTCTCCGGCATTTGCACATGCACAGTGTGCGAGGTAATCAGCGCGTAGACGCTTGTAGCGCTGCTTCAACAGTGCAAAACCCTCACGAGTCACGACGGCCGACCAAAATATCAAACAGGTTTGATTTTTATCTGACCATATGATTCCCCATCGGGAGGCGGTCGTGAGATGTTAAACGCAGCTCGTGACTCCATGTAGACTGCACAATGCAGGACGATCCATGTGTGAGACCATGAATCGTGCGCTCTGAACTTTTAAACCCTGCGGTTTTGTCGCACAGTTTGAGCTGGAGCCAAGTACAACGATTGAAAATATCGTACAGTGTATTCCCAGCTTAAGTCAGTGAAGTCTGTAAGTAGCTGGAAGAGGTGGTACTGTACTACAAATGTTGATACGGCTGACATCCTGGCATCAACAGGCATGTAGCTTGTTATGCCCGGCCCTATTTACCATTTCCCTCTTTGCTCTGTCTTCTTGAAAACATATCTGTGAGCTTTGCACACTTGGCAGCATCTTCCTCCAAAGCTATTCTTTTTCTTAATCTAGTTTTTTCAGCTCCACCTGGCTTTTTTCTGTCCATCTTTTTATTCACAGGCCACTCCTCCTATACTTGCTAGTAGCGCAAGTCCCATCTGGGCGCACAGGGCTTGGATGGACTGAACTAACTGTAATGAATGCATAGGGGTGTTAAACGTGTAATGTATGTCCCTACCTTAGGCTTTGGAAAAGACAACAGCGTTGCAAAAGAAGCAGTCTTAAGTTATTTTCTTGTGAATTTTCGTGATTGTAAAACATTTATAGCACTTAAAGTCTTCTCTTTAAGATACAGCAGCCCAAATGTCTTGCTGTGTAGCCTAACAGTTAGTGGTGGTCATATATGTATGCATATATATTAACAGCAAGGGTGGTGGCCAAGTGGTTAATGTGCTTGGTTTCAGTTCAGAAGGCTCCGGGTTCAAATCCCACCCCTGCCACATTTCTCCATGTAATGTGGAGTTGCGTCAGGAAGGGCATCCGGCGTAAAACCTGTGCCAATTCAACATGCAGATCCACCTTGGATTTGCTGTGGCGACCCCGAGTGCAAACAAGGGAGCAGCCGAAGGGACTTACTTTATATATTAACACCCCCTCACAATGGCCCCAGGTTGGACCAGCCCACCGGGAAAACTCCCGACTCTCCCAATTACCCAGCACGCGGTAGCTGACAGTAACAAGAGTGGTTTGTTTTGCAACTATTGCAAGAAGTCTGGTCATGTTATAACTAACTGTTGGGTCCTAAGAGCTAAGAAGGAGAAGGACTACAAACCTAATGCCATTGTGAAGACAAAGCTAGAAACTCCTGTAGTAGTAGCAGGGGGCTGGTCTGCTTGATTACCTGTTCCATGTGAGCCTAAAAATCCTGATGTAGCTGACTCCGTTATGGAGGAATTTCTTTCCTCTGTGTCTGAGGAATTTGTGCCTCGGAATGAACATTTTTATCCTGTACCCAGAAGTATCCTCAGTGATACCGGAGCTTCTCAATCACTCTTGTTGAAGGACTCTTTGGAGTTATGTAATGAGATTGCTTCTGGGGATTTTATACTTGTTCAAGGCATTGAAGGGAGAACTATGTCGGTACCTTTGCACTCTGTAGTCTTTGAAGTCTGACGTAGTTACAGCACAGGTAAAAGTGGGACTCATGTCAAGTCTGCCTGTTAAGGGTGTTGCCAACAAGTTGTCGGCAGTTGCTAATAAAGTAACTGTGTAAAGCTGCTAATGAAGTAACTGTACATTGGTGTCAATATCTATTCCTTGGTTGTTTATGTATCCATGTACATCTATCAGAGGATACATAATTTTTCCTAAATTTGTTACAAATGAACCTGAAAGTAAGTTTATATTGTCTGTCAAACACTGACAGTTTTTGACAGACTGTAGCGTGGTGAGTGTACACTCAAAATTAATAAGCTTTACTTTTCTATTGCAGAAACAAGAAAAAAACATGTCATCTTAATTGAAATTGTTTGTCTGAAATTGATGCTTTCATTGAACCGACTATATGTTGAAAAAGACCATTTCTCAACATTATTTTGTGTAATGTTTCCATGATTGCATGACAATCATTTTATAACGTGCACTATGAATTACACTAATTATGGTATAATCAAGGAAATCTTTATTCACAAATTACAATATCACAATTTGTGTGTATGTGTACACACAGACATTTGAAATTCAAATGCATGTGGAGATGTTGCATTGATGTCAATTAATTATTTAGACGTTTTGAAGAAAAGTATCTTCAGAATTTGGTGTGTGGCTTTGCCAAAAACAAGTAGCACTGCTTATGATTTTTAATTTATTTTTTATATATTGCAACTGTTTTTATTATTTCTTAGTCATTTTTGAAAAGATTTAAGATTTAAGAAAACTATTCCCAACTGGGGCAATGCAAAGACATTATGCATGCTATATTGAAATTGTTGCTTAAATAGATTAATTATATCCTGTATGCTGTTTTTCGTTTTTCTTTTTGTGAACTATTATAACTGTATATGTGATATTTGATGGTGTTGAAATTGTCTCTCAACAGCCAGAATGATGTTTCAAAGTGTAATTGGGCCTCATGTATCAAAGTTGCGCACTTGTGGCGTAAATTTAAGGTGTAAATTTGAAGTACACCAAAGCTGCCGTGACATGTATCAAGCAGTGTGCACCTGCCCATTTCCGGCGTACGCCTGACGCGACCTTGATAAATGCGGCGGGTGAAAACAATTGTAATTATAATAAACACACCCATAAATATTCAGACTCCGCTTCAGACACACCCTCATTTTACGACATGGAAGCCAGGAAGACGGCAAAGATAAAGAACTCCACCAATGACGACGCGTGCCAATAGAGCGTCAAAAGCGGCCGTTGTATTAACTGTTTTGTAGTATAATCAAAAAAAGTGTTACAGTGGTCCCTCGTTTATCGCGGGAGTTATGTTCTAAAAATAGCCCGTAATACGCGAAACCGCGACGTAGTCAGCGTTATTTTTTTACAATTATTATAGATGCTTTAAAGCTGTAAAAACCCTGTAAAACCACTTTATACACCTTCTCAATCAGGCATGAACATTTTCTCACTTTTCTCTCGTGTGTAAACACTCTCAAAGTTCAAACCTTAGTAGAAAAATAAGACCAAACTGTTTTCAGGCCCAAACATTTGTTTGAGAAATAAAAATAGAACGTTTTCCTATAAATAATTATGATGACTTTTAGAACTAACGAATTTAATTTTAACGATCAACGTACGAGGTTGGCCACATAAGAAATTAATAATAGTGACTGACCAGTATTTCACAGATCGCGCCTCTGCGTCCTGATGCCGCGCCTTTTTCCACTCACACCTGGCTGCAGGTGTTTGTTTCCGAGTGACAAACACAGTTAAGAGTAGTTGTTGGCGCTCTTTTTTCTTCTGGGCGAGAAGATTCTTATAAACAGACACGCAGAACACAGAACACTGTAAAAAAAAAAAAGGCATGCAAAATTGGACTAAAAACTCCACGAAACAACGAGGCCGCGAAAGGTGAACCGCGTTATAGCGAGGGACCTCTGTATTCTCTTTTCACGTCAATAATTCTTGACATGTGGATATTTGCTCGTTCAATTAATAAGACACGCCTAATTTTTCAGATTTCTTTATTCTTAAAATGTATTTCTTTATTTATTTTATTGTGACAAACGAATGGAGACGACACAACCTGATTGCAGCACGGGCGAAGGGAATGACAACACTACAGTTGTAATTATCAATTTCATTGTCTAAAACGATCACACCACATAAAGTTAAGTTCAGCGCTGCTCTGGCTCCAGGCTCTGGAGAAAAAGGCGAGCAGCGCTTTCTTTGCAGTCAGCGCTGTGGCCACGGATCGTGCTCGATAGACCAGCAATCCCACAAAAGTGGGATTTGTATTGATTATTATGTAGTATAATCAGGAAAGTGTTATTTATGTAACATATGCATTGATTTGTATGATGGCACTGTTTATCAGGCCGATCATTTTCATTTTTATGTGGATTCCAGTGCTGGTTCATTTTGGCGTATAATTTACACCACCTCTCGACCTGGTGTATATTTTCAGCGCAGCGTACGCCAACGACCACATTGATAAATGCCAAGTGGTGCAGCCATTTTGGCGTACACCCCATATACGCTCAAATATCGCCGTACGCACGTTGATACATGAAGCCCATTGTGTGTTGCTAGTTTTAGCAAAAAATGTAATTCATTGAGACCTCCAAAAGGGAGGATTTGAACTTTAAATAGACATTTGAAAAACAGTTATGGTGAAAATATGTTGAAAACTGGTTTAAATGTTTATTCAATGTCTTTTTATAGACATTGAATAAACATTCGCATTTAGACCGGTTTTCAATGGGGTTTGCACAGCCATCTGTTAAATGGTTAATGTGAATGTGCCTTGCTAGCGTTGCTTCAAAATTATGATTTGCTATAATTTATTCACTGTACAGGTTGAAAAATACCACTATTTAAAATCACGGTTTATATACGTTCTAAACCCGAACACTGATTAAATGCCTACAAACAGACTGTGAAAAAAACTTTCACTTTTGAACCATTTTTAAGGTCTTTTCAATGGTGGGTGTCAACGTTTTTATATTCAACGTAAAAATGCTCTCTAGGAAAGTTCAAAACTTTAACCACATACAGATACACTTCTGATGGCTGAGTCCAGGAAGTCATTAAAAGCTCCCACATCAATGAATTCTACAACCATAACCAACACCCAGTCCATGAAAGCACTGAACAGTGTATGAACCAGAACACACCCCTGATGAATGCCAGTTTTCACTGAGAAAAAGTCAGAGTATCTGTCTCCACTCCACACAGCACTCACAGTATCTGCGTATAGGGTGGTTATGATGCTTAGCCAGCCTAGAATTTGTGGGATCCCACAAATTCTCAGGATTTTCCAGAGAGCAGTCCAATCAACTAAATCAAATGCTTTATGAAAATCAACATAGACTACCGATATTCAGGCTTGCATTTTTTGAGTACTTCCACAGGGCTAGAATACGACTGAATATTCCATTTCAATTTATTTTCATTTATATAGCAGCAAATCACAACAAATTTGCTTCAAGACACTTTACACAAGTAAGGTCAAACCTTACCAACTCCCAGAGCAAGCACACAGGTGACAGTGGTAAGAAAAGCCCTCTGATAATTTGAGGAAGAAACCTCAAGCAGTCCAGACTCAAAGGGGAGACCCTCTGCTTGGGGCATGCTAGCGACACAATTGACAAAACAATTTCCAAAACAAATATGAAGGAAATTTTGCCGGTGCACAGGACGGGAGGGTTGCAGGAACAGACACCACACCCATCTCTGGGTGGAGCTGCACCTCAGAGAAAAAAAAAGCATTAAGCAACAAGAAAAACAGAAGAAATACTAAGGTGATCGGCGGCCACTAGACTTAAGCTTCACTAAAAGACCCAGAATTTAGATAAAGTTGATTGATTGATAGGTGAATTTTTGGGTGTGACGGCAGTCTGTTCTGGTCTCTGGTAAAACCGGTCTGTTGTTAAAATCCATACGATTGCACTTTCCTTTCCAGATTTGGACAGCAAATCCAATCTTCCAATCTGTAGGAATGATACCTGTCTCCCAGGTTGAAACAAAAATTGTTTGCAAAGGCAGGAGAACAGTATCTTCACCATCCTGGAGGAGCTCAGCTCCATTGTCACAAATCCCAGAAGCTTTCCCTGTCCTCTCACTGAGATTGTTAGGTTCACAATTGAGTGGAGAGCCACCGATAAGGACGTTGACAGGTCTAACATCCAACCAACTCTCAAAAAGTTACAAAGTTCTTCATTTGTTGTATTTGTGTATCAATTTAAAATATTCATGGAACTTTTTGGATTCATGCACTGTATGTTGATGCCACTTCACCCACCCTGGAGAACGGACTCCTTACAGGTAAAGCTAAGGGAGCTAAATCCTCATCTGCTGTGTAATTCCAAGGAAGCTGCTTTGGTAATACTGAGGCATTATCTGTCTGTATGACAATGGATTATGTTAAAAGACACAGAAACTATTAAGAACTTACACTCAAATTATGAAGATGGAAAATAAAATAAAAAAGCATAGCTGTGAACAAAAATGTGCCATCTGTTTAAATTCTCCTTCATTCCAGAACTAACAAAGCAAGAGCATGGTGGAAATGAGGTGTTATTAGAACAAATACAAAGCAATAATGGGTAACATGTTTGAAAAAGGCTGTGCAGTGAATCAAATGATAAGTAATCGCTTCATCACTCATGAGACCTACCCACATGTCCAACACATGTACATGTTTGCACCTGTCTGCATGTTTTCTCCAAATTATAGAGTTGAACAGCTGCCAGCCAGAACACCTGTGGCTCTTGTGACAATTTCATTTTCTCAGGCAAAAAAGCGTGAATGGAAGCCAAAGTGTAAGACGGTGCACAAATGTCAAACTGAAACTCTTCGGTTCCCATAACTCCACCCATTAGTAAACAGGATAATGCCATTACATCTCAGTCAGATAGTCACTGGGTCTAATTTCTTTGCTTGGCATTGAACTGTTTTTCCGTTCAGTACAGTGATGGATCAGTTCCTAGTGGGTGCTGGACTCCGCCATTACTGGCCTTTGTTACCAATCCTGTGCGTGATGTTCATGGATGGAATTTCAATGTGCAGTCAGGGATTGGAGAGTGTCCAGTTTGGTAACCTCAGAATCACATCTCTGCTTTTTGCAGATAATGTAATTCTATTGGTTTCATCAGCCAGTGACGTCTGAAGTGCACTGAGCAGGTTTGAGGCCGACTGTGAAGTAACTGGTATGAGAATCAGCAACTCAAAATCTGGGACAACAAATCAATACCCCAGGAGCAAGGCAGGATTGTTGTTCTTATTTATAAATCTAGGTTTAGCTTATTAGCTGTTGGGGGTCATAAATATAACTCGTTTGAGCATCTGATTCTCTGCTCTGCTCAGGATATTACACACTGCGAAGGTCAGAAGAATAAAAATCAGCCCTTTTACTTTGTCACTGTATATAGGCCTCTTGGCCCATATTCTGAATTCGTGTATGAATTTGGTGTGTTCATCTCTAACTTGTCAAGTAGCGCAGATAACATTCTAATCACTGGTGACTTTACATTCATATAAATAAGCCTTCTGATCCCCTCTGCAAATCATTTATGGAAATTGTGGATGCATTAGGATTTTGGCAATGCATTCATGTCTCGACACACATTAGTGGAAAAACCCTGGATTTGGCGGAGAGCTGGGGTCGCATTGCTTATTGATCCCCAGCTCAGTCGCCATGTGTTGGAGTTCACTCCGGTGAACGAGAGGGTCGTGTCCCTATGTCTTTGGGTCAGGGACAGGTCTCTCACTGTTGTCTCAGCCTACGGGCTGAGCGGCAGTGCAGAGTACCCGACCTTCTTGGAGTCCCTGGGAGGGGTACTAGATAGCGCTCCGACTGGGGACTTCATTGTTCTCCTGGGGGATTTCAACGCCCACATGGGTGGTGACAGTGAGACCTGGAGGGGGTGATCAGGAAGCACGGCCTCCCCAATCTGAACCCGAGTGGTGTTCAGTTGTTGGACTTCTGTGCTCACAGTTTGTCCATCACGAACACCATGTTCGAGCACAAGGGTGTCCATAAGTGTACGTGGCACCAGGACACCCTGAGCCGGAGGTCGATGATCGATTTTGTAGTCGTATCATCTGACCTTTGGCCACGTTTCTCGGACACTCGAGTGACGAGAGGGGCTGAGCTGTCAACCGATCACCACCTGGTGGTGAGTTGGATGTGCTGGGATGGGAGGAAGCCGGTCAGACCTGGCAGGCCCAAACGTATCGTGAGGGTCTGCTGGAAATGACTGTCGGAACCCTCTGTCAGCGAGGTCTTCAACTCCCACCTCCGGGAGAGCTTCTCCCAGATCCCGGGGGGAGGTTGGAGACATGGAGTCCGAGTGGACCATGTTCTCCACCTCCATTGTCAATGCAGCCACTCGTAGCTGTGGTCACAAGGTCTCTGGTGCCTGTCGCAGCAGCAATCCCCGAACTCGGTGGTGGACGCCGGAAGTAAGGGATGCCGTCAAGCTGAAGAAGGAGTCCTACTCGTCTTTGTTGGTAGGTGGGACCCCGGAGGCAGCTGACAGGTACCGGCAGGCCAAGCGTGCCGCAGCCTGTGCGGTTGCAGAGGCAAAAACCCGGGTCTGGGAGGAGTTCGGGGAGGCCATGGAGGAGGACTATCGGTCAGCCTTGAAGAAAGGGCTATCCGGTCCCTGTACGACCACAGCAGGAGCTTGGTTCGCATTGCCGGTAGTAAGTCAAACCTGTTTCCAGTGCACGTTGGCCTCCGCCAGGGCTGCCCTTTGTCACCAGTTCTGTTCATTATCTTTATGGACAGAATTTCTAGGCGCAGCCAGGGTGTAGAGTGGGTCTGGTTTGGGAACCACAGAATCTCGTCTCTGCTGTTTGCGGACAATGTAGTTCTGCTGGCGTCGTCAAATCAGGACCTTCAGCGTGCACTGGGGCAGTTTGCAGCCGAGTGTGAAGTGTCCGGGATGAAAATTAGCACTTCCAAATCCGAGGCCATGGTTCTTGACCAGAAAAAGGTGCTTTGCCCTCTTCAGGTTGGTGGGTGTCCTTGCGTCAATTGGAGGAGTTTAAGTATCTCGGGGTCTTGTTCATGAGTGAGGGACGGATGGAGCGTGAGATCGACAGACGGATCGGTGCAGCATCTGCAGTGATGCGGTCGCTGTATCGGACTGTCGTGGTGAAGAGAGAGCTGAGTAGGGGGGCAAAGCTCTCAATTTACCGATCGGTCTACGTTCCGATCATCACCTATGGTCATGAGATTTGGCTCATGACCGAAAGAACGTGATCGTGAGTAGAAGCGGCCGAGATGAGTTTCCTCCGCAGGGTGGCTGGGCGCTCCCTTAGAGATAGGGTGAGGAGCTCGGTCACTCGGGAGGAGCTCGGAGTCGAGCCGCTGCTCCTCCATGTCGAAAGGAGCCAGTTGAGGTGGCTTGGGCATCTTTTCCAGATGCTCCCTGGACGCCTCGCTGGAGAGGTGTTCCGGGCACGTCCCATCGGGAGGAGGCCCCGGGGAAGACCCCAGGACACGCTGGAGGGACTACATCTCTCGGCTGGCTTGGGAACGCCTTGAGGTTCCCCCGGAGGAGCTGGGGGAGATGTGTGTGGATCGGGAGATCTGGGCGGCTTTGCTTGAGCTGCTTCCCCCGCGACCCGACTTCGGATAAAGCGGAAGAAAATGGATGGATGGACCCTGGATTTGGTTCTCGCATGTGCTACTGCTATCACAAATATTGACATCATGCCTTTTACATCAGTGTTCTCTGATCACTCACTTATTAAGTTTACAGTTTTGCTGGTGTGTTTAGTGGAACAACAACCTTATATATCACTACGGCGATGCATCAACTCCTCAACTAAGATTGAACTCAAAGCTAGACTGCCTGATGTCTTAGCTTCACATCTGGCAAATACCCAATCAGTAGACAGTCTTGTGAATAGTTTAAACTCAATGCTCAAAACTACTCTTGACATGACTGCACCACCTTTGTTAAAACTGTGCTCCCCAAAACACAGTCACCTTGGTTCAATGATTACCTGCGTGACCTCATGCATAAGGCTAGAGGTCTAGAACAGAAATGGCATAGTCCAAAATTAGAAGTATTCCACCTTGCGTGGCGTGATGCTATCTTAGACTATAAGCATGCATTACTGGCTACAAAGCGGACCTATTACTCTGATTTGATCAACAAAAACAAGCATAACTCAAAGTTCTTGTTCAACACGGTGGCAACACTTACTCATGGACAACCACCTGTAGTTCGCTCTCCTTTTACAGCTCAAGATTTCCTGGATTACTCTGAGAAGAAAATAGAAGACTTTAGGTTAAATGTATCCCAGCATGCCTTAACCCAGCCACTACACCCTACTATTGAGGTGGGCGCCATTACTTAAGATTTGTCCCATCCTGTCTATGGCTGATGCTGAGACCCTGATCCATGCATTTATCTCTTCTAGACTGGACTACTGCAATGTTATTTTCTGGTTTACCGCAGTCCAACATTAGGGCTCTCCAATTGGTTCAAAATGCTGCAGCCAGACTTTTGACACAACGCATTAAGTTCGATCACATTACACCCATTTTGGCATCCCTTCACTGGCTTCCTGTCCCAGTGAGATCAGATTTTAAGGTTCTGCTACTAGTCTATAAAATTGTTCACAGACTGGCACCTCCTTACCTAGCTGACCTAATTAAACTTCACGTACCAGCCCAGGCTTTGTGTTCTCAGGGTGCAGGACTACTTTGTGTCCCTCGGGTGAATAAGAAGTCTGCAGGTCATAGGGCTTTCTCTTATCGTGCCCCTGTTATGTGGAATGATCTCCCTGCATCAAAAAAAAAAACAGCCAGATTCTGTGGAGACTTTCAAGTCCAGACTGAAGATGCACTTATTTTCACTTTCGTATGGCTTGTATACTGGCATAGTATAGTTCTACGCTTTTTACTCTTTTAATTCATTTTATTAGGAAACAGAGCATGCAGCGGCCTCAACTTTACCTAAATTCTAGGTCTTTTAGTGAAGCTTAGGGCTAGTGGCCGGCGATCACCTCAGTATTTCCTGTTTTTCTTGTTGTTTAATGCTGACAAATTATATTCTATTTCTTGTCTTTCTGATGCCTGATTCTGTTTTTTTTCCTCTCTGTTTAAGGTGCAGCTCCATCCAGAGATGGGTGTGGTTTTGTAGTCGTATCATCTATCTACAGTCAGAGGACTGCCCCTCCCTGAGCCTGGTTCTGCTGGAGGTTTCTTCCTGTTAAAAGGGAGTTTTTCCTTCCCACTGTAGCCAAGTGCTTGCTCACAGGGGGTCATTTTGACCGTTGGGGTTTTACATAATTATTGTATGGCCTTGCCTTACAATATAAAGCGCCTTGGGGCAACTGTTTGTTGTGATTTGGCGCTGTATAAAAAAATTGATTGATTGATTGATTGGTATTTGTGCTGGAGACCTTCCTGTCCTGTGCACCATCAGCATTACCTGTATTTTCATTTTGTGAATTGTTTCTGTAATTTGTGTCTGTAACATGGCCCAAGTAGAGGGTCACCCCTTTGAGTCTGGTCTGCTTGAGGTTTCTTCCTCAGAGGGAGTTTTTCCTTATCACTGCTCCTCTGGGGGTCAGTAAGGTTAGACCTTACTTGTGTGAAGCACCTTGAAGCAACTCTGTTGTGATTTGGCGCTATATAAATGAAAATAAATTGGAGTTATTGTGCCAGTTGGAAGGGTTTAAGTATCTCAGAGGTTTGTTCACAATTGGGGGTAAATTGGAGCGTGAGACTAACAAACAGATTGGCACAGCTGCTGATGTTTTACAAATGCTGTACCTGACCTTTGTAAACAGAGAGCTGAGCCAGAAGGCGAGACGCTTGATTTACCATTCAAGTTACAGTCTTATCCTCAACTATGGTCATGAGCTTTGGGTAATGACTGAAAGAGTTATGGCCCAGTCACACGGCACACGACGATTCCTGAACGAAGGGAAAAAGTAAAAAACGTTACAATTCGTTGAGAAAAGGTGGACGAAAGAGCTTTTATCACTGAACAGTCTGCAAAGCAAGAGCGCAAAAGGGACAAAAGAGGAACTTAACAAAATCGAAGCTCACGATCTCGACGAAAGCCACTGCTGGAGCAGAGCGTGTCTGCTCCAGCACTCGGCGCTGGAACGGAGCTCATAGCGTCTGAGTCCTGGAGAAACTGCAAACAGAATCTGTGGAGATGTCGATGGACCACCTGCTCTGGTTCCTTGTCCAGAACAAAAGAGGGATCATCTCCATCATCATCAGAATCCACACTGTCAACACGATTCGTGCTCCGTCGTGCTCCAATTAAAAAAAAAAAAAAAAAGTGTTCCGTGGTCACTGCTTTATCACAGTATTATGTTCTAAGACATATTGATTTATAACAGAAAACTGTCAAAAGGGAGAATAAATATAAATATAAGTGTAAAGATGTTTGAATATATCAGAGCAGTAAATTAATCAGTGAGTGTGAACGCGCGCATTGACTCGTGCGGTTATTTCCACCAGCTGATCACTGATCCACAATGTGAATTCTTCCTTCCAGAACAGCTCTTTATAAAATCATTTTGATTCATCTACCTGTTGCCACATGTACAGAAGGAATGGATTATCATTCCTACACTCATATTTTTATATTTAATATAAAATAATAAGCGCATGCAGGAGCTCCTGCTGCCGCTGATGCTGCATTCAAGTACCGTCGGAAATCAATCAATCAATTTTTTTATATAGCGCCAAATCACAACAAACAGTTGCCCCAAGGCGCTTTATATTGTAAGGCAAGGTCATACAATAATTATGTAAAACCCCAACGGTCAAAACGACCCCCTGTGAGCAAGCACTTGGCTACAGTGGGAAGGAAAAACTCCCTTTTAACAGGAAAAAACCTCCAGCAGAACCAGGCTCAGGGAGGGGCAGTCTTCTGCTGGGACTGAAATTACACAACTTTTTCGTTGTTTCAAATTCAACAGTTGCTTGTGGCAAAATAATTAATTTTATCCACACAAAAGATTAATTCTGGCCTATGTAATGTGCCTGAGCCCATTGAAGCTGCCCCCCACATAGATAAAAAAAATCCAAGCAAGCAGGCTGAGTTTGCCCTGTAATTTCCAACGGTACATGAACGCAGCAGCAGCCTCTGCACTCACAAACCGGCTTCTGCACTGTGTGAAAACGTTCAGCTGCGCCAACGAAGTCAAATTAAACAATAACGTTACAAAAAACTACACAAACGATTAAAAAATGTCAAGAACGACAGCAAAACGAAACACAAATGACAGTCAAAGAAAGTCCAGATTTCTTGTTTCGTCAGGGCGTCGCCCTTCGTTAAGTGCCGTGTGACTGGGCCATAAGGTTGTGGATACAAGCGGAGAAAATGAGATTCCTTTGTTGGGTATCTCTGCTTACATTCCGGGACAGGGTGACAAGCTCAACTATCTGAGAGGGACTCTGAGTAAGCCTCTCCTTCTTCACATCGTCATCTCCCCAGGGAGGTCTTTCAGGCAAGTTCAACTGGGAGGAGGCCCCAGGGCAGACCTAGGACATGCTGTGTAGATGTTGCCATCTTGTGGCTATAGATGCACTTTTTCCATATATAAGTCATTTCTGAAAATAAGTCCCAGGACCTCAAAAAGTAGTAAAAGCATGAATTATAGTCCAGAAAATACAGTACTATTGAACTAATATATACAACGCATTACACCACATAAAACAAACATGACTCATAACTCATGCTGGCAGGTCTTAATTACATTTGGCTTGAAATCAATTTGGACAGCAACAGCTTCATTTAATACTACTGAAGTTGCATAATATTAAATTAATGCCCTGTCCCACTTCAGGGTGAAGAATGTATTAATTTTCCCGTTAGAAACAAAGAGTTTGTTTGCTCTTTCAGGCAGGTACTTCTCCCTTCTCTTTTATTCCCATTTGAACTGCTGCCACTGATCATTTGAAATCCAATTCCTGCCTCTAATCACATACAAAAACACACACAGTGACACTTAAAAGAAAAAAAAAAAAAAAAAACTATGAGAGCGTTTTAAATACTGCAGCCCTGCACACTGACTGAATCCTGATTCATGGTAAACCAAAAAAGAAGTCAATCAATCAATCAATTTTTTTTTTATATAGCGCCAAATCACAACAAACAGTTGCCCCAAGGCACTTTATATTGTAAGGCAAGGCCATACAATAATGATGTAAAACCCCAACGGTCAAAACGACCCCCTGTGAGCAAGCACTTGGCTACAGTGGGAAGGAAAAACTCCCTTTTAACAGGAAGAAACCTCCAGCAGAACCAGGCTCAGGGAGGGGCAGTCTTCTGCTGGGACTGGTTGGGGCTGAGGGAGAGAACCAGGAAAAAGACATGCTGTGGAGGGGAGCAGAGATCGATCACTAATGATTAAATGCAGAGTGGTGCATACAGAGCAAAAAGAGAAAGAAACAGTGCATCATGGGAACCCCCCAGCAGTCTACGTCTATAGCAGCATAACTAAGGGATGGTTCAGGGTCACCTGATCCAGCCCTAACTATAAGCTTTAGCAAAAAGGAAAGTTTTAAGCCTAATCTTAAAAGTAGAGAGGGTGTCTGTCTCCCTGATCTGAATTGGGAGCTGGTTCCACAGGAGAGGAGCCTGAAAGCTGAAGGCTCTGCCTCCCATTCTACTCTTACAAACCCTAGGAACTACAAGTAAGCCTGCAGTCTGAGAGCGAAGCGCTCTATTGGGGTGATATGGTACTACGAGGTCCCTAAGATAAGATGGGACCTGATTATTCAAAACCTTATAAGTAAGAAGAAGAATTTTAAATTCTATTCTAGAATTAACAGGAAGCCAATGAAGAGAGGCCAATATGGGTGAGATATGCTCTCTCCTTCTAGTCCCCGTCAGCACTCTAGCTGCAGCATTTTGAATTAACTGAAGGCTTTTTAGGGAACTTTTAGGACAACCTGATAATAATGAATTACAATAGTCCAGCCTAGAGGAAATAAATGCATGAATTAGTTTTTCAGCATCACTCTGAGACAAGACCTTTCTGATTTTAGAGATATTGCGTAAATGCAAAAAAGCAGTCCTACATATTTGTTTAATATGCGCTTTGAATGACATATCCTGATCAAAAATGACTCCAAGATTTCTCACAGTATCACTAGAGGTCAGGGTAATGCCATCCAGAGTAAGGATCTGGTTAGACACCATGTTTCTAAGATTTGTGGGGCCAAGTACAATAACTTCAGTTTTATCTGAGTTTAAAAGCAGGAAATTAGAGGTCATCCATGTCTTTATGTCTGTAAGACAATCCTGCAGTTTAGCTAATTGGTGTGTGTCCTCTGGCTTCATGGATAGATAAAGCTGGGTATCATCTGCGTAACAATGAAAATTTAAGCAATACCGTCTAATAATACTGCCTAAGGGAAGCATATATAAAGTGAATAAAATTGGTCCTAGCACAGTCTAATACAGTTCTAAATATGTCTGAAACTATCAAATACATATTTAGTTCATCAAAAACCAAAATGCTAGACAATTATGCATGAAGTTGTGGACCAATAACATTGACTTAAATTGTGCTTCTGTGTTGGAAACACAAATGATATAATGGTTTACAAGGAGATCAAATTTGCAATTAATGGATGTTTTGTATAAAAGTTATATTGTAGCCTGCAGTCTTTTGATATCAATTTCAATTGCAACTTCAGGGAATAATCTAAAATATTATAAATAATAATAAAATAATAAAAAATGGCTATTTGTGCAAAATTTTGTGGTTTTTGTTTTTTTTTGGGGGGGGGGGGGGGCTTGGACGGGGGTCTTGCCCTGGGAATAATTCAGTGTAGAACTGCCACTGACAGCTATTGGTTGAGTGATTACTTGACCGCCATTTATAATTTAACTCATGTCATCTATTACCACCTTTGGGGGAAAAAAATGAATATTTTTTCATTTTAGAGTGAGCTTTCATTGTGAGCAGTTGAAGGCACATTTGTGCAATAATCATGCTGTTTAATCAGGCCACACCAGCCACATGGACAGATTATCTTGTTAAAGGTGAAGTCCTCATTCAGATGGTTTTTAGCAAATTCTTCAACAACATTTGAGATAAATAAGCCTTTTTTAAGCCTAGAAGAAGTCTTATTTCTTTTACTTCAATTCATGAGAAATGGGAGCAAAAACAATAATGCATTTATATTTGTTGAGTATAATTTCAGTGACCGTTTCAGTGGAAAAGTGTCTTGATATTGAAAATCGGTGACACAATCCCATTTTCGTTAAAGTGGCCACCCTCAGTTATGCATTTGTCAAAATAGCAGTCTCATCTGAAATCCCATTCTATCACTCAAACCAGAACACACGGCACCGAAACAAACACCATCATTTGACTCCTGCTGCTATCAAAATATGACAGTTCATTTTGTTTTTCTGCACCACACCAAGCATTCATCTGCTTTCTATAATTCGTTTGACCAAAATAGTGTGAAAGCGGGCAGACTTATCTCTGTGTACTGGCTGAGATGTGATACACTGAAGGAAAACAAGACAGTAGGTTGGAACTGAAATGACAGGCTTGCTGATTTCAAAATTAGACACTTGCAAGAGTGATTGGTTTATGGACACAATGAAGCCTTTACTTTATTGCTTTGACTTTTGCGCAGTATGTCCAGATAAACACCAACTGCTGTACTTCATTGCTGGGACTAGTAGTATTTTGATGGCAAAAGTTTGCAATGAAATTGTTAATTCATAATAGTTTACTGCATTCCCACAGATATGATGAAAGCGGTGAAATATTTGCTGAAGTCCTCGCAGTTTGCATCAAGCTCAAAATCAATAAACAGACACACAAATTCAGATCACCACGCAGTCAAAAAACTGCCTGCTTAAGATGCAGAAATTAAGAAGGGATTATTCTCTCTGCTCTCTGGGTATTTTCACCTGTGTGAGATTATATTTGGCACTTTTATTTTGATATCTCTTGAATATGTTACTGTGTGCATCCATATAGTTTTTTGACTTCATCAAGTGATACAGTTTTAGAAGTTTACAATTTGGGATTACAGAGTTGTCTTGAACACATCATTAGTATGAAGCTGTTAACAGACTGGAAGTCATGACTTTGACACTAAACAACACTTAAACAAGATACAGTGGCTTGCAAAAGTATTCAGCCCCTTGGTATTTCACACATTTTAATTTGTTTATGACATTTCAAATACAAAAAGTAAACCAGGCTTCTCAATATAAAAACTTTGAAAATTATCTTTCTTAAACTCAAACTGAAAGTAAATCTCTACAACCTGAGATAAATTAATTAAAAATATAAAAGCCAAGATGATGGGTTGCCTAAGTAATGGGCCCCTTTGGTATAATACCTGTAAATAATCAGTTTTATTGCCAGTTTTCTTCAGACAAGTCAGGGGATGGATACATGAACATTTCCAAGTCACTGAATATGTCTTGGACTTTACGTACATCAGTAATGAAGAAATACAAACAGTATGACACTCTATGGTAAATATGTGTGGAGTAGACAGTTCTCAAAAACTGAGTGACTGTGCAAGAAGGAGAAGAGTGAGGAAAGCCACCAAGACACCCAGACAACCCAGAAGAAGTTATAGGCTTCTGTGGCTGTGATTGGAGAAATTGTGCACAGTGCAAGTTTTGGATTTTATATCCCCAGTTATAGACCTTCATGATGAAGTGGAACATAGGAGAGGATTTTCTTAAAAAGAAGACCTTTCATTTACAATTTGCCAGAAGGTACATCCAAGATGCAAGTCTAGATTTGATGTTTTAGTGAAAGAAGACCCTCCTCTATACCACTTCATCATGAAGCTATATAACTGGAGATACAAAACGCAGAATTTGCACTGTGCACAATTTCTTCAATCACAGTCACAGAAGCCTAAAACTTTTTCTGGGTTGTCTGGGTGTCTTGGTGGCTTTCCTCACTGTTCTCCTTCTTGCACAGTCACTCAGTTTTTCAGAACTGTCTATTCTACACAGATTTACCATAGAGTGTCATACTGTTTGTATTTCTTCATAACTGATGTAAATAAAGTTCAAGACATATGCATTGACTTGGAAATGTTCATGTATCCATCTCCTGACTTGTCTGAAGAAAACTGTCAATTAAACTGATTATTTACAGGTATTATACCATAGGGGCTGATTACTTATGCAACCCAGCATCTTGGCTTTTATAGTTTTAAATAATTTATATCAAGTTGCAGAGATTTGCTTTCAGTTTGAGTCTAATGAAGATAATTTTAGAAATTTTTACATTGAGAAGCCTGATTTATGTTTTGTATTTGTTAAAGACCCAAGATGGACTACTTTTTCATTTTGTTTTTTTTTATATTTCAATTAAAGACTGTTTCTGTTATTCTTGTTTAATTTTTTCCTGTTTCTGTTTTTCATTTCTTCTGTTTGTTTAGAAATTCTTGTAAAATTTGTAAAAATCTTGTAACTGTTGGCCAAATGGCCAAAGCAGTGGGTCACCCCGGTGAGTCTGGTCTGCTTGGGGTTTCTTCCTTATTATCGACAGAGGAAGTTTTTCCTTACCACTGTCACCTGTGGGCTTGCTCAGGAGTGGGGGGTACTGGTAAGGTCAGACTTTACTCGTGTGAATTGCCTTGAGGCAGCATTGTTGTGATTTGAATTTCTTCATCCGCTTCCAAGCAAAAGGAGAGCAGTCAGAGGGGTTATTTTTGTCCTTGAAATTTAACGGCAGTTAAATGTGTGTGGATTAAGGTTGTGCGCCTTACGAAAGTGGTCTTGAACTGGAAGAGCTGAACATAACACTGCTGGTATCAATACTGATGCAAATGAGTGTCTAATTCGATCGAAATTTTTAGTATCAATTATCATCCGAGTCTCCATTTTTTGGCAACCCTAATCCACATAGACACAAACCAAGCCGGAACTCTTCCAACAATTTCACATGCAAATACCGTTGTGTAGTAATATGTTACATTGTGGGTAATGACAAAATATTGTATACCAAAAAGCTGATGGGTGTAAACTGACATTTCCACTCACTGCTGTGACCACAATCAAACCCAAATGGCTGAGACATTATTTATCCCTAATTGATATTTCCTTCCCTTTAAACTTACTTGTCTCGCCCATCTCATACTCGCTGTCTCTCAGTAGTTCAAAGATGTCCACCTCCAGCTTGCCAGTGGTGGAGCGGTTGCTGTTCCGGTTGATGCTATCTTTGGCCAGTGTGATGGCCAAACGCTCTCCTCTGCTGCACTCCATGGGGTCATCGAGGATGGCAGCTGCGGGAAATGGATAAGAACAGAGGGATAAAAACCACCACTAACACTGCTAACTGCTGTTTTCTCTATAAACCTACAGCCAGGATTGTCCACATGGACAATACGAGAACCTGTAAAGACAGAAGCTTAAAACAAGCTAAAGCACATCATAAATTATGTATTCATTTATTCCTTTTTTGATTTACAAAGAAGATTGACATTCACAGTCCAACCTGTCTCCAAGGTGCATGGATTTATTATCAACCCATCGGCACATTTGGTGATCTCCATTAACAGACTTTCTACAGTAGCAAAATATTGCACTTAATAAATCCGTACACTTTGGGAGCAGCTTTTAGTGTGCTGAATGTACTTTTGTTCTTAAAAGGTGAGTAATGCTTAAGCAGACACCTAATCCATGTATTAACATCTTTAAAGCCTTGAAAGCTTCATGTAAACTTCAAACTTGGAAAGCTTAAAAGCACAGTAAAATAATTTGGAGAACATGACCCCTCCCCCTCCCCTAAAAGAGAGCCTAAAATTAATAAGATGTTTTGAGGCATCACAATATCTGCTGGGTGTAAACTTTTCTTAAAGATGTGGTTGAGATTTAAACTTTCAGTGAGTGCTGCGGGCATGTCAGACATATTACATTCTGGAATTCAATATAAAACTTAAAGTGATTCTATTTGCCACAAGAGCATTAAAGAGCTGCCTTATGCTCACAGATGATTTGTAGCCAGCGTGTACATGGCAACATTCTGTATTTGCTGTTATCTGAATTGATATTCAAAATAACTGACACAACTGGAAATGCGTGAGTGCTCCATAGATTGTGTCACCGTGCCAAAATCACAAATGAATAAGATGTACAATAAATAAAAAAGGAATTCAAAAATGACTAATATCAAATATAAATGAGGACAGTTTAACGGTGATTTTACCTTTTGATGACGAAGTGATGCTTGAACTTCAAACCTTGAGTACTGCATCACATCTTGTCAGTTATTACAATCTGACAAGTGGTCCATGGTTTAATTAATCATACAAATGATTTATAAGATAGATGTGTGTTCATGGTTAATAATGTGAGTTTTGACCATGCTGAAGTACAACCTCAGTGACACAATTACTTCTTACAGACCTGCCATTAACCAAGACTGAGAATAGCACCACGGTTGATATATTCATTTTGGGTAGCAATGGGGGTGAATTGTGCCGGCTTGTTGTTGTGCAAGTGACATATTTTCCTTCTGCTGAGAAAAATGAAATATGCACCAAGCATTGCTGCGTTCTTGATTGTACCGCAAACCAGGAGAAGAGCTTGGAAATTAAAATTTTGTTTAGTGCCACTTGGAATTGGAGAAAGAAGTGCTCAAAAACAAAAAAAGAAAATTTATAAAATTACATAAGTAATGATATGCTTTTTATTATGTTTGTATTTGTATGATGGCAAAAAAAAAACAAAAAACAAAAAACCTAAGCTAGCTGGGCGAGGGTGATAATATTCTGAGAGAAGTCCAAATTTACAAGGATGAAGTAAGAAATTTAGAAATTTAAAAAAAATCTTTGTCCCAGATAATGTTTCAAAACCCAGTTTCTCACAACAGACAACAGTCACCCACTCATGTCCTTGTTTATCTGCAAAATAAATATGCGGCCAAATCCATGAAATTCAGAAGTGAAAGGGTTGTGATGTCATGCAGATTAGGAGGACAGCTAAAATCAACAACGCAAAGTAAAATTATTAAGTAAAACATAACTTAATAATAAACTGTGGTAGACTCGGGGCCTGTCCAGAGTGTGCACCACTTCTTGCCCAAGGATTGCTGGAATAGGCTCCAGCATCCCATGACCCTTTTCTGGAATAAGTGGGTGTAGAAAATAAATGAAATCTATCTACAAAGCAAGAAACGTCTGTGTGTGGGTATGTGGCATGCATATCTCTCTGACCGTTTGTCAGATTGACCTCAGCTTTTGGATATGGCTTGCACATGGCACGATGATGTGCATCCTTTATTATGAACATTTTTGCAATAAATTTTCAAAACCTTTATTTTGATTAGCATTGTAACATTTGTACTTCCAAGATGGTGTGGCTTGTTGATGTTACTGGTAGCAAAGTTAAACAACATCAGATAGTTCATGTTGCTGGCACCATTTCACAATAAAATGTTTAATGCCAGCATCCCAGCAAATACTTTTACTGTGAAAGTCATGCTGTCTGTGTTCCTTGTGACTGAGTTTAACTTGACAACACTGAGGAGACGTTAGCTAAAATCTGTTTTTTATAACACCAACAAATTTCCTACTATTTGTATAACGTTTCAGTAAGTACATAAGATGACTAAAATATTACATTTTCCCACAATTTATACAATGTTTCATTAAGTACATAAGATGAATAAAATCTTATATTTGCTGTGAGTTCAGGAGGTGGGATACTGATTTGCTGTTTCAAATATTCTAAATGCTCTGTCTAATTTTGTATTTAATAATCTATTTAATAGGAATCCTTTTATTTCCATATAATTGATAATAAAACTAATTTTAAAAAACAATATTGAATACTATATTCAAATAATAATATAACATAAGTACACCTCTTTCTACATCCCACCTTCAAACACTGCCTCATACAACCATCCATGACAAATCTACTTAAACTCCCAATTTTCTAGAGGAATATAAACTTCCTACGGGCACTGCACTAGTTAATGAAGAAAAAAAAGAATAAATATAAATATCAATCATTTGGATAGCAGACCTTAAGTGATGAACATGCATGTTCACAAATTAAAAAATAAAAATAAATAAAATAAAAATTCACTCATAAATAAGCTTTAAAGGCTTGTTGTTACCCCAGCTACATGCTAAATAGCTAAGCTAGTGCAACAAGTAGCCAAACACCGAAAATATACTCAACAAAAATATAAACGCAACACTTTTGGTTTTGCTCCCATTTTGTATGACATGAACTCAAAGACCTAAAACTTTTTCCACATATACAATATCACCATTTCTCTCAAATATTGTTCACAAACCACTCTAAATCTGTGATAGTGAGCAATTCTCCTTTGTTGAGATAATCCATCCCACCTCACAGGTGTGCCATATCAAGATGCTGATTAGACACCATGATTAGTGCACAGGTGTGCCTTAGACTGCCCACAATAAAAGGCCACTCTGAAAGGTGCAGTTTTGTTTTATTGGGGGGGGATACCAGTCAGTATCTGGTGTGACCACCATTTGCCTCATGCAGTGCAACACATCTCCTTCGCATCATCCGTGAAGAGAACACCTCTCCAACGTGCCAAACGGCAGCAAATGTGAGCATTTGCCCACTCAAATCGGTTACGACGACGAACTGCAGTCGGGTCGAGACCCCGATGAGGACGACGAGCATGCAGATGAGCTTCCCTGAGACAGTTTCTGACAGTTTGTGCAGAAATTCTTTGGTTATGCAAACCGATTGTTTCAGCAGCTGTGCAAGTGGCTGGTCTCAGATGATCTTGGAGGTGAACATGCTGGATGTGGAGGTCCTGGGCTGGTGTGGTTACACGTGGTCTGCGGTTGTGAGGCTGGTTGGATGTACTGCCAAATTCTCTGAAACGCCTTTGGAGACGGCTTATGGTAGAGAAATGAACATTCAATACACGAGCAACAGTTCTGGTTGACATTCCTGCTGTCAGCATGCCAATTGCACGCTCCTTCAAAGCTTGCGACATCTGTGGCATTGTGCTGTGTGATAAAACTGCACCTTTCAGAGTGGCCTTTTATTGTGGGCAGTCTAAGGCACACCTGTGCACTAATCATGGTGTCTAATCAGCATCTTGATATGGCACACCTGTGAGGTGGGATGGATTATCTCAACAAAGGAGAATTGCTCACTATCACAGATTTAGAGTGGTTTGTGAACAATATTTGAGATAAATGGTGATATTGTATATGTGGAAAAAGTTTTAGGTCTTTGAGTTCATCTCATACAAAATGGGAGCAAAACCAAAAGTGTTGCGTTTATATTTTTGTTGAGTATAGATGTATGAATGTTAATGAGCGCAGTTTAAGTTATATTTAATTATTCCATAAAATTGTGATACCTGATCTTAGAGTGTCAAATACTACATCAATACACAGCAAGTACACTCAGTGAAACTTCACCCACTCAGTAAAACAAGCACCCAAGTTCAATTCACATTAGCAAGAAGAATGAACATCCAATATTTACTTAAAACTAACCGTGATATGTTCACACACTGTGTAGAAAAAGTAGTAAAAAAAGCAGCAGATGTCTGCAATCTAGCTTTGTAATTACCGTAATTATAGTGGGTTAGCTCAAAGGTTCTTAAACAGATTAAATTTACAGGCAACAAAGAGACAGGAAATAAAAGCTACCTACTCGGAAAAGTGTTGAAATTAATAAGGTGCAAAAAATACAATTACTACAACTACAACTTTGGCGAAAGGCAAATGCTCTGTAGAAAACACATATAAAGTGGAACTTGTGCATTTTGTGCCTAATTCTTTTAGAATGCACAGCGCTGCATACAGAGCTGGAATATGCTTAAACCGACCTTTCCCACGATGGTCACACAGCTTAACCAAAACCAACTCAAAAACACATATGAAATCATCACAGAACCTTCAAACAGTGAGTGAACAGCTACAGCCAATTACATGCTTTTCCATGAACAGAGAATAAGAGCTAAATATGGTCACGCTGTGCGGAATAATGTGGACAGTTTAACAAAATCAAACAGATGAAAAATCAAATCCTATACAGGTCCTCATTTGATTAACAATATATGGCTTTGGGGACAAAAAAAAAAAAAAGAATTTCATTTTTGACATTTTAAGAGCGCTATCAAGTGTTATCAAGTATCTTGTAGATACTTGATGACTAAAGGCTATTGTGTTTCTGATTCTAAACAGTCTTGGATGACAACCAGGCATTCATAGTGCCATATTTTGGCCTCAGATAAAAATGGAAGACATCACTTTTGTATGATTAGACCACATTGCCACATGCGATCTCCAAATATACCAATCGTAAACAGTTTGGATGTGTACCAAAGCACTTGATTGGTGGTTTAACCCTCTGGGGTCCGAAGGCATTTTTTGGACAGTTCACTCGCCTGGCATAAATGTTTTATTATTGCTGTTAACAGCTCTCCCTGCATCCCACAATCAAGTTGTATGTCTCTTTTTTCAGGACAACCTGTGCTTTCAGAATATATATGTTTTTGTTGTGTTTTATAAGTGTAATAAAGGTTTACAATCAAAAATAGGCAAGGAAAAAATAAAGCGAAAAATAACTTTCCACACACATTTATTCAAAACACACAGCAAACGATAATAAACAACTGTTTTGACACTTTATAAAGGTAATTTGAGTTCTTGTGTGAAAGACTCTATAACAGAAAGGTTCAAACAATAAACACAAATGTACATTTTGAACAATATATACAAAATGGTCTGTGCGTTTTGTTGTCCATTGATATGGTAAACAGTGCTTTACACAGAGAAAGCAACAGAGTTATCCAGTAACCTTCACATGCAAACTAGTGGAGCAATCCTGATAGTTACACACTCTTTGTTTGAGTACGTGAGATTGTCATCACAGGCTCTCCGTCTGCTCCTGCTTTCACTGATCGCTGTGTGTAATGGCGCAGGGCACACTGAGTATGTACTAATAGTATGTACCCCTTGGAGCTCCCAGGGGACTATTCAAACGGGCCAACTAGTAACACATCACTTCTGAAAACGATCTTTGGCTTTTCACGTGAGGTAAATCTGCCCTACAATTGTATTTTGGAAAACCATGTGAAGGTGAACCAATTCCGATTGGACACTCACATTGCGCACGTCATCACATGGCTTCTATGAGCAGTACAAAGATGGCCGATGGCTGGCTCAAAAATCCGCGGAGTTAACTTTTCAGCAAAAAAAAGGGTAAGTTTCTCTCTCATATCATTCAAAAGTTATTTATAATTTAGTAAAGCTTGGTCTTAGCCATTGTATACGACGGCGTCGGCCCCAGAGGGTTAAGAGGTTTTCCAAACCTACTACATGGGCAGGTGAATGTAGAAGTCAACACTGGTGGAGTTGAGCTTTGTTCAATCAGTTACCATCAAACCAACAATCAACCTTCAGTTCAAACTGAAGATATCACGGTGCACTTTTCAGCTTGATGATGCAGACCATTAGCTTTTGTGCTCCAAAATATTATGCCCTGACCTTTAATGTTTGTTAACTTTTATACTAATCTACAATGAACTATCATTAATCCAAAGCACTTTTTTGCAGTTGTTTTTAACATTGTGTGATTAGCAAAGTGGTTTGTGTCTGTGCGTGTGTGTGTGTATGTGTGTGTTTGGTGATCTGGCCAGCAATCACGTTGTTCTCTCCTGCCTCATGCTATGCACCATGGCTAATGGAACGGTGTCCTGCTGCTGCAACACGCTTCATGAGGACGTACGTCATGCAAACACAAACACACTCCTAATGTGAAATATTACGGGTGCCTGAACAACACAATTATAAACACAACTCGTGACTTAAACAGGCAAATTAAAAACACAAATCTGGCACGTCTTCCTCTCAGAGGACTTGATATTTTGACGTGGTCAATACATGACAGCTGGCAAACGAGCAGCGCTGCTTTGGAATGGGGAAAACATGAGCTGAGCCTCAATCCATCAAAACCAATCAATGAGTAGCCTGGGGGTATGCTGAGAAAAAGCTGCCTACGGACTGGAAAAGAAATGAAATTTCTCAGAGATGAAGACACATGACTTAGGAAAGTGATCTGTTGGACTGTTTTAGCACCTCTCACTTTTTGTGACACTTTGACTTGTGTTGAACATCTGTGCTAAAAATGGGATTTTCACCACAGCAGAGACACCTAAGGTTCCATCGTTCCACCTGAACCATTTGTGATTTTCACACACAGTGCCCACGTTCTTTAAATTGGAAGTAAAATGAGCATGTTGGTTTAAAAATGAGTTATTGTCAGGTACCACAAATTGTCACCTTATGGTTTCACGACTTCACCTCTAGCGGCACCTCTGGAGGCACATCTGGTTTCTTCTGTCCACTGGTTGGTGCAGATCCAATAACTCACCAGAAACCCTCTCAGTTGAGTCCACTTTTTAGACACCACTTTATACCTTGGCCCAGTTTCATGAAGCGGTCTAATCTTCAAGTCTACCAAGCTTACTTAGTTGACTAAGGTTAGCTGCCCAACATTATCCATCTAATCTTCATTTCACATCAACGACTAAACTTGTAGAGTAGCCATTTTACCTCAGTCGACAATTTTCACAGTCAATGTGGCCTCGAGAGTGTCGTTGCTGAGCAACGGCTCCAATACACTACAGTTTTGTTTAGTTCCAGGTTGGTCCGTCTGCTACAAACATGGACCTCCACTGCATTTGAGGAGAAGCGCTCCCGGCCTCAGCATCCGTAAACATCTCCAATGAATTATTCCAGTCCCAGAACACCTGCTCCTGCCACAAGTCTCTCCTTCCTTCCTCCTCCATTAAGTGGTGGTACATGATATCCACATTTTTTGAGGTAGGACACTGACATTTTGTTACCTAAAATAAGATTAGCCTCCTCTGTACTAGGCTAAAAACTTCAGTCGGCTGGAATGAAACTTTTCCAGACTAAGCACTTTGTGCAACAAAGAATATCAAAAAATTTGTCAACTAAGTGAGTTTATTTGACTAAACAAGATTAGACTGCTTTATGAAACCGGGCCCTGGTGCCCTCAGACTTAAAGGGAATGACAGGTGACAATGTGTGTTTATTTTGTGTCATGGTTAATACACACCCATGATTACATGAGATGACTCTCTTCACATTGCACCTTGTGCCCAATTTGCAATCAGATAATGTACCCATGGAAGACTAAAGTGGAGTTGGACTTGCCTTAATTCCACTGTACACCATGTGTTTTAGGCATTGCACTACAGATTGTCAAGCCTTTAAACATCCATTCATTTTCTATACCTGCTTACTCCAATTAAGGATCACGGGAGGACTGGAGTCTGTCCTAGCAGTCATGGTGCATGAAGCACGGTACACCCTGTAGAGGACGCCAGTCTGTTGCAAGGCCACATACAGACAAATTCACACTCGCACACACACCTACGGACGATATAAAGTTTGCAATTCCCCTAACCTGAATGCCTTTGGATGTGGGAGGAAGCCGGAGCACCTCAAGGGAACCCACACAAACACGAAGAGACCATGCAAACTTGACACAGAAAGGCCACTGGTGGCAATCAATCCAATGACCTTCTTGCTGTGAGGCAACAGTACTAACCACTAACCCACCGTGCTGCCCGGTTAAACATTCAAACCTAAATTCACTTCTTTCTACCAAATGCATTCCTTTCTTCTGCAGCTAGCACCGCAGTGAAGCTACACTGACGGTTATAGAGGTGCCAAAGTGCATTCTGTCCAAAATGCAACAATATGATGTGTGTATAGCATGTCGAGACAAGTGGATTGGTTGAACAGTCCAAATATCTTGCCCATTTCTGCTGATAAATATAACTTCTCTTTACTCTTATCCCCCTAAATCACTGAGCGGGCTTTACAGGCAATCTGTGCATTATGATGCCCTCTCTGCAAAAACAAAAGGATTTTAAAAAATCTGCGCCAGTGGTATAAAATGAAAAACAATGACAGACATAATAGAAATTTTAGGAACAAATGATCCCAGTTATTGGAATCTGAGAATAAGTACCAGCACCAATGGACCTGAGCGCCTATGTAGAACTTACTACTACTTCTTCTTCTGGCTGTACAGCACACTTTATTCAGCATGAACAGTAAAATGGGGGACCAGCAATAGCAATGAAACAAACGTGTGCCAATATGAAAAAGCAATGGTCTATGCACAGTATATTCATTGGATGCAATGCACTAAAACAACCATTCCCAAACAGAAGTACAGGGGGCCATTTTGAAATTTTAAAATTCTCTGGGCCCCACCCCAAAATTAGAATTTTGATCAACAAATGAGACAAAAATGAAGTACATGTGTATGTATGTATAGTATATGGCATCAAACACACAGAGATCGTATAGTATCTCCAAATTCCATAACATAAAGTCTCCAAGTCCCCCCAGAACAGGATGCTAATCTGACACAGGCTATTTCTCTACCAAAGCTAGTGCCCATTTACAGCCGGAATGACTTGGACAGTGTAAATTAACTATCTTTTCCAATGACACAGACAAGTAGCATGACCTGGGCTCAAACACATGTCTACATATTGGTCACCCAACTCATTATCCACTGCCCTACATTTTTTATCCATATATTTCATTTTACAATGTCAAACAAACACACACACAAAACCAAACCCCAAAAACAAAGCAGAGGGGAAAAAAAAACACAAAGAAAAAATAAGGACAAATTTGCTGAGCACTGCCTGGCAGGCAGGTATAACGGGAAGCATAACCAAGACTCCAAGAGCGAGATTATCCCAGTTTCACTCTGTTACATTACAGAGAATTTTCCCAAGATGGGCAATGCTTCACATAGTTAATCAGAGGCTTTCAGTGGTGATATGATCTATCGGAGAAGTCTCTGAGCGTGTACTTAAATTTTGTTCTAGTTTCAAAAGAAATAAGACATCATACAACCAGGCCTTAATTGAAGGTAGCAAAGGTGACTTCAACAAAAGCAACATTATCAGGAGGCAGCCAAAAATAGCAATGTGGGGGAAAGACAGCTTTTTAAATCCTAAATCTTTAAGATTGTAAAAAAACAAAAAAACAAAAAAAAAAAACCTATACCAGTAGTTGGATAATTTCAGACAAAAACATTACTTGTGGGTCAAGTCACTGGGGGTCCAAGAACATCTTGGATATCCCTCATCTAATTTGCCTGGGTAGAGCATGGTGAGTCTGCCTGCCCTACATTAATTCCATATATAGTTAAGCAAAGTCAGATAAATGAAGAAGGACACAGACATTAAACTCCATGGCTTTGTTTTATTGCTTCTGATAACACTGAAAAAGAATCTAATATTTTCAGGTAATTGTAAACATTATTACATAGTTGAAAGACAAAGACATTTTTTAAATTTATAATCGGGGAAGATGATGGTTTAGCGGTTAAGTGTTGGGGTTGAGACCAGAGGATCCTTGATTCAAATCCCTGCCTGACCAGAAAATCACTAAGGAGCCTTGGGCAAGGTCCTTATTCCCCTAGTTGCTCCTGGTGTGTAGTGAGCGCCTTGTATGGCAGCACCCTGACATTGGGGTGAACGTGAGGCATTATTGTAAAGCATTTTGAGCGTCTGATACAGATGGAAAAGTGCTATACAAATGCAGTCCATTTGCAGCGCTGTCACGACCCACCATCGGGCCACGGTACACACTTTGGGAATCACTGCACTAAAATAATACAATAACATTTACAAAAGATAGGTCAGAAAACAGGCTTGTATCTTATCATGAGTCAGGATTTTAATACTTGGACAAAAAAGACTCAAAATGACTCTGAAAAGTTGTCAAGGGTAAAAAAGCTCACTATCCATTTGGGGGAATCCCTGGCTTCTCTGTTAACATCAGTGTCTGTGTGTGTGTCTCTCTCCAACAGGCTGAGTAAAAAATGCAGATAAAATGAACTAGCTCTTCACCTACTGTACAGTGTAATTAATGGTAATGGGCTCTCCAGTAGCTGGGATTTTATTGGAGGAAAAGTCATTACCTGGGGGACAGCAGGAGTGTCTTTGATCAAATAAATGTTCTTGCAGAATATGGATACTGTAAAGTGATTTGATATGATGTTCATTTTAATTAGAAATAAAGGCTTTCTCATCAAACTCTTTCTAAGTCTGCCATGCAACATGTGCTCTCATTTGTCATTATTACCTTTAGCACAGGCGCACTTCCCTTAAAGAAATGAGGCAACAAAATTTTGATGAAAAATCTAAAGATTTTCATCTAACAGTGCTGATGGATCTGTTCTTTTCATGGTCAGAGTTCAGGAGAACTTATGAAGGTGTTACAAACTGACATTTGCATGTTTTAACTGTGACTATTCAGACTTGTTCCAGGCTTTCTGTGGTGGTCAAGTGGTTAATGCACTTGGTTTCAGTTCAGAAGGCTCCAGGTTCAAATCCCACCCCTGCCACATTTCTTCATGTAATGTGGAGTTGCGTCAGGAAGGGCATCCGGCGTAAAACCTGTGCCAATTCAACATGCAGATCCACCTTGGATTTGCTGTAGCAACCCCGAGTGCAAACAAGGGAGCAGCCGAAGGGACTTACTTACTGTGATAAAAATAAGTCACCCGTATCTACTTAAAGTCTGCACTCAGTACATGTTTTATTCAAGACATTGTCCTCTTTTTTCTTCTCTTCTGGATACTGGAAAATCAAACTTTCCATTGTGTCATGTTTTGTTTCAGTCTGTTCAGATTATTTAGAATCACAATTTTAAAAATACAGCCAAAGGATCATCATCTGAATTATAATCTCAGCAGATTAGAAATCAAATGTATCATGGTTCAAGAAACTTAAAAGAGACATCACTTCACACACTGTTACCAGTGAAAGTCCTATACAGGCTAGACTAGCAACAATTAATCAATTAAGAATTGATTATTTAATTAATTGCCAACTATTTTGGAAACCAATTAATCATTGAGTTTTTTTTTTATTATTATTTATTTGAAATGTCCAAATTAACCGATTTCAACTTCTTAAATGTGAATACTTGTATTTTCTGAATTGTCTCTTCCTCTTTTGGGTTGTGCACCATAACATTTGGAGATGACATATTGGGCTTTGCAAAACACTGATCAATATTTCTCACCATTTTATTGACCAAAGAACTAATGCAAAAACTTAAAAAAAAAAAAAAATCAACTGATTAACTGATAATGAAAACAGTTGTTAGTTGCAGCTCAGTGAAATGTGTCAAGATTTTCCTTTTGTGTCTCAGGAAGAGACAAAGCTGAGTTGATTTTCTTCTGGTCCCTGCCAATGAATGCCTTTTTATTTATTTATTATTTTGGCATGATATATCCTTGATATATTGGGATATGTAACAGAAACTGTGAATACTTTTCAATTCCTAAATATGTGATTGAAAGGTTGAAAGTTAATGGTTGAATTTCTGGTTGTGATTTACTGGTAAATAAATCAAAGAATAATCAAGTCATCTAAAAAAAATCAATAGGCTAATTAAAAATATCATTATATTCATTGATCAATAATAATAAAAAGGTATATTAACTGATTACAAAATAATAAGAAGTTGCACCAATGATATAATGCAGAGGCTCAATCAAGCCGACGCTTATCCCTGGATACTGGAGTGTAAAAGAGTATAAGAACTTGCAACTCCCTCTGGAAGTGACGCATGTTCAAGGCAGGTTAATTCCCCAGTCAAGGTCGGTACCCATTTACAGCTGGTGGACTGGAATGATGCAGATGAGGTGTCACTGCCAAGGACACAGACAGGGCACCTGAGCACACACCTGGCATCAAACTCCAGTCTGTACACTGGCAGTCCAATTCCTACCCCACAGAGTCACATGCTCTGCACGATGGACTACTGTTACATTAACTATGTTTGAGTAAATCAAGCGGGCGCTTTGATGACCTGATCGATTACATCATTGGACAGAATGGGACTGAAATCTCTGGATGCAATATTATAATATTATATTTTATGACTCATTCATGTGACTTCTTCTGCTGGACCACATGAATGGAGTAAATTCAGTTGACTGGACATGATTTGGAAAGGCACACACCTGTCTACATACAAGGTCCCACAGTTGACATGTTCGAGCACAAACCAAGCATAAAGTCAGAGGAATTATCTGTAGACCTCTGAGGCAGGATTGTCTCGAGACAGAAATCTGGGGAAGGGTACAGAAACATTTCTGCTGCTTTAAAGGTCCCAGTAAGCACAGTGGCCTCCATTATCCATAAATGGAAGAAGTCTGGATCCACCAGGACTCCTCCGAGACCTACCCACCCGTTTTAACTAAGCATTGGGGGGAAAGGGTTTTTGTCAGGGAGGTGGTCACTCTGTCAGAACTCCAGCATTCCTCTGTGGAGAGAGGAGAACCTCCAGAAGGACAACCATCTCTGCAGCAATCCACCAATCAGGCCTGTATGGTCGAGTGGTCAATCGGAAGCCACTCCTTAGTAAAAGGCACATGGCAGCCCACCTGGAGTATGCCAAAAGGCACCTGAAGGATTCTCAGACCATGAGAAAAAAAAAATTCTCTGGTCTGATGAGACAAAGATTGAACTCTCTGGCGTGAATTCCTCCATTTTTGGAATAAGGCTGTAACATAACAAAATGTGGAAAAAGTGAAGTGCTGTGAATACTTTCCAGGGCAAAAGAACACCAGGCTTTTTATCAAAGTCAAGAAGATGGTCACACCAAGGAGAACGTTTGTATCAGATCAAAGTCATTTAATTGAGTGTTTTTTAATTCAAAATGAGTGTGGTGGGTCATACACAGAGAGACAATCCATTAACTATAGAAATACTGAAAGGTAAGGTTTGATTCACTTCCAAGGAAGATGTTTTCTGTGAAGAAAAGGGCATCTGGTTTGTGGACTTCCATCTTCAGGGCCACACTATGAATGGAAAGTGTGATACCAGCTTGCTGAAGCAGCTATGCAAGGCTATCAGGACCAAATGCCCTGGAAAGCTGTCAAAAGGGATCTTGTTTTATAAGGATGACGCCCCAGATCACAAGTCAGTAGTTGCAGCTTCCATCAACCCATCAAATATATTTTCCTGATTTATCACACACACTCTTGTGTATTATGGTTAGTCTGAATTGCAACAAATGGCAAAACTGATTACAAAGACAAATGGGCTTCAGTCACTTTCCATGATTATGTTAAGAATTACATCATTTGATGAATAAATTGATCATCTCAAGTGCTGTTTTTTTCCCATTTTATCATGTCCTCAGATTATTAATTGCAAATGCTCCTCTTGGCAGACTTCCACTTTAGCAGCTTCATTCGATGTCTGCTTGTTTTGCTGTAGCTGGCTGATTAGCCCAACCAAGCTGTGTTCAGGAGGCATACAATTAATTTTCTTGAAAGCATGCTCGCATACAAAATGGAATGTTACTGCATACGCACTAACGTGAGGGCCGAAAGATGATGTAAAGTAAAAGTGCTGTGGAACAGAATGCACGACACAACATATTAAAAAGCAGGCCATCCCGTCACATTCCTTTCTTGCATGGTGAATGGACTGTATTTCTATTTGCTTTTCTATCTGATGCAGATGCTCAATGAGCTTTACAAGGATACCTCACAATCACACACACACACACACACACACACACACACACACACACACACACACACACACACACACACACACACACACACACACACACACACACACACACACACACACACACACCAGTGTCAATGGGCTGCCATGCAAGGTGCTAAACTGCACACAAGAAGCAACTTGGGGATTGAGGACCTTGCCGAAGGGACCTCAATGATTTTTGTGTCTGATGGAGAACCAAACCAAGGACCCTCTGGTCACGAGCTCACCATCTTGAACTTCCCAACTACCACTGAACTACCACTTCCCAAGTATTTTTTTCACTATTAATTCCCAACCTGCATCCATGTGTGTCTGTCTATAATAATAACTCTAATCCAATTACATTTTTTTTGTGACTGATTAGTTAAGCGTGTGAGATTTCAGACCGTATAATATTGGGGTAACGATGGCAAAATATTTGACCGTTTCACATTTGGATGTATTACACAGTGCCCTGACTGACGTTCTGACAAGATATAATTCCTGTCAAATATCGTCGGGATGCGGAACTGTCAATTTATGCAATGAGACACAATTCGACAGAACACCGGCTGCGCGTGCTAACAGTGCGTGTTAGCACTGTTAGCTGAGAGGGAGAGAAAGCCATGTATCGCCACAGAAATGGGTGAATTTAAGCTACCATATGAAAGTATTGATGAGGATTCTGATACAGAATTACCGTTTCACATTTGATGGATTTTCACATTTGATGGATTACTTCGTACCCTGACCACTGTAAGCGTTGGCGGTAAGCCTCGATGACCGAATTACCTACAGAAAAATAACAAACGATGCAAACGATGGAACTGGATTAGAATGGGAATAAACCCCTTGTGTCTGATGATTTGGGGACGTTCATGCTGTAATACGGTCGCAAATAGCCATTTTAAAACTCCTTTTTAAAGCTTAATTTTTGACTGTATAACCAGAATGAATGTCCACAAATCATCAGACACAACGGGGTTATTCCCTAAATATACTGCTCCCAGTTGGATGTTATGTGGTGAAGTTGGTCAAAGTTCTCTTGCAAATATTACTAATGCCAGAATGGTAAATATTTATCTCAGAATTCAAATGGAAATCAGTGCAAACTATGACTTATGTATATAACAAGAGCATCATTGTTATAAGGTGTTGGTGACACTAAATTCACTGCAGCCACCAGGGGTCTCCTACTTGTTGTTGAATATTTTAACAAAGAAAAATTCTCCAGAATTATGCGAAAAGGCATTTTCCCAAAGAGAGAGAGCCGTTGTATATCCAGCAGGAGACCATTGATGTGTGAAGTGAATTTGATAATGGTACACCTTACAACGATTAATTTATTTAATTTTTTCTTATGTCTCTTTGTTTTGGCACTTTGTAGACAGTCCCTACACATTTGTCTCACAGCCGCCTGCACTTTCAGATCAGTGTTATTATATCAGCTCAGAGGATGGCTCATTTGGATAAAAATGAGGTTGTAGCTCATTGTCTACCTTCTTGAGGTTAGAAACTACTGTTTTTTGTTCTTCTACAATATTTCTCTAAAGATTTATTGAGCCGTGAACTTTGAATCTGTGAACATATTTCTGACTTTACTGCAGTGAAAGGTGTTAGTGTAGCACTTTACATGCTTCTTGTCCTATTGTCTGCCATATGTAGTCCAAAAAGAGGTCATTTTCTGTTTCAATACAGAGTGTTACTACACACAGTGCACACACAAACACACACGTACACACAAGTCCATCAGATGTGACGCGTAAACAAAACGCGTGAACATGACATCGGCTTTCTGTGATAACTGACAGCAAAGGTTATTAAAGATATATACCGTCATAGTTTTTTTTTTACCAGCGACCATCAAATATGTCTATCAGGTATCGCAAAGACTTTGCGTCTGTCCGCTCTCCATCTGCTCGGCATAAGCCCAGCCCTGTTCCCACCAGAGTCTTCAAATTCACAAGAACATTCTTGGGACACAGACTTTGGACAAGTTCAAAGATGGATAACATTGACCTAATTTAAGAGGTTAAAAAGGGACATTCTGTTTCATTCTGTTCTGTTTATTTTGTGGGGCGGGGATGACAGTCAATCCGAGTAGAGTGGCACCATGATGTAAGTGGTTGGTCTCCCTCAGTGCAAACTCTGTTTCGTTTATGTGTAAATATAACCTCTTTGTCATATATTATGTAAAAGCTTGTGAGAAATAAACACTTCTGAAACTGAAAAAGCTGTTTTTGGAACCTGATAACACCTTTGAAGTGATTTACAAGAAATTTTGCGGATGCTAGCATGGTGATGTCACAGGCTGGTCTAGCTAGCTGCAAACACTGTTTTGTTTGATACGACTTCTTTGTCATATATTATGTAAAAGTTAGCGAGAAATAAACACTTCTAAAACTGAAAAAGCTGTTTTTGGAACCTGATAACACCTCTGAAGTGATTTACAAGAAATTTTGCGGATGCTAGCATGGTGATGTCACAAGCTGGTCTAGCTAGCTGCAAACTCTCTTTTGTTTGTGTGTCTATACGACCTCTTTGTCATATTAGCCTCTTTGACAAACACTGACAACTGAAAACGCTGTTTTTGCAATCTGATAACACCTCTGAATCCATTACATTTCGCAGACGTCAGCGTGCACACAAAATTCTGCTAACTCAAAGCTAACTTCCGCTCTTGTCAAAAGCTTATGTATGCACACATACACACCTTCCTGGATACGCCATTAAACCATAAATAAAATTTTGTTTATGAGCTATTGATTGATTGGATGAAGGGGCTTTATTGAACGTACAAAATATATGTGTGTGTGTGTATATATACACTCAACAAAAATATAAACGCAACACTTTTGGTTTTGCTCCCATTTTGTATGAGATGAACTCAAAGATCTAAAACTTTTTCCACATACACAATATCACCATTTCCCTCAAATATTGTTCACAAACCAGTCTAAATCTGTGATAGTGAGCACTTCTCCTTTGCTGAGATAATCCATCCCACCTCACAGGTGTGCCATATCAAGATGCTGATTAGACACCATGATTAGTGCACAGGTGTGCCTTAGACTGCCCACAATAAAAGGCCACTCTGAAAGGTGCAGTTTTATCACACAGCACAATGCCACAGATGTCGCAAGATTTGAGGGAGCGTGCAGTTGGCATGCTGACAGCAGGAATGTCAACCAGAGCTGTTGCTCGTGTATTGAATGTTCATTTCTCTACCATAAGCCGTCTCCAAAGGCGTTTCAGAGAATTTGGCAGTACATCCAACCAGCCTCACAACCGCAGACCACGTGTAACCACACCAGCCCAGGACCTCCACATCCAGCATGTTCACCTCCAAGATCGTCTGAGACCAGCCACTCGGACAGCTGCTGAAACAATCGGTTTGCATAACCAAAGAATTTCTGCACAAACTGTCAGAAACCGTCTCAGGGACACTCATCTGCATGCTCGTCGTCCTCATCGGGGTCTCGACCTGACTCCAGTTCGTCGGCGTAACCGACTTGAGTGGGCAAATGCTCACATTCACTGGTGTTTGGCACTTTGGAGAGGTGTTCTCTTCACGGATGAATCCCGGTTCACATTGTTCAGGGCAGATGGCAGACAGCATGTGTGGCGTCGTGTGGGTGAGTGGTTTTCTGATGTCAATGTTGTGGATCGAGTGGCCCATGGTGGCGGTGGGGATATGGTATGGGCAGGCGTCTTTTATGGACGAAGAACACAGGTGCATTTTATTGATGGCATTTTGAATGCACAGAGATACCGTGACGAGATCCTGAGGCCCATTGTTGTGCCATACATCCAAGAACATCACCTCATGTTGCAGCAGGATAATGCACGACCCCATGTTGCAAGGATCTGTACACAATTCTTGGAAGCTGAAAATGTCCCAGTTCTTGCATGGCCGGCATACTCACCGGACATGTCACCCATTGAGCATGTTTGGGATGCTCTGGACCGGCGTATACGACAGCGTGTACCAGTTCCTGCCAATATCCAGCAACTTCACACAGCCATTGAAGAGGAGTGGACCAACATTCCACAGGCCACAATTGACAACCTGATCAACTCTATGCGAAGGAGATGTGTTGCACTGCATGAGGCAAATGGTGGTCACACCAGATACTGACTGGTATCCCCCCCAATAAAACAAAACTGCACCTTTCAGAGTGGCCTTTTATTGTGGGCAGTCTAAGGCACACCTGTGCACTAATCATGGTGTCTAATCAGCATCTTGATATGGCACACCTGTGAGGTGGGATGGATTATCTCAGCAAAGGAGAAGTGCTCACTATCACAGATTTAGACTGGTTTGTGAACAATATTTGAGGGAAATGGTGATATTGTGTATGTGGAAAAAGTTTTAGATCTTTGAGTTCATCTCATACAAAATGGGAGCAAAACCAAAAGTGTTGCATTTATATTTTTGTTGAGTGTGTGTGTGTATATATATATATATATATATATATATATATATATATACACACACACACACACACACACTTTGCACTGGGATACCAATTAAACAACTGCAAATTATGAAGAACACAATGCTCATACAGCTGAGGGTATTTTAGCATTGAGTTATTTTAAAAATCTGTAGGCAGCATATCTGTTATGAGAGCCACAGTCTAATCTGCAAAAACATGCATGATTTAAACACTCGAACCCAGGTGACCTAGCTTATTAGCCTTAGTTAGCTTGGTAACTTTGAGATAGGTGAGCATTTTCTGACTTCATTTGCCATTCATTTGTGTGTGTTTTTTTAGTTTTATCTTTATTTTCCATCAGTCTATGCAAAAGACCAAAGGCAACAGTATTACTTCAACTAAAGGTAAAAATGCAGCAAAACACATTTATTTGTTCATTCCAGTGGTTACAAATTGCACAATTCTGTGTTGAAGATGTCATAATAACTGAGTGACACTTCAATCAGGAGGAGGAGCCACTGTTGTAATTTAACTCTGAATCTCCAGACAAACCAAAATTTTACAGAATGTGAAAAATCCAAGGCAGACCACAACAGCAAAGGCCAATTTTTCCCCAAACCCTCACTTTATAGAGATATAAACGTGAAGGTCATGGACCTGAGGAAATGCAAATGACTGCTCTCTCTCTTTACCTCGAGTCAGCTGGCTTTTAGTTTAATAGGTTTGTACATTTCGCCACTTTTTCTTTCACAGCAAGAGGGCAACGTGATGCACTGACAGAGGTGATTAAAATGGTTTCACTTCAGCTGAAACGCGCAGGTAATATCAAAGTTATATCAGTGTACATCACACTGTTTTATTTTTAACAAAGGGGTCACTCATTGTCTGAGAGCAAGTCACACATTAGGAGCATCCTCCTTTTAGTCAATGAACAGCAGCAGAAACCCTCATAAATACACAAATGATTCGTACTCTGACTGAAACTTAAGAAATTCACCTGATTGTTGTTTTGACATCTAATTAATGGACATAATAGTTTAAAATCAAATACGTGTGACAGTGGATGAAGTGCAGAGCTTCACGCTTGTCTAACAGCTCTGTATTTTATTCACATGGAGCAGCATATCTTCAGACTGTATCCCAGCCAATCTGTATGCTTGTCTGCCTGCGCAGCAAATAGAATGGCTCGTTCCAGATGCTAATCAATCTCATCCATGAATTCTGTGGTATACACGACTGAAGAAAATGGAGGTGATATCTTACATAATTAGAAAACCTTGCTTGCGGAAGACCAGGCGACACAAAACTGATTTCCTGGTGTCACATAATGCAGTTAAAATTGCAAGTGAAAAAGGGTTTCAATGGGCCGACATTGTGAGCGGAGTAATGCAGAAAGTCATTTGAATCTGATTCTGCATATTTAAGGTACAGTTCGCAGGATTTTAATGGGGTTGATATGTAGAATTGAAATATAGCCTTCATAACCATCTGTTCATTAGTGCATAATTACCAATAACAACAAATCAGTGTGTTTTCGTGAACTTAGAATGAACCCTCCATATCTTCATGGGAGCAGGCCTCCTTGTGTAGGGGGCTGAGTGGCACCGTGTTGATACACTCGTCCAAAATGGAAGTACTTACTCCAGCTTTGAGACTTTGCAGTGCAGCCAGAAGACTGAAGACAAAGAAGGAATCATTCACTTTGGCGATCACCTCAGTATTTCTTCTGCTTTCCTGATGCTTAATGCTGAGGAATTTTACCTTTAGTATAGCCTGGTCCTGACAAGTAACTCTATTTCAATTCCAATTTATTTTCCTTTATATAGCGCCAAATCACAACAGACTTGCCTCAAGGTGCGTCACACAGGTAAGGTCTAACCTTACCAACCCCCAGAGCAACAGTGGTAAGGAAAAACTCACCCTGAGGAAGAAACCTCAAGCAGACCAGACTCAAAGGGGTGACCCTCTGCTTGGGCCATGCTTCAAACATAAATTACAGAACAATTCACGGACGAATATATAAGAATTGCTGTTGGTGCACAGGATAGGAGGATCGCCAACACAAATACAATTCCCATCTCTAGATGAAGCTGCACCTTAAACAGAGAAAAAACAGAATCAGGCATCAGAAATACAAAAAATACTGTATAATTTGCCAGCATTAATCAACAAGAAAAACAGAAGAAATACTAAGGTGATTGCCAACTGCTAGCCCTAAGCTTCACTAAAAGACCCAGAATTTAGGTAAAGTTGAGGCCGAGGCCCACTCCACTCTGCTTAAAATTGGAAAAATCTCATTAAATATTAAATGAATGTTCACAAATTCATAACTCTGTCAAAAAAGATTGAAATTCTGTCATATTTGAGAGCATTATGTAGGATGGTATCCTTTACTGACTGGCAAAGTTTGATCCGGATCTGATCCAGCTTACAGATTTTGTGGCTGTTTAACATTTCATGTATATTTCACATTATATCATAATCAAACGTGCCCCAATCACTTTCATATTTGACAGTGAGGTGCAGACTGACACTCACTATCGCCTGACAAAGTTTGAGCTGGATCTGATGCAGATTGTGGCTTCCTGTTAAAAGGGAGTTTTTCCTTCCCACTGTAGCCAAGTGCTTGCTCACAGGGGGTCGTTTTGACCGTTGGGGTTTTACATAATTATTGTATGGCCTTGCCTTACAATATAAAGCGCCTTGGGGCAACTGTTTGTTGTGATTTGGCGCTATATAAAAAAAATTGATTGATTGATTGATTTGTTGACATTTGAATTTAATATTGAAAAGCCCATTTGATGTACATTTTTCATTATATCTCAATCAAAAGTGCCTCAATCACTCTCATTTGTGACACTGAGGTCCAAACTGGCACTCTCAATGAATAGAACAAGTTTGATCAATATCTGATCCGTATTGTGGATTTAGCAGATATTTGGTTTTAACATTGAAAAGCCCTTTTGATTTGTATTTTATATTTTAGCTTATGAAAAGCCACTTCTAACATGACTTTGACCTTGAAAGTTTTTTTCCAAGGTAAAAATCTGTGGAATTGGAAACTTGTGTTGGTGCCCTCTACAAATGTTGTATTTTTTGTCATTTGTTAAAGTGCCAACATATTTACGCAGCATACGGACTTCCATGTCCACATTTTGTGTTTGTGAAAAGAAATCAAATGCATTTTTTTTTTTTTTTGGATTATCTGACTATGCCTGCAGACCATTATTTCACCCAGGGTAATAATAAATAGAGAGAGGTTTCCAGCCTGTGTGTGACAGGGACTCTGGAGATGTTGAGTCCATGTGTTTCCTTTGTTTGTATGCTGTGTGCATGCATGTCTTGGGGATAACTGTTTCTATAATGCAACTACTAAATTTCTTTACTTCCATGTATTTATATTACCTGGCACCTCTATAGAGGTGCTTTAAAATAAGAGCTTGCCAAATGCAGCATACACAACAAGCTGATGCAGCACCACAGAGACTTTCAAAGCTACAATGATGTGCTGATGTTCTTGCAGAAAACATTCAGCAGATGGGGTAAATGCTCTCAATTACTCTGACACAGTATTTAGCACAAGATCCAAGTAAGTCTACGACACAAAACATAAAAGATGTCAAAAGACTGTATAAAAAGTTATACCCCGTTTTTTGTGCAACATCTAGTAGCACTTAATTGTTTTTAGAATGTTTAATATTAATGGGTTCACATTTTACATGACAGTAACTGATAATATCCGGTTTCTGTGTTTAATGCATATACGAGGGCTGTCAATAAAGTTACGGTCCTTTTTATTTTTTTCAAAAACTATATGGATTTCATTCATATGTTTTTACGTCAGACATGCTTGAACCCTCGTGCGCATGCGTGAGTTTTTCCACGCCTGTCGGTGACGTCATTCGCCTGTGAGCACTGCTTGTGGGAGGAGTCGTCCAGCCCCTCGTCGGAATTCCTTTGTCTGAGAAGTTGCTGAGAGACTGGCGCGTTGTTTGATCAAAATTTTTTCTAAACCTGTGAGACACATCGAAGTGGACATGGTTCGAAAAATTAAGCTGGTTTTCAGTGAAAATTTTAACGGCTGATGAGAGATTTTGAGGTGATTCTGTCGCTTTAAGGACTTTTCACGGTGCGAGACGTCGCTCAGCGCTCTCAGGCGCCGTCGTCAGCCTGTTCAAGCTGAAAACCTCCACATTTCAGGCTCTATTGATCCAGGACATCGTGAGAGAACAGAGAAGTTTCAGAAGAAGTCGGTTTCAGCATTTTATCCGGATATTCCACTGTTAAAGGAGATTTTTTTAATGAAAGACGTGCGGACGGGTCCGCGCGTCGGGACGCAGCCGCCGCGACGCTCCACCACAGGAAAAACACCTCTGTTGAAAGCCTTAAGGACAAGTTGGAACATGTCCTGCCTGTTAAACAATTTCTCATATACTCACTCCACTGAAAGCCATCAAAAGCCGCCTGGATTTTACAAATGGTTATCAACACGGAGGTGTTTTTCCTGTGCCGCCGCACCGCGTCGGCTGCGTCCCGACGCGCGGATCCGTCCGCACGTCTTTCATTAAAAAAATCTCCTTTAACAGTGGAATATCCGGATAAAATGCTGAAACCGACTTCTTCTGAAACTTCTCTGTTCTCTCACGACGTCCTGGATCAATAGAGCCTGAAATGTGGAGGTTTTCAGCTTGAACAGGCTGGTGACGCCGCCTGAGAGAGCTGTGCGACGTCTCGCACCGTGGGAAGTCCTTAAAGCGACAGAATCACCTCAAAATCTCTCATCAGCTGTTAAAATTTTCACTGAAAACCAGCTTAATTTTTCGAACCGTGTCCACTTCGATGTGTCTCACAGGTTTAGAAAAAATTTTGATCAAACAACGCGCCAGTCTCTCAGCAACTTCTCAGACAAAGGAATTCCGACGAGGGGCTGGACGACTCCTCCCACAAGGAGTGCTCACAGGCGAATGACGTCACCGACAGGTGTGGAAAAACTCACGCATGCGCACGAGGGTTCAAGCATGTCTGACGTAAAAACATATGAATGAAATCCATATAGTTTTTGAAAAAAATAAAAAGGACCGTTATATTATTGACAGCCCTCGTATTTTTGATAAGCTTATACTGTTTTTAATATGAAATCTATTCATAAATGTTATCAGGTGTTGTTCTTGATTTTTCCTTTGTGTATACCCACATTTTTATGTATTAATTTTATCTAATCGAAATCTGTCCATTCTTCAACATATGCCCAAATAGTGAAGTTTACAACACACACAAAAAATAAGAACATTAAACATTACGAGCCCAGCAACATAACAAAACATTGATGTGAACTCGCTGGCGACTCCATGGATCCCTAGGGGTTTTAAGCCATAAAGCAAATGTGAATGAATTTGAAAGGTAGCAATTTGTAGTTTGGGGAAACGAGCTCACTTAGTTTGTGAATGAGCGTCAACATAAATGACATCATCTCAAACATAACGAATCTTCATTTTTCTTGGCTCTTTTCTGCAATAAATCACACAAACATTCAAAAAGCGAGCAATGCCCAAAGGCACAACAACACAAATCACAACAAACCCTTTTCATAATGATGAAGATTTTACACTTCCAATAAAAATATCGAGAGGAGCGACCGTCAGGAGAGTTTGGGTTGTTTGACCTCCACTGTGTCTGCAGTCGGGTGGATTTTAGAAGATCTGTCTTAGTTTTGGATGAATTCCATAAACGCTTATTGTTCTGATAATACGAAAGCACTTTTATGCCTCAGTTATTGACAAAAGCATGTAGACCCCATGCTGTCTTTTTATATTTTAGGGATAAGTGCTTACGGTTCCCTCTCTCTTCTATCTGATACTATGTTCTTTAAATGATTTACGATAATCTCTCTTGATACTTCTGCTCTGTGCTCAGGAAGGTAATTTTGGCTGCTGCATGTTTTCTGCCTCTAATTCTACAAAACTACTTTCCTTGATTGCAATGAAAACAGCTGCAACAGCATAAGCAGTGTGAAGAGCAAGAACATTTCACTTAAGCAAAAAGATCAAAAGCTGCCACATGTGACAAGATGAATACAGATAAAAAAAAAACACATACACAAAAAAGAGACTTGGCAAACAAGCGCATACGGACTGCAGATGTTCACAAAGTGGCAGATGCTGATATTAAGTATGACCCAATGGTTTCACACTAAGATTTTCTCCATATGATTACACTGGAAATGTGCTTCTGCAACTCTGATCACTTTTAATTTTAACAAATGAGAAAAAAAACAAACAACAACCTCCATGAATTTAGAGTTTAACTACCACAGTCTGCACTGAATATATACAAGGAAAGACTAATATTAATTTACTTTTAAAATTTAGTTGAGAATATACAGTGACGAAACTGTGTAGTAACAACTCACATAAATCATTCTGAAATTAAGATTATCCTCGTCTTGTTTTTTGTGGACTCTGAGTCAGAATTTTATTTTGGGGGGGGGGGGGGGCACAAATGTGCATGAATAAATAAATAAATAAATAAATGACTAAATTAAAATCCTAAAATTGCACACTTCCTCAGTTTTATAATGATGTCTGAGAAGTGAAGAGTATGCACATTCTGATCATACAAGTGACAGCTAACCAAAAATAATTATGTGGTATAAAATATTTATAATGTTATAATGAATACATTTCAATTGAAATATCACCAAATTATAATTCAATTAGCTGTGTTTTTTTTTAAACATTTTAATTTATATAATTTTCAGAATCATAACAAAGCTTTCCTTCTCAGCCACTCCTCCCCAAACCTCCACCCAAAGCAGAAGCTGGAGTTTTTTTTAAAGGCTCTCAAGGTGAGGAAATAAACAACAACAGCAATAACACAGCCATTAAGTGATTGTAGTGCAACTGCATTCTTGATTAGAGCCATTTTAACCTCTAAAGGCAACTTTTAGATGTATTTCTGGAAAGTCTCCTTCATCCACCAACTGCAGAAATTCATTAGCTATGCAGTGAGTACTGCTGTGTCCTTACAAATGTAGAGAAGTCACAGTTTGACAGGGCAGAACTCACAATGCACTAAAAATGCACATGTGGGAAAACCCATGCTCTGGAAACACACATGAAGTCAGACTGGAAATGTGAAGGGGACAGATAAGCTCAGAGCACAGAGGGAGTGTTGCTTCATTCTCTGCACAGGGCTCTATTAAGCCACTAAATCCTGTGGCAGGTAGTTGTTTGCAGTTATTAATGCGTAAAATCTTAAATTATTATTTTTTTTTGTAATTACTTTTATCTCAAGATGTGCAATCACACTGTGTACATATTTAATAATCATCAGATGACAAATTTCACAGCTTCAACAAAGGCTTTGAATGGAACAAAAACAACAACAACAACAACAACAAAAAACAGAAACTATATATTTTTATGTTCCTGAACAAAATTGTTATTTTAAAATCATGATAACCGGTCAATACCCTTATATTTCACCATCTGTGCTTGACTAATAAATGGCTGAGAGGTAGCAGCAGTGTTTACCTCACTGTAATTATTGGGGTTCACTTCCTGTCACTCGGCAGGACAAAGCACCACGTCCTGAGTTTCACACTGAGAAACACACCCGGAGCAGACAAACATTGAGGGATTTGTTTAAAAACTGTTTATTGCCATTATTATGCTTTTTTTTTGGGGGGGGGGTGGTTATGAAATTTGTTTCAGACAACGGATGCCTGAATGGAACACTGTGTCGAGGGACATTTTAAAAAATGCTGTGTTTCTTCAGTAATTTCCATGAAAAGGAATTCAAGTATTTCTCAAACGTCATCTTCCAAAACAAGTGTCTTATCAGGCTGCGATGATGAATCCGACTGAAACCAGGTAACAGGTCAGGTTAAGACCATATTTTCTCAGTGTGTGAATTATTTTAAAATTTCAAACAGGCTGAACTGTTGTGTGGGCCGCTGAAGAGGAGGTACTGCTGGCCCACCACCACCAGAGGGCGCCCTGCCTGGAGTGCGGGCTCCAGGCACCAGAGGGCGCTGTCGCCTCACAGGAGTAGCCGGGGTGACAGCTGTCACTTATCACCGACGACAGCTGTCATCAATCATCTGATCTTCAGGGGTATATCAGCAAGACGGCATCTCCACCTCATTGCCGAGATATCGCTCTACGAAGAGGTAACGATCTCAGCTGACTGTGTTCTGACAGGAATATCTATTGCTTGTGTGTGTTGGATATTCTGTTTCTTTTTTCGACGAGAGGTGGAGGTGGATTTCCCACCATACGTGTTGCTGGGTGCACACGCACCCACTTCTAACTGTGTTTGCTCCTCGCCAGCAGTACCAGGTCCGACACGCGTAGGCAGTGGCCACCTGGGAGTTCGGGACTTGGCGGCTCCAGTATTCCCGGGGTTCGGTGGCGGTGGAAATCGTGTGGTTCCGGTTCGACTTGGACTGACGTCTCCTATCTTCAAGCCTGCCCACATAACACTGTGTATATTGGAGTTCATATTGTAATCTGTTGTTGTTGTGCAATTTCACAACAGTAAAGTGTTGTATTTGGCTTTATCCATTGTCCGTTCATTTGCGCCCCCTGTTGTGGGTCCGTGCTCTTACACTTTCACAACAGGATATCTCGGCCATCGTCATGGATCCCGAGGGGCGTCAACCGGCTGTTGAACGGCCAATGGAAGAACAGGGTGCACAGGCGTCCGCAGGAGGGGTGATCGGTGAGTTGCAGCGGATCCTCACCGCTTTCACGACTCGGTTGGATTTGATGACCGAGCAGAACGTCCTCCTGAACCGCAGGGTGGAGGCTCTCGCCGCGCAGGTGGAAGCGCACCCTCCGGGCGCCGCTGCGGCTCTCCCTCCCATCGACCCTGTGCGTAACAGTGACGTTCCAATGGTCGTTCAACGACCCCTCCCACCTTCCCCGGAAGCATACATAAGCCCCCCAGAGCCGTACGGAGGCTGTGTGGAGACGTGCGCGGATTTCCTTATGCAGTGTTCGCTCGTCTTCGCACAGCGTCCCGTCATGTACGCGACTGATGCTAGCAAAGTAGCTTATGTGATAAATCTGCTTCGTGGTGAGGCACGCGCTTGGGCTACAGCGCTCTGGGAGCAAAATTCACGGCTCCTTCAGACATATGATGGGTTTGTGAGGGAGTTCAGAACAGTGTTCGATCACCCAAATAGAGGAGAGACCGCTTCGGCCGTGCTACTGTCAATGAGACAGGGGCGCCGGAGCGCAGCTGCCTATGCAGTCGACTTCCGCATCGCGGCTGCGAGGTCAGGCTGGAATAGCACTGCCCTCCGCGCCGCCTTTGTAAACGGACTGTCATTGGTTCTAAAGGAGCACCTGGTGGCTAAGGATGAACCGCGGGATTTAGATGGGCTTATCGATCTCGTCATACGATTAGACAATCGGTTGGAAGAACGCCGTCGGGAACGAGACGAAGGGCATGGCCGGGCACGCGCCGTCCCTCTCCCTTCCGGTTCCGATCGCGTTCTGCCCTCCCCACGCTCCACGGCCCCTGCGCCTCGTGTGGTTACAGCTCCCCCTGCTGACGAAGCTATGGACACGAGCAGGGCCACATTTAGAGCACCAAGTAGACAGAGGAGGCTGGACCGCGGGGTGTGTTTTGTTTGTGGCTCGATAGAGCATCAATTGAGAGACTGCCCCGAGCGGTTAAACACCAACGCCCGCCCCTAGAGACTGGGCTAGGGGTGGGCCGAGACATTCACGTGGGACACACCCACATTGCGACACGACTCCCAGTTACAATCCTGTATGAGGATTTAACCCTGAAGGCCCCAGCACTGGTGGACTCGGGCTCTGAAGGGAATCTGTTAGACAGCAGATGGGCCAGGGAGACAGGGCTCCCTCTGGTGGCTCTTATCTCGCCTGTGCAGGTACGAGCACTAGATGGCTCCCTCCTCCCTCCAATCACACATAGGACACCACCTGTAACTCTGGTGGTGTCAGGAAATCACCGGGAGGAGATCGAGTTTTTTGTGACTCCAACTACCTCCCGTGTGATCTTGGGGTTCCCCTGGATGTTGAAACACAATCCCCGGATCGACTGGCCGTCCGGGGTAGTGGTTCAGTGGAGCGAGACCTGCCATCGGGTATGTTTAGGTTCCTCGGTACCTCCCGGTTCCCAGGCTAAGGAGGGGGTCAGAGTCCCACCCAATCTAGGGACGGTGCCGGTGGAGTACCACGACCTTGTGGATGTGTTCAGCAAGGATCTGGCGCTCACCCTTCCCCCCCACCGTCCGTACGATTGTGCCATTGATTTGGTTCCAGGCGGTGAGTTCCCGTCCAGCAGGCTGTACAACCTCTCACGGCCTGAGCGCGAATCAATGGAGACCTACATCCGGGACTCTTTAGCCGCCGGGTTGATCCAGAATTCCACCTCCCCGATGGGTGCAGGTTTCTTTTTTGTGGGTAAAAAAGACGGCGGACTTCGTCCATGCATTGATTACAGGGGACTGAACGAAATCACGGTTCGTAATCGATACCCGTTGCCCCTGTTGGATTCGGTGTTCACGCCCCTGCATGGAGCCCGAATATTCACCAAGCTAGATCTTAGAAATGAGTATCACCTGGTTCGGATCCGGAAGGGAGACGAGTGGAAGACGGCATTTAACACCCCTTTAGGCCACTTTGAGTACCTGGTCATGCCGTTCGGTCTTACAAACGCCCCTGCGACGTTCCAAGCTTTGGTTAATGATGTCTTGCGGGATTTCCTGCACCGATTCGTCTTCGTATATCTAGACGATATACTCATCTTTTCTCCGGATCCTGAGACCCATGTCCGACATGTACGTCAGGTCCTGCAGCGGTTGTTGGAGAACCGGCTGTTTGTGAAGGCGAGAAGTGTGAGTTCCACCGCACATCTTTGTCCTTCCTGGGGTTTATCATCTCCTCCAACTCCGTCACTCCTGATCCGGCCAAGGTTGCGGCGGTGAGAGACTGGCTCCAACCCACAAGCCGTAGGAAGCTGCAACAGTTCCTCGGCTTTGCTAATTTCTACAGGAGGTTCATTAAGGGCTACAGTCAGGTAGTTAGCCCCCTGACAGCCCTGACCTCACCAAAAGTCCCCTTCACCTGGTCGGATCGTTGCGATGCCGCATTCAAGGAGTTGAAACGGCGCTTCTCGTCTGCACCAGTTCTGGTGCAGCCCAATCCTAGCCGCCAGTTAGTGGTTGAAGTGGACGCCTCGGACTCAGGGATAGGAGCTGTGCTGTCCCAGAGCGGGAAGACCAATAAGGTCCTTCACCCGTGTGCCTATTTTTCCCGCAGGTTGACCCCGGCCGAACGGAACTATGACGTCGGCAATCGAGAACTCCTTGCGGTGAAAGAGGCTCTTGAAGAGTGGAGACATCTGTTGGAGGGAACGTCCGTGCCATTTACGGTTTTCACTGACCACCGGAACCTGGAGTATATCAGGACCGCCAAGCGGCTGAATCACAGGCAAGCCCGCTGGTCACTGTTCTTCGGCCGTTTTGACTTCCGGATCACCTACCGTCCCGGGACCAAAAACCAGAGATCGGATGCTTTGTCCCGGGTACATGAAGACGAAGTCAAAACGGAGTTGTCGGATCCACCGGAACCCATCATCCCGGAGTCCACTATCGTGGCCACCCTCACCTGGGACGTAGAGAGAACCGTCCGGGAGGCCCTGGCACGAAGCCCGGACCCCGGAACTGGGCCGAAGAACAGACTCTACGTCCCACCAGAAGCTAGGGCTGCAGTCCTGGACTTCTGTCACAGCTCTAAGCTCTCCTGTCATCCAGGGGTGCGAAGAACCGTGGCAGTTGTCCGGCAGCGCTTCTGGTGGGCGTCCCTATAGGCCGACGTCCGGGATTATATCCAGGCCTGTACCATCTGCGCCAGGGGCAAGGCCGACCATCGCAAGGCCTCGGGATTGCTACAGCCGCTGCCCGTGCCTCATCGCCCCTGGTCCCACATCAGCCTGGATTTCGTCACGGGCCTCCCGCCGTCCCAGGGCAACACCACTATTCTCACGATAGTGGACCGATTCTCCAAGGCGGCCCACTTCGTGGCCCTCCCGAAGCTCCCAACAGCCCAGGAGACAGAGGACCTCCTTGTCCACCACGTCGTCCGGCTGCATGGGATTCCAACAGACATTGTCTCCGATCGTGGTCCCCAGTTCTCCTCACACGTCTGGAGGAGCTTCTGCCGGGAACTGGGGACCACGGTCAGTCTCTCATCCGGGTATCATCCCCAAACCAACGGGCAAGCAGAACGGGCCAATAAAGAGATGGAGCAGACCCTGCGTTGCGTGACAGCCACGCACCCGGCGGCCTGGAGTACCCATCTGGCCTGGATCGAGTATGCCCACAACAGCCAAGTGTCGTCCGCCACCGGCCTCTCCCCTTTTGAGGTGTGTCTGGGGTATCAGCCCCCGTTGTTCCCAGTGGTTGAGGGAGAGGTCGTGTGCCCTCGGTCCAGGCCCACCTGCGGAAGTGCCGTCGGGTGTGGCGTGCCGCCCGTTCTGCTTTGCTGAGGGCCCGGATGAGGACAAAGGCCCATGCAGACCGGCGGCGGACCCCGGCTCCTACGTATCGTCCTGGGCAGGAAGTGTGGTTGTCAACCAAGGACATTCCACTACAAGTGGCCTCCCCAAAATTACAGGAACGGTACATAGGTCCATTCAAGATCCTCAAGGTCATCAGTCCCGCCGCAGTGAGGCTTCAGCTTCCGGCCTCACTGCGGATCCATCCCGTGTTCCACGTGTCAAGGATTAAACCGCATCACACCTCACCCCTCTGCACTCCGGGTCCGACACCACCTCCTGCCCGGATCATCGATGGCGAGCCGGCTTGGACAGTGCGCCGGCTTTTGGATGTCCGACGGATGGGTCGGGGCTTCCAGTATTTGGTGGACTGGGAGGGGTACGGCCCCGAAGAACGCTCCTGGGTGAAGAAGAGCTTCATCCTGGACCCGGCCCTCCTGGCCGACTTCTACCGCCGCCACCCGGACAAGCCCGGTCGGGCGCCAGGAGGCGCCCGTTGAGGGGGGGGTCCTGTTGTGTGGGCCGCTGAAGAGGAGGTACTGCTGGCCCACCACCACCAGAGGGCGCCCTGCCTGGAGTGCGGGCTCCAGGCACCAGAGGGCGCTGCCGCCTCACAGGAGTAGCCGGGGTGACAGCTGTCACTTATCACCGACGACAGCTGTCATCAATCATCTGATCTTCAGGGGTATATCAGCAAGACGGCATCTCCACCTCATTGCCGAGATATCGCTCTACGAAGAGGTAACGATCTCAGCTGACTGTGTTCTGACAGGAATATCTATTGCTTGTATGTGTTGGATATTCTGTTTCTTTTTTTGACGAGAGGTGGAAATGGATTTCCCACCATACATGTTGCTGGGTGCACACGCACCCACTTCTAACTGTGTTTGCTCCTCGCCAGCAGTACCAGGTCCGACACGCGTAGGCAGTGGCCACCTGGGAGTTCGGGACTTGGCGGCTCCAGTATTCCCGGGGTTCAGTGGCGGTGGAAATCGTGTGGTTCCGGTTCGACTTGGACTGACGTCTCCTATCTTCGAGCCTGCCCACATAACACTGTGTATATTGGAGTTCATATTGTAATCTGTTCTTGTTGTTGTGCAATTTCACAACAGTAAAGTGTTGTATTTGGCTTTATCCATTGTCCGTTCATTTGCGCCCCCTGTTGTGGGTCCGTGCTCTTACACTTTCACAACATGAACTGTATGAATGGTCACGTGAGGACTGGAACTTTAGCTCTGGCTGGTGGTTAGCACTCGGGCCATTATTTTGATCTAAAAGGCTAAGACCAAGACATCACTGTGTCTTTTAAAAATACACAAACACAGTGGTTTGCTTTGAATACACAATACGTCTACTTCAGGCGAACATCACAGACCCTCTTTTTCTTAAAAAGCTTTATTTTACTCAGTGTCAGTGTTAACCAGTTGGGGAACCATATTATTGGGGAACATCAATTTTGGATGGAACCCAAATTCAGAAATGTTAAAATACCATCTCTGTTTGGAATGAACCAGTTGGAAAAAAAATTCTAGTTCAAAGCCCTGGCTTGAACCAAAATATCCATACTTGGAGAAGCTCTCCAATTATATTTTGGAGTTTCGCCAGTGGCTGCAAAATGTTTGCATAAATTGCATAAAATGTTTGCTTAAAGCAAAGATGTTGTTTACTGAGGGATTTCTTCAGCAGAATGACACCAGTGTCTGTATGATGGATGTGCACACAAGATGAAACAGTACAGAGTTTGTCACTACAGCATTTCGTGGATTGACTCCAACATTGTTGGTTTGGTTATAGAATGGTGGACAGAATCAATTGGTAGATAACCACAAAGAAAAAAAAAGAAAAACCAAGCAGTATGAATGGTTCAGCTTTAACATCTTGGACCGGTTACACTGTCTCATCCTTTATTTCATTCACTGACATACTTGATGCTGTTATTTTGCTCCAGTTCCACAACCTGTGTGGGAAACTTGTCAAACCTTGAAAACCACGCTGAAACAACCACTGTCGTCTATGTCTCTTCAAACATCGACCTCTCAGCTAACACTCCATGTCATGATGTCTTCAATGCAGCTAATCACTATCTATTCGCAGGTGCTGCGCCATCACGTTCAGGATGAATGAGCTATTTCTGACGCCACTGGTTGTCATGGAAAGACAGCAGGGAGCATGATTCACTGATTTCATTCTGGTGTGGGCTTGTCTGCGGCAGCCCCTGCAAAGTGGGTGTCTGTTTCTTCTGCAACAGCAGTCTAAAGCTCAGGTGGAGACGGCTTTGCAGTGAGGTAAACACAGCTGCTGCCTCTCAGCCATGACATCAGCGTGTCATCACGCAGAAAAGTAAAGGTCAAACAAGTCAAGCACAGATGGCAAAATATTTCTAAACATTGAAGCTTTTCTCATTGCTGTACATCTGAATATTAAACACAGTATTCTACATTCTTTATTCACCAAATTTAAGCTTAATCTAATTTGACAGTCAACCAGTTGACTGTTGTCCGGTTTGTTACGAAATCAGTGTGAAGTCATAAAGAAATGCAGCTAATGTAATCGAGGTAATGACTTGGATGAATGAATTGTTTGGGTGTGTGTATTAACTCTCTGGGGTCCGTGGATGCACCGGCGAATCAAGATCAACTTTTCATCATATGTCTATAAATAAACCAGTGAGGGAATGTCACAGAGACTGCGTTTGACTACATCCTGAAGCTACAACTTCTTAGCTCTAGTTTTTATCTACTCGAGAGATAATGTGTCACTCACAGAGCGTCTCACAGAAACACACAAATATAATCTCAGAAAATCAAAAAGAACCATTGCACCACCCTGAAAACTATTTAATTTTAGTTATTACTCTTCTAGATTGTTTTTTTCAGCAATTATGGACATGTGCATCAGACCATTCCCTTAAGCATTTATTTGAAAACAAAGTGATATTATCTCTTTTACATTGTATCAGTTCTGAGTAGGCTGCGCTGCAGGGCACACATTTTATTTCAGGGTATTTATGCATTGATCTAAAATGTTTTTCATATATTACATAATGTTTATGGCCTGAAGACTTTGGAAAACCCATTTCTACCACAAAAACAATTGAGTAAAGGTTTATATTCACAAAAGATTTTCAGATTTAGAGCCTAATTACAACCCCTGGCAAAAATTATGGAATCACCGGCCTCGGAGGATGTTCATTCAGTTGTTTAATTTTGTGGAAAAAAAGCAGATCACAGACATGACACAATACTAAAGTCATTTCAAATGGCAACTTTCTGGCTTTAAGAAATCAAGAAAAAAAGATTGTGATAGTCAGTAACGGTTACTTTTTTAGACCAAGCAGAGGAAAAAAATTTGGAATCACTCAATTCTGAGGAATAAATTATGGAATCACCCTGTAAATTTCCATCCCCCAAACTAAAACCTGCATCAAATCAAATCTGCTCGTTGACATTGACCCTATGCCATGACATTGACCCTATGCCATGTGTCTTTTTGCAAGGAACGTTTTCACAGTTTTTGCTCTATGGCAAGATGCATTATCATCTTGAAAAATGATTTCATCATCCCCAAACATCCTTTCAATTGTCCAAAATATCAACGTAAACTTGTGCATTTATTGATGATGTAATGACAGCCATCATCTCCCCAGTGCCTTTACCTGACATGCAGCCCCATATCATCAATGACTGTGGAAATTTAGATGTTCTCTTCAGGCAATCATCTTTATAAATCTCATTGGAATGGCACCAAGCAAAAGTTCCAGCATCATCACCTTGCCCAATGCAGATTTGAGATTCATCACTGAATATCACTTTCATCCAGTCATCCACAGTCCACGACTGCTTTTCCTTAGCCCATTGTAACCTTGTTTATTCTGTTTAGGTGTTAATGATGGCTTTCGTTTAGCTTTTCTGTATATAAATCCCATTTCCTTTAGGCGGTTTGTTACAGTTCAGTCATAGACGTTGACTCCAGTTTCCTCCCATTCATTCCTCATTTGTTTTGTTGTGCATTTTTGGATTTTTGAGACATATTGCTTTAAGTTTTCTGTCTTGACGCTTTGATGTCTTCCTTGGTCTACCAGTATGTTTGCTTTTAACAACCTTCCCATGTTTTTTATATTTGGTCCTGAGTTTAGACACAGGTGACTGTGAACAACCAACATCTTTTGCAACATTGCATGATGATTTACTCTCTTTTAAGAGTTTGATAATCCTCTCCTTTGTTTCAACTGACATCTCTCGTGTTGGAGCCATGATTCATGTCAGTCCACTTGGTGCAACAGCTCTCCAAGGTGTGATCACTCCTTTTTAGATGCAGACTAATGAGCAGATCTGATATGATGCAGGTGTTAGTTTTGGGAATGAAAATTTACAGGGTGATTCCATAATTTTTTCCTCAGAATTGAGTGATTCCATATTTTTTTCCTCTGCTTGGTCTAAAAAAGTAACCGTTACTGACTGCCACAATCTTTTTTCTTGATTTCTTATAGTGTTTCTTAAAGCCAGAAAGTTGCCATTTGAAATGACTTTAGTTTTGTGTCATGTGTGTGATCTGCTTTTTTTCTACAAAATTAAACAACTGAATGAACATCCTCCGAGGCCGGTGATTCCATAATTTTTGCCAGGGGTTGTATATCTGATCTTATATCTATTTATAAGCTTGAGAGGTGCTGCAAAGAGAAATGGGCCCAAAGAGAAGTGCACCAAGTCTGTGGCATCATATTCAAGAAGACGAGAGGCTGTAATTGCTGCCAAAGGTGCAGGTGTATATAACTGTCATAACCAGATATTTAACTGTCTAAAATACTATTTTTATTCCATTTCTATTGTATTTTATTTTACATGCTGTATATATATATATATATATATATATATATATATATATATATATATATATATATATATATATATATATGGTGTCCCAGAAAAAATATACAACATTTAAAACACTCGGTTTGACCCTTAAATCCTACAAACTTAATCACTTATTTTTCTTTTTTACTTGCAGAGACCCTGAAGTTTATGTTGATGCCAAGCAAGAGTCAAGAAAATGCCAAGATTAACCATACTACAGCAAACAAAAATTATTGAGTTTTGGCACCAGACCAAGAGTGACAAACAGGTGCAGCGACTTTATGCTTGACTGACAAAATGCAGGGCCAATATTGACATTGGTATGAAAAACTTCAACTTTTCAGCTTTCTATCCAGCCATAAATTTATTTCCTAGACATATGCTTTGACCATTTTCTTTGCTGATCAAATGTTGCATATACAGTATGTAGATAGATAGATAGATAGACCTATCTATCTTGCCTTAATAACCACTGCACCATCATTGGACATAAAGTCACCAAGCTAGCTGCTAAATAGTGTTGACCCGATGCTAATATATCAATTAAATCTAACTAAACCATCATCAGCTGCAAAAAATAAATAAATAAATAAAAATAAATAAATAAATAATAATAATAATAATAATAAAAATGTTGCACAGGCATCTTAGATGGTGCATTAGCATAATTAACAGTACAGTGTGCAATATTATCTCAGATATTTCAAATAAAATGCTGAGAAAGGACAAACAGTCAACTTGACTGTGAATCTCCATCAGCTAGCCGCTATAGGGACCTGACTGTGGAATAAAGCTATCACTCAAAATAACCATGGCCCTAGTTAGTCATTATCTTATCTTTTAAAATAGCTTAAATTGAAAAGTTCTATTTAAATGAATAGATAAATAAATTCTTCTCCAATGGGTGTTCCGGGACCAGAATAATCCACTGGAGATGTTTACGGATGCCGAGGTTGGGAACGCTTCTCCTCTGCTGCGGCAGATGACCAATGTTTGTAGCAGATGGACCAACCTGGAAGTAAACAAAACTGTTGCGCTTTGGAGGCATTTCTTGGCAACGGCACTTGTGAGGCCGTTTTAACCCTGAAAATCATTGACTAACATAAAATGCTAATCTAAAAGTTTAGCCGTTTGATGTGAAATGGAGATTAGAAAGATATTGTTGGGGGACTAACCTTAGTTGACTAAGTAAGCTTAGTAGAATAAAAGATTGGACTGCTTTATGAAACTGGGCCCAGGTTATAAACATGTTTCTTGTATAACAACAGCATTTATGCAGAACAACATGCTTCTGGAGCTAGCCTCAAACGGCCATTTAAGGAACTGCATGTTTTGGCACTTCTGTGTTGACTTTATTGGGGCATGACAGTAGCTTAGCTGCTTGATGTTGGGGCCTTTGTCATGTTGGGACGATAAATTCGAGTCTCTTAATACTTTGAAATCACTGAAAATAAACATAGTAGCCATTCTTGCTGCTTCAAGTCTGCTCGCAACACCTGCCGCCCCACAAAAGAGAAGTTTAGGTGACTGATCAGAAGCTTGTTGACAGTTGAATCACTGTCACCGCCAAAGAGCATGACACGTCAATTTTAGTCAGGAATCAGAGCTCAGGCAAAATGAAATTGGCAGCAGCAAAAAGTGTAAGAAAGCTTTAAAAAAAAAATCCTTTTTATGTACAGTTGAATTCCCCTGGGTGCCTCATGATGACAGAAATAGAAATGTGCATTACATGGTGCTACACAGGTCAAGATAATTTTTTAAACCACCAATGTAAATGTCCAGTGGGACATGACAGGAGTCTGTAACACAGAGTGACAACACAGACAGAGACGTCTTTCACCACTGAAAGTCAGTTTCTTTCTTTCTTCCCCCTGAAACACAACATGCCAGTATATCTAATATATTTTTTTTCTGAGAAAAATGGTCTGAAAGGGATATATCATGAACAGTAGAGGCCTCTACTGGTGGTTGGCTCTCACTGCAGTATTGTATCACTTCCTGTTCCGGAGCACAGCGGTGTTTTGCTGTATCTGTTAGCTGTTTAATCTGCGCAGTTAGATTGATCTAGATAACGATTTGTTTCACAGTGTAATCTTCACGTGCCTTAACTAAAGCACTCCGTCTGCTGAATCACCTCTAAATTATTTACACATTATTCACTTTGTGTGTTTTTAGGAATCCGCTAGCTTAGCCCAGCTACTAGCTCTTAGCCGGTTTAGCATGGCGGCTTCTCCTGTCTCTCCCGCACTTTTCTGCTCTGGGTGTGAAATGTTTAGTTATTCCTCGGCCTCCTTTAGCAGTAATGGTTCTTGTAATAAGTGTAGCTTATTCGTAGCTTTGGAGGCCAGGTTGGGCGAATTGGAGACTCGGCTCCCCACCGTGGAAAATTCTACAGCTAGCCAGGCACCTGTAGTCGGTGCGGACCAAGGTAGCTTAGCCGCCGTTAGTTCCCTTCCAGCAGATCCCGAGCAGCCGGGAAAGCAGGCCGACTGGGTGACTGTGAGGAGGAAGCGTAGCCCTAAACAGAAGCCCCGTGTACACCGCCAACCCGTTCACATTTTTCCCCACTCGGCGACACAACCGCCGAGGATCAAACTCTGGTTATTGGCGACTCTGTTTTGAGAATTGTGAAGTTAGCGACACCAGCAATAATAGTCAATTGTCTTCCGGGGGCCAGAGCAGGCGACATTGAAGGAAATTTGAAACTGCTGGCTAAGGCTAAGTGTAAATTTGGTAAGATTGCAATTCACGTCGGCAGTAATGACACCCAGTTACGCCAATCGGAGGTCACTAAAATTAACATTGAATCGGTGTGTAACTTTGCAAAAACAATGTCAGACTCTGTAGTTTTCTCTGGGCCCCTCCCCAATCAGACCGGGAGTGACATGTTTAGCCACATGTTCTCCCTGAATTGCTGGCTGTCTGAGTGGTGTCCAAAAAATGAGGTGGGCTTCATAGATAAGTGGCAAAGCTTCTGGGGAAAACCTGGTCTTGTTAGGAGAGACGGCATCCATCTCACTTTGGATGGAGCAGCTCTCATTTCTAGAAATCTGGCCAATTTTCTTAAATCCTCCAAACCGTGACTATCCAGGGTTGGGACCAGGAAGCAGAGTTGTAGTCTTACACACCTCTCTGCAGCTTCTCTCCCTCTGCCATCCCCTCATTACCCCATCCCCGTAGAGACGGTGCCTGCTCCCAGACCACCAATAACCAGTAATTGATCAAATATTGATTTATTCTGCCTTACAGAAACCTGGTTACAGCAGGATGAATATGTTAGTTTAAATGAGTTAACACCCCCGAGTCACACTAACTGCCAGAACGCTCGAAGCACGGGCCGAGGCGGAGGATTAGCAGCAATCTTCCATTCCAGCTTATTAATTAATCCAAAACCCAGACAGAGCTTTAATTCATTTGAAAGCTTGACTCTTAGTCTTGTCCATCCAAATTGGAAGTCCCAAAAACCAGTTTTATTTGTTATTATCTATCATCCACCTGGTAGTTACTGTGAGTTTCTCTGTGAATTTTCAGACCTTTTGTCTGACTTAGTGCTTAGCTCAGATAAGATAATTATAGTGGGCGATTTTAACATCCACACAGATGCTGAGAATGACAGCCTCAACACTGCATTTAATCTATTATTAGACTCAACTGGCTTTGCTCAAAATGTAAATGAGTCCACCCACCACTTTAATCATATCTTAGATCTTGTTCTGACTTATGGTATGGAAATAGAAGACTTAACAGTATTCCCTGAAAACTCCCTTCTGTCTGATCATTTCTTAATAACATTTACATTTACTCTGATGGACTACCCAGCAGTGGGGAATAAGTTTCATTACACTAGAAGTCTTTCAGAAAGCGCTGTAACTAGGTTTAAGGATATGATTCCTTCTTTATGTTCTCTAATGCCATATACCAACACAGTGCAGAGTAGCTACCTAAACTCTGTGAGTGAGATAGAGTATCTCATCAATAGTTTTACATCCTCATTGAAGACAACTTTGGATGCTGTAGCTCCTCTGAAAAAGAGAGCCTTAAATCAGAAGTGCCTGACTCTGTGGTATAACTCACAAACTCGCAGCTTAAAGCAGATAAACCATAAGTTGGAGAGGAAATGGCGTCTCACTAATTTAGAAGATCTTCACTTAGCCTGGAAAAAGAGTCTGTTGCTCTATAAAAAAGTCCTCCGTAAAGCTAGGACATCTTACTACTCATCACTAATTGAAGAAAATAAGAACAACCCCAGGTTTCTTTTCAGCAATGTAGCCAGGCTGACAAAGAGTCAGAGCTCTATTGAGCCGAGTATTCCTTTAACTTTAACTAGTAATGACTTCATGACTTGCTTTGCTAATAAAATTCTAACTATTAGAGAAAAAATTACTCATAACCATCCCAAAGACATATCATTATCTTTGGCTGCTTTCAGTGATGCCGGTATTTGGTTAGACTCTTTCTCTCTGATTGTTCTGTCTGAGTTATTTTCATTAGTTACTTCCTCCAAACCATGTACATGTCTATTAGACACCATTCCTACCAGGCTGCTCAAGGAAGCCCTGCCATTAATTAATGCTTCGATGTTAAATATGATCAATCTATCTTTATTAGTTGGCTATGTACCAAAGGCTTTTAAGGTGGCAGTAATTAAACCATTACTTAAAAAGTCATCACTTGACCCAGCTATCTTAGCTAATTATAGGCCAATCTCCAACCTTCCTTTTCTCTCAAAAATTCTTGAAAGGGTAGTTGTAAAACAGCTAACTGATCATCTGCAGAGGAATGGTCTATTTGAAGAGTTTCAGTCAGGTTTCAGAATCCATCATAGTACAGAAACAGCATTAGTGAAGCTTACAAATGATCTTCTTATGGCCTCAGACAGTGGACTCATCTCTGCTTGTTCTGTTAGACCTCAGTGCTGCTTTTGATACTGTTGACCATAAAATTTTATTACAGAGATTAGAGCCTGCCATAGGTATTAAAGGCACTGTGCTGCAGTGGTTTGAATCATATTTATCTAATAGATTACAATTTGTTCATGTAAATGGGGAATCTTCTTCACAGGTTAATTATGGAGTTCCACAAGGTTCTGTGCTAGGACCAATTTTATTCACTTTATACATGTTTCCCTTAGGCAGTATTATTAGACAGCATTGCTTAAATTTTCATTGTTTCGCAGATGATACCCAGCTTTATCTATCCATGAAGCCAGAGGACACACACCAATTAGCTAAAGGATATGTCATTCAATGCGCATATTAAACAAATATGTAGGACTGCTTTTTTGCATTTGCGCAATATCTCTAAAATTAGAAAGGTCTTGTCTCAGAGTGATGCTGAAAAACTAATTCATGCATTTATTTCCTCTAGGCTGGACTATTGTAATTCATTATTATCAGGTTGTCCTAAAAGTTCCCTGAAAAGCCTTCAGTTAATTCAAAATGCTGCAGCTAGAGTACTGACAGGGACTAGAAGGAGAGAGCATATCTCACCCATATTGGCTTCTCTTCATTGGCTTCCTGTTAATTCTAGAATATAATTTAAAATTCTTCTTCTTACTTATAAGGTTTTGAATAATCAGGTCCCATCTTATCTTAGGGACCTCATAGTAACATATCACCCCAATAGAGCGCTTCGCTCTCAGACTGCAGGCTTACTTGTAGTTCCTAGGGTTTGTAAGAGTAGAATGGGAGGCAGAGCCTTCAGCTTTCAGGCTCCTCTCCTCTGGAACCACCTCCCAATTCAGATCAGGGAGACAGACACCCTCTCTACTTTTAAGATTAGGCTTAAAACTTTCCTTTTTGCTAAAGCTTATAGTTAGGGCTGGATCAGGTGACCCTGAACCATCCCTTAGTTATGCTGCTATAGACTTAGACTGCTGGGGGGTTCCCATGATGCACTGAGTGTTTCTTTCTCTTTTTGCTCTGTATGCACCACTCTGCATTTAATCATTAGTGATTGATCTCTGCTCTCTTCCACAGCATGTCTTTTTCCTGGTTCTCTCCCTCAGCCCCAACCAGTCCCAGCAGAAGACTGCCCCTCCCTGAGCCTGGTTCTGCTGGAGGTTTCTTCCTGTTAAAAGGGAGTTTTTCCTTCCCACTGTCGCCAAGTGCTTGCTCACAGGGGGTCGTTTTGACCATTGGGGTCTTTCCGTAATTATTGTATGGCCTTGCCTTACAATATAAAGCGCCTTGGGGCAGCTGTTTGTTGTGATTTGGCGCTATATAAATAAAATTGATTTGATTTGATTTGATATATATATAATGACAAATCTCAAATTTCTTAGCCCGGGGTTATAAATGATGAACTTTTACCTAAAACTCACAAAAATGACTTTGGTTTTGCCAGACCTTGAAAAAACCTCCCGCACCTAAGACATTTTCATATTTCACATTAAAACACCTAGTGTCTCAAACACTCTTTATTATAACATGTCAGTTTTTCATACAATACACATGAGGAATAGATGAAAATGAGTACATATAGCATTTGTAGTGTTTTAATAGTGTTTCAGATTTGTGTATTATAGCGTTAATACATTTTCTGTTAAGATATTTGTCTGTTCTTTCTTCTTTCGTTCTTTGACCGAAAGAATGAGATCGCGAGTACAAGCGGCCGAGATGAGTTTCCTCCGTAGGGTGGCTGGGCGCTCCCTTAGAGATAGGTGAGGAGCTCGGTCACTCGGGAGGAGCTCGGAGTCGAGCCGATGCTCCTCCACGTCGAAAGGAGTCAGTTGAGGTGGCTCGGGCATCTTTTCCGGATGCCCCGTGGACGCCTCGCTGGAGAGGTGTTCCGGGCACGTCCCATTGGGAGGAGGCCCTGAAGAAGACCCAGGACACGCTGGAGGGACTACATCTCTCGGATGGCTTGGGAATGCCTTGGGGTTCCCCCGGAGGAACTGGGGGAGGTGTGTGTGGATCGGGAGGTCTGGGCGGCTTTGCTTGAGCTGCTGCCCCCGCGACCCGACTCCGGATAAAGTGGAAGAAAATGGATGGATGTGTAGAAGAATTTTTAGGTCCATATTTGAACTGTGATGAACTATCAAGTGTCCTGATCCGAACTGTATGTCCTCTGGTTGAACTAGCAGGTGTTCAACCCAAAAAAAGGGCTCTATTAGTCATTTAGTCTGTCAGGGGCTTTCCAAGGCCTTTTAGGTGCTTTCCCGCAGGCCGCGTGCAGGAGCCTCAGGCCAGCTGCACGTGTGGCTGAAGGTCTTTTAAAAAAATCAGTTGTAAATCCTTCATGTTTTAATGGGAGCGTTTGTCACATTGAAATAATGGCCTAACACCTGCTTAGGGTTCACTAGAGGACGCTTCCAATAGAAAACCATGTCTTGGGAATGAAATAAATAAAAAAGTCGAAGGAGGAGCGATGCCCGCGGGTCTCCAATAAATAGACGAGCGCGGTTGTCATATTCAGTCTCTCTAGAGGACTCAGTTTGTCTAAGCTTTGTGTCGAAGGCTTAAATAAACTTAAAAACTCTGTGCATTTTATCTTGCTTAAGGCTGAATTATTCTAAAGTGTTGTGTCATTTTCTAGCATATCACTTGCAATTAGTTTGTGTTATCTAAAAGACGACATCCTGAGAAGACTAAAGACGAGCCGCGACAGAACTTGGCGAGCCAGCTTCAGGAGGGTCCAGGGGCATTCCGGCAGCCTGGGGCAGTCCAGCTCATCCCTCCAGACCGTAAATAACAGTGATCACGACTAAAAGGTAAGCAGAAACCTTTTATAACTTCTGCACGATCTGGAGGAGTGAGTCGGGATTTCCGCCCAAGTTGACAGGTGATATTTTTTAATTGCCTCTTACCCAAAAGAACCTGGACTAAGAAAATTGATAAGAGACTAAAAAAAGATAAGATTGAAAATTATCAGGCCTTGTAGATAAAATGCTCAGAAGGTGTGTGTGTTCCTGGGAAAAAGAATGTCTGTGTGAGTGAAAGGTCAGGAATGTTCATGAACTCTGGTGCGGAAAAAGAGTGCGTGAAGAACTAACCTGAATGCTTGGAGAATAATTGGTGTTGAAATTCGTTACTAACGTGCCGGCTGATAGCATGCGCTGTAGGGGTTAATTTAGGGGAGTATACTGACAAATAGATACAAGGTAATACAAGGTTATTTAAAGAATTTAACAGAGACTGAAGTGAAATAAGTGAGAAAAAAGAGTTTAACAGAGAATACGTGCAGAGGAAGCACAAGATAAGCGCCTGAGGGGGTGCAGTAGAAATACCGTACGTGATAAAGAGATTTAAAAGTGCAAAGTGGCACAGCTGACAGTAAGTAAAAGAGCTCAATAAAGGACGTCATTTTTTAAGAAAAGAGAAAAACTATAAAAAAAGATAAAATGAATGAAGAGTTAGTGCAGAATACATGAGAATTAATGAAGCAGAAAATAGTGCAGTAAGGCACCAGATACACGCTTGTGGGGCGTGGGAGAAGAATAAGTAATTAAGTACACAGTAATATGAGTTTTTTATAAGAAAAGAAAAAGAGAATATTTTCAGTGCAAAGGCACATTAAGCTCACGAGGAGCTCAGTAAGTGAAGAAAAAAAGGTAGAAGAAAGTGCAGAAAGGCACAGGATACGCACGTGAGGCGCGGTAAGGCGTAGAAATAAATGAAATATTGTATGCTCAGAAAGGAGCTTGTGAAAGTAATATAGTAAGCACAGGATACGCACGCGAGGCGCGGTAAGGCGTAGAAATAAATGAAATATTGTATGCTCAGAAAGGAGCTTGTGAAAATAATATAGTAAGCACAGGATACGCACGCGAGGCGCGGTAAGGCGTAGAAATAAATGAAATATTGTATGCTCAGAAAGGAGCTGGTGAAAAATAATATATTAAGCACAGGATACGCACGCGAGGCGCGGTAAGGCGTAGAAGTAAATGAAATATTGTACGCTCAAAGAGGGCTTGTAAAAAAGTAATATATGAAGTTGCTGACAGCGCCGGAGAAGCTGTCTAACGTGAAGAAGAGATACATGCTTAAACAGAACACATTGGTGTTAAGTGAATAAAAAGGTTGTTTAAAGCCGCGGAGTGAAAAGTGGCAGAAGTCTAGATAGAGATATATAGAAAGTTGTTTTTAATAATTTTTGTGTATAAAGCTTTTGAAGATTGGTGTGTGGGAGAGTGGAGAGTAATCTGTGTAAAGCTGTGAGAATTTGCAGGCTGGCTGACATACAAGATTAATGTGAAAGAGTACGAGGGGGAGGTATTTAGACCCAACAGGAGGACTTGGGAGGTGCATGACAGGCAGAGAGGAAAGTGTGAAACAGAGACAGTGAAGAAAAAGACAGGAGAAGAGTGCTATGTAAATATATTATTTCAAAGAGAGAAAACTAATAAACAAACATAGCAGAAAAAGACGAGAAGCAGAAAGTTAAAAAAAAAAATTAGAAGGAAAATAGAAAGTCGGGAGCAAAGACATTAGGAAGTGTTAGGGTTGTAAGAGGATTAAATAAATAAAATTGGTTATAAATCAAAAGAGATAAAGCTTAGATTATAGTGAAAAAGCTGACAGACTGATCAATGCTTGGGACAGTCATTGATGGGAGACTTAAGTGATGATGAAATAATACTCCCAGAACATTACTTGACTGACGGAGACATCGAAACCCAGGGAATCAGGACACATTTTTGGCTGGAAAGGACCTATTTTGACAGGGTAGGAGCAGAACATTGGCAGGACGAACAAGAGATCAATCAGAAATTATGGCAGATTACTAAGGTAATCAATCTGAAGCAAAAGAAAGAACAATTCCCTCTAATTAATTGGGAGCTGCTGATAAGACGTCTGTGGCATCAGGGTTTAACCCCGTGGCTGGAGCTGCTTTGTGCTGACCCTAATAAAGAACTTAGCATACCATTAAATCATTTAGTAACACTACCAACCGATCCAGGTGAAGAACTGTTTCCTAGGTTGACTCTGACTGTGGTCCCAAGGAAGGTTCGGTGGGAAACAGGTAAATTTTCATATTTAGTTAAAGAAAAAGAAGACGGGCATAGCAGTTGGAAATTTAATCCTTTTAAGGGTTTAAAGTACAAAACAGGTGTTACAGCCAGCAAGTTATTGGTCTGGATCAGGACAGCCCCTGAGGGACTACCAGAACACCATAGAAACACCTCACATAGCGTTTGTCAGGGTTACATGGGTAACTCTCAAGGTCAAGGTCGGGAAAGTACCCCGCTAGACTTAGTACTAAGAAAATATCCAGGAAAACGCACTAAGGCCAACCAATGTATGAGAAAGTGGCACAAAAGGTCACATGGGGCCAGGCAATGGCCTTTGGAGGGATCATTTGATCCGGTGATGTGTGAAGCAGTTGCGGTAGAAATACAGAAAAAAGAAATTAAAGATCAGCAGAAGAACGTAAATAACAACAAAAAACGCACTGAAGAAAAAGAAGTTTTGGCCTTGTTCAAGCAGGAAGCACAGAGGCTACAGCAGAAAAGAGAAAAAATGACAGAGGAAAGATCCAAAGAGACTAAAGCCAGTGCACCGAGCTGGGAAGCAGAGCCACCCCCATATAAACGTCATGATATGGGGAAGACAGCTGGACAATTTGTATTAGGAACTCGTGAAGAGGACCAAGGCATGGATGTGGAGGGCAAATTCACACTGACACTAAAAGCTCGAGAGCCACAAGGAGACAGGTCCTCAGTCTGTCAAATGGATCATACAAGGTCTCCAAGTCCGAAAGTAAGTGGTCGCTCACCATGACCAGCAGGGGGGGCCACAAATAACAGTGACACGGAGGCAGACGAGGATAAAGAGAGAGACCTGAAGGCTCCGCCTGCACATCGAGGTCCACTGAAAACCGTCCCCTCCCACCATAAGTCAGCCGACTGGACCTTCACAGGCTATAGAGGCTCCAAAGAGTGGCACAAGAGCTTCTGTGACACACTGGATCTGGCCAGAAGAGATAATGAAGAACTAGCTGAGCAACTTCGGCTAGCGAAGGAAAGAATACAAAGACATAGGGACGCCGAGGAAAGAAGAATATTACAACAATCGACGCCCAATCAAGGGAATCACATTATAGAGCCACCCACCCGAAAAATTTCTGGTGAGATCATCATTGAGACTGCAAAAGAGGCCCGACTCAGGCAAAGACAACAATGTGTAGCCAAAGACATAGCGGCTTTAGAACAGAATATAACCGACTGGATGGACTGCCTGGAACCAGTCAGTCGCACTCGATCTGGAAGACAGTATGGAGCCCGCACAGAAGAAGAGGAGGACGAAGACCTAATATGCCCATTGGTGGTTAGAAATGGTCATCATGTGTATACCCCATGGAGCTGGACAGACATGGTGGGGCTGGCCAACAGGCTGCCAGACATCACCCAAGGAGCTGGGAGATGGATAACTGCCTTAGAAGAAGGCACTGCAGGGGTAACCTTGTCTTTAGGTGACATAAAAGCCTTGCTAATGCATGTCATGGGAAAACATGACACTGAAGAATTAGCAGGAAAGGTTGGACTAACACAGATGATGGGCACAAATCAACATGATGAAGTCCCCTTTAATCGCTATAGAAACTCCATGTGGGAAGGACTGAGAAGAAAGTACCCTGAGGTCTTGGATCCCTCTAAATTGGATGATGAGGAGTGGACACCTGAAGAGTGCCCAAAGAAGTTCCTGCACCGATTCCAGAAGAGATGGGCGGAGGAAACAGGAAATGCATGGAACCATTCTCCAGCAACTGAAATCCTGTTTAAAATAACTGTAAAAAAGGCTCTACCAGATGAGGTTCAGAAAGCCCTAGATGGAGTTGTGGGACTATCAAAAATGAATTGGGCTTTATACTCTGAGCATATTTGTCACCATCTTGAAATCTACAAGAAAGAAAAACAAAAAGAAGAAGATGCAGCAAAATCCCTGACGAAAAAATTGGTGCAGAAGCAGTTGGGAGAGCTAACCAAAGTCAAGAAAGAAAAAACAAAGACCCAGGCACCAATGATGACCCCTGTTCCTTCTGAGTCGGCAAGCCTAGGCCCTACGGCAAACACTGCTGCCACCATACAGGCACCTGTGGTAACAGCCACACAGAGCCCCCAAGGAGCAGCAGGGAGCACTGCTGCAGGAGAAGTCTCAGCACCAGTGGAGCATCACTATCACTACCATAGCACTGGCACACCCGGAAATGGACCCACCTACAGTCATGGGTGGAGAGGAGAGTCACGGAACTTTCAAGGTCAAAGAGGAGGGTGGCGAAGAGGATCTCGCCAACCTTCATTTGGAAACAGATTCCAAAACTCAGCTCCCAGGAACAGTCAAGCGGGACCGCCTATGGGACCAACACCCCCAATAGGGGATCAACCCTCTAATGAGTGTTGGAGCTGTGGACAACCTGGACATCGAATGAGAAATTGTCCGGCCCGACCTTGGGTTGGACCCTCTGCCTATTGGCAATAGGGGGGCCTAGAGAAGACAGAGGGGGAAACGGTGGCATTGGCTATTTCGATGATACCTAAGGAAGAGCCAACCGTCACTGTTAATATACAAAACAGAGATTTCCCTTTCATGGTGGATACAGGGGCAACATACTCTTGCATAGGGAAAATGGGCGCTCATCTCCCCCTCTCTGGGTCTGTAATTAAGACCATCGGCTTCTCTGGGAAGACTCAAATAATACCGTTTACACGCCCACTTCCTGTAACGATTGCAGGAAAAACAATTGAAGCACCCCTGTTATACTCACAAAATACACCTGTGAATTTGCTGGGAAGAGACATTTTATGTAAGCCACAAACCCAGATAGTGTGTACCCATCAAGGACTGCAAATACACTTTCCCGACGAAGCACTCGCCAACATTATGGTGCTTATGGACATGGAAAACAAGGTCCGACCTGTGCAACCCATGGTATACTGGCTGAAGTTACAACCAGAAAATTCAAATCTTCAACTGCAATGGGAAAAATGGAAGCCCTGGGCCGAACAACACTATGAAGCAGTATATACACCTAGTTTACCTTTACATGTCACCCTGATGTTCGATGCCAAACAAGAACAAACTGACTATGCATGCTGCTGGGATGCATTGATGAATCAACGGCTGTTTCACATAACCACCACAGAAATTTATTTAGGCCCCCAAGGGGCCGCAGCTTCTGTCAAGCTAACTTCAGCTGAACAACAATGGTATCAAGTGCCGAATGCCACACCTCATGTGACCCTTTTAGTCTCTGAAAAGTACGAATCCCATGACCTAGGTCCAATGGTAAAGACAGCCTCAGAAGTTGAAGAATGGCAAAACATGGAAAGTCCACAAGTACATCTGTCAAAAGACCAGCAGTTTGTACGAATTAATTTAAAAGTAAATGATGAGGCTATAGCTCAAAAAGTGGAGCTCAATCCTAGACCAGAGGGACAGATGGTGTTATCGGCCCAACAAGAGAAATTGTTAGAGCAAATACCACCAGTGGTGTGGTCCAAAAGCAAAACGGATGTAGGACTAGTAAAAACAGCCTTACCAGTAAAAATAAAAGTAAAATCGGGAGCAAAACTGCCTCACCAAAGGCAGTATCCATTAAAACCTCAGGCTATTGAAGGCATAAAACCAGTAATTAAGGGACTAATGGCAGCTGGAGTTCTAATAAAAACTGCAAGCCCATGCAATACTCCTATCTATCCTATCCCTAAAAACAATACCAAAGAGTATCGGCTGGTACATGATTTGCGTCCTATCAATGCAATAATAGAAATGGATGCACCTATAGTACCTGATCCGCATACTATACTATCAAGCATCCCTGCTGGAGCAAAATGGTACACAGTAATTGATCTGTGTTCAGCCTATTTCAGTGTGCCTGTGCACCCAGACTCACAACATTTGTTTGCATTCACATTTCTGGGACAACAGCTAACGTATACACGGCTACCTCAGGGACTGAACCTGTCCCCAGCCATCTTTAACAAAGTCCTGGCTGAAGATTTACAACACCTTGACATACCCAGTACATTGGTGCAATATATGGATGATCTCCTTATTGCATCAGAGACTCAAGAACAGTGTGAAAAAGATTCATTAATTGTATTGCATGCATTGGCAGATGGAGGTCATAAAGTAAGTAAGGACAAATTGCAGTTCTGCAAACAACAAGTAGAATACTTGGGAAGACAGTTGTGTGGGACCACGCGATGTATAGCCCCAAGCCAAGTGGAGGCTATAATCAAGGCTCCCAAACCCCAAACAGTGGGACAGATGCTTTCATTCCTTGGGATGGCAGGGTACAGTCGGCCGTGGATTTGTGATTATGCTATAAAAACTGCACCTTTGCGTGCCATGATTAGAGCAGTGGGGCAAACAAGCAATGCAGCTCTCCTCGTCTGGACAGATCAGGCAACGGGAGCTTTTGAGGCCCTAAAAACAGACATGCAATCTGCTCCCGCGTTAGGTAACCCAGATTATGGGAAACCTTTCCATTTGTATGTTACTGAAAAAACTGGATATGCTTGTGCTGTACTAATGCAGGAAACAAATGAAGGAAAACAACCATTGGCCTATTATAGTACAAAGCTTGACAACATTGAAACAGGATTGCCACCATGCTATCAGGGTCTAGCAGCAGCTGCTTTTGCATTTCAAAAAGCATCATCCATAATCATGGGACATGCAGTAACGTTGTACACGTCGCATCAGTTACATGCCCTGCTAACCAGTCAACGTTTTGTCTTAACACAAGCTAGACGCACTGGATATGAAGTTGTGTTGTCCGCTCCAGAAATAACAATACAACGTTGTCACACGGTGAATCCCGCCACCAAATTGACCACACCGTTAGATGGTACTCCACATAACTGTGTGGCAGAGATAGAGAAATTTTTGAGAGCCAGAGAACATTTGTATAATCACGCCATAGATGCAGATCTAACCCTGTTCGTGGATGGCTCATGCTTTCGGGATGCCGCGGGATTGCATGCGGGTATAGGGATTGTTAAACTAAACACGGATGGCGAGACCTTTGAATTACTGGAGTCCCAAGGAATTGATCAGCCTTGTTCAGCCCAACTGGCAGAAATCAAACCCTTAACTATGGCTTGCCAGATAGCTAAAGATCAACGTGTTAATATCTACACAGACTCAGCCTACGCTTATGGCGTATGTCATGTACATGCAAACATTTGGAAACAAAGGGGATTCCTGAGGGCAGATGGCACCCCTGTCACTCATGGAGAAGCGATTTCCCAACTGTTACAAGTTCTCCAATTACCGTCTGAGGTAGCCATCATTAAATGTGCAGGTCATCAAAAGAATAATAACATCATAGCTCAAGGTAACAATCTAGCAGATGACGCAGCGCGCAAAGGAGCACAGGGAGAAAATATGTTTCCCCTGCTAACCATCCAAGATTGTGCCCCACTGGTTTCACTTGACGCACTGATAGTGGCTCAAAGTAGGGCCAGTGGAGAAGAAAAACGAATGTGGGTTAAACGAGGCGCTATTGAGACACGCAGTCAGGGGCCAGCGGACAAGCTGTGGCGCAGTAGTCATGGACATTTTGTGTTACCCACCAATTTATTACGACATGCAATCATTTGGGCCCACGGACCCGATCATTGTTCGCGAGTCCAAATTATGAACAAACTAGAAGCTGTCTGGTGGTCACCATATATGGCAGCAACAGTGGACCGTTTGTTGAATGAGTGTGAGGTATGTGCACAGTACAATGTCCGGAAATCATTCACAGCCCCTTTAGCCCACATTCCGGTCCCTGATGGGCCATTCAGACATCTTATGATGGATTTCATAGACATGGGAGCTGAAAATCGAGTTAAACGAATGAGATATGTTTTGGTAGTGATATGCAGATGGATTGAGGCAGTAGCCTCTGCAAATCAAGACCATAAAACGGTAGCCAAATTCTTGTGCCGAGATGTCTTTCCAAGATTTGGCATTCCAGATACTATCTCATCTGACAACGGTAGGGCTTTTGTAGCCAAGGTTACACAAGAAACATTCAAACAATTGGGTATCAAACAGAAGTTTGGGTGTGTTTATCACCCTCAATCAAATGGGGCAGTGGAACGGGCTAATGGCATTTTAAAGAACAAACTAGCAAAAATCATAGCAGACAGCAATGGCAAACTAACCTGGCTGGATGCGTTGCCGCTTGCTTTATTGTCAATGCGCTCACAAACTAACCGACTAACCCATTTGACACCATTTGAAGCTCTTACAGGTCGGCCGATGCCTATTCCATACCTGAGAGGACCCTACGAAGGACCATCGCTGGAGCAGCTACAAGACGAATGGCATAATTATCTGAGACAGTTAACCCAAATACACAAAACTATTTTTTTGCAGGTCAAAGGTGCTACAGAAGACAGAGAAGCAGAGATTCCACTCGAAAATCAGAGCATCCAGCCTGGTGATCTGGTTTACGTCAAGGTGTTCAAAAAGAAGTGGGACAGGCCCCGCCGAGAAGGTCCTTTTAAAGTTATTCTTGCCTCACGTACAGCAGTCAAAGTAGACGGTAAGGACACTTGGTTTCATTTAAACCACTGCTGTAGGGTTGGTGGCCCAGCGCCCCTGCGGCCTCGGCAAGCTCGTCTTGGCAGAGCCGCCGGGCCAAGGGGGGAAGCAGGAGAAGCCAGAGACCCTACAGCAGCACCGAGGGACGGCCACGCCTCCCTGCAGCCAGAAGAAGCACCGAGGGAAGGCCACGCCTCCCTGCAGCCAGGCGAACACTGGCCAAGGCGCTCACAGAGACTGATTGAACAAAGACGACGCACAGCTTCAGAGAGTAGTGGATCCCTGCCAGATAGAGCAGCGACAGACTCAGATGCAGACTCAGAGACAACTGGAGACGCAGGCCAACAGACAGACAGAAATACAGACCGACAGATAGACAGGCCACAGGAGACATCAGACTCGGACAGCAACTCAGTAGATTTACCGACAGAAGAACCGCAGGAAGTACAACCCAGACAAAGCACAGATACACCACACATCCCTAGTGACAGCTCATCTAGTGACGGCTCACTTAGTAGCACATCTAGTAGCACATCTCAACAGTCATCAGAGCAATGATTAAGGAATTATTCAAGGGATTGACAATACTACTGGTGGTCAGTATGGGAGAAAATAGACATCCAAAACATACAACGGACTGTGCCGTGGCCATGGCCTCAATAGCAGCTAAACAAGGCATTCTAAACACAGGAAAAACATATAATTTGGTATACATTAAATCAAAAGCCTACAAGAACATAGGAATACAGGGAAAGCTGGGGGATTACATATTAGGCGAAGCCATTAGCATCAAATGTGAAGAGGAGGGAACACTCAACATAGAGGTAATTTGTGATAAAAGAGGATGCAGGGAAACCAAGCAAGACGTAACTGTTACAGTACATGAAGCCACAAAATGGGTAAAAATCAAACCAAGGAAAAAGAGGACAATTAGAAGCCTAGAAACAAGCAGTCACTTAGGGAGATGGGATCCCAGTACAGACCTAGCCCGCACACAAGGGTTGAAGACCAATTTATTTTACCAATGGTTGAAATTTTCGGCTAGGCAGATCAGTGAAAAGCCTTGCATAGCCTGTCACCGGAAAGGTGTGATACCTCAGGCTAAACCCCTACCTGATATCAACAACTGTTATAGGAGTCCCCAACATAACTCAGACCAAGCAGAATGCTATACACAATGTGTTATGAAAATGGCAGTAGGTGATGAAAAATATGCTGCCGACAGTAAACTTTGTCCAGTGCCCCTAAGTACAGAAGGAACCGTTCCACCTATGATTAAAATAGAGAAAGGGATGATACACCCATTCTGTATAGCTAAAGGCTTAGTAGCACAATACATAAGCGATTGGCAGGTAGGGACGACCCAGCCAAAACACCACATACAGTGTATGCAAAAGCAGCAAGAATACAAACCGGCCAAAACAGCATGGAACATTACCGTCTGTCACACCCTGCCAGCAGCAGGCATACAGTGTGAACAAATAGTACCGGCCACAGGGGGGTCTGTAATTGGACTGAATCTCACCCATGCTTCATGGGTATCTACTCCAAATTTAGCTAAGGGAACGGTACCCTTAGCTGACATCTTTTGGATATGCGGACAAAAAAGGAAACTCCTGTCATCGCTGTCCCCGAATTGGAAAGGCCTTTGTGCTCCTGTGATGCTCACAGGAGCAATAACAGTAATTGAAATGCCAAATTCAATACAACCCATGCCACAGAAACTTCGTAAGAAAAGAGGAATAATGACATTTAAAACAGACTACAACATCACAGTAAGCAACGGGATACCAGAAGGGATACCCCAACAGTTAGAAGCCATAGACAGTAGCAGAGTTAAAGCAGATGAAGATGCGGATAAATGGGGATGGGCATTGGCTCTGTTTGGGGTTACTCCAAAAATCCGTTCTAGGTTCCAGGAGGTGCAGTGGATTAATTACTTGTGGTATAATCAACAAAGATATTTGAATTGGACATTGGCAGCTGTAGGAGCCTTAACCGAACAACTGCACGCCACCTCGCTAATGACAATGCAAAATAGATTAGCTATTGAGATGATGATGGCTGATGAACAAGGAGTTTGTATTATGATCAAAGCCACCAAATGTTGCACAGCTATTCCCATGCATACAGGGGAAGACGGAAATTTGACAGAGCTCTTAATCACACTTGAAGAGATGCAACAGGAACTATTAAGTAACTCCATAGGAGGGAGAAATGAAACTGACGATTCTGGATACATTGTAGGGAATGGAATGAATATTGGCCTACTGTTTTCACTGTTTGGGACTCTAAGGAGAGGGTGGATATCATGGAAAGACTGGTTATACCAGATAGGTGTAATCTTGGCACTAACAGGGGTGGCGGTCTTGCTGGTAATATGTTGTGGTATTCCCTTGATAAAATTTCTGGTCAATAAATTGATTTCATCCACAGTAGGACAGCTCCCACTGTTAGCCATCTGAGCCCTAGAAGAAAGCACAAACGAAACAGACAGAGAACCAGAATATATGGAAATGGATGAAATACCAATTATACTCCCCGACAGCCCCCAGCTCCCTAATATTGTGGCGTATACCCCAGATAGGGAGGACTGGGATGGACCGTGCTTGGTGATATTGTAGACGAGGAAGAAGACATGCACGCACATTTACATTCACACACATGCACCCACAAAAATGAGGGATAGGATAGACAATATCTGAAAGAATGACATGGAGCTGTAATAATGAACGTATATGTATATTACTAGGACACAGGAGTATGGCTGAGAGACCAGACTCCCCTGATCAGGGACCTATGCCTGATCTGCTTCTATCAAGTCTGATTGGACTCTCAGAACTGTTTGGAGGAGAGGATATACAGGAGGGATGGTCGAGACATGATTGGTCGCCACAGCCACCTTCCATCCAGCAGCTAAACCAGTTGGCAACAGAAGGATCTTCATCGTTCCAGCACCTGGCGATGACGGCTTCACAGAATCTGCCTGCAGCAAGAGTCGGCCCGAGGACTCCACCATCACCTGAAGGACCCTTTGGACTCAGGAACACACCCCTTCCGCAGATGCCATGGAGACAGTCACATGTGCCAGTGGCAACGATACCCTCCAGGGGAGGCAGCCAAGGTCGGCCATATGCAGCAACCGCCCGAGTGCATCCTAGACCCAATTCACTGCTAGGACCTGTCCCCAGCTTTCCACCCCCAAGGCAGGAGAGATATTCTGATCAGCCCAGTGCCTCTGGAGGAGGATCAGCAGGGGTAGACCTTAGCCGAACTCACCCACCAGGACAGAGGGGAGCTTTGTACAGGCTGCTAAATGCCCAGAGTGTCCCACCCACTTGCCTGTGCGACATCAACAATACTCCCCCCACACACGAAATGCCTTCCCCCTTGTACTTCCTGTCCCCTGGACTGCACAACCTTAATCTGGTCATGGTCACCCCACAGGACATGGCAATCTTGGTTCGAGAGCTTCGTCTTCCACAAGAGTCTGTTCCAAAAACCTTGGAACAGCTCCTGCCCCTCACAAATCACATTCCCCATGAGCTATTTGAGGAAATCATGCCACAACTAAGTCAGACAGCTGCATACCTGTTCAGGATACACCGTGACAATGCCAACATCTCTTGTGCTCAGGAGGGCCTCCATACTCAACTGTGTGGTCTTCAGTCTAGTATGGACATGCTAGCCTGCATGATGGAGCATATGGAAAGGGAACAGCTAGGGCTGGCCACCACCACCCTGAATGTGGGCAAGAATTCTCTGGGGGCCCTGTACAACCTGGCCAAGCAGCACAAGGAGCTGGAAAGATCCATCAGAGAACTGCACGACTGTCTGAAAGCCAGAATTCCTGATCCTCCCCCCACTACCCCTGAAAGGCCAACCTCCCCATGTTCCCCAACTTCTCCCAAAACTTCAGATACTGAGTAAATGCTGAGGAGCGCGGACTGACGTAATGGCACTGAACACGGACTATGATCTTGGTTCTTGAGTTTGAATTGCGGACTGGTTTCAGAAATCTGAGTGTAAATAAAAACAAAGAAGGATATATGTTAGTAACGAAGGTTGGGTAAATGTCTGTCCTTACCATCATCTGCGTAACACAGATAAAGCTAAATGCATACACATAGATATCACATTGCAAAGTTATAAAAAGGGGACCCTTACACGGCGTGTTTGTAGATTTAGTAGTAAAGATGCACCATAGGGACCCCTTTTTCTTAAATTATAGCATGCCTCAAGAGACATGCATCGCCTAAATTTGGCGTCTGGCCAAAAAGGGCATTAGAAAACAAGCTGAAAAAGAAGAAAAACAAAGTGGAGAATGTTGAGAAATGGCCTATAATGAAAACCATTATATGATTGACTAAGGCAAATGACTTAAGGACGGACATGAAGGGAAACCATTTATTGTGTTTATCATTTAACTAGACATAGCTGCGCTAACCTTAGAATAGTTTCTTGATTGGTTGACTAAATAGTGGTAACGTAGGGGTTATTTGATGCATTTAAATAATAAATGTGTGATGCTTTAACAAAATAATATGTAGAACCAAGTATAATGGGTTGGAGCCTCTGGTCGAGTGAGACAATAGATGCCAGAAGATGATTGGTTGCACTGATGTCAATGTAAAGCCTTTACTTTGCCATGATTAAGAGGTTGCTGTAACTTGTTTTATGTGGCCATTTTAAGTGCCTTGAATTACACCAAAACTCAATGTTTGAATGTCACCTTGCGTTGATATAATCCAGCTAATTGCTCACCTTGTGCCTTAGTATGTAGGTTCACCTGCACTGCAATATATTTACCGTGTGAAGTATCACTGATATTCATATCCGCACCAGAGTTATCAGTAAGTCGAGTGATGTGTTTTTCTTTTTTATTGCAATGCACAAATGAGGATGTCTTGTCAGTAAACAACCCAAGAGTATAGTTGATGTAATGGGACTCTTTCGAGTCCCAGAGGAGGGACTGTAGAAGAATTTTTAGGTCCATATTTGAACTGTGATGAACTATCAAGTGTCCTGATCCGAACTGTATGTCCTCTGGTTGAACTAGCAGGTGTTCAACCCAAAAAAAGGGCTCTATTAGTCATTTAGTCTGTCAGGGGCTTTCCAAGGCCTTTTAGGTGCTTTCCCGCAGGCCGCGTGCAGGGGCCTCAGGCCAGCTGCACGTGTGGCTGAGGCCACGTGCGGAGGGGGCCTCAGGCCAGCTGCACCTGTGGCTGAAGGTCTTTTAAAAAAATCAGTTGTAAATCCTTCATGTTTTAATGGGAGCGTTTGTCACATTGAAATAATGGCCTAACACCTGCTTAGGGTTCACTAGAGGACGCTTCCAATAGAAAACCATGTCTTGGGAATGAAATAAATAAAAAAGTCGAAGGAGGAGCGATGCCCGCGGGTCTCCAATAAATAGACGAGCGCGGTTGTCATATTCAGTCTCTCTAGAGGACTCAGTTTGTCTAAGCTTTGTGTCGAAGGCTTAAATAAACTTAAAAACTCTGTGCATTTTATCTTGCTTAAGGCTGAATTATTCTAAAGTGTTGTGTCATTTTCTAGCATATCACTTGCAATTAGTTTGTGTTATCTAAAAGACGACATCCTGAGAAGACTAAAGACGAGCCGCGACAGATGGATGGATGGATATTTGTCTGTTTTGCAAGTAGAACGAACCTCCTCCATCAACTTTACAACTCTCTCAGCTACTATGCTGGAGCGAGGCACATCAAGCACTGATGATTCCTTTTTCCAGTGAGTAGAGAAGCATTTCACAGCTTTGGGACACTTAAGTTTGGATATTGATGACAGCAGGTCTTCATAATCCGTCTCTCAATAGTGTTGGTTAGAAAACCAGGCGCGTGACCATGTAGTTGCAATGAAATCGCAAGTTACCCTCAGCTGTTCTCGCCGATTTGGAAGAAGGAAAAATGCAATAAGTGCAAAAATTCCTCGTGAGTTCCACCTGGCACTGTGAAGTGATGGCAGCATGTGCCATTTGATGCGAGGCCATCTTTCCTCCGTTTTGTAAAACTTGTATGCTTCACAAAGTTCAAAAAGGAATTTAAAATTGTCTCTCCAGCCAAGGTTCTCATACTCTGGTATCACTTCTGTGCCCATGTATGCATTTTGCAAATCATCATACTGTTCCAAAATCTCATCAATAAACTCATAGTTAATTTTAGGTGACTGTGACCGTATAGGAAAAAAAGAAGTCCAACATATGTCGCAGAACAAGATCAAGAATGTGGTGTTGGCAGCCGATGTATTGAGGTTCATTGAATCACTTGTCTCGAAATGTTCTCTGAAGCCTGGCTACAACACCATTTTTGCAACCAGTCTTGACTGCTGTTGTGTCAGAGATGATTATCTGAATATTTTTCCATGCACTGTACTCATCAAGCAGGTCCTGTAGTGGTATATAGATGTCTGCAGCGATTCCACTGTCACAAGCCAAAATGCCAAGTTGTAATGTTCTTCTGTGATTTTTCAAGCACACAACTTGGTACTCCTTATTGTCAATTTTCTTACGATCAAAATGCAAACAAAATTTCTCTTCAGAGATTTTTTTGTATATATTTTATTTGTATATATTTTCTTGCTATTTCTTGATACTTGTTAGTTTTCATACACTCATGATGGGATGATGGGCATGAATGAGAGGAGGTCGTCTTGAAGTCCTGAGCGATTTTCTCTCACCAGGCGCTGGAAGGGCAGCTTGCGAATCAGCAGCTCGGTGCTCGAGGACTACAATGTAGATAAGCATCCATATTGGAAGCGTTCTTTGTTATCCTCAGCGGTATTTTTATGTATTCTTATATAATTTTATTGCCAAATAAAATTGTAATATATAATAATATTATAATAAAACAGTAAATTTCTGGTAGCGACGGATCTCTCTCTGTGCCACGGTGCCGTGAGGCTTCTTCACATCGACGTTTCTGCAATTCTGCAATTGTTCGCCAAATGCACGTAGCATATCACAGCGGCCACCGCGTCTTAATCCAGAATGGCCGCGGGACACAAAATGACGTGACCGATACGTCACATGAAAACCCTCTATTAGACAAGTGTCACCGCTGCTGGTGTATGATCGCCAGACTCTTTTGAAAATCCGCGATTCTGTCGCTAAATCACAGATTTTTGACTGTAGTGGACAATCGAAGACGGCCCCGCCGTTTCTGCCGCCTGCACCCCACTACCTGCAGCTTGTACCTGTCCCCCTGTCCCGCAAGCGCCGCAACAGAAAGCGGGGGAAACGAGGCAGTGTACTTGTCCGACTGAGAGCTTACCTGGCGCAGTTGTCGGCGTCTGATCTCACGGACATCACGAGGATTCCTGGAGGTTACAACGGCTTCATGGTGCGGCGCTCTTTGGAGGTCCGATGGCTCCAATCAGCTGATCCAGGCACCGGCTACCAACTCTGCAGTAGCCGGCAGCAAGTCAGCGTGTGTAGGCGAGGCTCCGTGCAGGGAAATCTTCGCCGCCCTGTTGCTCTGAGTTCTGAGCGGAATATCCTCACAACCCTGTGCATCGCGCTCATTAACACCAGGTCTCTCTCAACCAAAACTTTTATCTTGACTGACTTTTTCTCAACACGTGAGTTGGATTTCCTCTTGTTGACGGAAACGTGGATAAAACCAGGTGATGACAGCGTTTTTACTGAGCTCCTCCCTCCGTGCTCCGCTTTCCTCAGGACACCGCAAGCATCTGGACGAGGAGGCAGAGTCGCCACTGTCTTCAGGGATAATTTTACATGCAAGCCTTTACATGTGAATAATTATTCCTCTTTTGAGATACAGCTGTTTACTTTGGAACTTGTTTCCCCCATTTTATTTGCTGTGCTGTACTGCCCACCTAAATACAATAAGGATTTTATTCAGGAATATTCTGAGTTTCTGGCAGAGGATGTGCCCAGATATGATCAAACCTTGATTTGTGGAGATTTTAATATCCACATCTGTTGTCCAGTTGATCAGGACTTTAAACAGCTTCTTACATGTTTTGATCTAATACAGTCTGTGGATGGGCCGACACATAATGCTGGTCATACTTTGGATCTTATTATTTCTCATGGCTTGTCTGTATCACTCACCGAAATATCAGACACTCCCATCTCAGATCATTTGCCCATCATTTTTGAAGTTCCTGTACCTCCACCTGTCAAAAAGGCTCCTGTCCCTGCCTCTTGCCGCCGCATTATTACCTCTTCAACAGCTGGAGAGTTTGCTACTGCCTTCATGGACATGGATTTATCTGCCTTGGATACTGATGGTCCTCCTGCATGTTTGGACAGTCTTTTATCATCGTTTTATTCTTTGTGCACTGGGATCCTGAATACAGTTGCCCCTTTCAGGCTTAGGTCCTCTAAACCAAGGGGAGATCCTTGGCTAAACGACTCTACTCGTGCCCTCCGACAGCGTTGTCGTCAGGCAGAGCAACGGTGGAAAAAGGATAGACTACATGTATCTCTGGAGATGCTGAGGGATAGTCTCACTCAGTATCAGAGAGCTGTGAAAGAGGCAAAATCCCATATAATTTCCACAAGTGGTCATTGTCCTCGTGTGTTGTTCAATACAATTAACTCTGTTTTGTGTCCCAACACATCTTCTTTAATGGACACTTCTACCTGTGAGGACTTCTTGTGCTTTTTTGTGGCCAAAGTGAAGTCTGAGAGGTTTATGCGACAGCAGCATCAGTGCAGACCTGTCTTATGCTGCCTCTGGCTCTGCAGTGTTTGACTGTTTTGAACCTGCCTCTCTCTCATCCCTTACAGGCACTGTTAAATGTATGGGAACTACAAACTGTCCCCTGGACATCATCCCAACCAGACTGTTGAAAGACGTGTTTAACACTGTTGGTCCTTCCCTTTTGTCTTTAATTAACACTTCCCTAAGCTCAGGATGTGTGCCTGACGCTTTTAAACAGGCTGTAGTAAGACCGTTACTTAAAAAACCACAGCTTGACCCGGCAATTTTATCTAATTTTAGACCTGTGTCTAATTTGTCTTTTATCTCAAAGGTTCTTGAGAAAGTTGTTTTTACACAATTGCAAAGGTTTGTAGCTTGTAATTCTGTTTTGGAAAAGTTTCAATCAGGGTTCAGATCAAGACACAGCACAGAGTCTGCACTATTGAAAGTGCACAATGATGTCGCCCTGTCTGTTGATGGTAAATGCCCTGTTGCTTTGGTGCTGCTTGAACTAACAGCAGCGTTTGATACTGTTGATCATTCTGTTCTTTTATCCCAACTTAAAAATGTTGGTATTTGTGGTACAGTATTGAAATAGTTTGAATCATATTTATCAAACAGGAAATTTTCTGTTATGATCGTGACCTGTCCTTCTCTGTTGCCCCTCTGTCATGTGGAGTGCCCCAGGGCTCTATTTTGGGTCCCATTTTATTTTCTCTTTACATGTTACCATTGGGGTCCATAATAACAAGACACAAACTTTCATTTCACTGTTACACAGATGATCTGCAAATCTATCTGCCAGTGTCATCAAATCAAGTGGACAACATTAAACGTCTCATGGACTGCATAGCCGATATAAAACGGTGGCTAAACCAGAATTTCCTCCATCTAAATGAGGAAAAAACTGACTGCATTTTGTTTGGCGACATCTCATTTGAAGACTTTGGGTTACTGGCTTCTAATTTTAAATTTACAGTAAAAAACCTTGGTGTCATTTTGGACAGCTCTTTAAGATTTGAAAACCAGATTGCCAGTGTGGTTAGAGTGAGCTTTTATCAATTACATCTTTTAACAAAGGTAAAACCTTTTTTAAACCATTCAGACCTTGAAAAAATAATTCACGCTCTTATTAGTTCAAGGATCGACTACTGTAACGCACTTTATGTTGGAGTCCCTCGGTCCTGTCCGAATCGCCTCCAGCTGGTACAAAACGCCGCTGCCCGTTTTTAACAAACGTACGTAGACATCAGCACATCACCCCAGTCCTTTCTTCATTGCATTGGCTTCCAGTTTCTTTTAGAGTTGATTTTAAAATTTTGCTTTTTGTTTTTAAAGCCCTCAATGGCCTTGCCCCTCTGTACCTGTCCGAGCTCCTGAAGGTTCAGAGCTCGACCAGAGCCTTGAGGTCCTCAGATCAGCTCCTGCTGGACGTCCCTCAAGTGAAATATAAACACTGGGGTGATCGGGCTTTTTCAGTCGCGGGGCCCAGACTCTGGAACAAACTGCCCCCTGACATGCGCACTATCACTGACTTTGGCCTCTTTAAATCTAGGCTTAAAATTCATCTTTTCAGACTGGCTTTCAACACGCAGTAGCACAGTGACACTTTACCTGAATATATTTTCCTCTTTTAGTTGTGTGCATTTATGTATTGTTTTAATTGTCTTATACATTTTTCCCACTGTCGCCAAGTGCTTGCTCACAGGGGGTCGTTTTGACAGTTGGGGTTTTTCTGTAATTATTGTATGGCTTTGCCTTGCAATATGAAGCGCCTTGGGGCAACTGTTTGTTGTGATTTGGCGCTATATAAATGAAATTTGATTTGATTTGATACATTTTAAATTGTTTTTGTTTTATTGTGAAGCACTTCGGTGTTGTAAAGCGCTCTATAAATAAACATTGATTGATTGATTAGATAAACAGTTTTTAGAAGTCAACCCCTTTATTTCCTGTTAATTGGGTAATTTTAATGTTAATTTACTGTCTTAATATATTTCTAAATTGTTTAAGTTCTTGTTATATACACAGTTATTATTATTGTTTTTGTTATTATTGTTTTTGTTGTTATTATTATTGTTATTTTATTATTACTTTTATTTTTTCATTTGATTTTTAAATGGACCACAATGGAAATGAGTGTTTTCAATTTCTTGTGCCATCCATGTACGAGGGCTGTCCGTAAAGTATAGGTCCTTTTTATTTTTTCTAAAACTATATGGATTTCATTCATATGTTTTTACATCAGACATGCTTGAACCCTCGTGCGCATGCGTGAGTTTTTCCACGCCTGTCGGTGACGTCATTCGCCTGTGAGCACTCCTTGTGGGAGGGGTCGTCCAGCCCCTCGTTGGAATTCCTTTGTCTGAGAAGTTGCTGAGAGACTGGCGCTTTGTTTGATCAAAATTTTTTCTAAACCTGTGAGACACATCGAAGTGGACATGGTTAGAAAAATTAAGCTGGTCTTCAGTGAAAATTTTAACAGCTGATGAGAGATTTTGAGGTGATTCTGTCGCTTTAAGGACTTTTCACGGTGCGAGACGTCGCGCAGCGCTCTCAGCCGCCGTCGTCAGCCTGTTCAAGCTTAAAACCTCCACATTTCAGGCTCTATTGATCCAGGACGTCGTGAGAGAACAGAGAAGTTTCAGAAGAAGTCGGTTTCAGCATTTTATCCGGATATTCCACTGTTAAAGGAGATTTTTTTAATGAAAGACGTGCAGGCGGATTGCAGCGTCGGCTCGCAGGCGCCGCGACGCTCCGCCACAGGAAAAACACCTCTGTTGGAAGCCTTGAGGACAAGTTGGAACATCTCCAGCTGATAAACAATTTCTCATATACTCACTCCACTGAAAGCCATCAAAAGCCGCCTGGATTTTACAAATGGTTATCAACACGGAGGTGTTTTTCCTGTGCCGCCGCGCCGCGTCGGCTGCGTCCCGACGCGCGGACCCGTCCGCACGTCTTTCATTAAAAAAAATCTCCTTTAACAGTGGAATATCCAGATAAAATGCTGAAACCGACTTCTTCTGAAACTTCCCTGTTCTCTCACGACGTCCTGGATCAATAGAGCCTGAAATGTGGAGGTTTTAAGCTTGAAACAGGCTGATGACGCTGCCTGAGAGCGCAGCGCGACGTCTCGCACCGTGAAAAGTCCTTAAAGCGACAGAATCACCTCAAAATCTCTCATCAGCTGTTAAAATTTTCACTGAAAACCAGCTTAATTTTTCGAACCATGTCCACTTCGATGTGTCTCACAGGTTTAGAAAAAATTTTGATCAAACAAAGCGCCAGTCTCTCAGCAACTTCTCAGACAAAGGAATTCCGACGAGGGGCTGGACGACTCCTCCCACAAGCAGTGCTCACAGGCGAATGACGTCACCGACAGGCATGGAAAAACTCACGCATGCGCACGAGGGTGCAAGCATGTCTGACGTAAAACATATGAATGAAATCCATATAGTTTTTGAAAAAAATAAAAAGGACCTATACTTTACGGACAGCCCTCGTATTTTTAACAAATTTACAATTATATTATGTATTTACATTGAACTTACAAAATAAAATCATGCACACACTCACGCTTTGATAGAAAAATTATCCCCCCCCCCCCCCCGGAACGGCATGTGAATCCAGAATGTTAGCAATGTTAGAAAATATCCATACTTTCTTCAAAAATATCAGTCCGATCAATGTTTCATTTTGGCGGCGTTCCTCCTTGACCCAAAATACATAACCATACCAGATGGCAAATGTCACCTGTCCTCAGTCTGTCCTCAGTGTGTGACTGAGGTTACATACACGCACGCAGAGCTTTTTGTCTTTTCCTCATCCTGCCACAAGCAGGTGCATTTTAGACACAAACAGAGAGAGTGGCGGAAGACAAATGTAATACACTTCTCACTTATGCTACCAGCAACAATACTAACTAACTAAACTGACTAAACCAAGTGAACTACAAAAACACAATAAATCAATAACACTAACAACACTGTTGAACTAACATGAACCACAATAACATTTAAAACCCCAATACCCCAAACTCCCATGATGCACTGCAGCACACCGTCCATTGTTTACTGGTTAGAATAAATAAGGACAAGCGTCATGGAATTTCCTGCCCAACAATACCAAACAGCAAATGTTAGCTTTCCCTGGTTTCTCCGTGATCAAAGCCATACACACGCACACACACAGAGGCCACTTGGCTATTATAATATAGATTATGTGAGCGCTGGAGCATTTTTGTTTATTATAGATAACAGAAGAAAAGATCAAAATGGAACCCTGGGAACTAAAACATGAATAAAAAAAGTTCTAACTATGATTTACAGATGTGTTTCTTTTCATAATTATGTATATTTTTAAGAAATTTGTAAATCTGAGATGTGCATGTCTACACTGGTATCAAATGGCATATGCTCACTGATGGGACTGAGAATAAAATAAAACAGAAAATAATTATCACTTTAGAGAAAAGTGCCAGCACATGGTGCACAGCTTCCAGTTTGCCGGCCCATTAATTTTCAGTACAACTTTAATGTGGCGGTATGGTGGCTTAGTGGTTAGCTCTGATGCCTCACAGCAAGAAGGTTGTGGGATGGCTTCCCGGCCTTTCTGTGTGGAGTCTCCCTGTGTCTGTGTGGGTTTCCTCCGGGCACTCCGGTTTACTCCCACAATCAAAAACATGCTTATTTAAGGTCTGCTCCTTTCTCTGACCCTGACCACTGCAGATCTGGAGTTGATCCCCAGGCGCCGGACTGTGGCTGCCCACTGCTGCTAGTGGTTGGATTGTGTGTAACTGTAATGACAATAAAAGGCTGGATTATTATTATTGTTGTTTTTATTTCAGATATTTGCACATCCATCCATCCATTTAGTTTTAAGCCATGACCTCCTCAGCACAGCAATTAATGCCTCAGAAAATGTTATTTTATGTTTGTTTGTTTTTTTCCAAAATGATGGGAAGCAACTGCTGAATAGGCCCCAGCCACCCCACATGACCCTTAACTGGAGTAAGCGGTTGAAGATGAGTGAGTGAGTGATGATGATGATAGAAATTAATGGGAAGAGGAAAACTGGAAATGAACACCAACAGCTCACTTTCACTCAGTCTGTGAGCCGAAATGAGTGAAATGAAGGGGAGAGCGAGTTTGAGGCCATTAAAGTGACAGATATGGAAGAAGGATTTAAGGAGGGACTTACAGACGAAAGAAAATAAAAAGAGTGACAAGAAGAGACTGTAACAGCGAGAAAACCCTGGACAGACCTGGTGTGATGAGACAGACTGACAGATTGTCAGAAAAAAAGAAAGTGAGACGGTGACACACTGGTGGAGTGTGACGTGTGGTGCACAACAATCATGACAACGATGATGATGAGGAAGAAAAGTTGGGGGGGGGGGGTTATTAGGGGGAAAAAACTGCAACAATGTGGCGGCTAGAGCTCAGCATCTATGCCCTGGGGACGGGAGACGGGCAGACAGGACGGCAGGTGGTGTATCCTCAAGGAATTCCAGCTCTCAGTTTGCGTCATTACCTGTCAGTCAGCCTACCTCCCTCAACAGGCCGTGCCTTCAGATAGATCCACCGCCATGTAAATTGTCATGAAGGTCAACAGAGACCAGCAGACATTTGATGGGAAGAAGAGAGAGGAAGTGGTGGAAAGAAAGGTTTGACTGTAGTGGTGAGAGGGAAATGATCGGAATCCACTGAGAAATTACTGATACACCTGGTATAATGAGCTGATGCAACACAGCACAGTACACACCAGAGGTGGGATGAAGTCACCGTCTTTGCAAGCTGACTTGAGACTTGACTTGGGACTTGCAGATTGATGGCTTGAGAATGACTTTCTCTTACTCGCACCTCTGGTACACACTGTAATACTGTGGGCCCTATCTTGAACTGTGGTGTACTGTCTATAGTGCATAAGCGCCTTGGGGTGACTGTTTGTTGTGATTTGGCACTATATAAATAAAATTGATTTGATTTGATAGTGTGAGTGCATTTGGGGGTGTGTCCAGCTCCACGTTGCTATGTACAGGGTAAATAATCTGAATGCAAAATCAGGTGCAGGGTACAAAAGGTCTAAATGATTTTTACTCTTCACTCTGTGAAAACTCATTGATTTGTGCTAAAGTTGTGCAGATCTCCTGATGAAGTCAAGGTGTTTGGAGATTTTTTTTTTCTTTTTTTTGCCCCTGTTCAGCAATACTGTACAAGGATGCTCAGAAGAACCTGTTAAAATCAACATACAGTCATTTAAATGTTTGGTAGCTGAACATCTGTAATGAGAAAATGCAGCACCATCATGATTACCCTGCATGCTAACGAAGTAGGGTATTGCAATCAGTCCTCTGTGTGTGTGTGTGTGTGTGTGTGTGTGTGTGTGTGTGTGTGTGTGTGTGTGTGTGTGTGTGTGTGTGTGTGTGTGTGTGTGAGAACAGAATAAGCTAATGGCTAGATGGATTTTTCCAAACTTAATGGTACCATTTCTTGGACAGATATCGCAAGATGATTAACTTTTGGAGATGACTGGAAAAAGGTCAACGTCAACTAAAACATGGTGCAAAAAAATATTTTGTGCTATGTCTCTGCAACCAATAGGGCAAGATGTCATCATCATAGTCATCAGTGCTGTCAAAATCAATGTATTCACTCCAAACGTTTCCTGGCGTGATATCAAATCAAATCAAAATCAAATCAAATCAATTTTATTTATATAGCGCCAAATCACAACAAACAGTTGCCCCAAGGCGCTTTATATTGTAAGGCAAACGCCATACAGTAATTACAGAAAAACCCCAACAGTCAAAACGCCCCCCTATGAGCAAGCACTTGGCGACAGTGGGAAGGAAAAACTCCCTTTTAACAGGAAGAAACCTCCAGCAGAACCAGGCTCAGGTAGGGGCAGTCTTCTGCTGGGACTGGTTGGGGCTGAGGGGAGAGAATCAGGAAAAAAACATGCTGTGGAAGAGAGCAGAGACCAATCACTAATGATTAAATGCAGAGTGGTGCATACAGATCAAAAAGAGGTGAATAAAAAGAAACATGTCAAATAAAAATAGGAAATTATGAATAACTTTTATCCTGTTCATATCTTCAATGTAAAAAACATGCACTGTACATTGAAAAAAGAGCATGTTTGAACCAACTTAAAAAAAAGTGTTACAATTTGTAAAAACCTGAATGAATTAAGTTGTTTGAACTTAAGTTTGAAAGTTAAATCAACTCTAACTTACAAACTTAAGTTCAAACAACTTAATTCATTCAGGTTTTTACAAATTGTAACACTATTTTAAGTTGGTTCAAACATTATCTTTTTTCAGTGTATAGTTTTATTGCTTACAGTTTGTCAGATTTCCTTCTAGCGTCATTGTCAGCAGTCCTTTGTATTCAAGACAGCATCTTGTTTGAGGTATTTCCTCAACAAGATCTGAGATGAGGAAATGATGACTCCCTGTATGGTAACTGCACTGACACTGGGAACAAGTTATGGATGTTTGAAGGCATTTTTTTGTGGTTTATGCTGGTGGATTTTGTTTCTCTATGGGATGCTATCAATGGAGGGTTTCAAAACTGTCAACAGCTTCATGGTTGGTTGAGAACCAGGCTGCATTATCATTTGCTGAAGCTTCCCAAGTCTTGAGGTTTTTGATTTCCTTATTTCAGTTGGTGTTTCAAGCTGCTATTCCATCTCTTTTATTGTCCTGTGTGGGTTTGGGCAATTTCGCCAGTCTGAGTACATGTAGGACCGGGGTAAAGGGATGCAGTGTACCAACTGTCATAAATGGGTTTTTACAACCAAGACTTCAGTGTTGAGTGTGTAGTCTGTTTTAAGCACATGACTTTTATTCAGCAATCGTCCCAGTCAGGTCAGGTCTGGGAATACGTCCAACTGACATGCATCACTGGATCCACCAAACTACAGAACTGCCCTGGCTGTCATGTTGGCATCCAGTGATCTTTCTTCTACCATCACAGTTGTAATTATACTGCTGCACTTTCCACGCCTGATCCACCGTTGAAGGACCTGTTGGACTGCTCTTTGCCCGAAAACTCTCATTTAACCTTTACACCATGGGTGGCCCTGCTGGTAGCTGAAGCTCGTGATGCTACTGCTCTCAAGAACCAAGGTTGACAGGAATTTCCTCGCCACGACAAGGAGATGATTCATCGAGGAGATATTCGGGCATCAGGACTGTGCTGACTATTGCGCCGTGTAGTAGTAGTTTGATTTCACATTTTACATGTCTGAATAGCTGCTGAAATGTAAAAGATGTTTGACTACAAAAGGGATATTTTTGAGACAAAAAGCCACACATAACCTGGTGGATCAAAGCTTATGGAGGAAAAGAAAATATCACCTTCTATTATCCCTTATTCCCCACACATTATAATGTCTTTTGTCTGTCACAGCCTTTGAAGTAGTGGTCTCCTGAAATAAATACATATTCAGCCACCCCAATGGGATGAAGGAATCAAAGAGGCCAATGATCAGCCCGTCACTTTTGGGTGATGCCCCAGTGTAATTCACCATGACATTAAGAACTGTGCTTTCAAACATTCATATCTTAATGCTTTCAGACTGGTATGTCATCATACATGACACAGATTCTGAAACATGGTTGTTACATAAAAATACTGAGGCTATGTCCAGCATGACAATTAGGTCAACTACTGCCATGCCCTCTGAGAACACAACCAAACCTCCTCGATATAGTCACTGCTCATATGTGTATCTGTATATTAGCTCAAAGTTGTACTTAATCATATTTGCTTTCTGTTCATTACAGGTCACATTCACAGCAAAACATAACATTCCATGTTTCTGTGGCGTCAACATTCAGTGCTGCCAAAAGGTTTGTGTACAGTTGAGATTTTACATTTGAATTTGATGACATAAAAAAAAAAAATCAGCCTTCTTTAGATTAAAATCTCTAAAATGATGTCCTTTAAACTCACAGAGAAAACTAGTCTATGCAACAGAGAAAACTAATCTATACAACATCGTCATCTTCTACGCTATAGTGTGGTGGGGCAGCAGGCTGAAGGCACTTGACATGAAGAGACTCAACAAGCTCATGAGGAGAGCTGGCTCTGTCCTGGGGGTTGAGCTGGAGTCCGTGGTGGAGGTGTCAGAGAGGAGGATGCTGAGGAAACTGCTCAGCATCCTGGGCAGCACCTCCCACCTACTGCATGCCACACTGATGTCCTGTCAGAACACCTTCAGCCATACACTGAGACCACCGAAGTGCACCACAGAATGCCACAGGAGGTCTTTCCAACCTGTGGCAATCAGACTAACTCCTCCCCCTTCTGCAGGATGAATACATAATTAAACAGAGTTATTCAGTTATGTGCAATATTGTCAAACATCTTGTGCAAATGTCTTCTACTCTTCTTTTTCTTTCGGCTGCTCCCCTTAGGGGTTGTCACAGCAGATCAGTCATTTCCATCTCACACTGTCGTCTGTATCTTCCTCTGTTACGCCAACCACCTGCATGTCCTCCCTCAGCACACCCATAAACCTCCTCTTTGGCCTCCCTCTTCTCCTTCTGCCTGGTGGCTCCATCCTCAATATCCTTCTTCCTATATACCCTATTGGACTTCATTCTTGCACACAGGTGGTTTGCATCAAAAGCTCAAATTTGTTGTTAGAGACAATGCACAACTACTTGCACTTGTACAACCTGCAAATTTGGTGATTTTTTAATGTTAAAAAACAAGGAGGAAAAATGAACAAGTCGATTTGACTGCAGAAAAAAATTGTTTCATATTAGTCTGCATTTATTCTATGCACTATATTTCATACTGTACTCCAAAATCTTTCGTGGTGTTGCATTTTGAAAGCGGTCTCATGTTGTGTGATATTTCTGCAGCTCTGTCTCTCGTCCAGATCAAAGTTCAGAGCTACACTGACTTCAATGTTGTTTTAGTCACAAAGTCCTTTCCAGCGTTCAACAAAACACTGATTGAGAGAAAAAAAAAAGATGATTTCCACATGAGTCGCAATCGTAACCACTGGAAAACACAGAGAAACGTATTTCACTGAAAAGTGTCTCTTTCTGCCTGCCTGCTAATGAGCACTCATGTCTTGTCCTCCTGGCTCCTGCAATAAACAGCAGATAGGCATAGGTTTGAGTGGTGTGTGTGTGTGTGTGTGTGTGTGTGTGTGTGTGTGTGTGTGTGTGTGTGTGTGTGTGTGTGTGTGTGTGTGTGTGTGTGTGTGTGTGTGTGTGTGTATGGGGGGGGTGTACATGCATGTCTTCACTTTTTTTTTAAATTGAAAAGACACATTACTGTATTTTTATTTGAAGACAAAACTTGCATGGGTTTTCTACTTTTCTTCGGTGTGTGAGCTCAACTTGACAGGTGAGGTGCGCCTGCGCAGTTCCCAGTGGAGCTCATCTCGATGGGACTCGGTCACCGGTCAAGATGAGCTCCACTACCGTGGTGTAGTGGAGATATATATATATACAGTGTTGCCACAGTTACTTTGAAAAAGTAATCCAATTACTGATTACTGATTACTCCTTGAAAAAGTAACTTAGTTACTTTACTGATTACTCAATTGTAAAAGTAACTAAGTTAGATTACTAGTTACTTTTTTAGTTACTTTCCCCAGCTGCCGACAACAACCCTCTGCCACCTCAACATGACAATGATACCTGTTTTGCCAAAACTTACTTTATAGTCACCCTTTCTTGACTTCAATGAAAATAAATACTTGTTTTATAAAAAGTAAAATAAATACCTCTTTCTTGACCTCATATTTAACTGTTGACAGCACTGTAACAGTAAAACTTGCAATTTCGAACCTACATTGTTTATAAATGTAACTATTAAATTCATTCTAGCATTTTTCTAACATTTAAATTCTCTCTAAATATTTTACTTGTCGAAATTAATATTATTTTAAGTAGTATTAGTAGTTGTAGTAAAAAAAAGGCTTCAAAACTGGACCTTTAATCTAGGGGTGTTGTGGGGGGGGCACATCCTTGCCCCATGCCCCCATTCCATCTGGATTCGCCCCTACTTTGGCGTTTGAGCACAAAGAATGGATAACATTTATTTATGCAGAAAACGTGACCAGATTTACAGGTAAGAAAGTTTTATTGTGTTTTCACATCATGTGGTCCTCAGAAAGAGAGTTTAGGTGCATTTGAGTGGAAAATAGTGTTAGTTGTTGACGCGTCGCGGAGGATCAGCTGTTTTAACGTGCAGATACAGAGCGGCTCAGCTCAGAATTCTAAATAAAGGAGGAAAAAAAAGTATAAAAATGTCTTTGTAAAGCTCAGTGCAGGTGTGCTGATCACCGCCCTTTAAGAGGTGACGACGAGTCGAGCAGCTGCAAAAAACCGCGGATGAAAAGCTCACAGCTCACTGAAAGTGGGCAGTTCAGTCGAACCCCGACCTCCTGCCCACAGACCAAGTTTAATGCTGCTGTCGACCCACAATGAAAAATAATAGTAACGCACAGTGACATGAAGAAGTAACTTTAATCTGATTACTGATTTGGAAAGATTAACGCGTTAGATTACTCGTTACTAAAAAAAGTGGTCAGATTAGAGTAACGCGTTAGTAAGTAACGCGTTACCGGCATCACTGTATATATATATATATATATATATATGAAAGCTAAGGTTTCAATTAGTTACATTGCTAGCATAATTATTTAACTATGAGTACCCTGGAAGAGTGTGGAAAGTAACAATTGTTATGTGTACAGGTATTCATTCATTCATTATCTGAACTCACTTTTTCCTGTTAAGGGTCACAGAGGAGGGGGTGGAGCCTATTCCAGGCTGTACAGGGATTATGCTGTAAATTTGTTCTGAAAAGTTTCCATTTTAATACTTTGTACATTGTAGCTAACCTGTAACTAACTACAGCCATCTTTATGTCTTCACAAAAAACATGAGCCTCAATTAATCCTGCATTCTCTTTTTAACATGGAAAAGTGTTATCTAATAACTTGAATAATGCAACATTTAGTAGCATGTGCTACTATGGAAATAATTTTAGTTACAATCCTATTATTATTAATCACAGACCATGTAGCTCAGTGGTTAAAAACGTTGGACCACCACCTAAAAGACTCAGCTCAATTCTCGCTAAAGCCATTAGATTGTGTCCTTGGACATGACATTTCACCTGCATTGTCCAAGTCTATCCCGTTGTAAAACGAGTCCCTTTCGGAGGTCGGGAAGTAACCTGCGATGGACTGGCATCCTGTCCAGGTGGAGTCAAAGACTCTGATCTGCTTCACAATATAGTATCCAGGCATAGCACCAGTCTGATGTGCCTCAGGGCCTCTTGAGGAAGAGTTGTAGATCCATGTCTTCACAAAGAAGTACCAGCAGCAAGGAGAGATGGGACACTGGTGATACAGCACTTCTCTGTTAAACGCACACAACAAGATTAACGTACATTCCATCTGGGCTGTGAAGACTCTCTGATCTCCTCGAGAGACTCAAAGGGCTTTTGAATCGACTGCAAAGATGAGAACAAGGACGTGAACACAGAGGTATAAAGACAATGGAGAACTATCCAATGGGAGGATGAGCAGGACAAGCCATTTGAGATGAGGCAGGATGTATCTGAGGGCATTCAAAGTTCCCATAACGGAGTCTAATAAAGCTCCGTGGAAGCTGTGACATATACAGTGTGTCAGTCCTCGCCAGAATGTGTGTGTTGTCCTTTCAAAGCCATCTCAGAGTCTCCTGGGAGTCAGCTACCCAGGCTCCCTCCTTCTACAACCATTGTAGCTCATACACAATGTCCCTATTTCATTGTCCCCCCTGTCTCCATCTGAGGGCCACTACTGCCTCATTATACCTGTGCTTAGTGTGTGGAATCCACATTTTGGGGCACAGGAGGCTACCAAATGCCACCACAGGACCTCTCCATTGTTCGCATACACTTACACACACTGCTACATAAACGGGGCCTGATTGCTGAATAGGTGCAAAGTGTTATTATGCAGTCATGAACTATAAAGGGTTTCACAGTTAGTATAATATGAGATGTAACAATGTCTCCAGAATGCACTCAGGGGAATTTGGGAGTAAACACTGTGTGCTTAACCCTGAGTGGAGCTGGTTCTGTAGGTAGAGATGTACTTATCTATGCATGCCACCAGTACTTCCCTACATAATTGCATCCTATATTTAAATTTTCAATTCAATTTAATCAGCTTATAAAGTGCCAAATCACAACAAAAGCCACCTCAAGGTGCCTCAGACAGAACAGTTCAATATAAAATTTTAAATAAATAAATAAAAATTATAACATAATTAAAAACAGAAGTAAAAGAATAAAACAGATTAAAAAAATGAAAACTATTCATGAGAAAGAGAATAAAAATAGGTTTTAAGTTACAGTGGGAATCTCGTTCATCCATTCATGCCTGTCACTAATTAGATGACGAGGCATTTGGCTACCTTAAGAGAATTATAGTTACTCCTGCCGTTTACCCGCGCTTCATTGAATTTCTTCACTTTGACATTCAGAGCACTGGGCAGAAATTACATTGTGTCAACACACGCCGTGGGCCTTCACAATGCTTTTTTTAATTGAACAGTCGGATTCCACCGGTCCGCACCAGTTTTAAGTCAGCTGCTAGGTGCCAGCTGAGGCGACTGTTGCTGGAGAGATCCATGAGACGAGCCGGGCACATGACCAGAGTCTCCACCGCGGGCAGCCGTACCCCCCTCCCCCGGGGTCCCCGGCCCCCCATCCTCCGGCACTGCCCGCAGAGAGCCTGCCCCTGTGTGGAGGGGGGAGAAGCCATACCACGCCTTTAGGTTCGGGAGCGTGGGAGGTTGGGCTGTCAACTGCTCCCCCAGCCGCAGTGCGAGCCCAGCCCCGCTTTGTACCCCAGCGTGACCAACCCAGCCCTTAGAGCCAATCCTTGTCTCAAAGTTACGGATCTGACTTGCCGACTTCCCTGACCCGCCTTGTTCCAACATGCCACAGACTGTTCACCTTGGAGACCCACTGCGGATATGGGTATGGCCTGGCACGAGATTTACACCTTCTCTCCTGGACTTTCAAGGGTCAGTGAGAGCTCACCGGACACCGCAGTTATAAAGCACCTAACGTATGTGTGTCACTCCATGTGTGTGTGTGTGTGTGTGTATATATATATATACCCAGGGCCAATATATACCCGAAGAAGACAGGCAGGAAGTCGAGTCAGTGAGTAGAATTTCTTTGTAAAAGTACTGAATGAGTGGTGATCAGATCACATAAAACAGTTAAACTCCGTAAGCGATGGCGTGGAATCGTCTGTTAATGAAACACAGTTAAGCTCCTCGAGGAGGGCGGACTCCTCTACGGTAGCGAGAAACGCACGTAGTTAAATTCCGAAGGAGGGTACAGACTCCTCTGTTTTAATACGTAAAGGAAATACCGGTTAGAGAATAAAAGTGTGAAAGTGTAATACTTTGGACAAGGGAGTGACAACCGTGTGTGGAAGCAGAGGCAAGTGATTCCGCTTCCTACGGGGAGGTGAAAGGAATCAACCACACGACGGAATATTAATTGTCACGTCCAAAGAAAGTGAAAACTTCAGATTTAGAACACCCTAGGTGTGCCCCCGTCTGAAGTCCAAATTATAACAAAGAATAATAAAAATGGGGGGAAAGACGTCTAAAAAGAAAGAAAATCTATCAACTGACGATTGGAAATTTATGGAAGCAAAAATTCCAAAAACAACAAAAAAATTGGAGACCTGGATTAATAAACATGACTTTGACGGACGACTAAACTTGACCAGTATTCAGAAGTTGAAGGAGAAGCTGGAAAAAGAACATAAAGGGGATGAGAAAAAGAAGCAGAAAATAGGAGCAGACTTAGTGGCATTTTGGGAAGAAGAGGCGCAGAGCAGACAGAAAGGAGCAGAGAAGAGGAGGGTGGAAAAGGCAAGGAAAAAGAAAGGTGTCGGTAAGGCAGAAGAGGATGTGATAATACAGCAGGAAGAACAGAAAGTATCACAGCTGCCCCAGACGCAGAAGGCAGGACCATCTACGTCACAGTTATATCCTCCATTGGAGGATACACCACCTCAGTACACCATATATGGATGAAGAGGTGGACAAGCTCAGCCAAAAGGCTAACCTCACTTCGAGTGTTTATTTCATGATATTTTGGGAGGCTGAGCAGTGGTTCTCATAACAGGTTTGCTTTGGTGTGGGCATTAAAAATTATAACCTGCTCATTTCCTCAGTAATCATGGATTAATGGCCTAATGTCCTCAAGCTAGTAACAGCTACTACAAATGGTAATGCCATTAGGATCCTACCAGCAAGCTCAGCTAACAGACTACCCTCAAATCAGGTGTATATTCCATCATATTTTGGGGGCTGACTGATGCTCCTCATAATAAGACTGATTTTGTGTGGGCATTAAAAATTATGAACCGATTATTTCCTTGGCAACCGTGGATTGGGGTGACACGGTCGCTTAGTTCTTAAGTGACCGTGTTAATCGTTAATCACATTTTTTTAACCCCAGTAAGAGTCATTCACAGCATGATAGAGTTGATTTTATACTGTGATAGAACTGATAGAGTGTATTTAACTCTGTTTGGACTGGGACGAAATGTTATCCTGGTAGAGTATATTTTACTCTGCAAAATTTACTGTGTGATGATGATTTCTGAAAGACAACAAATTCATATTTAAACTGTACCAGTGGCTTGATCTTACATGTACTGTAATCTAATTTGTTTTCATTTCTTCAACTTACTTCAGCAGAGTACTGAGTACAGAATACATTCAAACATGATAACAACCACCACTGTTTGCTCACAAAAAATGACATCACCCATGGCCAGTATTTAGTCTTTTTCAGACAGTTTATTCTCTCAGGATCATAATGTGGTCATTGCATTTATTTTTATGCCCGCCAAGGATGTAATAAAATCAATGGCGTTTATTTGTCTGTTTGTCTGTTAGCAGGATTAAGTCAAAACCACTGTACGGATTTTGACAGATGTTATGCCATGGAAGACTTCATTAAACTTTGGAGCTGATCCAGATCCGGATTCTGCATGAAGATTTCACTCTATACAGGCTTTGATGGATTACATCAAAACTACTTCACGGATTTTCACTAAAATTTGCACCACACATACGAGGTCTGTCAATAAAGTATAGGTCCTTTTTATTTTTTTCAAAAACTATGGATTTCATTCATATGTTTTTACGTCAGACATGCTTGAACCCTCGTGCGCATGCGTGAGTTTTTCCACGCCTGTCGGTGACGTCATTCGCCTGTGAGCACTCCTTGTGGGAGGAGTCATCCAGCCCCTCGTGGGAATTCCTTTGTCTGAGAGGTTGCTGAGAGACTGGCGCTTTGTTTGATCAAAATTTTTTCTAAACCTGTGAGACACATCGAAGTGGACACGGTTCGAAAAATTAAGCTGGTTTTCAGTGAAAATTTTAACGGCTGATGAGAGATTTTGAGGTGATACTGTCGCTTTAAGGACTTCCCACGGTGCGAGACGTCGTGCAGCGGTCCCAGGCACCGTCGTCAGCCTGTTTCAAGCTGAAAACCTCCACATTTCAGGCTCTATTGATCCAGGACGTCGTGAGAGAACAGAGAAGTTTCAGAAGAAGTCGGTTTCAGCATTTTATCCGGATATTCCACTGTTAAAGGAGATTTTTTTAATGAAAGACGTGCGGACGGATTGCAGCGGCGGCTGCGAGCCGACGCTGCAATAAATGCAGTCCATTGACAGTCCATTATGTTCAGACCACATAACCTGCGAGTGATAAGATGGCCACCCTTTTGCTTCAGCAGTTTGTACAGAGTGTGTGAGCCAATGAGCTATCCAGTGCTATATACAGATCAGTGGGTTTGAGTTAGTGGAAGTTAGCGTGCACGTTGACATCTGCAAAATGTCTTGTAAATCACTCCAGAGGTGTTATCAGGTTACATAAACAGCACTGTCAGTTTTAGAAGTGTTTATTTCACACTAGCATTTACATAATATATGACAAAGAGGTTATATTTACACACATAGTTATATTTGCAGCTAGCCTGTGATGTCACCACGCTAACGTCCACAAAATCAATCAATCAATCAATTTTATTTATATAGTGCCAAATCACAACAAACAGTTGCCCCAAGGCGCTTTATATTGTAAGGCAAGGCCATACAATAATTACGTAAAAACCCCAACGGTCAAAACGACCCCCTGTGAGCAAGCACTTGGCGACAGTGGGAAGGAAAAACTCCCTTTTAACAGGAAGAAACCTCCAGCGGAACCAGGGTCAGGGAGGGGCAGTCTTCTGCTGGGACTGGTTGGGGCTGAGGGAGAGAACCAGGAAAAAGACATGCTGTGGAGGGGAGCAGAGATCAATCACTAATGATTAAATGCAGAGTGGTGCATACAGAGCAAAAAGAGAAAGAAACAGTGCATCATCATGGGAACCCCCCAGCAGTCTAAGTCTATAGCAGCATAACTAAGGGATGGTTCAGGGTCACCTGATCCAGCCCTAACTATAAGCTTTAGCAAAAAGGAAAGTTTTAAGCCTAATCTTAAAAGTAGAGAGGGTGTCTGTCTCCCTGATCTGAATTGGGAGCTGGTTCCACAGGAGAGGAGCCTGAAAGCTGAAGGCTCTGCCTCCCATTCTACTCTTACAAACCCTAGGAACTACAAGTAAGCCTGCAGTCAGAGCGAAGCGCTCTATTGGGGTGATATGGTACTATGAGGTCCCTAAGATAAGATGGGACCTGATTATTCAAAACCTTATAAGTAAGAAGAAGAATTTTAAATTCTATTCTAGAATTAACAGGAAGCCAATGAAGAGAAGCCAATATGGGTAAGATACGCTCTCTCCTTCTAGTCCCCGTTAGTACTCTAGCTGCAGCATTTTGAATTAACTGAAGGCTTTTCAGGGAACTTTTAGGACAACCTGATAATAATGAATTACAATAGTCCAGCCTAGAGGAAATAAATGCATGAATTAGTTTTTCAGCATCACTCTCAGACAAGACCTTTCTAATTTTAGAGATATTGCGTAAATGCAAAAAAGCAGTCCTACATATTTGTTTAATATGCGCTTTGAATGACATATCCTGATCAAAAATGACTCCAAGATTTCTCACAGTATTACTAGAGGTCAGGGTAATGCCATCCACAGTAAGGATCTGGTTAGACACCATGTTTCTAAGATTTGTGGGGCCAAGTACAATAACTTCAGTTTTATCTGAGTTTAAAAGCAGGAAATTAGAGGTCATCCATGTCTTTATGTCTGTAAGACAATCCTGCAGTTTAGCTAATTGGTGTGTGTCCTCTGGCTTCATGGATAGATAAAGCTGGGTATCATCTGCGTAACAATGAAAATTTAAGCAATGCCGTCTAATAATACTGCCTAAGGGAAGCATGTATAAAGTGAATAAAATTGGTCCTAGCACAGAACCTTGTGGAACTCCATAATTAACCTTAGTCTGTGAAGAAGATTCCCCATTTACATGAACAAATTGTAATCTATTAGATAAATATGATTCAAACCACCGCAGCGCAGTGCCTTTAATACCTATGGCATGCTCTAATCTCTGTAATAAAACAAAATGCCATGGAAATCACTGCAGAGGTGTTATTAGGATCCAAAAACAGCGTTTTCAGTTTTAGAAGTGTTTATTTCACGCTAGCATTTACATAATATATGACAAAAAGGTTATATTTACACACATAGTTATATTTGCAGCTAGCCTGTGATGTTACCACAAAATGCCATGGAAATCACTGCAGAGGTGTTATTAGGATCCAAAAACAGCATTTTCAGTTTTAGAACTGTTTATTTCACGCTAGCATTTACATAATATATGACAAAAAGTTTCTATTTACACACATAGTTATCATAAGTCAAGATTAGCCATCTTTGGACTTGTCCAAGGTCTATGTCCCAAGAATGTTTCCTGTGAATTTGAAAACTCTGGCAGTAATAGGACTGGATTTATGCTGAGCACAGAAAGACGGACAGAAGAAGAACAGAAGATGGACAGAAGGATGGACAGATGCAAAGTCTTCACAATACCCAAAGGCCATATTTGTTGGCTTCGGGTAAAAAAAAAGTAATGTTTTTACTGTTTGTAAGTGTCTTGTCTATTTGCATTGTCAAGCAAACGCATCCTTAAAGTAGACCTGCATTGAAATAAATGTGGTCAGATCTCAGAAAGAAATAGCTGATATGTATTTATAAGACCCTTATGAATGCAGTAAAGTAAATCTGCAAGCCAAAATTTGTAATTCAGCAGAGAAATCTTTGTTTGAAAATGACAAATTTGCAGCTAAAATTTGGCCCTCGGCGAAAACTGTTGGTACATCCGGGACGTTGCCGTGACGTATGGGAGAAGACAGAGTGCTAGCACCTTCAGTCCAATCCCGCGTGTTGAGTGAATGCAATACCAGCTATTTCTCAATTGAAATTGATTTTGTCCAAAGATCTGACTGCATTTATTTCAATGCAGGTCTACTTTAAAACAAACTGTCTGATGGGGGTGGGTTTTTTTGTTCCCAGTTGGGAAAACTGAATGGGATGTTTAAGGTGCATTTTCAGGTTGGTTGCATTTCCAGCTTTCATTGCCACTGCTTTCAAGCGGGTTATTCTCGCTCATTAGACTTCAGTCCAAAATGTTCCCACATTGGAACTGTGGAATTGTGCTTTGAAACCAAGTCCGTGTCCTCTTCAAAACTTTCTGGATAGAAACTTTTTGGACAGGAGGGAGGAGCGCCTCGTGCACAGAGCAGGCTGAGCCCACATCCCCCCCCTCCTGCAGACAGCAGCATGAAAGGGGTAAAAGAAGTTGCGTGACTCGCTGAATTGTTGGCAACACAACATACTTGCATGTCAGGGGCGATTTATCATGGTCAGCAAAAGGATCATGTTCATTTTTATATGTCAAAATATGTATTGATTATCGCGACAGGCCAACCTGTTGCTTTAAGTGGAAAGGAACTGCTACGACCCACGGCCATTCTCTGAGGAGAGAGGCAGCAGGAGGAGCTCTGTTGCCAGATCTGCTTACTAGAAGTGACATTACATTTGCTTCTGTTGTGTGATTCTCTGTGGAAATGTGGGAAAACTCAGCAGCAGTAACATAAAAATGAAGCAGTTCCTCTCTGTCACATTTTGAGACCACGAGGATGTGTTGCACAGAGGCACAGAACAAGTAGCAGATCAGATACAGGTTTCTTTCACCACAGGTCACAGGAGTTTAAAACAAACAGTTTCAAGCCTCAAAACAGTGTCGCGAGGTGTTGTTTCTACACGCACGGTCACAGAACTGTGGGACCTTCACAGCACGCAACATAACTGTATTTAACTTTAACAGGCAGAACAAAAAACTTTACACTCTTAAATAATAACTACAAAACAATGCACACATAGAAAATAATTTTTTTAAAGGGAAATTATAAAATAAACAATAAAAGTACAAATGAGGACACCAAAACCATAAAAACATACAGTAATCCTCAGCGATTATGAACCACAGAAAAACACACGAGTTGTCAGTCTGACTTGAAACATTTCAACAGAAGTCGACTTCCTCACATCAGCTGGCAATCTGATTTCTTGGTGCATGACCAGAAAAGGCTATTAAAGCTGATGTCGTCTTCCTAATCTTCAAAAGATATGACAAGCTGATAGCACAGCAGATAAATTATACGATCTTGCAAATGGTGATAGAATCACCAAATTTAGCACAAATACTCCTGAGACATTACTCTTTCGAAAAAACTAATTGGCCACTTGAATTTTCAATAGGCAGCCAGTTAGGGGTCAATTGAAGAATTCTTACTTACTTTAGGAATTTAGAATCACTCAGGGGTCAAATTAAAAGATGCTCCAATCAAATTGAAAACTACACCACATTATTTGTCTGATCACAAAGATTCCTACAAGGTATAGTTTGGACTATCTGTGACTGAATGTTATGGAGTTATGGGGTAAAAATAGCAAGAAGGTGACAAAGGTCAATTTCAATTTGTACAGGGGTCAAAAGTTAAAGTTGCTCCAGTTTTGATAAAAAAAAAAAAAAAAAGTGGGGCAAATTACTGCTTGAGCTGGTAGGATTAATAAATGGAATAGTTTTGACAGTGTTGAATGCTTGCTCTCCAAAGTAAAGGTCAAACAAAGTCAACGTCCATTGGATTCTACTATATGACATGTGACATGTTACCCCGCAACGTGATAACTAAGCATGACACATGGTGCAAACTATTCCTTTTAAAAACCCTATTAAGTAATAATCATCATCACTTTTTATTTATTTATTTATTTATTTTTAATTTACCAAAATTAGAGCAAGTTTAACTTTTGACCCATGTACAAACTGAAATTGACCCTTATCACCATTCCTGCTGCTTTTACCCCATAACTTTCAGACACAGATAGTCGAAACTTTTAGGACTCTTTATGACCAAACAAATAATGTGGTCCAGTTTTCAATATGATTGGAGCATATTTTAATTTTGACCTCTTGTGTAATTGTTAATTGACCTCTACCTGGCTGCCGATTTAAAATTCAAATGGCCAACCATTTTTTTTGTTTTGTTTTTTCAAAGAGTAATGTCAGGAGTATTTGTGCCGAACTCGGTGCTTCTATCACTATTTGCAGAATTCCTGTGTAAATATTCTGCTCTCTGCTGCGCACATAAGGAAACTCATTAGAGTAAGAGGGTTAGAGCCACTTCATGTTTTGTAGGCAAACAACTCAACCTTGGAACGTGCACTTCTATGAACAAGCAACTAGTTAAGAGATTTTAGCACCAGCGTTCACATGATCCATTTTTCTACACTGAAATAATCACTCTGGATGACAGAAAAGCATCAATGCAAATGTCAGCATCTGATCCTTGCAGTGTTTTGTGAATGGATAAGAGTGACTCTGGTCACCTCTGTGATGTGTACACCAAATAAAAGAGTCCAATGGACATTTTTGACTCTACAGGCTCATTCATGGCCTATTTACATGCTTAAATCTATCTGTGCATTCCAAATGGTTTGACTGTTTCTGCCAATGTGATCTAACACCCAGCTCACCACATTTTAACCAAACAGCCATATGTGGTGATTTGGGTACCCCTTAGCATCACTGTATGATGCTTGGAAAAATGGTAACCCTAACTATGACCATAACAGAACCAAAATATAGATGAATATTTCCTGAAGACGTAGAAATGAAGCAGATGTGTCCAAAAAAAAAAAAAAAACAAACAATCCTTGTACGTCACTGAATGGTACTAAGAGACTAATGAACTCGTGGCAAAGGACAACTGATCAAACATAAATATGAGAACGTGGTGTTGCTGGTCACAAATTTCTACACCTGCTTTCTGTTGACATGGATGTTAACAAAAATATCCACTGGAGGGCACTGCAGACAACTTCAAATGACAGTCGAAGTCTTCATGTTTCTAGCCCGACAACCGAATTAGGCCGGATACTGGCCTCCATGTTGGAGTGGGATTTCACACTCCTAAACAACCAATAGGAGAGCAGCGCTGGAATTCCCTTACCTAAATGACCAATAGGAGAGCAGCGCTCGTGCCACATCAACGTGAGGCTGACGCATGGGCTGACATCAGCGTCTAGGCCACCAACCAATCACAGCTTAGGAGAGAGAGGCCAGTATCTGGCCCAATTCAGGCCGGTTGTCGGGCTATCATGTTTCTACCGCAAAAGAAACCAATGAGTAAGTACAGGGGGGTAAAAAAGTATTTAATCAGTCCCCGAATGTGCAAGTTCTTCTACTAAGAAAGATGAGAGAGGTCTGTAATTTTCAACATTGGTACACTTCAACTATGAGAGACAAAATCAGAAAAAAAAAAAATTCCAGGAAATCACATTGTAGGATTTTTAAAGAATTTATTTGAAAATTATGGTGGAAAATAAGTATTTGGTCAATAACAAACAAGCAAGATTTCTGGTTCTCACCTGTAACTTCTTCTTTAAGAAGCTCTTCTGTCCTCCACCTGTTACCTGTATTAATGGCATCTGTTGAAATGCGTTATCTGTATAAAAGACACCTATCCACAACATCAAACAGTCAGACTCCAAACTCAACCATGACCAAGACCAAAGAGCTGTCGAAGGACACCAGGAAGAAAATTGTAGATGGGCACCAGGCTGGGAATAGTGAATCTACAATAGTCAAGCAGGTTGGTGTGAATAAATCAGCTGTGGGATCAATTGTAAGAAAATGGAAGACATACAAGACCATTGATAATCTCCCTCGACCTGGGACTCTGTCAAGGATTTGGCCGGGACAGGGTGTTGAGCCCTTGTTTTTCCCCGTTTTGTGGTTTTCCGTCTGCTTCAGCTTTGATTTATCAGTAATTATTTTCATCATGAGGTATTCTGTTATGTTTTTCTTATCACTTTTTACTTTTCATACTTTAGCCATTCTCGAGTTCTGTTCTAGTTCTGTTCAGCCGGTTTGTGTTTTCATTGTTTATCATTTAGCTTTCTTCTGTATATGTTGGCTGTTGTTTTCTGTTCTGTTCAATAGTGTTTAATAGTCTGTTCCTGTTTAATTTTGCTTTTGTATTGATTTCCTGATCAGTTCTAGTTGCTTTTGTTCTCATGCTCATGTTTGATTTTGGTTCCTGTTGTTGTTGCATTATATTCTGACCATGATTTCCAATTTAGCCCTGTTCTGTTTTTGCTATTTGTTCCCACTCCGCACCTCCCATCATGTCTTCGTTCCTTGTCTCACGCCCAGTTACTTATGTTCACTCCATGTCCTGCACCTGCCATTATGTTTTTCCCCCCACTTTGATTCAGTCTGTTTTGTTTCCATTCATTCACGCTCTTGCACCAGCTCATGTGTCTTTGTCTATTACACCGCGTCACTTTGTGCACTCCCTTCCTCACTGTCTTGGCCCATATATACTCTTTCTTCACTAGCCACGACCCCTTCTGGATTGTTCCTCACATGTACCTTGTTATCACCTGCATATTTAATCTCCACCCAGTCACCACCCATTTGCCAGTTTGTTGTCGCTTTTTGCACACATCCCAGCCGTTAGTTCTCAGTCCTGTTTTGCCAAGCCGTGTATCGATTGTTCCTCTGTTTTTCCTTGACCACGTTTTTTGCCTCATCCTTGATTACTGTGTTTGCTCGTGCCTTGACCCCTGCTGGATCATGACTGTGTTTTTGTCTGACCCCAATTGTACCTCTGCTTCACTGCTTGATCACCTGTGCACCGAACCTAAGCCTGAAATAAAGACCATGTTTTTCCTACACCAACAACAAGTCTGGAAGTCTGCATTGGGTCTTCCAGCATGACAATGATCCCAAACACACAGCTCGGGCAACGTAGGAGTGGCTCCGTAAAAAGCACTTCAAGGTCCTGGAGTGGCCTAGCCAGTCTCCAGACCTCAACGCCATAGAAAATTTGTGGAGGGAGTTGAAAGTCCATGTTGCCCAGCGACAGCCCCAAATCATCACTGCTCTAGAGGAGATCTACATGGAGGAATGGGCCAAAATACCAGCTACAGTGTGTGCAAACCTAGTGAAGACTTACAGGAAACGTTTGACCTCTGTCATTACCAACAAAGATTATGTTACAAAGTATTGAGTTGAACTTTTGTTATTGACCAAATACTTATTTTCTGCCATAATTTACAAATAAATTCTTTAAAAATCCTACAGTGTGATTTCCTGGAATTTTTTTCTCATTTTGTCTCTCATAGTTGAAGTGTACCTATGATGAAAATTACAGACCTCTCTCATCTTTCTAAGTAGGAGAACCTGCACAGTCAGGGACTGACTAAATACTTTTTTACACCACTGTAGGTGTTTGGATGGAGGAGGTCTGTGTGGCTGCTAAAAACTTCACAAGAAGATTTTACATATGAATCTCATCACAAAAACGGTCTTCTTTGTTCTCTTTAGCTTCAAGGTAGTGTCTTGTTTGAAGTTTGACTATACCACCCCCACAATTACCAAAATTATCAATGGCATTGTTCCATTTTCATCTGCCAGTTTTCTGAAAATGGACAAAATGTGGATGAAGCGTACATGGTGTGGACAAAAGTCTCCATCTGTATCTGGATCTAATGATGAGCATAAATCATCCCTATCACTGTGTAATTCAAAACAAAGACTCAACAGGGATAATCTGAAGCAATTATACAGGCGCCTCAGCTTGGCAGATCCAATTATCATCACCTCTGTCTTATTGAGCACCAGGAATTTAGACAACATCCAACTCCACCAGGCAAGACCCTAAATTAGAAATAATGACACATTATCTGCAAGAACTGGCATGTATAAATGCAAAATTAATCCAAAAGCTATGTATAATTAGATCCAAATGTGCCAAGTACAGAGAAAGCAAAAATTTGCCCAGACTGCATCCCTGTGGGACACCATGCTTAACTGCAGAGCATTCAGACGATATGCCTTTGAAGAATATATATTGATCTCAGCCACAAAAGCGGATGGCCAGAAATATCAAACGGATTTTCAGTTCTGTTCAACACAATGCCATTATCAACTGTATCAAATGCAGCACTCAAGTCAAAGATCAACAACGTAGACACAGAATTGGAATCCAAAGCAAACAACACCTCTTTTTGATAGTGTGGTCTCCGTAGAATAATGCATCCTGAATCCATACTCCAGAGGCTCAAAGGGAAAGAATCACACAAGAAAAATACCTGTGCTTCAGGCCAACTTTCCTTTTAGGTTTGAAAAAGAACATTATGATCCCTGACAGCAGAGAGCTGTTGGTCCTCAAGAACATATTCATGTTAAACAATAACAGCACATCCATTAAACGTCTATTTGCTAAATGTTACATGTGAACAAAGTCTACAAACAATAACGGACACCGAAAAAAGAAAAGATTATTTTTTTCCTAATGACCTAAACATTTAAAAAAAAAAATGCTGATTTAATACTGTAGACGACAGCATGGAATGTGATCAATTATGTATCAAAGTCTCCTCAACCTCATGTGAGGGCTTACGGAGGAAGAAGTCGCTGCCAGTGTTGCCAGACTGAGGCCAAAAAGGTTACTGGACCAGATGGACTAAAAGCTTGGCCTCTGCTGGACTCCTACAAGGTGTTTTTATCAGTGAAATTCTGTTTTCCAACCTTTAACATCGTGGATCGGACACTTAAATGACACTCTGAGGAGCAAACGTAAAAGGACAAAAAACTCACCGGTAAATCTCCCACAAAAGGGATGAATTTACTGTCAGGATGACAAGGAAAATAAAAGAGTATTCGGACTGTTTTGGAGCAAAGATTTTCTAATGTCAACAAAACTTGCTTGATTTAATTAATGATTCCTCTTTTACTCAAGGGCACTTCAGTAGAATTTTTGAAGTGCAAAATTCTGCGTTTCAACCTGCTGACTCATTCACTCACTCATCTTCAAGCGCTTACTCCAATTAAGGGTCACGGGGGGCTGGAGCCTATCCCAGCCGTCACAGGGTGTGAGGTGGAGTACACACTGGACAGGTGGCCAGTCTGTCGCGGGGCCACATATAGACAAACAAACACATTCACACCCGCACGCACACCTACGGACAATTTAAAGTTTCCAATTCACCTAACCTGCACATCTTTGGATGTGGGAGGAAGCCGGAGCACCCCAAGAGAACCCACGCAAACACGGGGAGAACATGCAAACTCCACACTGAAAGGCCACAGGTGGGAATTGATCCCATGACCTTCTTGCTGTGAGGCAACAGTGCTAACCACCAAGCCACTGGGCTGCGGCAACATGGTGACCTTATTTAGAATTAAAACAGTGAAATGTGTAGGGCAATTCTTTGGTAATGAAATTGCAATGACCGCCAAATTTGGACATGTTTTAGTTCCCAATTTAAAAAATTGCTATGATTATAATTCTGTTACGGTAGAACTGACTCGTATGTCTCACACTGACTGTTTCCAGTCAAAAACAATATCATTGTTTTGACAATAGTGCAGCAGATAAATGAAACAAACCTTCACTTGGTTATGCAAGCATCAGATTTGGCATGAATGTTCTTCATAACTCAGTGTTGGATAAAAAAGTGCGGGCCACTTAATATCCAATGTGGCGGCCAGGTCGGGGTCAATGAAGAATTACACAGGGGTCAAAATTTAAAAATGCTCCAATCATATTGAAAGCTATACCACAATATGTGCCTGATCACAAAGATAAAAAAAAGTCCAAACTATACCTTTTTTTGGAATCTTTGATCAGACACATAATGTGGTATAGCTTTCAATATAATTGGAGCATTTTTAAATTTTGACCCCTGTGTAATTCTTCATTGACCCCAACCTGGCTGCCATATTGGATTTTAAGTGGCCTGCACTTTTTTTTCTCAAACACTCAGTTATGAAGAACATTCATGCCAAATCTGATGCTTGTATCACCAAGTGAACAATTCTGGCCAAAAATCGAACTTATCTGCGCCTCTCCAACCTGAATTTTGGTGCACCATTTTTACCCAAGGCCAAAACATGGCCATCAGGTATTGCGTAGACTTTGTGTCCATCTGTCTGTCTATGCTCTGCATAAGTCCAGTCCTATTACTGCCAAGGTCTTCAAATTGACAGGGAACATTCTTGGGTCACACACCTTGGACAAGTTCAAAGATGGCTAACCTTCACTTATTGTAAGAGGTCAAAAGATCACATTCTTTCTACACACTCTTTCATTGATTACATGCTCATACGGCTGAGGTTATTTTAGCACTGCATTACATTTTGCAGATTACCTACTTTTTAAAGTTAAACATAGTGGGTTTCATGTTAAACATCCCCCTAAATTATTTTGCTTGTAAAAAGTATTGTTGCCAAGAAATGATATTTATAAGTAGGAATGGGTGTCGGGTCTGATATTATACTATTCTTTCATTGGTTATCATAAGGACAGGACTGATCCACTTACCGATCCAAGCCTTCGCCACACCGTCAAATGAGTGCATAACATGGTGAGTCTACTCTGCCTCTGAATCACCATGGTGGCAAATATATAAAACTAACCTTAAAAAATTCTAGTAGTACCACTGGCAAAAACTATGATTTCTGTCCTTTTTTTAATGAGCGGAAAGGTGCATTTGCGCTGTACTCTGAGTTCCATTTCAAAGCCATAACACACCATCTACTGCAGCTTTTGTATAAAAGAGACTTATTTCAGATGCCGTTGCCTGACAGAATGGGGGGGGGGGGGGAGACAAACAAAAAAACAAAATCAATCATGAGAAACATTGGGGGAATTTAATGAATTACTACCTGGTGAAGAAATATAAGATGTCTCTGACTCCATGCATTTAAGACAAAAAGCAATTATTCACATTCTCTGATTGCAAGTCAAGGCAATCTGTATCAGCATCGGCAGTTTCATATTAGAATCGGATCGGACCTGAAAAAACGTGGATCAGCCCATCTCGATTTCCAAGATTATTTACAAAAAAAGGGCTGCATTATTACAACGCTTTCTATCTGATGCAGGTGCATAAAGTTCTTTACAGTGATGATATACATTCACATATGCATACTGGTGTCAGCGTGCTGCTATGTACTTGTTTCTTCAAGAAACTGAAACAAGAATCTTTTGGTCACAAGTGTGTCTCGTTAACCTCCATGCTAACGCCTCCCATTAATAAGAAAACAAGGCCAATGTTACTACAAGTTACAGTCCTGGTGGGTGGGCGCTTGGTTTCAATTTTCTGATCGCCTTGTAGGATGATGTAGCCAATCATTGTCAGGGATTTGGCCGTGTCAGGGCATTGGGCCCTTTTTTTTCCCCTTTTTGGGGTTCTTCAACTGCTTCAGCTTTGATTTTTCAGTAATTATTTTCACCATGTGTTATTCTGTTATGTTTTTCTTATCACTTTGTTACTTTCCTTACTTTAGCCATTGTCCAGTTCTGTTCTAGTTTTGTTCAGCTGGTTTGTGTTTTCATTGTTTATCATTTAGCTTTCATCTGTTTGCTGTTATACTTTTATATCAGGTTTTAATTTCTGTTTATTAGTCTGTTCCTGTTTTATCCTGCTTTTGTATTGATTTCCTGTTCAGTTCTACTTGCTTTTGTTCTCATGCTCATGTTTGATTTTGGTTCCTGCTGTTGCATTATATTCTGACCATAATTTCCAATTTAGCTCTGTTCTTTTTTTGTCATTTTGTTTCCACTCCGCACCTCCCATCATGTCTTTGTTCCTTGTCTCACGCCCAGTTACTTATGTTCACTCCACGTCCTGCACCTGCCCCATGTCTTTGTCTCCCACACTTTGATTCTGTTTTGCATTTTCATTCACTCCCACTCTCGCACCAGCTCACGTGTCTTTGTCTGTTACTTCACTCCATTCTGTTCTTTCCTTCCTTCACTAGCTTATACTCTGCACAACCTTTGGCCTCCCCGGTCACGCCCCCTTCCAGAGACTTCCACGCACCTGCTTCACATCACCCTAATTTGTTTGCTCCTTATTTAAACCATCACAGTCTCACAGCTCACTGCTAGTTTGTTGTCACTTTTGCACACATCCCAGCCTTAGTTCTCAGTCCTGTTTTGTCAAGCCGTGTGTTCTGAATTCTTCTCTGTTTTTTGACTACGCTTTTTGCCTAATCCCCGATGTCCATCTTTGCTTGTGCTTCTGAACCCTGCCTGAATAAGACTGCGTTTTTGCCTGACCCTGTTTGTACCTCCGCTCTGCTGACTGATCACCTGTGCACCGAACCTAAGCCTGAAATAAAGACCATGTTTTTTCTAACTCCAACTACAAGTCTGGAAGTCTGCATTGCGGGTCCAGCCACCATGGATGTCGGGCAGTCACCCGCCCTGACAGAACAAACTAGCCATAACATGGTCCCCGCAGGCTTCACTCCGTCCACAGACGCTTTCACCTCAAATCCTGACGTTGAGGAGACAAAAATAGTTTTTTCAGACCTCTCACTCTTTTTCATCTGTTTTCGTGACTGCTATGAGCCCAGAGAAAGGTTTGATTACTTGGAGCAGGCCAGGGAGTTGGTGAATTCACACCCATGGCTTTTTGACTTTTTCCCTGAGCTTCTGAACCTAGATGACGTTTTCTGCAAACCGAAATGCCCAGATTGGATGAAGCACCCTGAGGCCTACCTACCTTCTGATGATGATGAGGCCGACTGGGTTGATGTGGATGAGGACGGTGATTCAGAGTCAGAGCAGACAGTACGCCAGGACACAGCTACTGTATTATTCAAAATTCAAGACTTATTTTTTGAGTATCAGGACTGCCGCAGTCAGTGGAGCAAACAGCAGATTTTCTCAGCTCTTGACCAGATCATTTATTCCGAGCCTGAGTTATTAACCTCTTTCCCAGAACTAAAAGACATCAAGACGCAGTTCCAGCAGGGTTGGGTGCCTCCATGCATTGAAGACCCGATGGACTTTTTGGTTGAGTCTGACACTACCACCTGCTGTGAGGAGCCGCATGTCATAACTCTTTCAGACGTCGCCCTCGCTCCACCTTGGTACGACATTATGCCAAAGAAAACTGCTTACCTTCTGTCTTCAGTCCCGGCCATGCAGTCGGATGATCCAGTCACGTTCCAGATGCCTCCAAAACCAGCACCATGGAGAGAACAAGTGATGTCCACGTTGACAGCGCCAGATCCAGTGGGACCGTACATCCCGGTCGCTGGTTCCACAACTCAGTCGCTCCACGTAGCGCAGGTCCCAGCGCCCCCAAGGTTGAGAGCACCTCCTGTTCCAGTTCCGTGGCGCTCCACAGTTCAGGAACCGACAGAACAGCCCCAGACTGGAGGACTGACTTCACAGCTGAATTCCACACCGAAATCGGTGTCTCCTCTTTCCCTTCCCGTTCCCTTTCCACGCAAGCTACAGCCACATCAGCTGCTGCCGGCTCCGACAAGCTGTACGCCACGTCAGTACGAAGCTCCAACATTGCCTGAACCCTTGATGGTGGAAAGTTCTCCAGAACCAACGGTTCCGCTTCCTGCTCCTGACCCGACCATCAAGCCATCAGGAAATTTCATGTCGCTGCCGCTAATCGTGGCGCGCGAGCTCGGTGACTCAGTAATGGTGCCTATTGAGCCGGCAGTTATGCCCTCAAAGTTCACTCAGTCTGCTCAGATCTCTTCTGCTCCTCCGATCAAGGTTTCTGTGAGTACCATGACGACGAGCACTATCGTCAATTCGGCTTCAGCGCACACGATGGAGGAGGCGTCGTCAGAGCACGTGCTGCGAAGCGCTACAACAACAATGATGTCATCAGAACTGCTTTCTCAGGCCTCCTTGAAGCTCTTGCTTCAAGCCACGCCCATGACGCCGCACAAATCACCTGGATCAACTCCTTCACCGGCATTCATTAGCTCCACCTCTTCATGCTCTGGGGTGAACACACCAGCGGCGGCTCCAGAGGGGGGTCCACGCTTGCACCATGCTGCTGACCCAGAGTCTCCACAGCCGGCTCCTTCGTCTGAGTTCACCTGGAAGATGACTTCTGAGGACAGCATTAATGGGACGGTCAGTGATTTTCCTTTTTGTGTTTGGTTTACGCTGTTCTGTTTCACTGTCAGTGAGTCTATTAGAAATCTGCTTACAACGCCATGTATCAATCGGAAACGGTTTTCTTATGAGTCTGTCATTAGTCTGTCACAAGCACCGTTCCATAATCTGAAAGAGTGTTTTTGTAAATTGATGGAGAAATTTCCTAGGTTGCCACGTCACATTTTGAAATGTAAGCTTCTGTTACTGTTGTTAACTACCACATGTGGCATGCTGAGCTGCAGGCAAGTTGGTTTCTTCAGGGCACTCCCCGAAAGAGTTTATCAGTTTGGGAGATGCAGCTCCACTCAAGCTTGTGTTAAGTCCAATCAGTGGGTTTTGGATCATGTTCCCAGTTCGGCTCACGTTATGAACTTATGAACTTATCGGAAAGGGGCAGCTATCATTTGTACTTTTGGAAGGAAATGATTCCTAAGATTAACTCAAACTCAGAAGTTCCATCATATTTTGGGTTTTGTTCTTCATCTCACAATTGGGCAACGGACAGTTTGTGTCTGGATTTTGCACCTGTATGATTTGTTTAAGATCTCTGTGTCAGTCCTCTTTACTGCGGTATATGATTCAGTGAGGCTTCATCTGCATCAGTTAGGTCTCTGGCTTTTGTTTCTGTTAAGACAGATGGTTAACTGGATATGGGATTTTACGACATATAATAACATCTTGACTCATGTGGTTTGTGGGATAGCTCGGGCAGTGAGCTCTTTATGTTTTTGGTTTATGCACTTCAGTGCCTCCCTTCAGCTTTGGTGTTTTCCATAGCATTATATTTGGAAGGTTTAGTTCTCACCTGTGTTCTGCGACTGACCACTTCTCGGACTCCTTGGAGGGGGTTGTTATCTGGGATGGGGGTTTAGGAATGCTGAGAGCATATTGGTTTTGTTGGGTTGTTGGGATGTTTTGGGCTTGGTTATTTCTTTGGTTCTTATATCTTTCCCGTTTTCTGGTTTCCACCTGGAGGCACCGGTATCTGTCTGTCAGTGCTTTCCGACGTTTCAGCCCTGAGTCTGTCCCTATACATCATCCTGAGTCTACTGTCCCCAGGAATCGGCCTCCTGATGGTGTTGCACATTTTAAAGGGCCCCATGGTCGTCCCCCGGACCTTGCCCAGAGTTGGTTCCCTGTTATGCCTGTAAGCCAGGTTTACCATTATGGCCATCCTCTCACTAGTGTTTCATGCCCGCTGCTTCCGGCACCTGTTTTCAGTCATCCGTGGGGTCTCCCGCCATATAGGCCTCTTGTGTGCTGCCCTGGTCTCTGTGTGCCCTCCTCCTTGTGTTTTCCCCCACCGCCCTCCCACTGTCGGTTTGTTTTGTTGCGTCCATCCAGTGACGGATGCTTTGGGGGGGTACTGTCAGGGATTTGGCCGGGTCAGGGCACTGAGCCCTTGTTTTTCCCCTTTTTGGGGTTCTTCAACTGCTTCAGCTTTGATTTTTCAGTAATTATTTTCACCATGTTATTCTGTTATGTTTTTCTTATCACTTTGTTACTTTCCTTACTTTAGCCATTGTCCAGTTCTGTTCTAGTTCTGTTCAGCTGGTTTGTGTTTTCATTGTTTATCATTTAGCTTTCATCTGTTTGCTGTTATACTTTTATATCGGGTTTTGATTACTGTTTATTAGTCTGTTCCTGTTTTATCCTGCTTTTGTATTGATTTCCTGTTCAGTTCTACTTGCTTGTGTTCTCATGCTCATGTTTGATTTTGGTTCCTGCTGTTGCATTATATTCCAATTTAGCTCTGTTCTTTTTTTGTCATTTTGTTTCCACTCCGCACCTCCCATCATGTCGTTGTTCCTTGTCTCACGCCCAGTTACTTATGTTCACTCCACGCCCTGCACCTGCCCCATGTCTTTGTCTCCCACACTTTGATTCTGTTTTGCATTTTCATTCACTCCCACTCTCGCTCCAGCTCACGTGTCTTTGTCTGTTACTTCACTCCATTCTGTGCTTTCCTTCCTTCACTATCTTGTACTCTGCACAACCTTTGGCCTCCCCGGTCACGCCCCCTTCCAGAGACTTCCACGCACCTGCTTCACATCACCCTAATTTGTTTGCTCCTTATTTAAACCATCACAGTCTCACAGCTCACTGCTAGTTTGTTGTCGCTTTTGCACACATCCCAGCCTTAGTTCTCAGTCCTGTTTTGTCAAGCCGTGTGTTCTGAATTCTGCTCTGTTTTTTGACTATGCTTTTTGCCTAATCCCCGATGTCCATGTTTGCTTGTGCTTCTGAACCCTGCCTGAATAAGACTGCGTTTTTGCCTGACCCTGTTTGTACCTCCGCTTCGCTGACTGATCACCTGTGCACCGAACCTAAGCTTGAAATAAAGACCAAGTCTGGAAGTCTGCATTGCGGGTCCAGCCACCATGGATGTCGGGCAGTCGCCCGCCCTGACAATCATTGCCTTTAGCATCATCTGCCAAGTTAGCCAATATTAGCACCATCAGTTGATAAACAACACTTTACACAGTATTTCACATAGCAGGTGGACATTATTATGTATGACTTGCTAAAATGGACACAAAAAAGACATATGCTACATGTACACACACACAGTAAAAACTACAGCTTTCCCTCTTGTCGATGCAGAGCAGCCATCTTGGATTGTGAACTCAGGGTATGTGGTGTTCCAAAAAGATGACAACTTGGAATTATGACTTTAGAGTGTGTCCCAATTGAAACTTTGTGCACATAACTAGGGAAACACAACCCAACCTCTGAGTACAACTGGAAAGTGCCATGAAGCATCAGAGAAGTGATCGTGATCTATTTTTTAACACAACTGTTTTACGTTCTGTGAACTAGCAACTGGGAGTTGATCTAAATCAATAATTTAAAAGTCAAATTAAATTTTGGAACCATATTTAATCTAAATGATGGGGTGTAGTGGAGTGTAGTGGCCTATGCAGCCGCTTGCCTTAAACTTTAATATTTTGTGATCCTTATTTTTTTACAGGTGATTTTCTTTCTGCATTGGCCTTTCATCTATTAAAAGTACTGCCACCATATCTTCTTTCCTAACATTTTCAAATGCATTCATTTTCTTTGTTCTACGCCTATTGCTCACCTTCGACTCCCACTAACCCTTTAATTGCTGTACGCATTTTAAAACAAGCTCTCTTTTATTATTACTCAGCCATGTATCTTCCCTTCCTCAAACATCTTTTGTATGGAATATAAATAATTAAGTGTCTCAGAGAGACCTGCCTGTTGTAACTAGGCAACGTTCACCATGAAGTACAAATAAAAGATGACTGGGAGGACACACAAGAAAACATTTCGATTTACCTTACAGTAAATCAGCAGCCTTGCTTTTCTCTGAGTTTACTGGCCATAATCAACTATGTTCATCCTGCAGATTTGTTTCCTTCTAATTTGGCTTAAATCAGATGTCTCAGGTCTCACACACACACAGGCAGCCAGACATCTGGTGTGGTGTTGTGTGGGCCACTGAAGAGGAGGTACTGCTGGCCCACCACCACCAGAGGGCACCCTGCCTGGAGTGCGGGCTCCAGGCACCAGAGGGCGCTGCCGCCTCACAGGAGTAGCCGGGGTGACAGCTGACACTCATCACCTATGACAGCTGTCACCACTCATCGGATCAGCATCGGTATATCAGCAAGACGTCATCTCCACCTCTTTGCCGAGATATCGTTCTACCTGGAAGGTAACGTACCTCAGCTGACTCTTTTGACAGTATTTTTTGTGACTTGTGCATTGTTAGTGTGGACTACTTTTCCAACGAGAGGTGGAGGTAGCATTCCTGCTATACGGATTCCTGGGTGCAAACGCGCCCTCATTTAATTGCTTTTTGTTCCTCGCCAGCAGTCCCAGGTCCGACACGCGGAGGCAGTGGCCACCTGGGAGTTCGGGACTTTACGGTTCCAGTATTCCTGGGGTCTGGTGGCGGAGGAAATCATGTGGTTCCGGTTCTGCTTTGGACAGGCGTCTCCTATCTTCGAGCCTGCCCACACAACATCTTTGTGAATTGACTTTTGTCCATTGTTGTAATCTGTTGTATTTGTTGTGCACATTCACAACAGTAAAGTGTTGTTATTTGACCTACTCCATTGTCCGTTCATTTGCGCCCCCTGTTGTGGGTCCGTGTACCTACACTTTCCCAACATGTGGTACCCACTTGAAGCTGGGGACAAGCAAACAACTCCCTTCCCAGTGTTAGTCTATGATGAGGCGAGGAGCTGTCCCTTAGCGCTCGGAGAAGGACTTCGTAAATTAATCATTAACATACGGCAATGAATTTCAAATATTCCAGGCAATGCTGCACATGAGCACGTTTATAAGCGGCAACACATAGGTGCATGAATACGGGCATATGTGACGCTCACGGCAAGAGTGGCAGCTGCTGAAGGCTGTGCCAGTGAACCGGAATGGCAGAGGGCCTGGTAACAGCTGGGAGGGGTCTGAGGGTGCGCCAAACTCGGCACTGTGAGCCGTGATCAAAGACGTGGTGAAATAGAGTGGGACTGGCACTATGGTGCATCGAGGGAGGAGCGTGCATGTCTGCCTTTGGAGCTGGGTATCCATATGTGCATGTGGATAATTTGCTGGTACAGGCGTAAAGTGAAAGGATGAAATTTGACAGGCTTTTGACACCAGGGCACAGGAACCAAATTAGGCTGAAATATTTGCCATATGGCAACATGAGCGACTGCAAGGACTGAAAAGGAGTGCACGTGGGTTTAGTGACTTCTGCAATATTCACCCGAAGCCAGGAAGGAATGTTTTCTTTCATTTAAAAAAAGAATGCAAAAGCATAAAACCGATGTTTTGATATAAAGTGCAGATCAGTTAGTTCAGTGATAACAGAGTTAAACAGTGTTAAAAAAGAGGCCGGGTTCAGTTCCTGCTTAACGTACCAGTCTCTGTTGTTGGACAACACACTTCACCTGCATTGTCCCAGACCACCGAGTTGTAAATGGGTCCTGGACTTGGCTGTTGCAGCAACATGTGATGGACTGGCGTCCCATTCAGGTGGAGTCACAGACTCGCATCCACTTCATGCTACAGTTTTGATAAATACCAACCTGATGGACCTCAGGACCTGTATAGAGCTTACTCACACTCAAAAAAATCAACATGGGTGTTGGTGGTTATGGTTGTTACATGAACATATGTCTAACATATAGCTTCTACGATATAGAGTCAAGTTTTTATGGATGAACACATTCAAATCATGTAGTTTTAACATAACATGCATCAACTGAAAATTTAACTTGCTCAGTGAACATAATAAAATTATGGAAAGTATTTCCACCCAAGTAAAATACATTAACATAGCCAGAAACAATTTTGCTGAGTGAACCTAAATGTAAATTTGTCAGGCACACTAGATTTTTAAGGGTAAATGTAACAAAAAACAGTAAGTCCCTTTGGCTGCTCGCTTGTTTGCGCTCGGATTTGCCACAGCAAAACCAAGGTGGATTTGCATAAATTGTGCTGATCCAACACAGAAAAGTTAAGTTGGCATAGAACTGTACTATTTTAAAAGTAGTTGTAACTACTTCCAGGGCAGGGGTGGTGGCCAAGTGGTTAGTGCACTTGGTTTCAGTACGAAAGGTTCACGGTTCAAACTCCACCCCTACCACATTTCGCCATGTAATGTGAAGTTCCGCCAGGAAGAGCAACTGGAGTGAAACCTGTGACAATTCAACATGCAGATCCACCCCCGATTCGCTGTAGCAACCCCGAGCGCAAACAAGGAAACAGCCGAAGGGACTTACTTTTCATTTTTGTTACATTTACCCTGACAAATCTAGTTGGCCTCAGTGGTGGGCACAGCTAACCAAAAAGTTAGCATCGATAACAGATAATCAGCTAACTGAAAAGTCATCTTTTATGAAGCTAAACCGATAATCCACCCAAAAAATTATTGGAAGCTCCAGCTAACCGATAACTTTCAGTATTGTCTCTGGTACACTTGCAACTAAAACTGAATCGCTTCTGGTAGCGTCAAAGACGACCACAGACCCAAAGAATGAGTCAGCACTTCTGTCGTTGTGCACCCTGCCCCCTGCTGGAAGTTCCTGTTTACTACATAGCTTACAGCAGTGAAGCAGCTGAGAGGAGCAGTGAAGCTCAACTCTACGCAATAACAGTGTTGCTGTGAGACGGAGGTCTTGGAAAATAAAGCAGTGCTGACTTATGGTTTTGAAGTGTAAATAAAATTAATACAGATAGAATAACTCCTTTTTCAATTTTTGTCAATTTTTGTCATTTGTACAAAGTTAAAGTCAAAGTCAAACTCGGCTTTATTATCAATTCTTCACATGCACTAGACATACAAGGAATCGAAATTTCGTTTCTCACCTTCCCTCAGTGATGACAGGACAAGACATTTCGACAGTAAGGCCAAGTATTTAGTATTTAAAGTGTAGTGTCTCAGGTAATAGTAAAAGTGGAAAGTGCAGTAGTGCAAACCATTCAGTATTTGTAACAGCAGCAGATTTTTGTTAAGACACTGTGCAAGTGGTGTGGTGGTGATAAAGTGAATCAGTGCAGGACATTGGTCATGGTCAACAGATATTTTATATATATATATATATATATATATATTAGCTTCTTGAAAGCCTGGGTGGAGCTGTGGAGAGAGTTCAATAATCTCACAGCCTGGTAGATGAAGCTCTTTGTGAGTCTGGTGGTGCGGGACCGGAGGCTCCTGTACATCTTCCCAGAGGGCAGAGTGCTAAACAGGTAGTGTGCAGGATGGCTTGCATCACCCACAATTGTGGTTGCTTTGCTGGTGAGGTGGGTGGTGTATATGTCTTGCAGATTGGGGAGTGAGGCACCAATGATCCTTCCAGCTGCATTCACTATGTGCTGCAGGACTTTCCTGTTGTAGTCAGTGCAGCTTCAGCCCCACAGAGTGACGCAGCTGGAAAGGATGCTCTCAATGGTGCCACGGTGCACTAATTCTGAAGTTTTGTAACAAACACAGATAGATGCCAAAGGCATTATGGGTAAATGAGCCTCCGCTAACACTGATTGGTTGACTCATTCATTCATTCATGTAAAAATCATCACGTTAATGTGAGGTGTGTGTGTTGGTGTTTACATATAGCTGTGCTTTTGTAAAATATGCCATTTTTTATTTGTAAAAAAAAAAAAATCCATTTGCATCATATCTTAGATTTTGTTCTGACTTATGGTATGGAAATTGAAGACTTAACAGTATTCCCTGAAAACTCCCTTCTGTCTGATCATTTCTTAATAACATTTACATTTACTCTGATGGACTACCCAGCAGTGGGGAATAAGTTTCATTACACTAGAAGTCTTTCAGAAAGCGCTGTAACTAGGTTTAAGGATATGATTCCTTCTTTATGTTCTCTAATGCCATATACCAACACAGTGCAGAGTAGCTACCTAAACTCTGTAAGTGAGATAGAGTATCTCGTCAATAGTTTTACATCCTCATTGAAGACAACTTTGGATGCTGTAGCTCCTCTGAAAAAGAGAACTTTAAATCAGAAGTGTCTGACTCCGTGGTATAACTCACAAACTCGCAGCTTAAAGCAGATAACCCATAAGTTGGAGAGGAAATGGCATCTCACTAATTTAGAAGATCTTCACTTAGCCTGGAAAAAGAGTCTGTTGCTCTATAAAAAAGCCCTCCGTAAAGCTAGGACATCTTACTACTCATCACTAATTGAAGAAAATAAGAACAACCCCAGGTTTCTTTTCAGCACTGTAGCCAGGCTGACAGAGTCAGAGCTCTATTGAGCCGAGTATTCCTTTAATTTTAACTAGTAATGACTTCATGACTTTCTTTGCTAATAAATTTTTAACTATTAGAGAAAAAAATTACTCATAACCATCCAAAAGACGTATCGTTATCTTTGGCTGCTTTCAGTGATGCTGGTATTTGGTTAGACTCTTTCTCTCCGATTGTTCTGTCTGAGTTATTTTCATTAGCTACTTCCTCCAAACCATCAACATGTCTATTAGACCCCATTCCTACCAGGCTGCTCAAGGAAGCCCTACCATTAATTAATGCTTCGATCTTAATGCCATAGGTATTAAAGGCACTGCCCTGCGGTGGTTTTAATCATATTTATCTAATAGATTACAATTTGTTCATGTAAATGGGGAATCGTCTTCACAGACTAAGGTTAATTATGGAGTTCCACAAGGTTCTGTGCTAGGACCAATTTTATTCACTTTATACATGTTTCCCTTAGGCAGTATTATTAGACGGCATTGCTTAAATTTTCATTGTTACGCAGATGATACCCAGCTTTATCTATCCATGAAGCCAGAGGACACACACCAATTAGCTAAACTGCAGGATTGTCTTACAGACATAAAGACATGGATGACCTCTAATGTCCTGCTTTTAAACTCAGATAAAACAGAAGTTATTGTACTTGGCCCCACAAATCTTAGAAACATGGTGTCTAACCAGATCCTTACTCTGGATGGCATTACCCTGACCTCTAGTAATACTGTGAGAAATCTTGGAGTCATTTTTGATCAGGATATGTCATTCAATGTGCATATTAAACAAATATGTAGGACTGCTTTTTTGCATTTGCGCAATATCTCTAAAATTAGAAAGGTCTTGTCTCAGAGTGATGCTGAAAAACTAATTCATGCATTTTTTCCTCTAGGCTGGACTATTGTAATTCATTATTATCAGGTTGTCCTAAAAGTTCCATGAAAAGCCTTCAGTTAATTCAAAATGCTGCAGCTAGAGTACTAACAGGGACTAGAAGGAGAGAGCATATCTCACCCATATTGGCCTCTCTTCATTGGCTTCCTGTTAATTCCAGAATAGAATTTAAAATTCTTCTTCTTACTTATAAGGTTTTCAATAATCAGGTCCCATCTTATCTTAGGGACCTCATAGTACCATATTATCCCAATAGAGCGCTTCGCTCTCAGACTGCAGGCTTACTTGTAGTTCCTAGGGTTTGTAAGAGTAGAATGGGAGGCAGAGCCTTCAGCTTTCAGGCTCCTCTCCTGTGGAACCAGCTCCCAATTCAGATCAGGGAGACAGACACCCTCTCTACTTTTAAGATTAGGCTTAAAACTTTCCTTTTTGCTAAAGCTTATAGTTAGGGCTGGATCAGGTGACCCTGCACTTTGTGGAGACACAATGTCCACACTAAAACCTTCAAAATTAGTGCATTACTTTAAAACTAAAACCTATACCTGATATTTTCACTTTATAAAACTTCAGACCTGATGTTAATTTAAATAACTTGTCCGAAATTAGTTTGGTTAAAATTTTAACCATAAGTTAAAACTGTATGCCTCTAGATGACTTGGGTGATATTGCCAGCACATCCATGTGGTGTCAAAAGAAATGAGCTTTTCTTTTCTCTGACCAGTTCTCCATTGTCTGCAGAGGATAGAACAGTTTCTCCTGGAACCAGCTCTCCTCTGTTTGCAGAGGGTAGAGCTGTGTATCTACTAGAAAACATTTAACAGGTAAGTACTCAAATTTTTGATTTTGGATTTCATAAATGTTTGTAACTGTTACGCTTTCTTCATCATCCCTGCAAAAATAGGTTAGTGGTCTAAAATTTATCGGACCAAAATTTATTGGAAAATAATTATTCCGTTTATGCTTTTCAAAGTTATCTGACAAGCTAATCCGATAATGAAAACATTTGCTTTGATAATTATTGGTTAGCGGATTAGCAGAACTGTGCTCCCCACTGGTTGGCCTAAACCATGGTAATTGAGTAGCAGTAATGCAAATTCATCATGTTTACCCAACAAATTTACATTTCGGTCTACATTTGCCTTTTCAAATTTAGTTGGCCCAAACCATTGTAATTGAGTAACAGTAACTCAAATTCATCATGTTGACCCAACAAATTTAACAATTATGTCACTCAGCAAAATTTTTGTGGCTAGGTTAATGCATTTTTTGCAGGAGAATAAAATTCCAAGACTTCAAGATCCTGGCGCTTCCTGTCTTACGGTATGGTTGTGAGACTTGGACAGTAAGCACTGAACTAAGCTGACGACTGGATGTCTATTGTACTTGGTCTCTTTGGAGGATCCTTGGGATTGCTGGAATAGCTTGATGTCAAACGAGTGGTTACTGAGGGAGAGTCTGCTGAGGTGTACCATTTGCATTGTGAGAGATCTAACAGGTTCTGTAACCTGAAGTGGCTGGACACAAATGCTGAGCTCAGACACAGGAGTAAGACATTCAAAAGGTTTTACTGAAATTACTTGCAAGGTTCAGTACACACCAAGGCAGTCAATTATCAATAATGGGAACCAAAAGGTCCCACATTTGGTTCCCACCTGGTTCTTTCTGTGTGCAGTTTGCATGCTCTCCTCATATTTGTGTGGGTTCCCTCTGGCGGGTACTCTGGCTTCATCCCACTTCCAAAGACTTGCAGGTTAGGTGAATTGGTGACTTTAAATTGACTGTAGGTGTGAGTTACAGTTTGACTGAGTTTGTCTGTCAATGCGTGTTGGCCTTGTAATAGATGGGCGGTCCATCCAAGGCGTACCCTGCCTCTCACCCAGTGACCACTGGGACAGGCTCCAGCCCCCCATAACTCTTAACTGAAATAAGATGGTGAAGAAAATGAACTTCTCACCCTTAGAGATAGGGTGAGAACTTCAGTTGTCCATGGGGCGCTCAGAGTAGAGCTGCTGCTCCTTCGCTTTGAAAGGAGCCAGCTGCAGTGGTTTGGGCATTTAGTAAGGATGCCCCCAGGGACCTCCCTAGGAAAGTGTTCCAGGCACGTCCATTTGGGAGGAACGCATCGTGATCCCCAGTCAGAGGTGGTCAATGTGGCCCAGTAAAGGGGAGTCTGGGGTCCCCTGCTGGAGCTGTTGCCCCCGCGCCCTGAACCCAGATAAGCAGTTGAAGATGAGAGATAAGAGAAAAATGTGTGGATGGATAGATGTGGTGGATGTGGTGACACACAGCACCAGTGTATTCTTGTGGACATGACTTGAATGTGAGACCATCTGGAACCTGTGAAGTAGGACTCCATCTTCTGTGGTGTGTTAGACACTAAATCCAGCAACCTAACTTCAAGCCTCAGTGGATCCTAAGTTATCTCATTAAATTCTGGATCTGTTCTTAAATGGTTCAAATCTTTAGTGATTAAATCATTACTTAAGAAATGTAATATTGACCCTTGTGTGTTGAAAAACTACAGGCCAATATCAAATCTATGATTTTGCTCTTAAATTCTGGAAAAAAGTGGTTTCACGGCAGCTCATGGACTATCTTACTGAAAATAATCTTTTTGAGCCACTGCAGTCTGTTTTAAAAAAAAATATCCCACAGAGACAGCTCTCACTAAAAGTACTGATGCTATTAGATCTTAGTGGTGCGTTTGATACCGTGGATCATCATATTCTACTCGATAGGCTGGAGAATCATTTTGGGATTATTGGGAGTGCCTTGTGTGGTTGACGTCAATCCTGACCAGTCGTTCTCACTGTGTTTTGTACAGTAACACTACCTCAGACCTTACTGACATGAAATTTGAGGTTCCACAGGGGTCTGTTCTAGGCCCTCTGCTTTTCTCCCTTTATATAGCACCCCTTAGACACATATCGCAGTGTTTTGGGTAATCTCATCCACATAAAATACTGAGAAAATTGCCTTGCATCAGTGAGAAGCTGGATGTCCAGCAACTTCCTACTTTTAAACCCTGATAAGACTGAAATGATGGTTCATGGTCCAGTGAGACATCGGCATCAATTTGACCAACTAACGCTTAGCCTAGGCTAGTGTACACATCACACTGTGTATACATCACACCGACAATGTGAGTAACCTTGGGGTAATTTTTGATCCTACATTGTCCTTTGACCTCCGCATTTGAGATATTACGAGGACTGCTTTCTTCCACCTGTGAAATATAGCAAAGATTTGTCCCATCCTGTCTATGGCTGATGCTGAGACCCTGATTCATGCGTTTGTCTCTTTTAGATTGGACTACTGCAATATTCTATTTTATGGCTTACCACAGTACAGCATTAGGGGTCTCCAAGTGGTTAAAAATGCTGCTGCCAGACCTTTGACATGAAGCAGAAAGTTTGACCAGATTACACCCATTTTGGCTTCCTGTCCCTGTGACATCAGATTTTAAGGTCCTGCTACTAGCCTAATAAAATTGTTCACGGACTGGCACCTCCCAACCTAGCTGACCTAATTAAACTCTACGTGCCAGCCCGGACTTACTGTTCTCAGGGTGCAGGACTACTTTGTGTCCCTTGGGTGAAAAAAAAGTCTGCCGGTCACAGAGCTTTCTCTTATCGTGCCCCTGTTCTGTGGAATGATCTCCCCGCATCAATAAAACAGTCAGATTCTGGACAGACTTTCAAGTCCAACTCAACTTTATCTAAATTCTGGGTTTTTTAGTGAGACTTAGGGCTGGTGGCCGGCGATCACCTTTGTATTTCTTTTGTTCTTCTTGTTGTTTAATGCTGACAAATTATACTGTATTTGTTGTCTTTCTGATGCCTGATTCAGTTTCTTTTCTCTCTCTCTCTGTTTGAGGTGCGGCTCCATCCAGAGATGAGTGTGGTGTCTGTTTTGGAAATCCTCTTGTCCAGTGATACAGCAACATTTCCTGTATGTAGTTTTGTGAATTGTTTTGTAATTTCTGTCGGTAGCATGGCCCAAGCAGAGGGTCACCCCTTTGAGTCTGGTCTGCTTGAGGTTTCTTCCTCAGAAGGAGTTTTTCCTTACCACTGCCTGTGTGCTTGCTCTGGGGGTTGGTAAGGTTGAACCTTACTTGTGTGAAGCGCCTTGAAACAACTTTTTTGTGATTTGGTGCGATATAAATGAAACCAAACTGAAAATTAAGTTGGTGATTTCGTGATTTGATTTTACACAGTAGCCTTCTTTTCTGAAATACCAAACTGTCACAAAGTGGGGAAAAAAGCTTTTTGTTTGGTTTTACAAGAAAAACAAGTACTGCGTAAGCACCAATAAAAGAACATGCAACTGTTAGCACCTTACTAACTGCACATTCACCTGCACTCTACTCACACTGAAAACAGAAATAGAAGTTTGAAAATGCTCTGAGTCAGATATTATACATATCTATTGGAGTTCAATGGAGCTAATCGAGTCTCACATACTGTGTGATGAAGGTCTTTCTGGACCAAAATGAAGAAAGTCTTCTCCCCAAAGTTTGTTTTGAAAGATGGAAAAAAAAGGTTCTTACTGTTAAATATGTTAAATCCAGAGAGCAGCGTTTTTTTTGTTTGTTTTGTTTTTACATATACATTTAGTGGCAGCAGACCGCGGCTGTGAATTTATTGCAGCCGCTGATTCTGTAGAGTAGGCAGACATTATAGCTGCCCTCCACTTTCTGTAACGTGCGCACACACACATTGATTTGATCAGAATATGCACTGAAGTTGAAACAAACCTGGGAGCAAAATATTATACAGAAATGCATTCCTCACTTTACCCAGTAAGTTCTTGAAGAAATTGTACATTTTGTGTACCTGACAGAGCATCAGTTTGAGCACTACCAAAGTGTCCGTGTTAAATTACTTCACTCTCCTCTTAAAATGTGCGCCTGTGCCGGCTGGTGTGATTAAACCCCTCTTACAGGCCAACCAGTAGCAAATTCCACAAAAAAAAAAAGAAAAACTGGCTGTTTTCATCCCACTTACAAAGACAGGACAGGTGTGTAGCCAAATAAGTGATTGGCCAGAAGCTCCCCCCCATTGTTAGAGTCCACTTTTTAATTCATGATAATTACTATTTGGAGGGGTGAGAACTGGCCTGCTTCCCCGACCATGTTTGTTCAACCCCCATTACACAGGCACGGGGTCCGTTCTGTGGTGCTTGTGTGGACATGAAATTGCGTCGAATGTCGCATGTTGCTGAAGAATTGCACAGCTGCCGCCAGGACCTTACAAGGCCCGCTTGGTATCCTCTCACAAACCGCCATGATTGCAATGGTCAGCATATAGTCAGTTTGATCCTTAGTCAGCATGAAGTCTAAACCTGCACCTCATGTCCACAAAGGTCCGGAGGACACTTAAATATTGCAGAGGATGTAGAGCACCCCATTACTGCCTGAAGGGGGCACAATGACTGGGGCGTGTCGACAGAAGATAGTCCTCTGTCATGGAATTGGAGTAGCGTGAGTTTGGACGTGAACTCGGGGGAAAAAAAGGAGCAATATCATTTCAATATCATGGCAAACAGCCGCACTGTGTGCTGTGATTTTTCTGAATAAAGCTAATTTTAATGAGCATTGGTTTAAAGCACAAAATGACTTGCTGATGTCCGCGGAGCTGGTCAGAAAGTTTTGTGTGTGTTCAAATCTGAGTGGAGAGAGGTTTGTCTTATACTTTTACAGTAACTGATGGTTCATTCTGGGCTTCTGAAAGCTCCAGTGTCAATTCAGCACAAGCGGACATGCAGCACAGCTGAAAGCACGTTTGGCACATCAGACAAGTAATCTGCACCCTGATAACTATTATGATTACAACCTGCAGCACCAACTAACTAAAAACCTTTCACCATGCAAGACGAAATGAGCTAAATATTAAATCAATCCTTTTTCCATGTTTCCGTATGTGCACATTCAGTTTGGATTATGCACGTGTGTACGTTTTTTTCCCCACTGCTATGCACCTGACAACACCTGTATGAAAACACCTCGGTTGGAACATTTTAGGTACATTAAGTTTGTTGTGGACTCACTACAGTTTTATCCTTATTTCCAGCAATTGTGTAATCCCAAGTGTTACACACAGACCGCCGTGTAGAGCTCCAGTCCAGTCAGAAGAGGACAAAGTGAGTTTTCTCAAGAGGACAACAGTCACATGTCTTTATACAGTCCGTGCAATGGTTTTTAACAACTCTGCATATTTTTCATAGCTCAGTTATTTTCCAGCCACAAAAAAATCCAGTGAAAGGTGTTACTCATCCAATGAAATTTAGCTGACACGGCCCGCATGAATCATGCTGAAACCCACACACACACACACGCGCACACACGATAAATCCAAAATGAAGCCTTTGAAAAATGAAAAATTTAATATTTAGCTTGTTTTCTCTGCCATCTCTCTTTCTCTCTGATTGTGCATGAACAGTGAGGAAATATGACAGAAAACCGTTCAAAATCCAACATATATGTCAACAAAATGTGGCAAATCTTTGTGGAAATGTGTCTGCATCTGCAGCGCACCAACTCCACGGGAAACAACGCTGCACAAGGGCCGCTGAAGCGGTGACACAGAAAGGTGGTTTTGTGTCCCCTCTGCAGATCGGGCGCGTTTTAAGCCACACAACAGACACACAACTGCTGCTGTCCTGTGTAACGTACCCCTTTAAAAAAGAAGGACAAGTACATAAAAGGCCAATGTCTTTTTCTTTGCAAGTAAAGCTGGTGTCAGATGGGACAATTAAACAGGACACAACCCATCACATCATGATTGCAATATTTCGTGTGCTTCCGGCGTGTGTGCGCAGTGGTCATGTAATATGTCACATGATACAAGCCAGTGATCCAGTTTGTAAGGATGGTAAACAACAGACAACATAGATACGACCAGATTGTAAACTTTGTGGTTGCCTTTTGCTTTGCTGTTGCAGAGCAGCTTTAAGGGAAAAAAACAAAACAAAATCTTTAGCTTCAACCACAGATTTCTAGATGTTTGGGCTAAATTAGAGATTGCTACATGATGACTGATGGTATAGTTGGAAAAGGCCAATATTCCACATGACAAAAAATAGATAAAGTACCTACAGATGTCTTCTGTTTCCTTCTGGAAAAGGTGAACCTAACCAATGTGACATGATGACTTGGCAGTTTTAAAGTAAACACGAACATCCTGATTTCAGATTGTGGAAATTCATATTTCTGACAAGAATTCCTTTCAACTCATCTTCATTTTATGTTGGGATATCACATCAGAGGCTGGTTTAAAGCATTTGATGAACCTGCTTTGTTGTGTTACTGCCACCATAATAATTGTATTACTTTCCAGCACAGGGGGATGGTACTATTACACCCAAGTATCCATCCATCCATCCATCCATTTTCTTCCGCTTTATCCGGAGTCGGGTCGCAGAGGCAGCAGCTCAAGCAAAGCCCAGACCTCCCGATCCACACACACCTCCCCCAGCTCCTCCGGCAGAACCCCAAGGCGTTCCAAAGCCAGCCAAGAGATGTAGTCCCTCCAGCGTGTCCTGGGTCTTCCCGGGGCCTCCTCCCAATGGGATGTGCCCGGAACACCTCTCCAGCGAGGCGTCCAGGGGGCATCCGGAAAAGATGCCCGAGCCACCTCAACTGACTCCTTTCGATGTGGAGGAGCAGCGGCTCGACTCCGAGCTCCTCCCGAGTGACCGAGCTCCTCACCCTATCTCTAAGAGAGCGCCCAGCCACCCTGCGGAGGAAACTCATTTCGGCTGCTTGTACTCGCGATCTCGTTCTTTCGGTCATGAGCCAAATCTCATGACCATAGGTGAGGATCGGAACGTAGATCGATCGGTAAATCTAGAGCTTTGCCCCCCTACTCAGCTCTCTCTTCACCACAAAGGTCCGATACAGCGACCGCATCACTGCAGATGCTGCACTGATCCGTCTATCGATCTCACGCTCCATCCGTCCCTCACTCGTGAACAAGACCCCGAGATACTTAAACTCCTCCACTTGAGGCAAGGACACTCCACCGACCTGAAGAGGGCAAAGCACCTTTTTCCGGTTGAGAACCATGGCCTCGGATTTGGAGGTGCTGATTCTCATCCCGGGTGGGTGATTCTCATCGGGATGAGGATGAGAATCACCCAAGTATTTACGAGAGAAGAAAAGTGGGAAGGTTTAAACCTACATTAAAGGTGGACACCAGTTTGATTTTCACAAAAATGACAACATTGACTTCATGTTGAATCGTAGTTATTACAAATACCATAATTTCTGTGACATACCACAAAATAACTAATTTTGTTGTTGGTAAAGCAGTTATTTTGGGGCGATTCCATGCTAAATAAAGTGAGTTTGGACTTTGGTTTAGTTTGCACTGAGGAGCTCTTTGGTTAATGCAATGGAAAAAGTGATTTATTTTAGCTAACCAATTAAACATGTTACAAATGTGTGTTAGTATTGATAAGTGGCATAGTGCTTGCGGGAGGGTTGGCTTCCTGGTTTAGTAGACATCCAACAAACCTTTCACATGAAATATGTCCAGATTTAAGTTGTAATTATCTTGACATGATCTCTGGTGGTCTATTGACTAGTTGTGTCTGTCGCTGTTGGTTTCCTTTTCGCACTATTTTCTTCATACTTTCAGTCAGAGCTGAAGGTCTATGGTGTTTTTTCGGACCCATGAAGCTAACATGAGCAGAAATAGCACAGCAGTGCCCTTTGATCGCTTGAATCGCATGCCAGGAAGCAGAGTTTTTGATGTATCATGTGTCCTCTTTTACTCAAAATTACAGGCCTGTGAAATTGTGAAATCCAAGGAAAATTTGCAGGGGGTCGAGCCGGGGTCTAGGGCCCATGGGGCCCCAGAAACCAAACTAATTTTGTATCTAATGATACATTTTCAGAATCTCCTGGAAGAAAAAAAAAATCTCAAAAGAAGCACATATTTAAATGATCCTAGACTCAACCTTTCATTTGAACTGTCAATGATAATGTAATAACAGAATATGACATGGAAGTAGGACCTAGAATGATTTTCTTTTTAATTGTAAACCAAATTATGCATTAACTCAGAACAAATAAACTACATGAAATTCATGAAGACTGAAAAGACTGTTACAGTAAAATATCAATAACACACATTACAGTAAAAAAGTCGCATATTGTGTAAATTCCTGTACATCCAGTGTCTTTTTTTTCCCATGAAAAAAGTCTACATTAATAAAAATGCATTTACATTCTTCAGTAAATTCATGTAAATTCATTCAAAGCCACAATGTCTTTTTTTCCAATGAAAGAAAGTCTAGATTAATAATAAAAAAAAGTCACATCATCTTGTCTAAAATCCTGTTTGAACAGCACAATGTTTATTTTCCAGGGAGAGAAAAATTCTTACCGTGTTTCTTGAGGGCACAGTTCGCTTTTCTCGTTTATCTTTCAGGTGTGTTCATGAAGCCAGTGACAATTCCACGGATTATTGTCTTTGTCAAACTTTTTCAAACCGTCTTTCTCGCCATCGTCTCTCTGTCCGACATCGGTCCGTGGCACAGACATGCTGCAAAATTCTTATTTTAAAAACTTTAGAGCTCTAAAAGTTTGCAATGTCCACATGCTACATTTAGCTTGAGCGTCTTGCAGGGCGTTGCCGCAGAAACCAACCAGTCCCACTTTATGACAACTGTCGCAACAGTTACGCTTTGAGTGGCATTTTTCCTCCGCGAAGTTCCACGGATCCGAGGACAGATTTGTACCTGTAACACACAGATCAGTGTTCGCGGACTTATAAAACTTGCACAATGTTGTAAAAAAAAAAGGAAATGCTTTGCGACAGGCATTTTAAAAACTCAGTGATGATCACAATTACAGAGTACAACACAAACACCCCCCCCCCCCCCACATGATGAAATCCGCAGAATTCCTCGGATCCCAGGAGTTTTCACAGCCCTGAAATTACTTTTAATTACTACTTTTAATTACTAACTTTTGCTCTGACTATAAGGTCAGACATGATTCGTAGTTATTATTACTGTCTGGAAGCAGGATGCAATGTTTAATGGCAATAATCATTTTGTTCCATTGTGGGAATTCTCAACCTCAGTTTAAAGATAGTGGAGGTTAGAAAATCAAAGAGTATACAGGTCCTCACCCTTGGTGGGTCAACAGTGAGACTTGGCAGCACTGCAGTTGGAAACAAACTGTCCAGAGAAAACAGGAAAAATAGCAAAATGTGATTTGTGTTTGTCAAGGGGGGAAGCAGATAATAAATACAAATTCATCTTGCACCAACAGTGACTTGCGAGCCCAAAGTAACAGCAGACTGTATGTACAGTGGACAAACCCTCCATGACATGAACCGTAGGTTTTATGAACAGCGGGTTTGAAGCTCAAGTGGATTGGTTTTGGATGTCACCGTCTTGGCAGTGCCTGACTCCACCAAACTCCTGCCCAATCAATAAACAGGTAAAGCGTTGGCATGTGGGAAAGACTGTTTATGATTTGGGTGGCATGAATGAAGCCTGAACATGCCCACTTATCTCAAAGTTACCAAGTTACGCTGGGCAAAAAGGAAACCCACCTGAATTTGGATGATTATTGAATGCATAGTTTGTGGACTGGACAGTAGTTCTTATAACAACTGGCTCGGCGGTGGGGGTTAAAGACTACGATCAAAATGCAGCCTCATTCACTGTGGCACTAACAGTGTTGCTAACATTTTCAAGCTATTTATAGTTACTAATTCATGCAAACACAAATTAAATAATACTGAACTTTTACTCAGTGGAAATACTGGAGCACAGACTTCTTTGATGGCTGATTAGGATAATTACCAAATTTTACAGAGTATACAGCAAGTCACACTGGAGTCTGCAGCCAGTCTGCTCTGTATAAGCCTGATGGCCAAATAATTAAACAAATAAATATGTAATATGACTTACATTCTGGAAAACATGGTAATCAAAAATTATTAATTTTTTGCACCAATAAGCAACTGTCTTACAAACTGACTCAGATAGTTACTGCCTATATTCATTCACTAGACTCAGTGTACCTACCATCAAACTGATCTACAGAGCTGTGCAGGCTTCTTTCCTGCAGGCTCGACTTGAGCAGCCAGTGTGTGAGCGTTCATGACAGAAACATCTTACTTAGAATGAATTGGACAGGGACACTTCTCTGTAATGGCAGCCATTTGTGATCTCCTTTACTGCTACTATGAGTGCTGGGAGGATGATGGAGAAAATTTATGGTTCAGAGTGTGTGTGTGTATATATGTGTGCGCCAGCAAAGAAACTTCAAATATTACCACCTACCAAAGTGTGATGGGCGGCTGTCACAGCTGTGAGGCTGTCAGGCACACTTTGTTCAGAATATCTGACATAAATTCCTCTGCGTGAAATGATTGCCGTGAATGTCTGTCACTAGGATCTCTGAGCATCACTATAATTACAAAACTCACCCACATAACTCTGCAGGTTTCCACTACCCTTCAAACTGAGCAGTTTGAAGAAGCAAATTGAAAATACGACTCATGGAAACGTACTCAACAAAAATATAAACGCAACACTTTTGGTTTTGCTCCCATTTTGTATGAGATGAACTCAAAGATCTAAAACTTTTTCCACATACACAATATCACCATTTCCCTCAAATATTGTTCACAAACCAGTCTAAATCTGTGATAGTGAGCACTTCTCCTTTGCTGAGATAATCCATCCCACCTCACAGGTGTGCCATACCAAGATGCTGATTAGACACCATGATTAGTGCACAGGTGTGCCTTAGACTGCCCACTATAAAAGGCCACTCTGAAAGGTGCAGTTTTATCACACAGCACAATGCCACAGATGTCGCAAGATTTGAGGGAGCGTGCAATTGGCATGCTGACAGTAGGAATGTCAACCAGAGCTGTTGCTCGTGTATTGAATGTTCATGTCTCTACCATAAGCCGTCTCCAAAGGCGTTTCAGAGAATTTGGCAGTACATCCAACCAGCCTCACAACCGCAGACCACGTGTAACCACACCACCCCAGGACCTCCACATCCAGCATGTTCACCTCCAAGATCATCTGAGACCAGCCACTCGGACAGCTGCTAAAACAATCGGTTTGCATAACCAAAGAATTTCTGCACAAACTGTCAGAAACTGTCTCAGGGAAGCTCATCTGCATGCTCATCGTCCTCATCGGGGTCTCGACCTGACTCCAGTTCGTCGTCGTAACTGACTTGAGTGGGCAAATGCTCACATTCGCTGGCGTTTGGCACGTTGGAGAGGTGTTCTCTTCACGGATGATGCGAAGGAGATGTGTTGCACTGCATGAGGCAAATGGTGGTCACACCAGATACTGACTGGTATCCCCCCCCCCCCCCCCCCAGTAAAACAAAACTGCACCTTTCAGAGTGGCCTTTTATTGTGGGCAGTCTAAGGCACACCTGTGCACTAATCATGGTGTCTAATCAGCATCTTGATATGGCACACTTGTGAGGTGGGATGGATTATCTCAGCAAAGGAGAAGTGCTCACTATCACAGATTTCGACTGGTTTGTGAACAATATTTGAGGGAAATGGTGATATTGTGTACGTGGAAAAAGTTTTAGATCTTTGAGTTCATCTCATACAAAATGGGAGCAAAACCAAAAGTGTTGCATTTATATTTTTGTTGAGTATATAGGCGGTAAAAGTCCTCTAGTCAGAAACGTCTTTTTGTGCTGTGTCTATTTCCATATTTCCATATCCTGTCTTTACATGAATTAACTGGAGACATGCTATCAAATTTAATTACTGCATGTGCTGTAGGTTCTATTTGTTTGTGTTCCCTCTATTTGCATGCATTTTCTCAATTTGGGAGACATTTTTTGATGCAAATTCCTGTTTCTACAGGTGATCTTTGTGCATTTGCTCATGTTGTCTTAATGTGGAAGTGTTGTGGCCTTTTTTTGCCACCGTACAAGAGACCCAAGTCAGTAATTGCAATAATGACAAAGAAAGGTTAAAGATTTTAAAATTTCAGTACGTCAATACTAACATTGTGTACATGCAGGAGACACTGATCGCCTGCTGCTGTTATGTGCACTGCATGGATGAACCAGAACATGCATGCGTCTGTGTGCTTGTGTGTGAAAACTTGGCACTGACGTTGTGCTTTTCCACCCTAATCAAAACCGAGTCAATAAAAGCTGTTTTTCCCTGCCGGCTGCCAGCAGATAATGGCTCTCCACAGGAGGCAAAGCAGAACATTTTCACCATTCACTGCCACATTTTCATGAATCAAACCACAGCTGCGTACGTCGGCCAAAGTGCACCGAGCTCGTACATTTGGCTCTGACCAAATTTGTGACCAAAACAATGATTCACCTATGCACGCAGATCTAAAAGGGTTTTGGAAGAGGAGGAATAAATTACAATAAGTGTTTGGTTGGCATCAATCATGACTAATCAAATCATCTCGTCTAATTCCCTTTAAAAGCAGTTCTCTTCCCACCATGCACAGGATGTAATGGATGAGGTGGCTCGAGATCGGCCGCACAAAAACAGTTACTCCCCGTGAGGAAATTGATGTCCTTGTCTGGGAGAAGGAGAGTCGAAAGGTGCGAATGTGGCATGAATAATAATAAAGACTGGAGCCATCCGAATGGGAACGAGAAAGGGCCATTATTGACTTTAATAAATGGCAAATTCACTCCACGCTCTGATGAGGCAGTTCTAAAAACAAAAAGCAAAAGAAAAAAAAAATAAGAATAATAATAAGCACCGTAACTTATCTGTGAAAAGAAAACCATCAAAAAACATTTGCAACTTTGGATCCACTTTCGATTGCAGGGTTGCAAAGTCGACTTGTTTATGAAGGAGTTTTTAATTTTTTCAATCGTATCATGCTTTGAAACATACATAAAACTTCACAGGTTTAATGACATTAGAACAGTTGACTTCACCTAAAGGAGGCAGCCATCTCTCTCCTACTTACTGTGCAGACCAGTTCAAAGATCATTCAAGACTGTAGATATGAATGTCAGTGATATACATCACACTCAGCCACATGGGGTGAGCAGCCAGTACACTCTGAGTGCCGGTCCCAAGCCCGGACAAATGAGTAGGGGTGTGTCAGGAAGGGCACCCAGCATAAAACAAGCCAACTCAATCAACTCAAGTGGCTCTACTCTACTCTACTCTTTTCTACTCTCCTATTTTACTCTTCCTTTTTAGATATTTAGATATACCTTTGTATACTGGCATAGTTCCACCTTAGAATTGGAATATAAGACATACCCTACTGAATTTTCATGCAGACTAAAAAAAATTTCCATACAGGCCCAGGTTAACAATGACCACCACTGGCGTAAGGCAAAGAGTGGCAAAAGCAAAGGAAAAGGCATATTGTGAATTTAAACAAGAAGTTGTACAAAAACGGCAATTTGAAAACTGAAAATTATGTTTGTTAAGTGTGATTCATTCAGCACGTAGCAGATGTGTGGCAACTGGTATTCACACTCCCATCCAGTAGATATAGTATGTGTGCGTGTAGTGTGCTATGTGCTGAATGAATCACACAAACAGAATTTTCAGTTTTCAAATTGCCTTTTGTTTTACAAATGAAAAAAATGACATATTTACAAATACAGATTAATTGTTGTGTGTGGGCCGCCAGAAGAGGAGGTACTGCTGGCCCACCACCAGTGGGCGCCCTGCCTGAAGTGCGGGCTTCAGGCACGAGAGGGCGCTGCTGCCACGGACACAGCCGGGGGTGACAGCTGTCACTCATTATCTCTTGACAGCTGTCACCCATCTACTCAACATCATCTCACTCCATAAAGACCAGACGTCATCTCCACCTCGTTGCCGAGATATCGTACTTCATTGGAGGTAATATACTCAGCCGTTTGTGTTTTACACATCAATCTGTATATTGTGAGTCTTTGCAGGAGTACCTGTTATCCTCTGTCTGCGGGAGCTGATTGAGTGCTGGACTGCACTCTTTTTCCCTGAGGAATCACTGCGGTACTCTGCTACATATTGAGTGAGAGGTGGAGGTGGCATTCCCACCGTTGTTGTTACGGGGTGTACACACACCCACACTTGACTGTCTTTGTTCTCGCCAGCAGTACCAGATCCGACAGTCGGGGACGGTGATCACCTGGGAATTTGGGACTTGGCGGCTCCAGTATTCACCGGGTTCGGTGGCGGCGGAAATCGTGTGGTTCCGGCTCTTCTCAGGACAGACGTCTTCTATCCTTGAGCCTGCCCACACGTCACCTTTGTGGATTGACTGTAATCATATTCTGAGATTGTCTGTATGTTCGTTGTGCTCCTTAACAACATTAAATTGTTAATTTTTGGCTCATCTATTGACCGTTCATTTGCGCCCCCTGTTGTGGGTCCGTGTCACTACACTTTCACAACATTAATTTGTAAAAAAACAACACACGTTACAGTAACTTGCATGTTGGTTTTTACATGTAAATAAATTGACCAACCACTGATGACAGGAAACTCATTTTCCCATAATGCCTTTTGGCATGTGTGTCTGTAAATGATCAAACCTTCAAAATGAGAGCATTACTTTAAAACTAAAATATATAGCTGATATTTTAACTTTGTAAAAATGACAGAGGTGGTGTTAATTTTGATAACCTGCCCTGAATTAGTTTGTTTAAAATTTTAACCATAAGTCAAAACTGCCTTGCTGTGTATGTCTCCTTTGAGACGTCTGCAAGACTGTATGGTGTGAAAATTATCTTTTATTTCCTCCCTTTTTTTTCCTCTCTGGTCACCAGGTTTCTTTTGCTGAGAGAAGGCTGATCATAGACAGAAACGCTAGCTCGTTGTTGTTTGTGATTGCCTTTGAATTTAGTCAGGAGTATCTGCCAGTAGCTGCCAGTGTACTGGAGTCAATAATAAAAGTTAATGGTTTAGCTTTTAGCTGTAACTTCCACTAATTTTTTAGGGGTTGATCAGTTTAGCATTATAAAAGCTTACTTTACAGTTAGCAGATTAATGGTTATTGAACTTTTTGGTTAGTTGTGCCCACCACTGATGTGGCACACATTCATCATGTACAGTGGGTGTGAACAGCACGCTATCAAACTGAAAGCACAGTGTGTGACTGTGCCTCTCAGTGGTCTCATGTGCAGTAATGTGTCATCGCAAGCATCAGAGCTGAACGGATCTCACCACTGTAATATACATATAATTACTTGATCACCATCTAAACTCTATAGAAGGTGTGACGTGGAACTGTATCCCAGGCCATGACAACATTATTATTATTTTTTTTATTATTATTAATTTATATAGCACCAATTCACAATGGGGTTGCTCTAAACATGAAACTCACTTCTAGCACAGAATCAGGACAGCGGAGAGCACACAGGATCCAAACCACAGCCTGTGGTGAAAAGCCTCTCACTGCTGTGTGCTGCAAATAACCACAGCAAAAATTAAATCCCATGTGATAATTCAACCGACCTCATGGTATACAGAGTGTGTTGTGCTGCTGAGGTGAGCAAAAAAGGACAAAGAAATTAAAGTTCACTTGAAAGGCTGCATGTGACGCATGGTGTGAGTGCTTGGCCCACTGGCAGCAAACTTTCAGCAAAGGTGTTCAGTCGCACGCGCACACTGAGTGGCTCATGCAGCTGTAATGAACATGAACACACACACACACACACACACACACACACACACACACACACAGCTGAGTGATCATTCCAGCCCCGTGCTTGTGCGCAGGGTGCACATGCGTGTAAGGAACACAGCGCTCCCTCCCACTCTGGTCCAATGTTTGCCATCCAGACATTTGGACGTCGGGCAGTCTTCAGTGCCTTTTATGGCCATCTTACGGTAGTCTGTGTCATCTACCTGTTGTTTGCATAAGCTTTGGATGCCATCGTGCAGGTGTGGACGAGGTAGTCTGGCTGCATTCTAACACTGCTAACCATGCCTCTTTCCCTCCTGACTGCATCCGATTATATGGTAATATTTGCCATTTTGGCCTGGTTCCTGCACATTCTTGCTATGTGTGATGGGGCTTATAGGAAGGAGAAAAGGACTTATACAGATTGGCCAGACAAAGGAACAGAGCTGGAAAGATGTGCAGCAGGTTAGAGTGGTAAAAGATGCAGATGGTAATGTGCTGACAAGTGAGGAGAGTGTGTTGAGAAGGTGGACGGAATATTTTGAGGAGCTGATGAATGAAGAAAATGAGAGAGAAAATGCTGGATGATGTGGCAAGAGTAAATCATGAAATACAAGAGATTAGTCAGGATGACGTGAAGGCAGCTATGAAGAGGATGAAGAGTGGAAAGGCAGTTGGTCCATATGACATTCCAGTGGAGGCATGTCTAGAAAAGATGGCAGTGGAGTTTCTAACCAGATTGTTTAATAAAATCTTGGAAAGTGAGAGGATCCCTGAGGAGTGGAGACGAAGTGTGCTGGTTCCTATTTTTAAGAATAAGGATGATGTGCAGAGCTGCAATAACTACAGAGGCATAAAGCTGATCAGCTCCAGAATGAAGTTATGGGAAAGAGTAGTAAAAGCCATGCTTAGAAAACAGGTGAAGATCTGTGAGGAGCAATATGGTTTCATGCTGAGAAAGACCACTACAGATGTAATGTTTGCTCTGAGAATACTGATGGAGAGTAGAGAAGGCCAGAAAGAGTTACATTGTGTGTTTGTGGATTTCGAGAAAGCTTATGACAGGGTGCCAAGAGAAGAGTTGTGGTATTGTATGAGGAAGTCTGGAGTGGCAGAGAAGTATGTGACGGCAGTGGAATTCACGCTCTTACGCTCTTGCTTCTTCTGCTTTGCTTACCTCTTTACTCTTGCCTAAAGCCGTCAAGATTTATGACTCTTTGTTTAAAGCCACGTGCTACTTAAGACTCTTTCTTGTTTGGCGTACATACAAGAATTTACTTTATTTTCCGACAGACAACTTTTGCACCCTTTGTCAAGTTAAACGTGCCGGCGCATTTAACTTCCTTTTTCGAATTTTCAAATTAAAACCTTTTTTCTTTTTCAAACTCCAAATTCCTTTCATGAACATTTTTCTTCTAAAGTCAGCTAATTTTGCATTGAATTCTGATTCGACCAAGCTTCCAAAAAGACGACGACGAAAGACGAATTTTTGATTTTTGATAGAGAATAAAGACGCTCAAACCTTTATTCTGACGAGCCATACTCCAGAGCGCTGCAGAGGAAAAACATCCAGGTCAGCTGAGACGTCCACAGCGACTTGGACTGCCGCAGCGAAATCACAGCACCACAATAACAGAAATCATCCCCGCCACTGACGAGACCGAGCAGGTCGGACCGGCAGAGCCTCTTTGTCAAGGTCGCTGGCGAAGCTGTGTGGCGAACAGAGCGTCGACTGAACCAGATGATTCCCGCATCGGACCTCACGGAGACTCGCTGCACTGCGCAAGTAAGACCGGGCTATGTTGTCAGATAAACAGAGTGGCTTTATTTAACTCTATTCAAAATCATTAATCTTCTCTCAGGTTAACAATACCAAAGTAAATTACCTGTTAAATTAGGACGAATCTTACTCCTAAAACTCCCACTACGAAACCAAATTATCTGAACATCACATAATCATTGCTCATCGAAAGTTGTCATAATTAAATTGATCACCGTGATATGTCCTGTTATTTAACTCCTGCCAGGGTTAAATAAATATCTTAAACATGTGAAGTTGTCTGTGATTTTTGTATGGTTTTACAGAGGGTATTGGATCTGACCTGCGGAGCTTATCCTTTAGAAACTGAGACTGATTAATTAAACTGAGACTGATTAACTAAACTGAGGCTAATCAATTAATGAATGTTTAAACTCAGAAGGACCTATCCTTTGAACTAAGTGGTGCCCCGGTGTAAAATTATCCACAAGTGATAATTTTCAATATTCCAAAACATTATTATATTCATCCTGTGGTTTTTTCCCTACAATAGGGAGACGAATGCTGAGGATGGAGCCACCAAGTAGGAGAAGAAGAGGGAGGCCAAAGAGGAGGTTTACGGATGTGCTGAGGGAGGACATGCAGGTGATTGGTGTGACAGAGGAAGATATAGAGGACAGGGCAAGATGGAATAGTTTTAGGGACTTGGCAGAGATTTTCTTACAGGTGGCTTGAGTGTGGTTATTAAAAATTATGACTGGCTTATGTATGTAGTAATTGTGGATTAACTGAACCTAAAGACATGAAGCTACCAGTAGCTTCTACAAGTTCAAATGCAGTTAGCATGCAAAATGAAATAACACAAAAATTTTACTCAACAGAAATACTGGAGCATAGACTTCTTATGTGATTTGTTTAGATAATAAACCACACAGCAAGCAATCTTATTACAGATATTTAAAATCAAATGCTGTGCAATCAAATACTCAGAAAGGACAAAAATGATCCTGCATAACAACTAGCAGTCACAGCTCGCGGCCTCTGTGCTGCCGGAGCTCTGATTTGAAGCATGACTCAGCGGCACACACCATCTGTCACTCAAAGTGACCACACCCCTAATTATGCATAATGTTTTGGTTACAACATCTTAAACAAAGGAACTGCAACCCTGCCTCCACCTCGCACAACTGTGATGGAGGAGCAAACTAGCATTAAAGCTAGTCAGTAATTCACTGACGTACTTGTACGTGTGGCTCAGACATGCTCTCCCAGCAGCAGTCTCTGGACTGTTTTGTGAATGAAATGTGCTGATTGCTGTCCATAGTTCTAAAATGCAGCCAGAAAATAATAATAATCATAAATTCTTACCCACTTCCTGGTGTAAGCAGTAAACAGTCTGCTTTGTTTACTTTGTGTATTCAATTCCTTCAACAAGATGTCAGCCCTGCTACACCTTATTGGCTTGTTCACACAATGAACAAGACAATAATTATATAATAATTATTATTTATATAATAAATAACAAGCCAGTCATTTCTATGTTGGTCCACCATCCGCTTCATGAAGTGATCAAGAGAATCTTCCTCACCATCAAGGGCTTGCCACAACAACGATATCACTAGTGTTGACATGTCGGCGGGTGTTGATGGGCGGAGCACACTGGGATTAGTGTGTGTGTGTTCAATAATTAAAAGCAGATGGTGCTGTTCTCTTGGAGTGATAAACAAGTAAAAATAGACAAATGCCAAAATGTGTTTCTAAATATAGTTCATCAAGCCTGATCAACTAAAGTTTATGTGTTGGAAACCTTGACAGTAAAAATAAATTATGACAGAACCAATAACTCACTTGCTGAACATCCCAGTCTGTAGGCAGCAATGTTTTAGCGATGCACGTGATTTCCATTATATAGGACAAGACAAACTATTGGACAGAACTATTGTTGCAGAAATGCAACACAACACCACAAACTATTCACTTCTTGGCACAGACTAGACACACTCTGAGAAAAACCTCTGCCAACAGATCTCGCAATAAAAAAATGATCTGGTTCAAGACCAACATTTCACAGTTTTGTTCTCTTATATCAAATAACATCACAAAGCCTCACAAAAACTAAAATTATATAACTTAATTCATGCAGTTTGCAGACTCATTGTAATTAAGGCATTTTACATCATTAAAAACAAATAAGCATGTTGCCCGTGGGGATCCACGGGCTCGAGATTGTGTAGTGTTTATAAAATAGGAAGATGACATTTTTCAAGGGCGGTAATAAATTACACAAAGTTTCTATAATGAGCTGGAATGGTATGTGAGTCCAAAATGTTTTTAGAACCTTAGACCTCAACAATTTTTAGAAGAAGAACTCAACCATTATATTTCCTGTTAATTGCATAATTTACTGTCTTAATGTTAATTTACTGTGGAGTGGAGGAGTTCCGGGTTGGATCCGAGGAGTTCCGGGTTATCTGAGTGTCAGCAGCGTGAGAAGAGGCAAAAGAAACTTTGAAAACTTATTTATAAAATTTTTTTCTTCGGAATTGGACTAAATGGACAATGGCTATGGATAAAAATACAACGTAAAAAAAAGGATATTGGACCTTGGACTTATGTAAAACAGTAACTTTCAGCACAGTATGGGACCGGGGCTAGCGGTTAGCCACGCTGCTACCAGGTGAGGTACCGAGCAGGGTAAACAGCCGAAGACAAAATCACTACAAAATGGGACCAAAGAAAAGCTCAGTAGTGGAGGAGTCGGAGGAGGTTAAAAAGGCGTTTGAGTTAGTGTCACTGGACGTAGCTGACATAAAGAATAAGCAGGACAAGATACTCAAGCTAGTGGAGGAAGTCGCGCGACTACGAGCCTTATTAGAGGACAAGGACAAGAGGATCGAGGCTCTCGAGAAGAGAGTTGAGGACTTGGAGCAGTACTCAAGGATTAACGATGTGGTTGTGACTGGTTTAAAGATTAAACCCCGCTCATATGCCCACGCAGTGGGCGCGGGCAGTGATCTCGAACCTGGCGACATGGAGGAGAGCTCTGCGGAACAACAGGTCACCGCGTTCCTGGCATCCAGGGACATTGATTTGGACATAAATTGTCTTGAAGCTTGTCACCCTCTCCCTACGAAGAAAGGCGCTCCTCCTGTGCTTATCATGAAGTTTCTCAACAGAAAGGATAAGGTCACATTGTTGAGGCAAGGAAGAAAATTGAAAGGTACGAATGTTTATTTGAATGATCACTTGACAAAAACAAATGCAGACATTGCTAAAAAAAAAAAAGCCAGATACTTAAGGAAAACAAACAAAATTCAGAATACATGGGTCAGGAATTGTAAAGTCTTCATTAAACGTAATGGGTCTCCTGAAGTAGCTAAGGTGCTGGTTATTAAGGACATAAAAGAGCTGGAAACATATGAAATATGAGTCAATAATGTATGGAGAAATAAAAAAGTAAAAAAAAAAAAAAAAACTAGTTCTACTTCACAAACCATTGAATAAAAACCCATAATCTCTACTTCAGGAGATGAAATAATACAACAGAGGATAATAAACCAGGAATTATTGGAATTAAAAGCAACTGAGTACACCGAACATAAGATAATGGATTTGGAAAATGAAATAGACCCGGATAATATGTTTTTTTCGACTGATACCGTTCATTGCAACTACTATACGGAACAGGATTACAATAATAGTTACAACAGAAGGTAAATTATCAATTATCCACTTTAACAGCAGAAGTATGTACACAAACTTTAACAGTATCAAAGAATTTCTTCAGCAGTTTACAAAACCCTTTAGTATAATAACAATTTCAGAAACGTGGTTCAATGTGCAAAAAGGAATGCAATTTGAATTGGATGGTTATGATCTAAACTACATCAACAGAGTGAATAAAGGAGGTGGAGGTGTTGCTATATATGTGCGGAAAAATATTAAATTTAAGGTAACAGAAAGTATGACGTTAACAATAAAAGATGTGTTAGAATGTATATCAATAGAAATGTATAATGGAAACAAGAAAAACATTATTATAAGTTGTTTATATAGGGCGCCAGGCTCAAATATGGCTACATTTACAAACTGGGTGGACAGAATGTTTTCATCAATAAATAACAAAAAAATATTTATATGTGGAGATTATAACATTGATTTAATAAACCCCAATAGGCACACATCAACTGATGAATTTATAAACACAATGTACAGCATGAGCTTATACCCAGTTATCACCAGGCCAAGCAGAATTACATTGAATAGTGCAACTCTAATAGATAACATCTTCACAAACAATATAGAAACTAAAAATATAAGTGGTTTATTGATTTGTGACATAACTGACCATCTTCCTGTGTTCACTGTGTTTGACTCCAATTGTAATTTTCAGGTAAAACCCCAATACTCTGCATTTAAACGAGTAAGAACCCAAAAAGCAATAGATCACCTCAATAATGACTTAACAAAACAGGACTGGCGCACTGTGTATAGGGAGAATGATGTGGATTGTGCCTTCAATAAATTTCTAGTCATTTTCAATTAATTATATGAGATAAACTGTCCAATACGCCAAGTCAACAAAAACAGTACTGTCGCCAAAAGTCCATGGTTAACAAAAGGTCTACAAAATGCTTGTAAAAAAAAGAATACATTATACAGACAATTTGTTAGACTAAGGACAAAAGAATCTGAACATAGATATAAATTATATAAAAACAAACTAACTAATATAATCAGAGCCAGCAAGAAATGATATTATACAAATCTATTAAATAATAATAAAAATGACACCAAGAGAATCTGGGAAATTCTTAACACTATAATCAAAAATAAGGTAAGAGGTAATTCTTATCCAAATTATTTTATTGATAAGAACAAGGACATCTATAATATGTATAACATAGTTAATGGTTTTAATAACTTCTTTGTTAATATTGGACCCGACTTGGCAGCAAAAATTCCCGATGGTTGTAACAAGGAGCAGGAATCACTCATAAAAATCAATCCAAACACAATGTTTCTCTCCAGTGTTAGTGAAGCCGAAATAATAGATATTGTTAATAAATGTAAAAATAAAAAATCAACTGACTGTTATGACACAGATATGAAGCTACTAAAAACAATAATCAAAAGCACATCAAAACCCCTGACTCATATATGTAACTTGTCATTTCAAACTGGGACATTCCCGAACAAAATGAAGATGGCAAAAGTTATTCCACTGTACAAAAATGGAAATAAACATATCTTCACAAACTACAGACCGGTCTCTCTACTTCCACAATTTTCCAAAATTTTAGAAAAGCTTTTTAACAACAGGTTAGGATCCTTTATAGAAAAATATAACATAATTAACGAATGTCAATATGCGTTTAGGTCTGGTAGGTCAACTTCACTTGCAATAATTGAAGCAATAGAAGAGATTACAAACACCTTAGATAGTAAAAACTATATAGTTGGAATATTCATTGATTTAAAGAAAGCGTTTGACACACAATCACTCAATTCTACTCAATAAATTGGAAAGATATGGTATCAGGGGAGTGGCTTGGAACTGGATTCAAAGCTATTTAATGGAGAGACATCAGTTTGTGCAGATGGGTGCATTTAAATCTGGGTGTTTGGGCATCCCTTGTGGGGTCCCACAGGGATCTATACTGGGTCCACATTTTTTTAATCTTTATATAAATGACATATTTAATGTGTCACAATTATTAAAATTATTATTATTTGCAGATGATACCAATATATTCTATTCCAGTGATAATTATAGCAAACTTATTAATGTGGTAAATAGTGAATTAATTAAGCTGAAAACTTGGTTGAATATTAATAAATTATCCTTAAATATAAATAAGACTAAAGTCATGTTTTTTGGAAATCATAATGTCAATTCTAATTTACCAATAAATATAGACGGTGTCGAAATAGATAAAGTGTCAGAAGTCAAATTTTTAGGGATAACCATCGATAGTAAATTAAGCTGGAAGTCTCATATCAGCCACATACATAAAAAAGTTTCCAAGAATGTCTCTATTATGTACAAAGCAAAATATTTTCTGGATCATAATGCATTATATTTATTGTATTGTTCTTTAATCTCTCCTTACTTAACATATTGTATAGAAATCTGGGGTAACAATTCCAAAAGTTTGCTACATCCCCTCTGTATAATCCAAAAGCGGGCGATATGAATCATCTATAAGGTAGGATATCTTGATCACACAAATAGTCTATTTTTGCAATCCAAATTGTTGAAAACGCCAGATCTGGTTAATTTTTACACTGCACAATTATTATATAAAGCAGGTAAAAACACATTACCCAGTAATATTCTGAGTCTCTTCACCCAGAGAGAAGGAAGCTATAACTTGAGGGGATGTGGTGAGAACTACCAGGAAAATTTTCTGTGTCCGTGTGTGGCATTAAGCTGTGGAATAGTTTGGCACCTCAGCTCAAGCGATGTCCTAACATCCATCAATTCAAAAAAAGATACAAAGAAATGGTTCTGTTGAAATACATGAATGAGGAGAGAGGTGCGTGATCGACATGTCTTTTTAATTTATTTCTAGTTAATTTACCTTTGCTTTTTTGCCTTGTCAGCAATAGAAGGGGTCTCGCTAGGACACACAAACTTTCATAAAATACCTGGAATTATCCTGTACATCAATTTAATTATATATAATCATAGCCATAATTGTAAACTATATTATAAAAAATAAATAAATAAAATAATAATAATGATAATAAAATCTTACTATATGTTTGTTAATATAATAGATGTTAACATATTTGCATAATACCTGTTATTACCGGTGTCGTAACCATGGTCAAAAGTATTATTTTTATACATCATGATCCTGTAGTTGAAATGCTAGTCAAATAGAAGTATGGTGATGATGGTAATAACTTAGAGAGAGAGGGAAACATGTATATGTATGTATGTATGTATGTATGTATGTGTATATATATGTGTATGTGTGTGTATGTATGTATGTACGTATATATATATGTATATATGTGTATGTATAATATGTATGTATATGTGGGTGTGTATGTATGTATATATACATATATGTATATTTATGTTTACATTTATATAAATATGTACATATGTAAGTTTATTGATACATAAAAAGACTTTTCCTTTTCTTTCCTCCTTGTTTCCCCCTCTTACATCACTTACATCATTATCACCAGATCAGGGTCGGCAAGTGGGGGTCTGTTGCTCAAAGGTCTCCCCCTTCTGCCAGCAGACTCCAAAACCTTGTCTTTTAATGCAGAGCCTAGGACATTCAGCAACGGTGGACCTGTGTCAGGGGGCGACCCCTCTCTGGCAGCAGGTTTACAAAATACTTTGCATCTTTTAATGCACCACACACATGACAATGGGGAAGGAGGGGAAGGGGAAAAAAAGAAAAGAAAATAATAATAATAATAATGATAATGATAAATTAATAAAAAAGTTAAGGTAATTAAATTAATAAAATAATAAAATGAATGTAGCATAATTGTATATATGTATATGTATTATGTGTATACATGTGTGTATAGGTGATGTATGTTCGCATGTATGATATGTATGTATGTATGTAAATATATATATATATATATAGAGAGAGAGAGAGAGAGAGAGAGAGAGAGAGAGAGACAGAAGTACCATCGACACACACAAGAATAGTCCTTTTAAATAGTCATTTTCTGAGTAAATGAGGGGAATTTATTGACATATGAAAATGGCTTAAGGAATGACACCAGCAATATCAACAGCAATTAAAAAAATGGTAATAATAATAATAGAAATAAAAAAAATAAAAACAATTTTTTGATTGACAATAATTATTGTCATTATTATTGTCTATTATGGTGGGAATTGTTTTTGTTATTATTATTATTATTATTATTATTATTATTATAGATACTCATCACTAATATATGATATCAATTACATAGTAATAAAAAGGGAATATTGGTCACACTCGGTATTCGTAATAACGTATGGGTGTTTGGGGGTGGGATTAAATAAGTTTGTCTTCATCCCACCCCTTTTCGGGTTAAGTGCGCGGGTATGTATGAGTGTATGTTTGTATCTCCTGTTCTTTTCAACCCAATGTGGGTAAATGTAGATGTCAAAGAAATGCTTATTTTGTAAAACAAAATAAATGATCAATCAGTCAATATGTATGTATATGTACGTGTATATGTGTGTGTATATATGTATATGCATATATGCAGTATGTATGTGTATATATGTATACATGTGTGTGTGTATATGTATGTATATGTGTGCGTGTATATATATATGTATATGTGTAGGGGTATGTATATGTATGTGTAGGTATAAATGTATGTATGTGTATATATATGTATTGTATATTTATTTATGTGTTAGTGGGTATGTATATAGGTATATATGTGAGTGTGTATATGTGTGTGTATAAGTGTATATATATATATATAATGTGTGTGTATGTATGTACGTATACAGGTATATGTGCACGGCCCAGGCAGAGGGTCACCCCCTAGAGCCTGGTCTGCTTGAGGTTTCTTCCTAAGAGGGAGTTTTTCCTCACCACAGTTGCCTAGTGCTTGCTCTGGGGGTCGGCAGGGTTAATATGGAGTGACTTGGGCCAAGTTTGTTGTGATTTGGCGCTTTATACATGACATACTTATACATGAATTGAAATGTAATTGAATATTGAAGTGTATGTCTGTGTTGATATGTAGTGTGTTGTGAATTTGTGTATATGTTGTTATGACTGTTATAATTGTTGGACTCATTCTAGCAGGGGTGGGCGTTGATAAACTTTGCTTCTGCCCACACCCTTTCGGACTCACAGGCTTGTTTATATAACATTCATATTATTGGTATGTTTCTGTTCTTTCGGATTTGTGTGTGTGCCGAATAAATCCATTCATTCATTCATTCATTCATTCATTCATTCACTGTCTTAATGTATTTATAAATTGTTTAGGTTCTTGTCATTATATACACACTATTATTATCAGTCTTATTGTTATTATTTTATTACTTCTATTTTGTCATTTGATTTCTAAATGTACCACAATGGAAATAAGTGTTTTCACTTTCTTGTGTCATCCATGTGTTTTTAATGTATTTACAATTATATTATGTACTTACGTTGAACTTACTAAATAAAATCACAGACACATACATGCATGCACACACTCACACTTTTGATACATAGATGATTTACTGGCCCTTGTCCCAAAATACATAAGCATACCAAATCCCAAACGTCAGCTTTCCACAGTTTGTCAGTGATCGAAATTATACGCACACACTGAACCACCCACCCACCCACACACAGCTTTTTGTCTTGTCTGCATTCTGTTGCAAGCAGGTGCTTTTAATTGTACACACCCACAGAGACAGTGGTGAAAGAAACACAGAACAGATTTCACTCATGGTAACGACAACATGACACTTAACTAAACTAAAAAAAAACAATGGAAATACAAAAACACTATAAATCAACAATGCTAACAACACTATTAAACTAACATGGACAACAATAACATTTAAAACCCCAAAACCCGGACCTCCCATGGTGCATTGCAGCACAATGTCCGTTATTCACTTTTGTTAGCTAATATCACTAATTTCTCCAAAATTATTAATCCTATCAAGTTTCCGTTTTCACAGCATTCATCCTTAATCCAAATGGCAAATGTCAGCTTTCCTCAGTTTTTCCATGATCAAAGCCATAAACACACACACACACACACACACACACACACACACACACACACACACACACACACACACACACACACACACACACACACACACACACACACACACACACACACACACACACACACACACATGCAGAGGCCACTTGTCTATTATAATATAGATGGAATTAGGAATACTCTTGGGAACATTCCATTAAGGAGCAGCCCTTCATGTGCGTTTGTGCTGTAGTGGGTGCAGTCATGTTCTCATATTCACCATGTCATAAACTCAGGCCTTCCATCTCAGCGAGCAGCAGGCTGCATTACACATCAGCAAGTATCAGCCTGAGCTTGTAATTACTCTGTTAATAATTTAGTGTGATCATGTTTGTGTGCAGCTTAGGAAAGGGAGAAAACATTTTGACGAGAGCGTACGGGGGTAAGTCCGCGTGCTCGCAGGCAAATCAAATCAAATCAATTTTATTTATATAGCGCCAAATCACAACAAACAGTTGCCCCAAGGCACTTTATATTGTAAGGCAAAGCCATACAATAATTACAGAAAAACCCCAACGGTCAAAACAACCCCCTATGAGCAAGCACTTGGCGACAGTGGGAAGGAAAAACTCCCTTTTAACAGGAAGAAACCTCCAGCAGAACCAGGCTCAGGGAGGGGCAGTCTTCTGCTGGGACTGGTTGGGGCTGAGGGAGAGAACCAGGAAAAAGACATGCTGTGGAGGGGAGCAGAGATCAATCACTAATGATTAAATGCAGAGTGGTGCATACAGAGCAAAAACAGAAAGAAACACTCAGTGCATCATGGGAACCCCCCAGCACTCTAAGTCTATAGCAGCATAACTAAGGGATGGTTTAGGGTCACCTGATCCAGCCCTAACTATAAGCTTTAGCAAAAAGGAAAGTTTTAAGCCTAATCTTAAAAGTAGAGAGGGTGTCTGTCTCCCTGATCCGAATTGGGAGCTGGTTCCAGAGGAGAGGAGCCTGAAAGCTGAAGGCTCTGCCTCCCATTCTACTCTTACAAACCCTAGGAACTACAAGTAAGCCTGCAGTCTGAGAGCGAAGCGCTCTATTGGGGTGATATGGTAATATGAGGTCCCTAAGATAAGATGGGACCTGATTATTCAAAACCTTATAAGTAAGAAGAAGAAATTTAAATTCTATTCTAGAATTAACAGGAAGCCAATGAAGAGAAGCCAATATGGGTGAAATATGCTCTCTCCTTCTAGTCCCTGTCAGTACTCTAGCTGCAGCATTTTGAATTAACTGAAGGCTTTTCAGGGAACTTTTAGGACAACCTAATAATAATGAATTACAATAGTCCAGCCTAGAGGAAATAAATGCATGAATTAGTTTTTCAGCATCACTCTGAGACAAGACCTTTCTAATTTTAGAGATATTGCGCAAATGCAAAAAAGCAGTCCTACATATTTGTTTAATATGCGCATTGAATGACATATCCTGATCAAAAATGACTCCAAGATTTCTCACAGCATTACTAGAGGTCAGGGTAATGACATCCAGAGTAAGGATCTGGTTAGACACCATGTTTCTAAGATTTGTGGGGCCAAGTACAATAACTTCAGTTTTATCTGAGTTTAAAAGCAGGAAATTAGAGGTCATCCATGTCTTTATGTCTGTAAGACAATCCTGCAGTTTAGCTAATTGGTGTGTGTCCTCTGGCTTCATGGATAGATAAAGCTGGGTATCATCTGCGTAACAATGAAAATTTAAGCAATGCTGTCTAATAATACTGCCTAAGGGAAGCATGTATAAAGTGAATAAAATTGGTCCTAGCACAGAACCTTGTGGAACTCCATAATTAACCTTAGTCTGTGAAGAAGATTCCCCATTTACATGAACAAATTGTAATCTATTAGATAAATATGATTCAAACCACCGCAGCGCAGTGCCTTTAATACCTATGGCATGCTCTAATCTCTGTAATAAACTTTTATGGTCAACAGTGTCAAAAGCAGCACTGAGGTCTAACAGAACAAGCACAGAGTTGAGTCCACTGTCTGAGGCCATAAGAAGATCATTTGTAACCTTCACTAATGCTGTTTCTGTACTATGATGAATTCTGAAACCTGACTGAAACTCTTCAAATAGACCATTCCTCTGCAGATGATCAGTTAGCTGTTTTACAACTACCCTTTCAAGAATTTTTGAGAGAAAAGGAAGGTTGGAGATTGGCCTATAATTAGCTAAGATAGCTGGGTCAAGTGATGGCTTTTTAAGTAATGGTTTAATTACTGCCACCTTAAAAGCCTGTGGTACATAGCCAACTAATAAAGATAGATTGATCATATTTAAGATCAAAGCATTAATTAATGGTAGGGCTTCCTTGAGCAGCCTGGTAGGAATCGGGTCTAATAAACATGTTGATGGTTTGGATGAAGTAACTAATGAAAATAACTCAGACAGAACAATCTGAGAGAAAGAGTCTAACCAAATACCGGCATCACTGAAAGCAGCCAAAGATAACGATACGTCTTTGGGATGGTTATGAGTAATTTTTTCTCTAATAGTTAAAATTTTATTAGCAAAGAAAGTCATGAAGTCATTACTAGTTAAAGTTAAAGGAATACAAATGAGTGAACACAGATTTAAATTTGTCTTTAGCTAACCCAATGAGGATACATTAATTCAGAGGAGCTGGATTCATGTAAAAGTACACAACCTCGCACGTGCTACGCATGCCTGTTCAGTGGGACTTCATCAAATTTACAGAATAATGAATGCAGTGAGCTCGGGAGCAAAGTGCTGAGCATAATTGCTATCTGCCATCTCTGCCATTAACTAAACAACTGGTCCAGATACCTCAGCTGCTAATTAAAACCTGAGAAATTATACATTCTGCTGCCCATATCCAAGCAGAGACACAGCCGATATACATCGGCTGTGTCTCTGCCTGGATATGGGCAGCATTCTAATCCAATAACGCTGTGTTGTTTCAAACAATCAAACATTACTGACGAGATGGCCGATGTTTGTTCAGGCAGAGCACTGAAGTCACAGCTCATTTACAGGTCTTCATATATAGGATGAACCCACTGTGATGTCACCCACAGGTTTTCTGAAGAACAGGTTCCAAATATTGCCATCTTGGCAGTGCCTGACTCCAACTAAAAGCCATACGGCACACGGTGTTAGCTGAACAAAGGAAAAAAGTCACAAATCGTCGAGAAAAATGGACGAATGAGCCTAGACTCATGCCATCATGGACAAGCCTGAGTGCAAAGTGCATAAAAGACAGAAACAAACCCAAAACTAACAAAAGAAAAACAAAGCAAATGGTGACCTTGACACTTTAAAACAGTATCAAAACAAAGCGCCAGCGTGTGATCATTTCTGCAGTCCGTGCTGTCCATAGCCACTTGCAGCTGCATTGTCTTGACAGCATGTGCGCGCATGCACATCGCAGCCAGAGACTTTGAGAGGCTAGAGAGAGAGAGAGAGAGAGAGAGAGAGGCTGGAGGTTGGACAAAGATCAAACGGAACGCTGACGGTACAGGAACTATGCAAATGATGAGGAACCGTCAAGACAGAGAGCAAAATGGAATACGGTTTAATTGAGGATGTTGTCAGGATTCGTTCACATTTTTCAACAGTTTGAAAATTCTGACAAAGCAACAGCTACAGAAATGAAGCTGGATAAATGATGTCTCAGAAAGTCAACGTAAGTCCAGATTTCTTGTTTTGTTCTGTCTTCGTTGTCCTGCGTTAGTGCCGTGTGACCGGGACTTAACTTCCACCCAACCCATAAACAGGAAAAGAGGCAGGTGGCAATAGTGAGTGACCTGGGTAGGGCACATGAAGCCCAAACACTTGCTGTGGCTTGGCTGTGGTATAACAAAGTATGACCGTCATACTGCCTCAGTAATAGTTGCACTATCACTGGCCGTCATGTCGTCATGCTCCAGATATCTGTAAATTAATGCTAAAATGGTGCTAATGTACAAATTCTATAATAATAGAACTTCACTCAATTAAAATACTGGAGTACAGATGTCCGACATGGCCTAGTACAGTCTCACAGCAAGCGATATTATCTCAGACATTTGTAATATAATGGTCAGAAAAGACAAACATAGCCAAGCCCATGACAGTTAGCAATCACTGCAAGCAGATTCATATTCAGACAAAAGGGCCATGGAGTGTGGACTCCTCTCACCAGCGCACAGCTGTCACTCAAAATGATGGTGTCCCTAATTATTCATAAAATTACGACTTAAAATATTTAAAAGTGATTGATGAGTTTTATATATATATATATATATAAACTGTCAGGCCGGGAGGAAGCCCAGCACCCAGAGAGTGTGAACCCACAATACAAACTCCCAGACCAGGCTTTGGAGTAAAAGTAGCTGTCGTGTTTATTCCATGCTGAGGTTCGGTACACAGGTTGTCAGGCAGCGGAGCAGAGGTACAGATAGCGTAAGGTAAAAATAGTAGCAGTCATATCCAGGCAGGGGTCGGAGGCACGAGCAAACACTGACATAAGTACTGAGGTAAAAGGCGTGGTCAAGAATCACAGAGCAAGATACTGGTATGTGGCAAGACAAATCAGGACTGAATACAAAAGGCTGGAATGTGTGCTAGAAGCGACGACAAACTGGCGGTGAGGTATGAGACTGTGGTGGTTTAAATAAGGAGCAAACAAATCAGGGTTTATTTTAATGCACGTGAGGAATAATCTAGAAAGGGACATGGCAAGTGGACAAAGAGTATACATGGGCAAGATAGTGGGGAAGAGAGTGTACAAAGTGGAGTGATGTCAGATCCAAAGATGCATGAGCAGGTGCAGAGAGCATGAGTGAATGAAAAACCAAAGCAGACAGAATTACAGTGTAAGAGACGAACACACAATGGCAGGTGTGGGGTGTGGAGTGAACCGAATCAAAAGGGAATGTGGCCAAACTGAGAAGAAAGCTAAAACAAAACATACTACAGCTATGAACAGGAACAAGACCAGAGCATGAACATGAGAATGAATCAGAGAATAATAATAAACAAAAGACAAAACAAGACTGGACCTGACTTATGACTAAAGTAAATTGACAGAACAAAACAAGAATGGAACTGAACAATGGCTGAAGTATAAAAGTAACAAAGAAACAAAGTGGCAAAGCAAAATAGCACATAGAATAAACACATGATGAAAATAAATAACTAAGAAACCAAAGGGGGGCAGGAGGTGACTCAAAGAAAATTAAACGATCACCCCGATCAGGGCTGAGCATGACAAAATCACCACCATGCATTTGTCATGAACAGGGAAACTAGCTACAGGCACCAAAACCATTTTCTTAAAAACACACTGTAGATGTTTTTTATTGCCGTTGTAATTTTGGACATTTTAACTTGGGCATCTATGGGGATTGACTCTCTTTTGCAACCTGCCTCAAGTGGCCATTGAAAGAACTGCAAGTTTTGACTATTAAGCATTGGCTTCATTTTCCAGCACCGCAGGCTGGGGCTTGATCTGCATCAACATGTATCAACCCCGTTAATTAATTAATTCATCTTCTTTCTCCTATCATAAATCTTTATATTTATTGCTGCAAGATCAGACGTCTCACAACATTCAAACCCATTCATCAACAAGTTCAAAGTGTTATATTTTCTTCGATTGTTTGTGTTTACATTCAATGCAGTACATGAAGATGGATAAGTCCAGATTTGTACCATATCAGAATTCTGCTACTATGCAAGACTTCCATTAGTATGCAAAGTTGTAGTCCAGTTGCAGAAGAACAAGAAGAGATTGAGAAGTTTTGAGCCTGACCCACAAAAAGTAGGTTGTGGTTTTTCATCTTTTGCATTCTGAGAAACCAACATTTCTCAACATTGCACCCAGTGAGTCCAAACTTCACATATTCAAGAAATGTTGGTTTCTCAGAATGCAACAGATGGAGAAGCACACACTACTTTTTCTGGGTCAGCCTCAAAACTTCTCAATTGCCCCTCATATGGTTCAGATTCCCACACCTTTTATACATTTCAGAAAAATTTAACTCTAACCCAAAACCTTTTGACATAAAGTAATTTGCTTTCTTGCCAAGCCTTGTTATAAAACTAGAACCTTGCAGTGCCCAAAAAACGACAGTCAGTTTCAACAGTGCAAAAGCTTCCAGGTTTGTCCACCTTTGCACACCCACAAACGCCTCTTTACAGCGTTTAATCTTGAGCACAGCAGTTTCCTAGAAAGCCTGCTCAAATATTTTAGCAAAATCTCTGTGTGATACTCAACAGTTCGACATTGTTTCACAGGAAACCCCGTGGGCTCTGTTACAGTTTGCAACATACTCGACTCACATCTCATTTACTCTCCTCTTAACCTGTGATCTTCCGGACTCCACCAGTCTTCTAAAGTCACGGTGAGGGCAGGATTAACTGTCTGGATGCATTGTCACAAGCTCTCACTCTCGGGGTTTAGAGTAGCCGCCTTCATCAGTCACCCTCTGAGTGGGTGGGGATGAACATCAGGAACTGACAGCGTGGTGCTGTTGCCTTCTGGGTATTAGCTCAGCAAGGCTAATTACAGCATTAGATTCCACCTGTGGACTTGAATTTTATGGATGCTCAGAGGATGCCGTCAGAGCCCGGTGACACGATATGAGTGTCTGCAGAGATACATGACCAAAACTCTCACTCGTACTGAGAATTAAAGTCAACCTGATCAATGCTGCAACACATGAAGCATCCAATTAGTAATCAGGGACTAGTATCTGATCTAAACACATACTGCAAGTGTTTCATGTGCAAACCATGTGTTCACTCTGCTTTTCCAGGATTTGTGACAGGCTCATGTTAAAATAAAATGTTAGGGCCCCTTCACACAAAGTGTGAATACGTACAACTCAGGGCGACTCACAGCGGTAGAGCTCGTATGAGTGCACCACGAAACATCACGCCAACGGGCAGGCGTGCACGATGCCGGTGCGACGGTTCCTGCACACGATGGTGTATTTTGAGCAGGAACAGTGTGAGCTGCTGCAGCTGCTCGCACTGTGTTCCATGGGACAAGGTGCAACACATTGCACCACTGATGTGGAGGAAAATAAAAACCAGCTGTTGTATATATATATATATATATATATATATATATATGTTTTCCACTCAGACTGCAATAGCCAATCACAGATTAGCCTTTCTGTCCATCATTTACCTGTATTTTGGCATACACACGGCATACGAAGGTCAGGAACTAGCTGACAGACGCTGGTTGAAAAAATGGCATCAAACGTGTCAACAACAGCAGAAAATCGTCTGCCAGTGAGGTTTGCTGAGTTCACAGAGAAGGAACTGGTGGAAATATTGAACTCCAAGGATGCCAAAAACACTAAGAAGGTAGACAAGCACGCTACTGACGTTTCAGAAGCATTCATATGCTGTTCACAACAAAATAAATTGATCAATTGATGGCTGGCAAGTCGTCCAACAGAAAAGTTATATTGGACTTGGCTACGCCTTGTCCAATATAACTTTTCTTCATCCAATATTTGGACAACTATGTTGGAAGACTTGCCATCCATCAATTGTTATGTTGTCCACCCCCCTCCCAAATTAAGCAAACAACAAAGAGTCAAGTAAATTAGATCAATTTATTTTGTCGTGAACAGCATATGAAAACTTCTAAAATGTCAGTAGCGTGCTTGTCTACCTTCTTAGTGTCTTTGGCATCCTTGGAGTTCAATATTTCCACCAGTTCCTCCTCTGTGAACTCAGCAAACCTCGCTGTCACCTTGGGCAAGGTCTTTAATCCCGTAGTTGCTCCCGGTGTGTTGTGAGTACCTTGTACGGCATCACCCTGACATTGGGGTGAATGTGAGGCATTATTGTAAAGTGCTTTGAGCGTCTGATGCAGATGGAAATGTGCGATATAAATGCAGTCCATTTACCATTTTTACCATAAATGAGTAATATTTATAAGTAAAGCATTAATAAATACTGAAAATGTTAACTAAACCATAGGTTACACCCACTAATCTATCTTGGTGCTTATTTAACCTCTGCATTGTGTTGTGTTGCCCATCCCTCTGGGTACGAGCTCCCAATCTCCCAGACTGGGCCCTGGCATCTGTGGACAGAGCACCTTTTGGTGGTGGGCAGTAAGATTTATTGGTTACAGTGCATCCAGATAGTATTCATAGCACTTCACTTTTTCTTTATTTTGTTATGTTATAGCCTTACTCCAAACTGGATGAAATTAATTTTTTCTCAAAATTCTACACACAACATAATGACAATGTGAAAAAAGTTTTTTTTTTTAGGTTTTTGTAAATGTATAACTTAACTTAACTTTTTTTCTTATATAGCGCCAAATCACAACAAACAGTTGCCCCAAGGCGCTCCATATTGTAAGGCAAGGCCATACAATAATTATGAAAAACCCCAACGGTCAGAACGACCCCCTATGAGCAAGCACTTGGCCACAGTGGGAAGGAAAAACTCCCTTTTAACAGGAAGAAACCTCCAGCAGAACCAGGCTCAGGGAGGGGCAGTCTTCTGCTGAGACTGGTTGGGGCTGAGGGAAAAAACCAGGAAAAAGACATGCCGTGAAGGGGGGCAGAGATCGATCACTAATGATTAAATGCAGAGTGATGCATACGGAGCAAAAAGAGAAAGAAACAGTGCATCATGGGGAACCCCCCCACAATCTACGTCTAAAGCAGCATAACCAAGGGATGGTCCAGGGTCACCCGATCCAGCCCTAACTATAAGCCTTAGCGAAAAGGAAAGTTTTAAGCCTAATCTTAAAAGTAGAGAGGGTATCTGTCTCCCTGATCTGAATTGGGAGCTGGTTCCACAGGAGAGGAGCCTGAAAGCTGAAGGCTCTGCCTCCCATTCTACTCTTACAAACCCTAGGAACTACAAGTAAGCCCGCAGTCTGAGAGCGAAGCGCTCTAATGGGGTAATATGGTACTACGAGGTCCCTAAGATAAGATGGGACCTGATTATTCAAAACCTTATAAGTAAGAAGAAGAATTTTAAATTCTATTCTAGAATTAACAGGAAGCCAATGAAGAGAGGCCAACACGGGTGAGATATGCTCTCTCCTGCTAGTCCCTGTCAGTACTCTAGCGGCAGCATTCTGAACCAACTGAAGGCTTTTTAGGGAACTTTTAGGACAACCTGATAATAATGAATTACAATAGTCCAGCCTAGAGGAAACAAATGCATGAATTAGTTTTTCAGCATCACTCTGAGACAAGACCTTTCTGATTTTAGAGATATTGCGTAAATGCAAAAAGGCAGTCCTACATATTTGTTTAATATGCGCTTTGAATGACATATCCTGATCAAAAATGACTCCAAGATTTCTCACAGTATTACTAGAGATCAGGGAAATGCCATCCAGAGTAACGATCTGGTTAGACACCATGCTTCTAAGATTTGTGGGGCCAAGTACAATAACTTCAGTTTTATCTGAGTTTAAAAGCAAGAAATTAGAGGTCATCCATGTCTTTATGTCTGTAAGACAATCCTGCAGTTTAGCTAATTGGTGTGTATCCTCTGGCTTCATGGATAGATAAAGCTGGGTATCATCTGCGTAACAATGAAAATTTAAGCAATACCGTCTAATAATACTGCCTAAGGGAAGCATGTATAAAGTGAATAAAATTGGTCCTAGCACAGAACCTTGTGGAATTCCATAATTAACTTTAGTCTGTGAAGAAGATTCCCCATTTACATGAACAAACTGTAATCTATTAGACAAATATGATTCAAACCACCACAGCGCAGTGCCTTTAATACCTATGACATGCTCTAATCTCTGTAATAAAATTTTATGGTCAACAGTATCAAAAGCAGCACTGAGGTCCAACAGAACAAGCACAGAGATAAGTCCACTGTCCGAAGCCATAAGAAGATCATTTGTAACCTTCACTAATGCTGTTTCTGTACTATGATGAATTCTAAAACCTGACTGAAACTCTTCAAATAGACCATTCCTCTGCAGGTGATCAGTTAGCTGTTTTACAACTACCCTCTCAAGAATCTTTGAGAGAAAAGGAAGGTTGGAGATTGGCCTATAATTAGCTAAGATAGCTGGGTCAAGTGATGGCTTTTTAAGTAATGGTTTAATTACTGCCACCTTAAAGGCCTGTGGTACATAACCAACTAACAAAGATAGATTGATCATATTTAAGATTGAAGCATTAAATAATGGTAGGACTTCCTTGAGCAGCCTGGCAGGAATGGGGTCTAATAAACATGTTGATGGTTTGGATGAAGTAACTAATGAAAATAACTCAGACAGAACAATCGGAGAGAAAGAGTCTAACCAAATACCAGCATCACTGAAAGCAGCCAAAGATAACGATACATCTTTGGGATGGTTATGAGTAATTTTTTCTCTAATAGTCAAAATTTTGTTAGCAAAGAAAGTCATGAAGTCATTACTAGTTAAAGTTAATGGAATACTCAACTCAATAGAGCTCTGACTCTTTGTCAGCCTGGCTACAGTGCTGAAAAGAAACCTGAGGTTATTCTTATTTTCTTCAATTAGTGATGAGTAGAAATATGTCCTAGCTTTACGGAGGGCTTTTCTATAGAGCAACAAACTCTTTTTCCAGGCTAAGTGAAGATCTTCTAAATTAGTGAGACGCCATTTCCTCTCCAACTTACGGGTTATCTGCTTTAAGCTACGAGTTTGTGAGTTATACCACGGAGTCAGACACTTCTGATTTAAAGCTCTCTTTTTCAGAGGAGCTACAGCATCCAAAGTTGTCTTCAAAGAGGATGTAAAACTATTGACGAGATACTCTAACTCCCTTACAGAGTTTAGGTAGCTACTCTGCTCTGTGTTGGTATATGACATTAGAGAACATAAAGAAGGAATCATATCCTTAAACCTAGTTACAGCGCTTTCTGAAAGACTTCTAGTGTAATGAAACTTATTCCCCACTGCAGGGTAGTCCATCAGGGTAAATGTAAATGTTATTAAAAAATGATCAGACAGAAGGGAGTTTTCAGGGAATACTGTTAAGTCTTCTATTTCCATACCATAAGTCAGAACAAGATCTAAGATATGATTAAAGTGGTGGGTGGACTCATTTACTTTTTGAGCAAAGCCGATAGAGTCTAATAATAGATTAAATGCAGTGTTGAGGCTGTCATTCTCAGCATCTGTGTGGATGTTAAAATCGCCCACTATAATTATCTTATCTGAGCTAAGCACTAAGTCAGACAAAAGGTCTGAAAATTCACAGAGAAACTCACAGTAACGACCAGGTGGACGATAGATAATAACAAATAAAACTGGTTTTTGGGACTTCCAATTTGGATGGACAAGATTAAGAGACAAGCTTTCAAATGAATTAAAGCTCTGTCTAGGTTTTTGATTAATTAATAAGCTGGAATGGAAGATTGCTGCTAATCCTCCGCCACGGCCTGTGCTACGAGCATTCTGACAGTTAGTGTGACTCGGGGGTGTTGACTCATTTAAACTAACATATTCATCCTGCTGTAACCAGGTTTCTGTTAGGCAGAATAAATCAATACGTTGATCAATTATTATATAATTTACCAACAGGGACTTAGAAGAGAGAGACCTAATGTTTAATAGACCACATTTAACTGTTTTAGTCTGTGGTGCAATTGAAGGTGCTATATTATTTTTTCTTTTTGAATTTTTATGCTTAAATAGATTTTTGCTGGTTATTGGTGGTCTGGGAGCAGGCACCGTCTCTACGGGGATGGGGTAATGAGGGGATGGCAGGGGGAGAGAAGCTGCAGAGAGGTGTATAAGACCACAGCTCTGCCTCCTGGTCCCAACGCTGGACAGTCACAGTTTGGAGGATCCAAGAAAATTGGCCAGATTTCTAGAAATGAGAGCTGCTCCATCTAAAGTGGGATGGATGCCGTCTCTCCTAACAAGACCAGGTTTTCCCCAGAAGCTTTGCCAATTATCAATGAAGCCCACCTCATTTTTTGGACACCACTCAGACAGCCAGCAATTCAAGGAGAACATGCAGCTAAACATGTCACTCCCGGTCTGATTGGGGAGGGGCCCAGAGAAAACAACAGAGTCCGACATTGTTTTTGCAAAGTTACACACCGATTTAATGTTAATTTTAGTGACCTCCGATTGGCGTAACCGAGTGTCATTACTGCCGACGTGAATTACAATCTTACCAAATTTACGCTTAGCCTTAGCCAGCAATTTCAAATGTCCTTCGATGTCGCCTGCTCTGGCCCCCGGAAGACAATTGACAATGGTTGCTGGTGTCGCTAACTTCACATTTCTCAAAACAGAGTCGCCAATAACCAGAGTTTGATCCTCGGCGAGTGTATCGTCGAGTGGGGAAAAACGGTTAGAGATGTGAACATGTTGACGGTGTACACGGGGCTTCTGTTTAGGGCTACGCTTCCTCCTCACAGTCACCCAGTCAGCCTGCTTTCCCGACTGCCCGGGATCTGCCAGGGGGGAACTAACGGCGGCTAAGCTACCTTGGTCCGCACCGACTACAGGGGCCTGGCTAGCTGTAGAATTTTCCACGGTGCGGAGCCGAGTCTCCAATTCGCCCAGCCTGGCCTCCAAAGCTACGAATAAGCTGCACTTATTACAAGTACCGTTACTGCTAAAGGAGGCCGAGGAATAACTAAACATTTCACACCCAGAGCAGAAAAGTACGGGAGAGACAGGAGAAGCCGCCATGCTAAATCGGCTAAGAGCTAGTAGCTACGCAACCTAGCGGATTCCTAAAAACACACAAAGTGAATAATGTGTAAATAATTTAGAGGTGATTCAGCAGAAGGAGTGCCCCAATCAAGGCACCAAACAGGCCATGAAGCAGCACAGGCAACGCACGACAACGGTGCTAAAATAAAATAAAAATCGACTAAACACGCTGTGGAGCAGCACAGATAACGCACGACAACAGTGCTAAAAAAATAAATAAACAAATAAATAAATAAAATAAAAACGAAAGCGTTAGCAAGCTAGTTAGCTTGCCAACGCTGATGAAAGTTAGCTGATAAAAAGTGCTCCGTCGCGATGTTTCGACCGTTAGAGGTCTTCCTTAGGCGTTGGAGCACAGTAAAAAAGTAAAAAAAAAAAAAAAAAAAGTAAAAAGGTAAAAAAGTAAAAAAGTCTTGAAAAAGACTGTTAGTTCAAGTCCAAAGCAGCAGGTAGCAGTCTCTGTGTAAACAGCCCCAACAGAGAGCCAAAATTCTGATGCAATCTCACTCCGAAGACCAAGTCAGCAAAGTCCACGTTCCGCTTCCTCAATCAAGGCGTCGGTCTGATCATGAGAGCTCGGAAAAACTGCACAGGGACACACAAACTCTGAGGAGACAGCGTGGCCAGATTACCATGAAAGATATGCTGAGTTTTGTATACAAACAAACATACAAACAAACAAACAAAAACTAAGAAATCACGTGTACATAAGTATTCACAGCCTTTGCCATGAAGCTCAAAATTGAGCTCAGGTTAATCCTGTTTCCACTGATCATCCTTGAGATGTTTCTACAGCTTAATTGGAGTCCACCTGGTGTAAATTCAGTTGATTAGACATGATTTGGAAAGTCACACACCTGTCTACATATAAGGTCCCACAGTAAACCAAGCATGAAGTCAAAGGAATTGTCTGTAGACCTCTGAGGCAGGATTGTTTTGAGACACAAATCTGGGGAAGGATACAGAAACATTTCTGCTGCTTTGAAGGTACCAATGAGTACAGTGACCTCCATCATCTGTAAATGCAAGGAGTTCAGATCCACCAGGACTCTTCATAGTGCTGGCCACCTTTCTAAACTGAATGATCGGGGGAAAAGGACTTTAGTCAGGGAGGTGACCAAGAACTTGATGATCACCCTGTCAGAGCTTAAGGATTCCTCTGCGGAGAGAGGAGAACCTTCTCGAAGGACAAGCATCTCTGCAGCAATCCACCAATCAGGCCTGTATGGTAGAGTGGACAGATGGAAGCCACTCCTTAGTAAAGGCTCAAGGCAGCCCACCTGGAGTTTGCCAAAAGGCACCTGAAGAACTCTCAGACCATGAGAACCAAAATTCTCTGGTGTGATTAGACAAAGATTGAACTCTTTGGCGTGAACACCAGGCATCATGTTTGGAGGAAACCAAGCACCATCCCTACAGTGAAGCATGGTGGTGGCAGCATCATGCTGTGGGGATGTTTTTCAGCAGCAGGAACTAGGAGACTTGTCAGGATTGAGGGAAAGATGAATGCAGCAAAGTACAGAGACATCCTGCATGAAAACCTGCTCCAGAGCGCTCTTAACCTCAGACTGGAGTGACGAATCATCTTTCAGCAGTGACCCTAAGCATGAAATTCTATTTTTCCCCCTCAAACTTCTACACACAATACCCCATAATGACAATGTAAAAAACAAACAAAAAAGCATACAACCAAGATATCACAGGAGTGGCTTCAGGACAACTCTGTGAATGTCCTTGAGTGGCCCAGCCAGAGCTCAGACCTGAATCTGATTGAACATCTCTGGAGAGATCTGAAAATGGCTGTGTACCAACAGTCCCCATCCAACCTGATGGAGCTTGAGAGGTGCTGCAAAGAGGAATGGACAAAACTACCCAAAGATAGGTGCACCAAGCTTGTGGCATCATATTCAAGAAGACCTGAGACTGTAACTGCTGCCAAAGGTGAATCAACAAAGTACTGAGCAAAGGGTGTGAATACTTACGAGGACTGTGAGAAAAGTATCTGACCTTTTTATTTTTTTTCAAAAACCATATGGATTTGAATCACATGTGATTGCATCAGCCAAGCTTGAACCTTCGTGCGCATGCGTGCGTTTTTTCACGCCTGTCGGTTGCGTCATTCGCCTCTGAGCAGGCTTTGTGTGAGCACTGGTCCACCCCTCTCGTCGTGTTTTTATTGCAAATAAATGTCTGAACGATTTGGAGCTTTGCTGCATCAATTTTTTTCCAGAAACTGTGAAAGACCTCCAGGTGGACACCGTACGGAAAATTTATATGGCTTTCAGGGACGATTTTATGGGGATTACACAGATTAAGGAGTGATCCAGACGGTTTAAAGACCGCCCACAACTGCTGAGAGCGCACTGCACTCCGAGCACCGATCGACAGGCTCCAACCCCGCTGGAACAACCAGATCATTTCCAACGTGAAGGCTTTGTTGATCCGGGACGTCGTCTGACTTTCACAAAAAGGCAGAAGGTGTGGACATCAGCACTTTTTCTGCACATTCCACTGTTACAGGAGTTTTTTTCATGGAAAGAAAAGTGGAGGGACGCGCCACGGAGCCGTTCATTACGCGGCACAAAACCACCTCTGTGTTGGTCTCACAGGACGGCTTTCAGGTGGATTTCAGACGGCTGTCGGTTGCTTTTCATTCATGTGATTATCCGAGAAATTGAGCATGAGCTGGACATGCCCCAACATGTCCTGTGAGGCTTCATCACGGCGTTGCTTTGCGCCATGCTGCTCCAACGCGACACGCGGAACTCCTCCGCACGCCTGTCTCAATGTGCCGAAAAAGTGCTGATGTCCACGTCTTTTCACAATTCCTGTGCTAGTCAGATGACATACCGGATCAAGACAGCGTCCAATTTAGAAATGAACGGCACATTCCACTGATACAGAAGTTTTTGTCATGGAAAGAGGAGCGGAGTTCCGCGCGTCGCTGCTGATGGAGCAGAGGAGAAAAGGGTTTTATTAAAAAGAGCTCCTGAAATTTGCAGAAGGCACATGGGAGAGTCAAGCTAAGATTTGATCTGTGTTCTTGAACTGCAGATCTTCTTCTTGTAAGGCAAAAGCACCACCACTGCTCCACCATGGCCCAAAGTGCTGCCACATGCTGGAAAATTGTCTTCTTCCTCGCCGCATTTAATTTCTTACGTAACTGGGGAATGAGTGAAGTCTGTTGTGGCTTCACGCTCAAATGAGAAAGTTGGAGTTGCACATTTCCTGCTCTGAAACTGAAGGCCAACATTAGCTGTAATGTGGATTGATGCCACATGAACATTATACCTCTGGAGACAATGTGCCTGTGTATTTTTCCACAACACAAAGTAACTCAAATGTAAATTTAAACAGCAGCTCCCCCGCAGCGATGCCGTTCACTTTAGAAGGTTGGAATCCACTGAGAATGTCTACAGGATGCTGAGTAGAGCTTTGCCTCGCTCACATCTGTCTCAAGACAAACTGCGTCCCACACTGACAAACAGCTGCTGGAGTCGATCTTGAGAGATTGGCTAAAGATTGTGCAGGCACAGCCCCCGCTGCTGAGAAAGTCGAGTCAAATGAATTGAGCCCACTGAGAATTCTCCATCATCTTCTCCCACCAAGTGTGGAAAAAGGGAGCAAAGAGGCAAACAAAGGATTGTCAGATGTGTTTCCAGGGGAGCGAGTCTGGTCTCTGTTCCCTCGGCAAACAGAACTTGTCGATAAATGTCGTTTTAGATGTAGGTAAAGAAATCTGAAATGTGTGTCTGCAGCAGTCTTCAGGCTCGAACTCGGACCAGAGAGATGTCTGTGAGTGCAGGTTTCGTCTGAAGTGAGCATGAAGGTAAAGTTGCTGGAATTTAATTACACTCAAGTAAGCAGACACTCACAGCAGAGGGTTTCCTCGTGAATTATAGAGTGCCCGATGTCAATCCCAGTGTGGTTTCATTTATTATTGAACTTTTAAACAAAAGCAGAACAAGTCCTGCAGTTTCTACACCCTGTTGGACCTTCCAATATGTTTCATAAAAGGCAGTCTAGAGTTTCAAGGGAACGGAAAGCAGATGGTATTTTAGTCCCATTTAGTGCCTTATTCTGGGGTTCAAAAGTGTTCTCTAATAAAAATATGACTGTGCTTTTGATGATTTAGATGTTTTTTGGCATCCCACATGTTCTACTCCAAATTGCCTGCCAATGAAATTCCCTCCTGAGTGATTTCTTTATTTCATACTTTTATCTCAAAGATGGAGCTACTTTGTGGGAGAAAAAGAGATTGTAGATTAACTCTGGGGTCCGAGGGCATTTTCTGGACAGTTCGCTCGCCTGACATAAATGTTTTATTATTGCTGTTAACAGCTCTCCCTGCGTCCCACAATCAAGTTTTATATCTCTTTTTTTTTCAGGACAACCTGTGCTTTCAGAATATATATGTTTTTGTTGTGTTTTATAAGTGTAATAAAGGTTTACAATCAAAAATAGGCAAGGAAGAAATAAAGCGAAAAATAATTTTCCACACACATTTATTCAAAACACACAGCAAACTATAATAAACAACTGTTTTGACACTTTATAAAGGTAATTTGAGGTCTTGTGTGAAAGACTGTACAACAAAAAGGTTCAAACAATAAACACAAATGCACATTTTGAACAATATATACAAAATGGTCTATTGGTTTTGCTATTTTGATATGGTAAACACTGCTTTACACAGAGAAAGCAACAGAGTTATCCAGTAACATTCACATGCAAACTAGTGGAAAAATCCTGATAGTTAAACACCCTTTGTTTGAGCACGTGAGATTGTCAGAGGCTCTCCATCTGCTCCTCTGCTTTCACTTTCACTGTGCGTCATGGCGCAGGGCACACTGAGTATGTACTAATAGTACGAGGTCTGGCCGATGGCTGGCTTGAAAGTCCGCGGAGTTAACCTTTCAGCAAAAAAAAAAAAAAAAAAAAGTAAGTTTCTATCTCATATCATTCAAAAGTTATTTATAATTTAGTAAAGCTTGGTCTTAGCCGTCGTATATGACGGCGTCTGCCCCAGAGGGTTAAGGAAAGTGTTATAGAATGACTTGACCAGCTCATTATCCAAGCTTATTTTAGGTTTGACCCACATTGAACCCTCTAAGGTTTCCACTCAGATCTCAACCTATAATATTCAGAATATATACTAAGGAAAAGCACAATTGTAGCTCTCTGAGGTGACCTTTATGGACTTCTTTCATACTCAGGCCTGGTTTCATAAAGCAATCTAATCTTGTTTCGTCAAATAAGCTCACTTCGTTGACAAATCTTTTGCCGTTAGATGTTGCACAAAGCTCTTAGACGGCTAAAGTTTTGCGTTACCCGACTAAAGTTTTTAGCCTGGTACAGAGGAGGCTAATCTTATTTTAGTCAACAAACTTCAGTGTCTTACCATAAAAAACGGTGGCTATCATGTACCACCACTTGATGGAACTCTAAAGACCACCCCTACATCACTCTTATTCCTAAAACGAGAACTTCCTCCGCTTTTAGCCATGGTTGTAGCAGATGTTTGTCATGATGTGTTTGTGACAGTTCTCACATTAGCCACCAGATGTCACTGTTACACTGAGCAGCGTTGTATTCACAAATAGGCTTGACAGAAATGTAGAAGAAGAACTGCTAGGCTAAGAGCAAGCGCGTCGTTTTGCAGTTCGTAATTGTCAAAGGCTGGATAGTTCATCAAAACGACCAACAAAATGGTAAATGGTAAATGGACTGCATTTATATAGCACTTTTCCATCTGCATCAGACACTCAAAGCGTTTTACAATAATGCCTCACATTCACCCCGATGTCAGGGTGCTGCCATACAAGGCGCTCACTACACACCGGGAGCAATAGGAGATTAAAGACCTTGCCCAAGGGCCCTTAGTGATTTTGCAGTCAGGCGGGGATTTGAACCGAGGATCTTCTTGTCTCAAGCCAAAAACTGTTGCATATTGGCGGTGTTTCTTCTTGGCAATGGCAATGGGCCACTATGCCCGTGAGAATCGTCGCCTAATGTAAAATGGCTAATCTACAAGTTTTGCAGCTGATGTGAAACTTTGATTAGACGGATAATGTTGGGTAACTAACCGTAGTCGACTAAGTTTAGTAGACTAAAAGATTATACTGCTTTATGAAACGAGGCCTCAGTATAACTACCCTCAGTGCTTTGGACACTTGTGGATCACTTCATTAGGTGTTACTATACAACTGTTCATGAAAGCAAGTATCTAATCAGACAATCATGTGGTAGAAACACTGTGCATTTAAGCATTCAGGCTTGGTCAAGAGGATCTGCTGAAGTCCAGAGACAATGTGGATGAAATGTGATCTACTTTGAATGGATATTTATTGACTCAAATTAGATAATTTAGGCATTTCAGAAAACGACTAATACTCCTGCTGTTTTCAAGAATCTACAAGGAATACTTTAAAAAACTAAACAGTAAAAGAAGAAAATCAACAAGCATTAAAGTTCTTGAGGCAAAAATACGAGGTCTGTCCATAAAGTATTGTACCTTTTTATTTTTTTTTAAACTATATGGATTTGATTCATATGTTTTCACGTCAGACAAGCTTGAACCCTTGTGCGCATGCGTGAGTTTTTCCACGGCTGTCGGTGACGTCATTCGCCTGTGAGCACGCCTTGTGGAAGGAGTGGTCCCACCCTGTCATCCAATTTTCATTGTCTGGAAATGGCGGAATGATTTGGGGGTTTTTTCCACCAGATTTTTTTCAGAAGCTGTTAGAGACTGGCACCTGGAAACTATTCGAAAAATTTATCTGGCTTTCGGTGAAAATTTTACAGGCTTCACAGAGAATAAGGTCTGTTAGTACAGCTTTATAGACCCCTTTAAGGACGCTCAGCGTGCCGCGCTCCGAGCTGCGACGACACGGCACAAGCCACTGGACCATTTCTGAACTGATGGCTCTGTGGATACGAGACCATCGTGTGCTCTTTCTCTGGTTATCACAAGAGCTGGACATCAGCCATTTTCCGGCAGATTTCACTTTTAACAAGAGATTTTGTCATGGAAAGCCACGCGGAGGCTTCGCGCGTCACGACCGATTCGCTTTGGAAGCGAGACAAAGGAACACCTCCGTTTCGGCGTATCAGAGGACAAGTTTGGACATGTCCAGCTCTCCACAATTTCACTGATACTTACTGGACTGATAAGCATTGAAAGCCGAGATAGACATGTCACTACTGGCCAGAAGATGGCAGTAGAGACCTTGAAAACTTGCCAAAACAAAATTCCAGATAATCTGTGTCTGCTACTCTGCTACGTTTAAGATGTGTGGAATTTAATAAACGCAAACACAATAACAATGTCTATAAACCCTATATTCACGAGAGTTTTAGGCACCAGAGTTTAATGCTGTTGTCCATGGAGCCTGATCAGAGTGTCCCAAATGCATTTCTCATGTCGTGAATGTACTGAGATTACCGTATACCCATAATGCACATGGGCACAGCATGTCCACACTAAAACCTTAAAATTTAGTGAACTACTTTAAAACATCTGATATTTTCACTTAATAAAACTTCAGACGAGACAATTTAAATAACTTGTCTGAAATTAGTTTGGTTAAAATTTGAACCATAAGTTAAAAATGTATGCCTCTGGATGACTTGGGTGATACTGCCCGTGTATCAGTATGGGGTTAAAATATTTTTTTTTTTTTTTTTGTGACCAGTTCTCCTTTGCCTGCAGAGGATAGAGGGGTTTCTTATAGAAGCAGCTCTCTTTTGTTTGCAGAGGGTAGAACTACACATCTGCTACAAAACATTTAACAGGTAGGTGCTCAACTGATTTTAGATTTTATAAGAGTTTGTTGCTGTTCAGCTTTGTTTACCACGTTATCGTCTAAAAATGATCGTTACCACGTACGTACAAGAAACTAGATGATGGCTACCATGGGCACCTAGTAGAATTGTGACTTGCTAACTAACAAACAACCAAATATTAGGAGCATGGTATGAACATATTATTGACAATGTACGTAAAATTTTGACTGTGATGATAAATCTAAAATAAATTTAAACGTGAAGCAAATTCTTGTTTTCTCTTCCATTAAAGATGGACAATCGTTCTGCCACAGAAATGGAACAGTGCAAAGAATTCAATGAAAGTCCAGTATTACTGTGACATTTCTGAATATAAGTGTATGCAAACATCTGACTGCAATTATGAGATTTTTTTTTCTTTGACTAATATCCAGTCTGTATTAGGCATGATTAATTAATTACCCACCTTCATTTCTGTGTGTGGAATTTCTTAATAACAGCAATAATGAAGTGAAATGAATTGAATTATTTATACTTTTTTAAATAAATTATCACAACATTACAGATTACGCAAATAAAGCTACGCTATATTAGTGCCAGTCTAAGGAACCCACTGGATAACATGCACAAGTAATGCAGCATCCACAAGAGCAAATACCACCAACAAGGACCAACAACATGCCAGTTATGGATTTTTTTTTCTGGGTTTGAAATGAATGATCTATCTATCTATTAAGCAAGATGTGTGTGTGTGTGTGTGTGTGTGTGTGTGTGTGTGTGTGTGTGTGTGTGTGTGTGTGTGTGTGTGTGTGTGTGTGTGTGTGTGTGTGTGTGTGTGTGTGTGTGTGTGTGTGTGTGTGTGGCTCACATATCTCTCTGACTGTTTGTCAGATCGGCCGCATCTTTCAGATATGGCTTGCACATGGCACGATGATGTCCACCCTTTATTATGAAAATTTTGGGGGTTAATTTTCAAAACCTTTATTTTGATTAACATTGGAACATTAGTGCTTCCAAGATGGTGCCCCAAGTGGCATCTCTACTCTTCCGCCACCTACGTGACAATAGACAAACACTTCTGAACACTGGCAAAGTTCATCACAAACTTTCATTTAGCCTCTTGAATCCTCAATTTTAAGCCCAGAAGCCTTCTGCTGCTCTGCAGCCACTTCCCCTTTCACAGTTTCAATTTCAATTCATTAATTTATATATCGTCATCTTGCGACAGTCGCCCCAAGGTGCTTCACACAACACACAATTCATAACAGCACAAAATAAATTAAAATCAAAAAGGGCACACTAAAAAGGTAAAACACCGTAGAATAAAAAGAAATTACAAGGTAAACATAAAAAACAGAATGAATTAATGATAAGACAGTCTAAAAAAGTGGGTCTTCAATCTTGATTTAAAAGTCTCCACCGTATCAGACTGCCTTATAGCTGCAGGTAGATCATTCCAGAGAGCAGGGCCACGGAAAGAGAAGGCGCCGGTACGTAGGGCTTGACCAAGTCTGCCAAGTAGAAAGGAGCCAGTCCATGAACAATTTTACAGACCAGCAACAGGACTTTAAAATCTGATCTGGCAGAAACGGGAAGCCAATGAAGGGACGCCAGAATAGGTGGAATGTGGTCAAACTTTCTATTTTGTGTTAAAAGTCTGGCAGAAGCATTCTGCACCAACTGAAGACCCCTAATACTGGACTGCGGCAGACCAGAAAATAAAGCATTGCATTCACATACTGAATGGACAACAAATCTGATATAGTAATGCCATTCTATTTAGACACGTGCAGGAAAATGGCCAAAACGCTTAAGGCTACTACCTGCCACCATTTGGGGTTCATAAATAATAACTGTATTTGCATGTCTCTTTGTATCTCAGTGTCAACCATGTTTTAACAAATGCACACTTTGTCTGTTACAACTATGTAAGAGTAAGTACACCTCTTTGTACAGCCCACCTTCAAACACAGCCTCATACGACCATCCATGAAAAATCTACTTAATCTCCTAATTTTCTATAGGAAGACAAACGTCCTATGGGTACTGCACTAGTACTTATTGATGATAAAGCTGAGCAAGATATGCATCTAGCCTGTGCTAGCTTTTTATTTTCAAATTAATGATGAATTGGTGATAATTTAAAGAAACACAACATTAAGTCTTCAAAGAAAATGGTACAAAAACGTTTCTTTTAAAGCTGGAATGTGAAGGATTCAGGGGTGTTTATCAGAAGATGTGGATTAATCATTCATAACCATGTGTTCTTTAGTGTATAATAACCCACTACAATGAATCAATGTATTTTCATTAGATTAGAATAAGCCCTTTATATGCACATGGGAGCGAGAACCCTCATGGATGCTTCCATGTTACACCACCATATTGATACAAAACATACTCTAAAAAGCATACAGTGAGGCAAATAAGTTCTTGAGCCACTGTCAATTTCGCAAGTTTTCCCACCTCCAAAGAATGGAGAGGTCTGTAATTTTTAGCGTTGGTACACTTCAACTGTGAGAGACAGAATCGAAAAAAAAAATAATAATAATAAAAATGAGAAAATCACATTGTATGATTTTTAAATAATTTTCGTTTTATTGCATGAAATAAGTATTTGATCCCCGACCAACCAGAAAGAATTCTGGCTCTCACAGACCTGTTAGTTTTTCTTTAAGAAGTCCTCCTATTCTGCACCCTTTACCTGTATTAACTGCACCTGTTTGAACTCGTTACCTGTGTAAAAGACACCTGTCACACAGTCAATCACGCTCCAACCTGTCCACCATGGCCAAGACCAAAGAGCTGTCTAAGGACACCAGGGACAAAATAGTAGACCTGCACAAGGCTGGGATGGACTACAGGACAACAGACAAACAGCTTGGTGAGAAGACAACAACTGTTGGAGTAATTATTAGAAAATGGGAGTGTCAAAATGATAAATATTGCATGTTTTACAAAATGTTCCGTTTTAACTAAATGTTCTGTTCGACCACCTGTAACCTTTCTGTTAATTAAAAGTTAAGGCATGCTTAGTGTGAAGGTATCTGAAAAGAGACATTCCTCCTTCAGCCTTCCCTTGCCTTATCACACAAATAGCCCCTGTGTGACATTGCATTAAGGTGCACAGACACGAGCATGCCTTTGACTCACACACTAGCACAAACTGTTTCATGCTGGAGAGTAAACTCATCTATAAAGGGTGCAGACAGGATGCAAGAGGGGCGCTAATGCTGCAGCATGAGGATCGACCTCTCCGCATAGTGCCTGACATCCCACCAGCGGTCCGACTCGCCAGGAGAGCCTTCAACGACGTCTGCATGGATCTCATAAAGCGGAATATTAGATTTCGCATGGCTTTCCCTGCAGTCTTGTCTTTTGAAATGAATGGGATAAAGAAATCTTTTTACAGAGCCCAAACAGGCCAGAGCTTTCCTTGGGAGCGCTGTGTCCCACGAGGACAAGTAGAGTTATCACTCAATGAACAAAAGTGCAGTGCTGAGTGTTAACTGACTCTCGTAACATAAGATGTTAATATTCTATGTTTAAATTTGTCATGTTAAGCAGGAATGTTATTTATTTCTGGAACATTTGTCCTTTTTCATTTAATTTTTCATAATTACCTATTTTTTGAAGGACACAATTTTTATGCCTATGCTCATGACAGGCAGGGAGGGGCACTTTAGGTAGATTTGAGAACCTTTCTCCTTTTATTTATTTCTTTTCTTTTCTGCACAGCCTAGAATATAGGGGGCGTTTTTTTTTTTTGTTGTTTTTTTCATATTCCATAGGAGTGTTTGATATAGTTGAGCCTTATCTTCTCCTCATCTTCAGTTTGTATTTTAGTAATGTTCTAGTTTTTCTTGTTCAGGTTGAGTTCCTTGTTCAGGTCCAGGGCAGTGCTTGTATGATGTATAATCTGTACTCAGGTGTTTTTATTTTTCAATTAAATGTCAAATACCACTAATTTGAAAATACTAACTCTCAATGTTGGGGGTCTAAATAACCCAGTAAAAAGAGTGGCCATTTTAAATTATTTTCGTAGTAACGGCATCCAGTTCACTATGCTCCAAGAGACCCACTTATTGAAATCTGACATCAATCGATTAGCAAATACATTTTAGAAGGTTATAGCATTTTCCTCCGCCTCCAATAAATCCAAAGGTGTGGCTGTCATCTGCCGTCGAAACCTACAGTTTAGACTTTTAGATTGTTGGTCTGATAATAAAGGAAGAATCGCCATTGCAAAATTGCATATTGAAAGGACAAATTTAGCTTTTATTTCTGTACGCACCTAACAATTATGATAAAGCATTTTATGAATGTTTAACCAAAATAATGCAAATTTGTGGTAGCTGGAGATTTTAACGCGGTGGCTGATCCTTTTCTTGATCGATCAGGTCTTTCTCAAAATCTAAATCAGAAACGTGCATCAGAGGCACTCAAGCAATGGTATACTGATTTTGGGTTGGTAGATCTATGGCGCATGATGAATCCTAGCACTAGGGATTATACTCATAGGTCGGCTAGACATAAATCATTTTCTAGAATTGATTATTTATTTACTTCTTCGTGCTGCTTTGAAAATATTTCTGCAGTTGTTCATAGTCCGATTGTTTTATCCGACCACAAAGCTTTAATTGCTAGTGCCACTTTAACATCATGCCCTCCAAGTGCTCCACGCTGGCGCTTTAATACTACTCTACTTCAAAGTGATAGTTTTAAACAACAGTTTATAGTTGAATTGAGTGAATTTGTTGCTATAAATAAGGGCTCTGTTGCTAATCCCAGAATCTTGTGGGATTCCATTAAAGGTTTTATCCACAATAATTCAATTCGTTATGCCTGTCAGGTTAAAAGATCTAGAACAGCTAGATTGCATATTTTACAAAGTAAACTTAAAGTTTTTGATAATTTATTGCAGCAAAGTTATGATGATGACATTGTTATCCAACATGATTTGATTAAAAAATAAATTAATGATATTCTCAAACACCAAGCAGAATTTTTAATACATAAAACCAGGCAAAATTACTACTTTAATGGAGCAAGGCCAAGTCACCTAGTTGCTCTCAGACTTAGGGCAGATGAGCAGTTCTCTGACATCTCATCCATCAGGGACAATGATGGGCAAATTTTAGTGGACCCTTTAGGTATTAATTCTGTCTTTTCCTCCTTTTATTCTACGTTATATAGCTCTGAAGTACTACACAATGAACAAACATGCAATAACTTTCTTGAAAATGCCAAATTACCCAGATTAAATAAAGACCTGCGTAAGCTCAACCAACCTATTACATTAACTGAACTGAAAGAGGCTGTGTCAGATATGCGTAAGCAAAAATTTATTGTGGACAGTCTAAGGCACACCTGTGCACTAATCATGGTGTCTAATCAGCATCTTGATATGGCACACCTGTGAGGTGGGATGGATTATCTCAGCAAAGGAGAAGTGCTCACTATCACAGATTTAGACTGGTTTGTGAACAATATTTGAGGGAAATGGGGATATTGTGTATGTGGAAAAAGTTTTAGATCTTTGAGTTCATCTCATCCAAAATGGGAGCAAAACCAAAAGTGTTGCGTTTATATTTTTGTTGAGTGTATATAATGGGCCTTCAGCAATGGTGCTAACTGGTAAAATATGTTCATCATCGTTTTCTGTAGCCAGGGGCTCCAGACAAGGCTGTCCGTTAAGCCCACTTCTATTTGTGCTCTCACTGGAACCTCTGGCTCAAACCATTCGTTTATCTGATTATATTGCTCCAATTGTCCTTAATGGCACAAAACACCACATTTCTTTATATGCAGATGATGATCTGCTATATATAGGAAATGCTCAATCAATCCCCAATGTTGTGTGGGCCGCTGAAGAGGAGGTACTGCTGGCCCACAACCACCAGAGGGCACCCTGCCTGGAGTGCGGGCTCCAGGCACAAGAGGGCGCCGCCGCCTCACAGGAGCAGCCGGGGTGACAGCTGTCACTTATTACCTGTGACAGCTGTCACCAATCATCTGATCTTCAATCGTATATCAGCAGGACGACATCTCCACTTCTTTGCCGAGATATCGCTATGCTTAGGAGGTAACAAGCTCAGCCAATCAAGTTGTCTTTTCGACAGAAGAATATTGTTGCTTTGTGTTTTTTGACAGCAGACTTTTCAACGAGAGGTGGAGGTGGATTTCCCACCATACGTGTTGCTGGGTATAAACACACCTACACCTAACTGTTTTTGTTCCTCGCCAGCAGTACCAGATCCGACAAGCGGAGGCAGTGGCCACCTGGGAGTTCAGGACTTGGCGGCTCCAGTATTCCCGGGGTTCGGTGGCGGAGGAAATCATGTGGTTCCGGTTCTGCTTTGGACAGACGTCTCTTATCTTCGAGCCTGCCCACATGACACGTTCTGTAAATTGACTTCATTGCATACTATTGTGACCTGCCGTGTTTGTTGTGCTCATTCACAACAGTAAAGTGTTGTTATTTGACTTCCTCCATTGTCCGTTCATTTGCGCCCCCTGTTGTGGGTCCGTGTTCCTACACTTTCACAACAGGACATCTCGGCCAACGTCATGGACCCCGAGGGGCGTCAACCGGCTGTTGAACGGCCAATGGAAGAGCAGGGCGCACAGGCGTCTGTAGGAGGCATGATCGGTGAGTTGCAGCGAATCCTCACCGCTTTTACGGCTCGGTTGGATCTAATGACTGAGCAGAACGTTCTCCTTAACCGCAGGGTGGAGGCTCTCGCCGCGCAGGTGGAAGCGCGCCCTCAGGGCGCTGCTGCGGCTCCCCCTCCTGCCGATCCTGTGCGCAACAGTGACGTTCCACAGGTCATTCAACGACCCCTCCCACCTTCCCCTGAAGCATACATAAGCCCTCCAGAGCCGTACGGGGGTTGTGTGGAGACCTGCGCGGACTTTCTTATGCAGTGTTCGCTCGTCTTCGCACAACGTCCCGTCATGTACGCGACTGATGCCAGTAAGATAGCTTATGTGATTGCTCTGCTTCGGGGTAAAGCACGCGCCTGGGCTACGGCGCTCTGGGAACAGAACTCACGGTTGTTATCAGCATACACTGGGTTTGTGGGGGAGTTCAGAACAGTGTTTGATCACCCTAACAGAGGAGAGACCGCTTCAACAGTGCTGCTGTCAATGAGACAGGGACGCCAGAGCGCAGCCGCTTATGCAGTCAACTTCCGCATCGCGGCTGCGAGGTCCGGCTGGAATAACGTTGCGCTCCGCGCCGCCTTCATAAACGGACTGTCGTTGGTTCTGAAGGAGCAGCTGGTAGCTAAGGAGGAACCGCGGGATTTAGATGGGCTTGTCGATCTCGTTATACGGTTAGACAATCGGATGGAGGAACGCCGTCGGGAGCGAGGCGAAGGACGTGACCGGATACGCGCCGCCCCTCTCCCTTCCGGGTTCGAAAAGGGGCCGCCCTCCCCACGCTCCACAGCCGCAGCGCCGTTGTTAGGGAAATGCACAGGGCCAAAATGGGGAGGCTGATCCGTGGAGAGTGTTTTCTCTGCAGCTCAACTGAGCACACAGAGAAACTGCCCCAAACGGCCAAAACGACAACACTCGCCCTTAGAGACTGGGCTAAGGGGGGGTCAAAACATTCAAGTAAGACACACACAAATTGCCACACGACTCCCAGTGTTTCTATTTTTTGGAGTGTTATATGCAATAGCTTATCCATGTTACTTTCATGTAATATTAATTGTACACCACAGGTTTTACTACTTAATGACATGCCTCTCCTTGGCTTGCGGAAAGATCAAGAAAACATTTTCCTTGCTGGTTTGACAGCTGCCAAAAAAAATGATTGCTGGTAGATGGAAACACCCCCATTGTCTTTCTCACCATCAATGGGTTCTAACTTTTATTGACATTGCTTATCTAGAATTGTCTACTGCAGGAATCCACAATGCCAAGGAGGTAACTATCAACCTGTGGAACCACACTGTGTCTGACCTGGAAAAAGCTTTATTATAACACCTACTTGGGACCATGATGTTGCTCTCCTAATCTGAATTAATAATTATCATATACACAGATGTACATTTGTCTACTTTCATCTTTTTGTTTCTCTTGCCCTGGACCGGTTTAAAAATGTTGTAAAAATCAATAAACAGTTGATAACAAAAAAAAAAAAAAAAAAAAAAGAGGGGCGCTAATGAGTGCTATTGTGCACAGAGAATTTTGAAATATTCAAAAAATCACAAATGTGCTACGTGGCACGATCTAATCTCCAACACTACGTGCAGCTCATCGAGTGGAGTAAAGAAGTGAACAGAGCGAGTGGTGACGTCAGCGGATCACATCAGAGTGCAGCTCGTCTGAAGGATTATAACAAGAAGTTAAATCTGTTATAAATATACTTTAACAGCTGCAGACAAGAAGGAAATAACACACAACTGTTTTATCAAGCCATGACAATGTAAACATGACAAATAATTACCTTTTTAGACAGCTCAAAATGCTTTCTGCAGCTTATGTGTATGCGAACGGCTCCAGCCGCAGCCTCATCTGTGATTCAGGATGTGATTAGAGCCGTTTTCAATTTGCCGGCCAAGTTGCAGAAAAAAAAAAGATTAATCCACGAAATAATTATTTTACATACGCAGTGTCCAGCGCAGAACACGTGGCAGCTGGTGGAACAAAGAACGGCGTCCAGCTGGGAACACGGCGGGTGGGATTGTCACGATGACGTTTGTGCTATTGCATGAATCAAAGGCATGCTCGTGTCAGTCGGCCTTTACTCTGATCAATCACAATGTAAGCAGTCTCACAGTGGGACATTGTTTTAAGACCTCCAAGTGACCCCTGATCCATGCCACGATGAAAAGACATTTTTTTATATGAAGGGGACTCTTTGATCATCACAGCCCTGTCATTCTTGGAGACAGAAGTACAATCATTCTGTCCTTAGTGGGACTTTGTGACAACTTGCTTCCTTTGTAATTAACTTTGTATTTATGTTTAAACTGATGCATTCTTCTGACACTGTAACTGCCCACACGCCCCCTGCCCTGACATGTGGTTAAAAGTAGAGCTCAGAAAGCAACACTTTGCAATATTCCAATCAGGACATCCTGGTGGCACAGTGTCCGAAATACTTCATATTAAAAGCCTGTTATTTGACAAACGGTCAATGTCTTGACTCTTTTCTTTCACAGACAAGCCTGAAAAACTTTCAGCCTCCACAGAAGAAACATAAGATGACTGTCGATCTTCCTCGGTCTGGGGCTCCATGCAAGATCTCACCTCATGGGGTAAGGATGATTCTGAGAAAGCTCAGAACTACACAGGAGGACCTGGTCAATGACCTGAAGAGAGCTGGGACCACAGTCACAAAGATTACATTAGTAACACATGATGCTGTCATGGTTTAAAATCCTGCAGGGCAGCAAGGTCCCCCTGCTCAAGCCAGCACATGTCCAGGCCCGTTTGAAGTTCACCAGTGACCATCTGGATGATCCAGAGGGGGCATGGGAGAAGGTCATGTGGTCAGATGACACCAAAATAGAGCTTCTTGGTATCTTCGTGTGTTTGGAGGTTGAGAACAACCCCAAGAACACTGTCCCAAACGTGAAGCATGGGGGTGGAAACATCATTTTTGGGGTGCTTTTGTACAAAGGGACAGGACGATTACACCATAGGGAGGATGGACGGGGTCATGTATTGCCAGATTTTGGCAAACAGTGCTCATCTTCAATGCTCTTACTGAGCATTGAAGATAGGTCATGGTTTATCATTGATTTGGAGGGTCTTTGGTTTCTGTTTTTGTCTGATTTCACTCTGTTATGAGTCAACTTTTGAGAAAACCTGTAATAGGTACTGGCTTATGTCAAACAGTCAGTTTTCATTTAGCTGCAAGTTTGTTTTGTGGAATACAACTTTTTTATCACACACACACACACACACACACACACACACACACACACACACACATATATATATATATATATATATATATATATATATATATATATATATATATATATATATATGGTGACATCCTCATATATAATCAATGTCTTATCCTACAGATTGTTTTTCTTGATCTGATGATGAAATTCCTGCTCATGCACATAATTTAAGAATTTTTGAAGATACTGAACAGAGATTTCATGATTTTGAAAATAATATTGATACTGATTGCTTTTTTCTTGAAAATATTAGTCATCAGTATAGCTACTTTACTGAAGAACAATTGAAGGATTATCCTATTACAAATGGAACTTTGTCCATCACACATTTTAACAATGGAGGTCTTCCTGCAAATTTCTCAAAAATACAGGACTGTTTAAGAATGTCTAATAAACATTCTTCAGTTATTGCAAGTACTGAAACTTGGTTGAGAGAGGAGTTAGTTGATGCTGTGTAGATTGAGGGATATTATTTTTTTTTGCTATAAACAGGATGCATAAATGTGGTGGAGGGGTGGCGCTTTATATATATTCAAATTATCAATGTGAAATTATACAAAATATGTCATTTTACTTGGAAAATATTATGGAATGTGTCACTGTGGAAATTAAATGTAAAAACTCAAAAAATATCATTATAAGTTGTGTTTACAGAGCTCCAGGATCTAATATTGATACTTTTGTGGATTTTTTAAATCCGCATGGTCAGGTACAAATAACTGAATTTATAAACTCTGTATTTTGTATGGGATTGTTTCCAGTAATCACACACCCAACCAGGATAACTACGAACACATCAACACTTATTGATAATATATTGACAAATACTACTGCAGGGAGTATAACAGGTGGAATACTCATTAATGATGTCAGCGATCGTATGCCGGTTTTTGCAGCTTTTCAGCTCTTAGCTGATGTATATGACCAGAAAGACTCTGTACATATCAAAAGAAAATTAACTGAAGTTACCCTTGAAAATTTTAGAAGGGCCTTAATGCAGCAGGATTGGTGTGATGTTTACAATGATGACATCGACAGATCATAAGACTCTTTTGTCACCGTTGTTTCGAATTTATACAATAGATATTGTCCCTTGGTGCCATTAACCCACAAACCTTGGGTTACAAGGGGACTCCAGAATGCATGCAAAAAGAAAACTATTTTGTATAAGCAGTTTATAAAATTTAGAACTAAGGAGGCTGAAAGTAAATATAAGATATATAAAGATAAATTAACGAATATCATGTGATTATGTAAGAAGCAATATTATTGTGACTTATTGGTTAAAAATAAAACCAACATTACTGGCACCTGGAAGATATTAAATGAAATTATTAACAAGAGGAAAATAGTTAAAGATTATCCAACTTATTTTTATACAGATTCTGATAAAACTGTAAAAAACAATAAAGTTATTGCAGATCATTTCAATAATTATTTTGTTATATCTTCTTATATCTTCTAAAACACATTCTATGGACAACAGTACATTAATTAATTCTGTTTTGGATTCAATGTACATTAAAGAAGTAGATGAAAATGAAATTATCAACATTGTTTATAAATTAAAGGGGAAAAAAATCAACTGACTGTGATAACTTTAGTATGTTTTTGATCAAAAATATTATTCATTGTATTTTTAAACCTTTAACTTATATTTGCAATTTGTTACTAATGACGGGAAATTCCCTTCTAAAATGATCAAAGCTAAGGTGATACCTTTATTTAAATCTGGTGACAAGCATGTCTTTTCAAATTATAGGCCAATTTCTTTGTTATCACAGTTTTCTAAAATTCTGGAAAAATATTTGTAAAGAGGTTGAATGATTTTATATCCAAACATCATATACTTAGTGAACAGCAGTATGGTTTTAGAAAAAGTCGCACTACTTCACTGGCTATAATTGACTTTGTTGAGCAAGTTACAAATGCAATAGAGATGAAGCAATATACTGTAGGGGTTTTCTTTGATTTACAGAAAGCATTTGATACCATAGATCATTCTTTATTATTGGACAAATTACAGAAGTATGGCATTAGAGGATTAGCACTTGATTGGTTAGCCAGTTATTTATCAAACAGGTATCAGTGTGTTCATTTTGGAGGGACAAATTAAAAATTGTTGAGGATCACATGTGGGGTGCCCCAAGGGTCAGTCCTTGGGGCGTTGCTGTTTTTGTTGTATGTTAACGATATAGGTTTAGTGTCAAAGTCTGTGCGTTGTGTTTTGTTTGCTGATGACACGACTGTGTTCGGTAGTGGGGACAATTTGGAACAGCTTTTGGAAAGGATGGAGAGGGAATTATTAAATTTTAAACATTGGTTTGATTCTAATAAATTGTCACTTCATTTTGGTAAGACTGTGTATTATATTTTAAAATAAGCCTAGGAATTTACATAAAAACATATCATTGAACAATGTTGAAAATGAAACTATATCTGAAACTAAATTTCTTGGCATTTTTATTGATGATAAATTAAGTTGGAAAACCCACATAAATTATGTCAAATCTAAAATTTCAAAAGTTATTTCAATTTTGTACAAAGCATGTTATTTTCTCCCCCAACATTCGTTGGTCATGCTGTATCATTCATTACTTGTCCCATATATGACCTATTGTATTGAAGTTTGGAGAAACACGTATAAAACAAAAACAAATTCAGTTTTTCTGTACCAAAAGAGGGCGATAAGAGTTATATGTAAAAAACCATACTACGAACCAACAAACCAATTGTTTGCTTGTCTGGGTATTTTGAAATTTCAAGATTTGGTTGATTATTTTACAATACAGATCATGTACAAAGTTAAAAATAATCTTTTGCCTCTACATGTTCAGTAGTTGTTTAAAATGAGGGAGTCCAGTTATCATTTGCGAGGAACAGATCAGGAGCAGGTTTGAACAGGAGCAGATTTGAAAGAAGAAAGATTCGAACTACTGTTAAAAGTCATTAATTGTATTTCTGTAAAAGGTGTTAGAATATGGAATAATTGTGCTGATAGTATTAAATCATGTGGTTCATTGGTAGGTGTTAAAAGGCTCTATAAAAAATGCAATTTCTCACTATAGTATGTTATGTTAAGTGAATTGTTTTTGTGGTTCTCTTTTCTTTTTTGTTTACTTGCACATCATATATTTGATTGTTCTGTTCTGTTCAGTTACGTTATTTTCTGATTGTTATCTCATTTTGAGTGTACGAGGCCTGTCCATAAAGTATAGGTCCTTTTTATTTTTTTCAAAAACTATATGGATTTCATTCATATGTTTTTACGTCAGACATGCTTGAACCCTCGTGCGCATGCGTGAGTTTTTCCACGCCTGTCGGTGACGTCATTCGTCTGTGAGCACTCCTTGTGGGAGGAGTCGTCCAGCCCCTCGTCGGAATTCCTTTGTCTGAGAAGTTGCTGAGAGACTGGCGCTTTGTTTGATCAAAATTTTTTCTAAACCTGTGAGACACATCGAAGTGGACATGGTTCGAAAGATTAAGCTGGTTTTCGGTAAAAGTTTTAACAGCTGATGAGAGATTTTGAGGTGAGACTGTCGCTTTAAGGACTTTTCACGGTGCGAGACGTCGCGCAGCGCTCTCAGGCAGCGTCATCAGCCAGGCAGCGTCATCAGCCTGTTTCAAGCTTAAAACCTCCACATTTCAGGCTCTATTGATCCAGGACGTCGTGAGAGAACAGAGAAGTTTCAGAAGAAGTCGGTTTCAGCATTTTATCCGGATATTCCACTGTTAAAGGAGATTTTTTTAATGAAAGACGTGCGGGCGGATTGCAGCGTCGGCTCGCAGCCGCTGCGACGCTCCGCCACAGGAAAAACACCTCCGTTGGAAGCCTTAAGGACAAGTTGGAACATGTCCAGCTGTTAAACAATTTCTCATATACTCACTCCACTGAAAGCCATCAAAAGCCGCCTGGATTTTACAAATGGTTACCCGTCCGCACGTCTTTCATTAAAAAAAATCTCCTTTAACAGTGGAATATCCGGATAAAATGCTGAAACCGACTTCTTCTGAAACTTCTCTGTTCTCTCACGACGTCCTGGATCAATAGAGCCTGAAATGTGGAGGTTTTAAGCTTGAAACAGGCTGATGACGCCGCCTGAGAGCGCTGCGCGACATCTCGCACCATGAAAAGTCCTTAAAGCGACAGAATCACCTCAAAATCTCTCATCAGCTGTTAAAATTTTTACCGAAAACCAGCTTAATTTTTCGAACCATGTCCACTTCGATGTGTCTCACAGGTTTAGAAAAAATTTTGATCAAACAAAGCGCCAGTCTCTCAGCAACTTCTCAGACAAAGGAATTCCGACGAGGGGCTGGACGACTCCTCCCACAAGGAGTGCTCACAGGCGAATGACGTCACCGACAAGCATGGAAAAACTCACGCATGCGCACGAGGGTTCAAGCATGTCTGATGTAAAAACATATGAATGAAATCCATATAGTTTTTGAAAAAAATAAAAAGGACCTATACTTTATGGACAGACCTCGTATTTAACTGTGTATAGTAACTGGTGTACAGGGTGGGCATTTATAAGCTTTTGCTTCAGTCCATGCCCTTTCGGCCGCACCCAATTTGAGAAACTGTTTGAGTTGTTGTATTTTCTTTTGTTTTGTTTTTATTTGTTATGTTAATAAGAGTTTATGTTGGTATTCTGTTCATATGCGTGCTGAATGAATTTATTCATTCATTATTCATTCTTGGTTGGGTCTTCCAGCATGACAATGACCCCAAACACACAGCCAGGGCAACTAAGGAGGGGCTCCGTAAGAAGCATTTCAAGGTCCTGGAGTGGTCTGGCCAGTCTCCAGAGCTGAACTCAATAGAAAATCTTTGGAGGGAGCTGAAACTCCAAACCTGAAAGATCTGGAGAAGATCTGTATGGAGGAGTCAATCAAAATCCCTGCTGCAGCCAAATATTAAGGTCTGTTTTTCTATTGTATCAAATACTTATTTCATGCAATAACATTCAAATGAATTAATTAAAAATCATGCAATATGATTTTCTGATTGTTTCTTTGACCTCTCCATTCTTCATAGGTGGGAAAACCTGCAAAATCAGCAGTGGATCAAATAATTATTTGCCTCACTGTATGCTTATTCCAAATTCTGCATTTTGCCCTGTGGCTGGAAGACTGAATTTCAAAACAAGAGAGAGAAATTAATAGTTGCTCTCCTATACACTGTTGGTTCTTAGTGCAGGCTAACAAGTTTAAGAACCCTCATTTTTGTGTAATGGAAGATCAAACTTATTGCTTACCACAAGAGAAGGCAAGGGAACATTAATCATCATCACCAGAGATGTGATAATGAGATGGGGACACAACTGTGACCGGTGATGGCATAATGCAATCCACAGCCTTACCACTAGATAACACTGAATCCTACTCACTGTGGCTTTACACTAATGATTAATTTGTATTGTTTTATAATGTGATTGCAGCCCACCATTATAAGATGTTGAAAACCCATCAAACAGTCCTAAACCTGATCTAGCGTGACACCTGTTCTGAGATTTATCACCCTGAACATAATGAACACATTTTATTACCTAGATGTGCAGCCACAAGCCAACCAACACCAACATCTACCATCAAACAAGTGACGTGCATGCCAGGTGAACTAAGAGCATTTCAAAGATTTTAATTACGTCTTTTCCACAAAATAATAAATCATGGCCATGCAATAATTATCTCGTTCCCATGCATTATTAACTCATGGCTATAGAATCTCAAGGCCATTCATCAATAGGGCTTGGCCACTCATAAATAATGAGTAGCCAAGGAAAATTTATTTTTTCATGAATGTCAATTCCATGCACCATACGAATAACTCTACAAAGATTCAAAATGCCCCAGAAAGTCTCACAATGTTATGTATTTCAAAATACGTATAATTTCCTGACTCTGGCCGTTTGTCTGGTGCCACTTTGAAATTTATTAGTATTCATCACAGGACAGACTTAACCCTTAAATTTACTTTTGAGGATATAACAAAAAATAAACATCGAATCAGACATGGGTAACAACACAACGTCCTTGGCCAAACTGATTTGCAACCAAATGGCTATGTTTATACCCCACAGAACTAAAAGACGAGTTCTTCCGTCCACCTCCACTATGTTTGCCAGACTGCTGGCAGGACCCGTTGGGGAGTACGGTGGGAGTGGGAAGATGTTTTTGGCCTCAGTACGTGCAGAGAAGGCCAGACAGCGACATTATGCCAGCCATGCAGGACTCCAGGGACAGCCATGTTAAATACCAGCTCCTGCAGTGCAAATGGCAGAGAGTTTGTGGCGGTGTTTGAGGATATGAGTTTGTTTCTGTGCCGTGGTGTACTTTGAAATATGCATGTGTGTCCAGTCCTTGTAGTCTGCATAAATAAACAAACAGTGGAAGAGCACATGTGCAAACACAAACAGTTGATTGGCAAGAGACATCTTGTGCATGGATAACACTGGCAGGAAAGGAAAAACCCAACACTGAATAATCTGTCAGGTACACTCCAAAAAAAAAAAGAACAAAAAAAGAAAAAACCTCACTGGATGAACTTGGTTCAATTGTGCCCACAATTTCCATCCTATGAATATATGTGGACCCAACTCAAAGAAAGTACATCCATGTATAACTTAATTTAATTGAGCAGGGAGAACATTTGCATATTGGATGGAAATACTGCCTAATTGGAGTTCCTTCAATGAGGTGTTTATTTATTTATTTATTTATTGGTTTGCATTGTTTTGGGTAGGGATGTCCCAATCCGATCACGTGATCAGAAATCGGGCTCGATCACGTGGTTTCAGACTTGACCGAAATCAGACGTTGCATCCCGATCAGGAAGTCGATATAGATTTTATCCTCATTATTTTGATCAGCGCTATTTCAGGCTCATTATTGCAGATTAATGGGCCTTTCACGCATCGGAAGCGTCAGAGGCGTGAGACGCATTGCTTTCTAGAGGAGTCAGAAGCGTCACTTTAGCTCGGCTTTTGACGTGAAGCTTCTGACGGGAGCACGCGTTGCCGCTTGTTGGCAGGCTGACACGGTCAAAGTTCAACCCAATCTTTTTTTTTTTAATTGAACAAAAGAAAAAACATAAGTTCAACCAGACAGAGGTGGGGGGAGTTACGCACGCAAAGTTTCTTTCGCAGAACTGCTGTTTGTGTGTTTACGCGCTCAGCCTGACGCCTCGATGGAATGACAAGAGGATGATGGACACTTTCCCACTGAAACTCTTGCTCAGTCATCCTTCCATGCACAGCAGGACCCGGTGCTGACCAAGTCCTCAGGACGACGATCTGTCATCTGATTAACGAAAAGAAAAAAAAAAAACAAATTGTCCTGTGATCGTTTGTCTGCAAAATGGAGCGAGAGATGGTGTGCGCACAAGCGACGTGCACACTCATCACATTTAGGAGCATGTCTTAAAGAGCTTCCGTCTTCATTCACGTTCACTGCGCTGCTCTGAACTTGTTGAACACTGATAAAGCATCAGAGGAACACTGAGGACTGTCAGGACTCAAATGTAAGTTTTTTTTTTCCTTTGACTTTTCAAGTTGACTTTTGAACTTTTGACGCTCTGAGCTGTGGCGTAGATTCGCACTGTCCAATAGGAACGACGCGTCGGGCCAAAACACGGAAGACTAGTGGCAGAAACCACTGATCTGTACAAATGGTAAATGGACTGCATTTATATAGCGCTTTTCCATCTGCATCAGATGCTCAAAGCACTTTACAATAATGCCTCACATTCACCCCGATGTCACAGTGCTGCCATACAAGGCGCTCACTACACACCAGGAGCAATAGGGGATTAAAGACCTTGCCCAAGGGCCCTTAGTGATTTTCCACTCAGGCAGGGATTTGAACCACAGATCAGTGCAGAAACCACGTGTCTGAAGAAAAATCCTTGGAAATGTTTTTTGTTGTTGCTGTTTGTTACCTCAAAATTTCTGATTACTGTTTAAAAAAGTTTAGAACACTTGCAATTAAAATAGCTAAATCAAGAAATGGTTCTTTAGAAACATTTCATCTGTAAATTAAAACCACCTGTTATTTCAGATTAGATAATTTCATGTTTAACATAAGGAACCTTTGACATTTATTTTTAGACAAATAAAATAACATGTAAATTTGTGCAGTTTTTAAGTCTGGTAGATTATTACTTGATTGTTCAAGCTACCTCAAGGAGAAGTGCACTGTTTAAGTGATAAATAATAAAATAAGGTGATTAAAATGAAATTATTATATATTTAGCATTTGTTCATTGTTCATTCAGTTTTTTAAATTATCGGATCGGGACTCGGTATCGGCAGATACTCAAAATCAGATGACTCGGAATTGGATCGGGGCCAAAAAACCTGATCGGGACATCCCTAGTTTTGGGGGTTCTTTTCTATTGAATGCAACAAGAGAATTCATGGGATCCCCAAAGCGTTACTGGATGTCATAGCCAGCCATTACACAGATACCGTGAGTGTTGTGTGTAACAGGAGCAGAGACTGAGTTTTTCCCTAGTGGTTTGTTTTGGCTTCTACACTGTTCAATGCTTACATGGACTATGTGTTGGGTCAGGTTGTGAAAACAAGTGACTCTGATGCTTCTTTTGGCGAGGAAAGATTTAGTCACCTTGATTTTGTGGACAAAGCTGTGATTTTTGTGGAATCAATAAACACCCTGATTGCAGCATTTGAGGAGCTGAGTTTGGAGTTGGAGTGTCTGGGATAGGGATGGGTATCGAGAACCGGTTCCTTTCAGGTATCGTTAAGAAATGATCCGATCCACCAACATCAATAACCTTTTTGCTTAATGATTCCCTTATTGGTCCTTCAGAGTGGCCGCTGTTTTTGGGGGCGTTTGTCAGGAAAATGATAATTTCTCTACATTGATTACAGACCCTGCAGTGGCTCTGTAATCAACTTTTCTGCAGCGCGGCTTTGCTTTGAATCTTGAACCAATCAATCAATCAATAAACTTTTTTTTTATATAGCACCAAATCACAACAAACAGCCGCCCCAAGGCGCTCCATATTGCAAGGCAAGGCCATACAATAATTATGAAAAACCCCAACGGTCAAAACGACCCCCTATGAGCAAGCACTTGGCTACAGTGGGAAGGAAAAACTCCCTTTTAACAGGAAGAAACCTCCAGCAGAACCAGGCTCAGGGAGGGGCAGTCTTCTGCTGAGACTGGTTGGGGCTGAGGGAAAGAACCAGGAAAAAGACATGCTGTGGAGGGGGGCAGAGATCGATCACTAATGATTAAATGCAGAGTGATGCATACGGAGCAAAAAGAGAAAGAAACAGTGCATCATGGGAACCCCCCCACAGTCTACGTCTAAAGCAGCATAACCAAGGGATGGTCCAGGGTCACCTGATCCAGCCCTAACTATAAGCCTTAGCGAAAAGGAAAGTTTTAAGCCTAATCTTAAAAGTAGAGAGGGTATCTGTCTCCCTGATCTGAATTGGGAGCTGGTTCCACAGGAGAGGAGCCTGAAAGCTGAAGGCTCTGCCTCCCATTCTACTCTTACAAACCCTAGGAACTACAAGTAAGCCTGCAGTCTGAGAGCGAAGCGCTCTAATGGGGTAATATGGTACTACGAGGTCCCTAAGATAAGATGGGACCTGATTATTCAAAACCTTATAAGTAAGAAGAAGAATTTTAAATTCTATTCTAGAATTAACAGGAAGCCAATGAAGAGAGGCCAACACGGGTGAGATATGCTCTCTCCTGCTAGTCCCCGTCAGTACTCTAGCTGCAGCATTCTGAACCAACTGAAGGCTTTTTAGGGAACTTTTAGGACAACCTGATAATAATGAATTACAATAGTCCAGCCTAGAGGAAATAAATGCATGAATTAGTTTTTCAGCATCACTCTGAGACAAGACCTTTCTGATTTTAGAGATATTGCGTAAATGCAAAAAGGCAGTCCTACATATTTGTTTAATATGCGCATTGAATGACATATCCTGATCAAAAATGACTCCAAGATTTCTCACAGTATTACTAGAGGTCAGGGAAATGCCATCCAGAGTAAAGATCTGGTTAGACACCATGCTTCTAAGATTTGTGGGGCCAAGTACAATAACTTCAGTTTTATCTGAGTTTAAAAGCAGGAAATTAGAGGTCATCCATGTCTTTATGTCTGTAAGACAATCCTGCAGTTTAGCTAATTGGTGTGTATCCTCTGGCTTCATGGATAGATAAAGCTGGGTATCATCTGCGTAACAATGAAAATTTAAGCAATACGTCTAATAATACTGCCTAAGGGAAGCATGTATAAAGTGAATAAAATTGGTCCTAGCACAGAACCTTGTGGAACTCCATAATTAACTTTAGTCTGTGAAGAAGATTCCCCATTTACATGAACAAACTGTAATCTATTAGACAAATATGATTCAAACCACCGCAGCGCAGTGTCTTTAATACCTATGACATGCTCTAATCTCTGTAATAAAATTTTATGGTCAACAGTATCAAAAGCAGCACTGAGGTCCAACAGAACAAGCACAGAGATAAGTCCACTGTCCGAAGCCATAAGAAGATCATTTGTAACCTTCACTAATGCTGTTTCTGTACTATGATGAATTCTAAAACCTGACTGAAACTCTTCAAATAGACCATTCCTCTGCAGGTGATCAGTTAGCTGTTTTACAACTACCCTCTCAAGAATCTTTGAGAGAAAAGGAAGGTTGGAGATTGGCCTATAATTAGCTAAGATAGCTGGGTCAAGTGATGGCTTTTTAAGTAATGGTTTAATTACTGCCACCTTAAAAGCCTGTGGTACATAGCCAACTAACAAAGATAGATTGATCATATTTAAGATTGAAGCATTAAATAATGGTAGGACTTCCTTGAGCAGCCTGGCAGGAATGGGGTCTAATAAACATGTTGATGGTTTGGATGAAGTAACTAATGAAAATAACTCAGACAGAACAATCGGAGAGAAAGAGTCTAACCAAATACCGGCATCACTGAAAGCAGCCAAAGATAACGATACATCTTTGGGATGGTTATGAGTAATTTTTTGTCTAATAGTCAAAATTTTGTTAGCAAAGAAAGTCATGAAGTCATTACTAGTTAAAGTTAATGGAATACTCAGCTCAATAGAGCTCTGACTCTTTGTCAGCCTGGCTACAGTGCTGAAAAGAAACCTGGGGTTGTTCTTATTTTCTTCAATTATTGATGAGTAGAAAGATGTCCTAGCTTTACGGAGGGCTTTTTTATAGAGCAACAAACTCTTTTTCCAGGCTAAGTGAAGATCTTCTAAATTAGTGAGACGCCATTTCCTCTCCAACTTACGGGTTATCTGCTTTAAGCTACGAGTTTGTGAGTTATACCACGGAGTCAGACACTTCTGATTTAAAGCTCTCTTTTTCAGAGGAGCTACAGCATCCAAAGTTGTCTTCAATGAGGATGTAAAACTATTGACGAGATACTCTAACTCCCTTACAGAGTTTAGGTAGCTACTCTGCTCTGTGTTGGTATATGACATTAGAGAACATAAAGAAGGAATCATATCCTTAAACCTAGTTACAGCGCTTTCTGAAAGACTTCTAGTGTAATGAAACTTATTCCCCACTGCAGGGTAGTCCATCAGGGTAAATGTAAATGTTATTAAAAAATGATCAGACAGAAGGGAGTTTTCAGGGAATACTGTTAAGTCTTCTATTTCCATACCATAAGTCAGAACAAGATCTAAGATATGATTAAAGTGGTGGGTGGACTCATTTACTTTTTGAGCAAAGCCAATAGAGTCTAATAATAGATTAAATGCAGTGTTGAGGCTGTCATTCTCAGCATCTGTGTGGATGTTAAAATCGCCCACTATAATTATCTTATCTGAGCTAAGCACTAAGTCAGACAAAAGGTCTGAAAATTCACAGAGAAACTCACAGTAACGACCAGGTGGACGATAGATAATAACAAATAAAACTGGTTTTTGGGACTTCCAATTTGGATGGACAAGACTAAGAGACAAGCTTTCAAATGAATTAAAGCTCTGTCTAGGTTTTTGATTAATGAATAAGCTGGAATGGAAGATTGCTGCTAATCCTCCGCCCCGGCCCGTGCTACGAGCATTCTGACAGTTAGTGTGACTCGGGGGTGTTGACTCATTTAAACTAACATATTCATCCTGCTGTAACCAGGTTTCTGTTAGGCAGAATAAATCAATACGTTGATCAATTATTATATCATTTACCAACAGGGACTTAGAAGAGAGAGACCTAATGTTTAATAGACCACATTTAACTGTTTTAGTCTGTGGTGCAGTTGAAGGTGCTATATTATTTTTTCTTTTTGAATTTTTATGCTTAAATAGATTTTTGCTGGTTATTGGTGGTCTGGGAGCAGGCACCGTCTCTACGGGGATGGGGTAATGAGGGGATGGCAGGGGGAGAGAAGCTGCAGAGAGGTGTATAAGACCACAGCTCTGCCTCCTGGTCCCAACGCTGGACAGTCACAGTTTGGAGGATCCAAGAAAATTGGCCAGATTTCTAGAAATGAGAGCTGCTCCATCCAAAGTGGGATGGATGCCGTCTCTCCTAACAAGACCAGGTTTTCCCCAGAAGCTTTGCCAATTATCTAAGAAGCCCACCTCATTTTTTGGACACCACTCAGACAGCCAGCAATTCAAGGAGAACATGCAGCTAAACATGTCACTCCCGGTCTGATTGGGGAGGGGCCCAGAGAAAACAACAGAGTCCGACATTGTTTTTGCAAAGTTACACACCGATTTAATGTTAATTTTAGTGACCTCCGATTGGCGTAACCGAGTGTCATTACTGCCGACGTGAATTACAATCTTACCAAATTTATGCTTAGCCTTAGCCAGCAATTTCAAATGTCCTTCGATGTCGCCTGCTCTGGCCCCCGGAAGACAATTGACAATGGTTGCTGGTGTCGCTAACTTCACATTTCTCAAAACAGAGTCGCCAATAACCAGAGTTTGATCCTCGGCGAGTGTATCGTCGAGTGGGGAAAAACGGTTAGAGATGTGAACGGGTTGGCGGTGTACACGGGGCTTCTGTTTAGGGCTACGCTTCCTCCTCACAGTCACCCAGTCAGCCTGCTTTCCCGACTGCCCGGGATCTGCCAGGGGGGAACTAACGGCGGCTAAGCTACCTTGGTCCGCACCGACTACAGGGGCCTGGCTAGCTGTAGAATTTTCCACGGTGCGGAGCCGAGTCTCCAATTCGCCCAGCCTGGCCTCCAATGCTACGAATAAGCTGCACTTATTACAAGTACCGTTACTGCTAAAGGAGGCCGAGGAATAACTAAACATTTCACACCCAGAGCAGAAAAGTACGGGAGAGACAGGAGAAGCCGCCATGCTAAATCGGCTAAGAACTAGTAGCTACGCAACCTAGCGGATTCCTAAAAACACACAAAGTGAATAATGTGTAAATAATTTAGAGGTGATTCAGCAGAAGGAGTGCCTTAATTAAGGCACCAGACAGGCCATGAAGCAGCACAGGTAACGCACGACAACAGCGAACGCATGACAACGGTGCTAAAATAAAATAAAAATCGACTAAACACGCTGTGGAGCAGCACAGGTAACGCACGACAACAGTGCTAAAAAAAAAATAAAAACGAAAGCGTTAGCAAGCTAGTTAGCTTGCCAACGCTGATGAAAGTTAGCTGATAAAAGTGCTCCGTCGCGATGTTTCGACCGTTAGAGGTCTTCCTTAGGCGTTGGAGCACAGTGAAAAAGTAAAAAAAAGTAAAAAAGTAAAAAAGTCTTGAAAAAGACTGTTAGTTCAAAGTCCAAAGCAGCAGGTAGCAGTCTCTGTGTAAACAGTCCCAACAGAGAGCCAAAATTCTGATGCAACGTCTTCCTCCTTCCTCCGCCTAGAACTCCGCCTCTGAAATCTGACATGAACGAGCGAAACCAATCGAAGCAGTGATTCACAGATCGAAGCAGTGCGTCAATTTGCTGCTTTGTTGATTCATTGTTTTATTTCGCTTTATCTTAATTTTTCCCCACTACAATCCTAAAGAGCATATGTCTGTGAGTAATATCTACCTTTTATGTTAAACTGACCTGTTATGGTCTTATGAAACAGTTGATAGATGTATTTTATAATTTAAAAATGGGACCGATGCTAACGTGTTAGCATGTCTGTGGCATTTTCAATGTTAAAGTTAGCATTAAGCTGTTTGCATTTCAGCATGTTTGTTGTGTGCATAATGGCTCAGCGTGTTGTTGTAAAAGAGTCAAATTGTATTTTTTTTATTTTTATTCATATATTAATAATTATGGCAACAACAACAATTGTAATAATAACTCATAATAACTAATAATGCTACAATACAACTTTAGAGAAAGAGACAAAAAGAACCTGATGAAACAAAACACAACAGAAAATATAAAACCAACTAACAACGAAAATAAATAAATAAATATAGAAATAAATAAGGGTTTCCTGTGTACACCTAGTGACTCTTACACCTCCACTTCAGCCCTGATTGCATTTCAGAGCTTCTAGAATTCAAACATTTTGTGTGGGTGGTGTTGGGGGGTAATTTTGGGTTTCAGCTTTTTTTTGTTTTTCACCACTTTCATCCATGAATATGTCAATTGTGAGTCACTTTTGTGTGGATTAAAGTCACTAACTGGGACTCCTGTCTTGTTGTGAGAAAGAAACCAGAATCGTCCTCTGTTCTGTTCACACAACTCCAAACGCTGTGAGTCAAGTTAGAATGATAGAGTCCAGTCGGGATTAATAACTTCAAAGTAAAACACCATTTAAATCAATTGACACCTCTTTCCAAATGTAATACAAACTGCAGTCAATCAAAATGTTTTTTCCTCCCAAAACGAGACGCCCTGCGCTGACGTGCAGCAGCCGGCTGAGCTCAGCTCAGTGGTATGGAGTGACTTTCATGCGAAAATGTCATAAAGAAAATGCTTTTGACAAAGACTACAGATTTTATTCATTTTTATTTATGTTCAGAGATAAAGGAACCAGTGACCAATTTAAAATGTTGTTGACATAGAAAACCTGTAAAGCCTAGTTTTAGTACGCAGAAAATTCACAAGAGGTATCGATAAGGGAATCGATAAGGAATCGGATCGACAAGCGGAATCGATAATGACATCGATAGATAAAATCTTATCAATACCCATCCCTAGTTTGGGTTTGTGATTTTCCTGAAAAAGATTAAGATCCAGGCCCTTAATGACTTCCTGGACCAGTGTCAGGGCCATATGTACACTGACAGTGTTAATTTAACACTGTCAGTGTTAGTTTTACACTGGTGATTTTACTGTGTACCACTGGAATGACTGTGTCAAGCGAGCAGACTAAAATGAGGAACAACATTTGCATTTGGCCATGTGGCCTGTTTCTCTGTGCATAATCCAGTACACAGGTGTCTCAGTGTTGTACACTCCATGAGCTGAGGGGACACTCACGTGTCACATGGCTGTACAGACAAATGATTACTTTCTAAAGGTGGGGATGTAAAAAATGTAAATTGTAGGGTAATCAGAAACTAATCTTGAAGTTAAAAAAAAATTGTAAGGGCTTTCGATAGTAAACTGCTGTGTATAAATTACAGTGTATGCAAACGTTTAGGCACCCCTCATGATTTCCATGATTTTCCTTTATAAATCATTGGTTGTATGAATCAGAAATTTCAGTTAAATCTATCATATAGTAGACAAACACAGTGATATTTGAGAAGTGAAATGAAGTTTATAGGATTTACAGAAAGTGTGCAATAATTCTTTAAACAAAATTGGGCAGGTGCATAAATTTGGGCACCCTAACAGAAAAAAATACATCAATATTTAGTAGATCCTCCTTTTGCAGAAATAACAGCCTCTAAACACTTCCTATAGCTTCCAGTGAGAGTCTGGATTCTGGTTGAAGGTATTTTGGACCATTCTTCTTCACAAAACATCTCAGGTTTGTTGATTTCCGAGCATGGACAGCCCGCTTAAAATCACACCACAGATTTTCAATAATATTCAGGTCTGGGGACTGAGAAGACCATTCCAGAATGTTGTACTTGTTCCTCTGCATGAATGCCTTAGTAGATTTTGAGCAGTGTTTAGAGGTGTTGCCTTGTTGAAAGATCCAGCCCCGATGCAACTTCAACTTTGTCACTGATTCATGATCATCGTTCTCTCTTTGGGAGCGCTGAGACTATGACACCGGGACAAGTTTTCCATTATGTCTCATTTTGGGGAAAAAACAGTTTTGGTCAGTTGTTGTATGTCTGTTTTACGACATTTGGAAAGAGGTGTCATTTGACTTAAAACAGCAATTCGCTTTGAAGTTATTGATTCCGGAATGATCCATCTTTCCACCTTTACTCAGCAGAGAGCTGCAGCAAATCCCACAAGACACACACACACACACACACACACACACACACACAGCGGATGATATTATCATTATTATTTTCATGAGGGGCACTAACTTTAGTTTCGGCACAAGAGAAGCGGGAGATATTAATGTTCCAGTCCACGGCAAAGAACTGCGTTGTTGGCTGCCCCACAAAAAAGGCACGTTCATAATGAATGAATAAAAACTGTCCGTGTGAAGTGGTGGACGATTCTCGCAGTAAAAGAGTCCCGTTTAGAGATTTTAATCAACAGAAAAGGTGAGTCATGACTGACATCTTTAAATGGCTTTGATGTAGGTTGATGAATAAATTGTGGATGCACTGCTTCAAATTCAGAACCAGCAGGTCCACAATCAGCATAGAGAAATGATTATTTTCCCTTTACACACCCTCAAAAACAACGTGCCACCTGCCATTCCTGCCCTGCTTTTAATGCAACACTTTATTATTTCTCACTTTGGGGGTTGCACACAGCAAGGGGGATTAATTATAATAACAAGGGTGGGTTTGTAAGGTAGGGCGAGTGTGGCATGTAGGCTCGGGCCCCAGGTGGCTGGGGATGTCTGGGGCACAGGGGTGGGGGGGGTGGTCCATCTGTCCAGTTATGCTGTGGTCTCAGGGCCCTACTCTGGGGCTTGTGGGGCCCAGGATGACGTGGCCCATTGGGGGGTGGGTGTTGTGGTGGGGCTTGTGTGATGGCACTGTGGGTGGATGGCTGCTGGGGCATGGGGGCCATGATCTCTGTGGGGTGATGTCCTGCACTGCTGCATTGCGTCCTTTTTACCTGCCCCATGAGTTCCCGCAACTGTTTATTACAACAGTTTACTTACACCCAAAAGCAAACGCCTCTTCTGCCTGCAGTGTCATCCATGACGTGGTGCAGAAACTGCAGTCTGTCTCACCTGATGCACCAATCTTTTTACTGGGTGATTTCAACCATGTGTCCTTTAAAAAGACACTACCTGACTTTTATCAATATGTAACCTGTCCAACCAGACGGGATAAAATTATTGATCTTTGTTATGGGTCCATCAAGGAGGCCTATAAATCTCTCCCAATGCCCCCCCTGGGTTCAGGGGATCACAACTGTGTCCATCTCCTTCCTACATATAGAACTGTGTTACAAAGGGAAAAGGTCCATATGCGAGACATTAAGGACTGGACAGAGGAGGCTGTGCTTTGCCTGCAGGACTGCTACGACTGCACTGATTGGGACATGTTCAAAAAAGCTTGCAGTGACAATCTTGATGAACTTGCTGACGTTTCTTCGTATGCCACTTTTTGCAGGGATATGATCATTTCCTGTAGGCGTGTGAAAATATTTCCCAATAATAAGCCATGGGTCACGAGGTCAGTTAAGGCTTGTATACAGGCCAAGAGACTTGCTTTTAAACATGGATCAGCCTCTGAGTGGCATACAGCCACTAAGGAGGTGAAAATTGGGATTTTAAAAGCAAAACAGGACTATAAAATGAAGCTGGAGAATAAGATGGCGATGAATAATCTTGGATCTGCTTGGTCAAGCATGAAAGCCATTGCAGGCCTTCAACACTCTAAAGCCAGCAGGACCATCTCTTTTGATGGCTTCCAGTCTAATTTTGAATTTGCAAATGCTCTTAACTGTTTTTATACACGTTTTGATGTTTTTGATTTAATCAGGAAATACAGGAAGTAAGTCATAAAGTGTCAGAAGGATGATGAAAAATCCTTCTGTTCCCTCAAACCAAGCAAAAGCTGTGGTTCTGATAATATTTGTGGCCGTTTACTGAAATCATGTGGGAAAGAGCTGAGCTGTATTTTTCAGTACATTTTTAATCAGTCTTTAAAGATGCAGCATGTACCAAGAGTCTGGAAGGATGCTGTAATTATCCCTGTGCCAAAAATCATTTCTCCCAAGACCCTCAATGATTTCAGACTAATCGCACTAACATCGATTGTCATGAAATGTTTTGAGAAATTTGCAAGATCTGAAATCTTGAAGACAACAGAACATGACCTTGATCCCATGCAATTCACTTATAGGCCCAACAGAGGAGTAGAAGGTGCTACAGTCACTTTATTAAATTTGCTTTTTAAACATCTGGAGGGGAAAGGAACACATGCAAGACTTTTATTTATTGACTTTTCATCTGCTTTTAACACAATCCAGCCCCATGTGTTAGCCTTGAGGCTTTTAGATCATTTTAAAGTATATAAGTAACAATCTTGTGGGCTGGATTTTGAATTTTTTAACTGGCAGGACACAGAGAGTGAGAGTGAACAGAACTGTTTCGGATCAGGTTATATCCTCTATTGGTTGCCCACAAGGGTGTGTGCTCTCTCCACTTTTGTTCATCCTCTATACAAGGGTGATTCTTTAACTACGGGCACTATTGGCCTTGTAAATGTAATTTCCACCACACCATTGCCTTACAATATAAAGCGCCTTGGGGCAACTGTTTGTTGTGATTTGGCGCTATATACATGTGCTCTGATGTCACTGTTTATCTCCATAGAAACTACCCAAACAATCTTTCATACAAACTGTTTAAAGGGACATTACAGTGTTGTGGTGGAAATTACGGCAATAGTGTGGGACAACTACATTTTGTTTAAAAAAATCACAACAGTTGTATGACATTGAATACCCCAATTATGTTTTGATTATTTTACTGATATTTTATTCAGAGATATTTTAAAGCATTAGAAAAAATGTTTCTTTACCATTCATTTTTATCACTGAAGATCAAAAGTCTGGGTGTGGGACAAGCACAAAACAGCAATATTTGCATATAATGATGCTGAAAAAAGGTGAAAAAGTCATCATAGACCACTAGAACAAATTTCTTAACACACTTTCATTGTAAAGATAACTATAAAAGTGTGAAATTTCCCCTTTTTTTCTGTTTTTCATACAATATGATCAAAGGACATAATAAGTGCCCGTAGTCTAAAAATCACCCACAAACATGTGCCGTAGCAGCAGAGAGGATAGAATGATTTTAAAGTATGCAGATGACACAGTTATTGTCAGTCTGCTGAAAAACAATGATAGGAGTCACGGCCCAGTTGTCACTGATTTTCTTGACTGGTGCAGTAAGTCTTTTCTTGAGATGAACATCTCGAAAACAAAAGACATGATTATTGACTTTTGTAAAAATAGTGCTCCCAGTCAAGAGGCAACAGTTTTAAAAAGGTCAGACAGTCGAGTGTGTCAGCACATATAAACATCTTGGAACTGTCATTGATGACAAACTGAACTTTGAGGCAAACTGTGACGCTGTGTACAAAAAGGGACGCCAGCGCCTCTATTGTTTGAAGAAACTGTCCACTTTTAACATTGACAGAACCATGTTGACCTTGTTTTATTGTGCTTTTATAGAATCAGTTTTATCCTTCTATCTTGTTTCATGGTTTGGAAGCTTGTCCCTCAAAAACAAAAATTGTCTAAACCAAATTGTGAAATGGTCGAGCAAGCTGATTGGAGAGGCTCAGCTTCAGCCAGAATCCCTGTATATCAAACAGGTACAGAGGATCGCTGGTTCAATTTTGAGAGACGACTCCCACCCTCTTCATAGTAAGTTTCAGCTGCTCCCCTCAGGTCAGAGGTTCAGGGTACCAGCTTGTAAAACTAAACGCTACAAAAACAGTTTTGTACCAGCAGCCATCAGTGCTGTAAACAAGTAACAGAAACTTAAATATAACTTTTGTATTTATTTTTTGCATAGTCTCTTTTATCTTGTTTTTATGAACAGCACGTTTTTATTATTTATTTATTTAGTTAGTTTTTATCCTTTTGGCTCAGTATGATATGTTTTTAGACTTTTTATCTACTCATCTTGCTTTTATTCTATTTTGGGGCCGTCGTTGTGGTTCTTTTAGCTTTTTAGCACTGTTGTCGCTTTGTCTTGTTCTGTGTTTTGCTGTGTGTTTACCAAATGAGATGACTCACTCACTGTAAACTAATTTTACCCAAGGATATAATAATAAATTGAATCTGAATCTGCTCTCATTCGGGTGGTCTCCTGATCTTGGGCTTCGGTGTTTGGGGTGGGGCCTGGGGGTCCTGCTGGCTGTGTTGGGGGATTCTTGGGCAATGTGGGAGTCTCGTGTTCTTCCTGACTCTGGGGTTTTGGTCCCGCCCCTTGTCTGGCAGCCGGATCCCGCCCTGGTCGGGCTCGGTGGTCCCTGCCCAGGCTTTGGGTTTGTTCGTGCTGGCTCCTTCACCCCTCGTCCTCGCAGCTGCTCCCTCCTCTCTTTTGTGGCCATGGCCTGGGACGTGTGGTTCTGGGGCACCGCCTTTTGTGTGCTTATGCTGGTGCCACGTGTGCCCCCCCTTGTGTGTGGGGTTACTTCCTGTGTCTCCGTGAAGGGGAGGAGTGGGGATTGGGTACATTCTGGCACCGCTTGGCTGCACCCCTGGCGATGTGTCGCACTGCCCCAGTGGCTCTGGTGGGTGCCCTTCCTGGCTCCTATGCCCTTCCATTGTCCCTTTTCTCCTTGCATCTCCTGGAGCCCTGCATCCTAGACCCATTTCTGTCTGTTGCGTGTTACCAGCCATATGGCTCCTGACATGCCAGAGTGGTGCCAGAGGTTCTGTACTTTTGTCTTGGCCCAACACACCAGCCAAAGTAGTGATTGGATATTTAGCTGTGATCTGGGTCTCTGTGTGTGGGTGGTTCGGTGTTTGTGGCCATCACTACAATTCGGTTTTTGGTGTTCAAGGGGATCAAGACTCTGGTGTCCTAGATTAGAGTATGATCTCACCATTTTTGCTGTTTTTACCCCACAACTCCAGAATATTCAGTCATATATAGTCCAAACTATAGCTTTTAGGAATCGTTATGATCAGACAAATAATGTGGTATAGTTTTCAACATGACTGGAGTATTTTTAAATTTTGATCCCTGTGTAATTCTTTATTAAAGCAGATAACCCGTAAGTTGGAGAGGAAATGGCGTCTCACTAATTTAGAAGATCTTCACTTAGCCTGGAAAAAGAGTCTGTTGCTCTATAAAAAAGCCCTCCATAAAGCTAGGACATCTTTCTACTCATCACTAATTAAGAACAACCCCAGGTTTCTTTTCAGCACTGTAGCCAGGCTGACAAAGAGTCAGAGCTCTATTGAGCTGAGTATTCCATTAACTTTAACTAGTAATGACTTCATGACTTTCTTTGCTAACAAAATTTTAACTATTAGAGAAAAAATTACTCATAACCATCCCAAAGACGTATCGTTATCTTTGGCTGCTTTCAGTGATGCCGGTATTTGGTTAGACTCTTTCTCTCCGATTGTTCTGTCTGAGTTATTTTCATTAGTTACTTCATCCAAACCATCAACATGTTTATTAGACCCCATTCCTACCAGGCTGCTCAAGGAAGCCCTACCATTATTTAATGCTTCGATCTTAAATATGATCAATCTATCTTTGTTAGTTGGCTATGTACCACAGGCTTTTAAGGTGGCAGTAATTAAACCATTACTTAAAAAGCCATCACTTGACCCAGCTATCTTAGCTAATTATAGGCCAATCTCCAACCTTCCTTTTCTCTCAAAAATTCTTGAAAGGGTAGTTGTAAAACAGCTAACTGATCATCTGCAGAGGAATGGTCTATTTGAAGAGTTTCAGTCAGGTTTTAGAATTCATCATAGTACAGAAACAGCATTAGTGAAGGTTACAAATGATCTTCTTATGGCCTCGGACAGTGGACTCATCTCTGTGCTTGTTCTGTTAGACCTCAGTGCTGCTTTTGATACTGTTGACCATAAAATTTTATTACAGAGATTAGAGCATGCCATAGGTATTAAAGGCACTGCGCTGCGGTGGTTTGAATCATATTTGTCTAATAGATTACAATTTGTTCATGTAAATGGGGAATCTTCTTCACAGACTAAAGTTAATTATGGAGTTCCACAAGGTTCTGTGCTAGGACCAATTTTATTCACTTTATACATGCTTTCCTTAGGCAGTATTATTAGACGGTATTGCTTAAATTTTCATTGTTACGTGTTGTGAAAGTGTAGGAACACGGACCCACAACAGGGGGCGCAAATGAACGGACAATGGAGAAGATAAATAACAAGTTTTACTATTGTGAAACGAGCACAACCAATACAACAATCAATAATTTGGGGTTAAGCCGAATTCTGCTGGTGTCGTGTGGGCAGGCTCGAAGGTAGGGGACGTCCGTCCAGGTCGAACCGGAACCATCCAGATCTCCTCTGCCACCGAACCCTGGAAGTACTGGAACCGCCAAGTCCCGAATTCCCAGGTGGCCACTGCCTCCGCTCGTCGGATCCGGTACTGCTGGCAAGAGAGAGCAACAACACACAGGTGTGGATGCGGCTGCACCCAATAACACGGAGAGGGGAGAAGCTGCCTCCACCTCTCGTCCCAAAAAAGCAGGAAGGTGAGTACTTATCTAATCACTCGGCCTGCGGTAGTCAGCTGTCCTGAAAGGTTTAACAAGTTTATCAATTTAACACAGAATATGCTGCAGAGAATGTTACCTCTATCTCAAGGCGATATCTCGGCACTGAGGTGGAGACGCCGTCCTGATGATATACCTCCGTGCTGAGTGGAGTCAGCTGTGTCCAGTAATGGGTGACAGCTGTCACCCTAGCTGCTCTCATCAGACGGCAGCGCCCTCTGGTGCCTGGAGCCCGCACTCCAGGCAGGGCGCCCTCTGGTGGTGGTGGGCCAGCAGTACCTCCTCTTCAGTGGCCCACACAACAGGACCCCCCCCCTCAACGGGCGCCTCCTGGCGCACGACCGGGCTTGTCCGGATGGCGACGGTAGAAGTCGGCCAGGAGGGCCGGGTCCAGGATGAAGCCCTTCTTCACCCAGGAGCGTTCTTCGGGGCCGTACCCCTCCCAGTCCACCAGGTACTGAAAACCCCGGCCCATTCGACGGACATCGAGGAGCCGGCGCACGGTCCAAGCCGGTTCCCCGTCGATGATCCGGGCAGGAGGTGGTGCCGGACCCGGGGTGCAGAGGGGTGAGGTGTGATGGGGTTTTATCCGGGAGACATGAAACACTGGGTGAATCCGCAGCGAGGCCGGAAGCTGAAGCCTCACTGCGGCGGGATTGATGACTTTGAGGATCTTGAAGGGACCGATGTATCGTTCTTGGAGCTTGGGGGAGTCCACTTGAAGGGGAATGTCCTTGGTGGACAACCACACTTCCTGCCCAGGACGATACGTGGGGGCCGGGGCCCGCCGCCGGTCTGCATGTGTCTTCGCCCTCGTCCGGGCCTTCAACAAAGCAGAGCGGGCGGCACGCCACACCCGACGGCACTTCCGTAGGTGGGCCTGGACCGAGGGCACACCGACCTCTCCCTCGACCACCGGAAACAAGGGGGGCTGATACCCCAAGCACACCTCAAACGGGGAGAGGCCGGTGGCTGATGACACTTGGCTGTTGTGGGCGTACTCGATCCAGGCCAGGTGGGTACTCCAGGCCGTCGGGTGCGCGGCAGTCACACAGCGTAGTGTCTGCTCCAATTCTTGGTTGGCCCGCTCTGCTTGCCCGTTGGTCTGGGGGTGATACCCGGACGAAAGGCTGACCGTGGCCCCCAGTTCCCGGCAGAAGCTCCTCCAAACGTGTGAGGTAAACTGGGGACCGCGATCGGAGACAATGTCTGATGGTATACCATGCAGACGGACGACGTGGTGGACCAGGAGGTCCGCTGTCTCCTGGGCCGTTGGGAGCTTCGGGAGGGCCACGAAGTGGGCCGCCTTGGAGAAACGGTCCACTATCGTGAAGACGACGGTGTTTCCCTGGGACGGCGGGAGACCCGTGACAAAGCCCAGGCCGATGTGGGACCAGGGGCGATGAGGCACGGGCAGTGGCTGTAGCAGCCCTGAGGTCTTTCTGCGGTCGGCCTTGCCCCTGGCGCAGGTGGTACAGGCCTGGACGTAGTTCCGGACGTCGGCCTCCAGGGATGCCCACCAGAAGCATTGCCGGACGACTGTCACGGTCCTTCGCACCCCAGGGTGACAGGAGAGTTTAGAACCGTGACAGAAGTCCAGGACTGCAGCCCTAGCTTCTGGTGGGACGTATAGTCTGTTCTTTGGTCCGTTTCCGGGGTCCGGGTCACGGGTCAGGGCCTCCCGGACGGTCTTCTCCACGTCCCAGGTGAGGGCGGCCACGATAGCGGACTCCGGGATGATGGGATCCGGGGGATCCGACGGTTCCGTTTTGACTTCGTCTTCGTGCACCCGGGACAATGCATCCGATCTTTGATTCTTGGTCCCGGGACGGTAGGTAATCCGGAAGTCAAAACGGCCAAAGAACAGTGACCAGCGGGCTTGCCTGGGGTTCAGCCGCTTGGCGGTCCTGATGTACTCCAGGTTCCGATGGTCAGTGAAAACTGTGAATGGCACGGCTGTTCCCTCCAACAGATGTCTCCACTCTTCGAGGGCCTCTTTCACAGCTAGGAGTTCCCGATTGCCGACATCATAGTTCCGTTCAGCGGGGGTCAACCTGCGGGAAAAATAGGCACACGGGTGAAGGACCTTATCGGTCTTCCCGCTCTGGGAGAGCACCGCTCCTATCCCTGAGTCCGAGGCATCCACTTCAACCACTAACTGGCGGCTAGGATCGGGCTGCACCAGAACTGGTGCAGACGAGAAGCGCCGTTTCAACTCCTTGAACGCGGCTTCGCACCGATCCGACCAGGTGAAGGGGACTTTTGGTGAGGTCAGGGCTGTCAGGGGGCTAACTACCTGACTGTAGCCCTTAATGAACCTCCTGTAGAAATTAGCAAAGCCGAGGAACTGTTGCAGCTTCCTACGGCTTGTGGGTTGGGGCCAATCTCTCACCGCCGCAACCTTGGCCGGATCAGGGGCGACGGAGTTGGAGGAGATGATAAACCCCAGGAAGGACAAAGAAGTGCGGTGGAATTCACACTTCTCGCCCTTCACAAACAGGCGGTCCTCCAACAACCGCTGCAGGACCTGACGGACATGCCGGACATGAGTCTCAGGATCCGGGGAAAAGATGAGTATATCGTCCAGATACACGAAGACGAACCGGTGCAGGAAGTCCTGCAAGACATCGTTTACCAACGCTTGGAAAGTCGCGGGAGCATTAGTGAGACCGAACGGCATGACCAGGTACTCAAAATGACCTAACGGGGTGTTAAATGCCGTCTTCCATTCGTCTCCCTTCCGGATCCGAACCAAATGATACGCATTCCTAAGATCAAGCTTGGTGAAGATTTTGGCTCCATGCAAGGGGGTGAACACTGAATCCAACAAGGGCAACGGGTATCGATTGCGAACCGTGATTTCGTTCAACCCCCTATAATCAATGCATGGACGAAGCCCGCCATCCTTTTTTCCCACAAAAAAGAAACCAGCACCCATCGGAGAGGTGGAATTCCGGATCAACCCGGCAGCTAATGAGTCCCGGATGTAGGTCTCCATTGATTCACGCTCCGGCCGTGAGAGGTTGTACAGCCTACTGGACGGGAACTCACTGCCTGGAACCAAATCAATGGCACAATCATATGGGCGGTGGGGAGGAAGCGTGAGAGCCAGATCCTTGCTGAACACGTCAGCGAGGTCATGGTACTCCGCCGGTACCGCCTTCAGATTGGGCGGGACTCGGACCTCCTCCTTAGCTTGGGAGCCGGGAGGAACCGAGGAACCTAAACACTCCCGATGGCAGGTTTCGCTCCACTGAACCACTACCCCGGACGGCCAATCGATCCGGGGATTGTGTTTTAGCATCCAGGGAAAACCCAAAACCACACGGGAGGTGGCCTGAGTCACAAAGAACTCGATCACCTCCCGGTGGTTACCTGACACCACCAGAGTTACTGGAGGTGTCTTATGCGTGATTGGTGGGAGTAGGGAGCCATCTAGTGCCCGAACCTGCACCGGCGAGGTAAGAGCCACCAGAGGGAGCCCTATCTCCCTGGCCCATCTACTGTCTAGCAGATTCCCCTCAGAGCCCGTGTCCACCAGTGCTGGGGCCTTCAGGGTTGAATCCTCAAACAGGATCGTGACTGGGAGTCGTGTAGCAATGTGGGTGTGTCCCACGTGAATGTTTCGGCCCACCCCTGGCCCAGTCTCTAGGGGCGGGCGTTGGAGTTTAACCGCTCGGGGCAGTCGTTTGCGAGATGCTCACTCGAGCCACAAACAAAACAAGCTCCGTAGGCCCGCCTCCTTTGTGCTCCAGGTGCCCTAAATGTTGCCCTGCTCGTGTCCATAGCTTCGTCAGCAGGGGGAGCCGTAGGAACAGAGGAGCGTGGGGAGGGCGGAGCTCGGTCGGAACCGGAAGGGAGAGGGACGACGCGTGCCTGGCCACGCCCTTCGCCTCGTTCCCGACGGCGTTCCTCTAGCCGGTTGTCGAGTCGTATGACTAGATCGATGAGCCCATCTAAATCCCGCGGTTCGTCCTTCGCCACCAGGTGCTCTTTTAGGACCAGTGACAGTCCGTTTACAAAGGCGGCGCGGAGGGCAGTGCTATTCCAGCCGGATCTCGCCGCCGCGATGCGGAAGGCGACTGCATAGGCAGCTGCGCTCTGACGCCCCTGTCTTATTGACAGTAGCGCGGTTGAAGCGGTCTCTCCTCTGTTGGGATGATCGAACACCGTTCTGAGCTCCCGCACAAACCCATCGTATGTATGAAGGAGCCGTGAGTTCTGCTCCCAGAGCGCTGTAGCCCAAGCGCGTGCCTCCCCGCGAAGCAGGTTTATTACATAAGCTACTTTGCTAGCATCAGTCGCGTACATCACGGGACGCTGTGCGAAGACGAGCGAACACTGCATCAAAAAATCTGCGCACGTCTCCACACAGCCTCCGTACGGTTCTGGAGGGCTTATGTATGCTTCTGGGGACGGAGGGAGGGGCCGTTGAACGACCAGTGGAACGTCACTATTACGCGCAGGGTCCTCGGGAGGGAGAGCCGCAGCGGCGCCCGAAGGGCGTGCTTCCACTTGTAAGGCGAGAGCCTCCACCCTGCGGTTTAGGAGAACGTTCTGCTCGGTCATTAAATCCATCCGAGTGGTGAAAGCGGTGAGGATCCGCTACAACTCACCGATTACCCCTCCCGAAGACGCCGACGCGCCCTGTTCTTCCATTGGCCGTTCAACAGCCGGTTGACGCCCCTCGGGATCCATGACGCTGGCCGAGATATCCTGTTGTGAAAGTGTAGGAACACGGACCCACAACAGGGGGCGCAAATGAACGGACAATGGAGAAGATAAATAACAAGTTTTACTATTGTGAAACGAGCACAACCAATACAACAATCAATAATTTGGGGTTAAGCCGAATTCTGCTGGTGTCGTGTGGGCAGGCTCGAAGGTAGGGGACGTCCGTCCAGGTCGAACCGGAACCATCCAGATCTCCTCTGCCACCGAACCCTGGAAGTACTGGAACCGCCAAGTCCCGAATTCCCAGGTGGCCACTGCCTCCGCTCGTCGGATCCGGTACTGCTGGCAAGAGAGAGCAACAACACACAGGTGTGGATGCGGCTGCACCCAATAACACAGAGAGGGGAGAAGCTGCCTCCACCTCTCGTCCCAAAAAAGCAGGAAGGTGAGTACTTATCTAATCACTCGGCCTGCGGTAGTCAGCTGTCCTGAAAGGTTTAACAAGTTTATCAATTTAACACAGAATATGCTGCAGAGAATGTTACCTCTATCTCAAGGCGATATCTCGGCACTGAGGTGGAGACGCCGTCCTGATGATATACCTCCGTGCTGAGTGGAGTCAGCTGTGTCCAGTAATGGGTGACAGCTGTCACCCTAGCTGCTCTCATCAGGCGGCAGCGCCCTCTGGTGCCTGGAGCCCGCACTCCAGGCAGGGCGCCCTCTGGTGGTGGTGGGCCAGCAGTACCTCCTCTTCAGCGGCCCACACAACAGTTACGCAGATGATACCCAGCTTTATCTATCCATGAAGCCAGAGGACACACACCAATTAGCTAAACTGCAGGATTGTCTTACAGACATAAAGACATGGATGACCTCTAATTTCCTGCTTTTAAACTCAGATAAAACTGAAGTTATTGTACTTGGCCCCACAAATCTTAGAAACATGGTGTCTAACCAGATCCTTACTCTGGATGGCATTACCCTGACCTCTAGTAATACTGTGAGAAATCTTGGAGTCATTTTTGATCAGGATATGTCATTCAAAGCGCATATTAAACAAATATGTAGGACTGCTTTTTTGCATTTACGCAATATCTCTAAAATCAGAAAGGTCTTGTCTCAGAGTGATGCTGAAAAACTAATTCATGCATTTATTTCCTCTAGGCTGGACTATTGTAATTCATTATTATCAGGTTGTCCTAAAAGTTCCCTAAAAAGCCTTCAGTTAATTCAAAATGCTGCAGCTAGAGTACTGACGGGGACTAGAAGCAGAGAGCATATCTCACCCATATTGGCCTCTCTTCATTGGCTTCCTGTTAATTCTAGAATAGAATTTAAAATTCTTCTTCTTACTTATAAGGTTTTGAATAATCAGGTCCCATCTTATCTTAGGGACCTCGTAGTACCATATCACCCCAATAGAGCGCTTCGCTCTCAGACTGCAGGCTTACTTGTAGTTCCTAGGGTTTGTAAGAGTAGAATGGGAGGCAGAGCCTTCAGCTTTCAGGCTCCTCTCCTGTGGAACCAGCTCCCAATTCAGATCAGGGAGACAGACACCCTCTCTACTTTTAAGATTAGGCTTAAAACTTTCCTTTTTGCTAAAGCTTATAGTTAGGGCTGGATCAGGTGACCCTGAACCATCCCTTAGTTATGCTGCTATAGACGTAGACTGCTGGGGGGTTCCCATGATGCACTGTTTCTTTCTCTTTTTGCTCTGTATGCACCACTCTGCATTTAATCATTAGTGATCGATCTCTGCTCCCCTCCACAGCATGTCTTTTTCCTGGTTCTCTCCCTCAGCCCCAACCAGTCCCAGCAGAAGACTGCCCCTCCCTGAGCCTGGTTCTGCTGGAGGTTTCTTCCTGTTAAAAGGGAGTTTTTCCTTCCCACTGTAGCCAAGTGCTTGCTCACAGGGGGTCGTTTTGACCGTTGGGGTTTTACATAATTATTGTATGGCCTTGCCTTACAATATAAAGCGCCTTGGGGCAACTGTTTGTTGTGATTTGGCGCTATATAAAAAAATTGATTGATTGATTGATTGATTGATTGATTGGCCCCTGTATCTCATTAGAGATCAGCTCCAGGATGGCTCCATATCAGAAAATAAATATTAATTTAGAATATATGTGCCAAATTCCATGCTTTTATCATAAAATGAACAACTGTTTTGCTATGCCACCCCACTATCACGGAATGACTGATGGTTTGTCAGAATTGGGAATAAGCAACAAACATGGTAAGTGACCCACTTTTTAAATTATTTATTTAGTATGTGTATTCTGTTGAGAGAGAGAGAGAGAGAGAGAGAGAGAGAGAGAGAGAGAGAGAGAGAGAGAGAGAGAGAGAGAGAGAGAGAGAGACACAGAGAAAACTAATGATAGCAGTCAAATCCAGGCGCACATTACATGCACACACCTCTGCCTAACAGACATGCTGGGCTGTGACTCTTCAACAAAAGACGTGGAAATAATTCTTACTTACACATTGATAAATATCAGACTGACTGTCATACCCGCCGTCCCAAGCTGACTGCTTTTCATTCGCAGCGATGCGCCGCTTCGGAGCAGGCCCTCTGCCCTCCAATGCATTGAACATGAGCACGCAGTGAGAGACAGACAACCACAGTGTGCCACTGGGCCTGCGGAGCCACGCTCTAAGGAGCAGGCCGAGCCTCACGCTGATGCACTGGCGTGGAAAAAGACAGCGCGTCCCTCGGTCCCACCGGTCTCCACAACTGTTGCCTTTCATATGAATGTAGATACTTTTTAAAAGAGTGCTTGTTGAGATGGGCTTTATTCCACATTAATCCCCATTCAAACCATAAAATAAAAATCTGGTGTGCATCTGGACCAATCCGGTGTTATATTTATGTTGGCAAAATCCTGGGATTTTAAACATAATATTGAATTAATATCTAATGTGCATCCAGCCAGAGTCTGTTTCATCCACTCCCTTTGTTAGATGCTTCAGATTAATTTGGCTCAAACCTGTCATGATACCTTCTACGTTAGTGTTTGAAGTGTTTTGACTCATCTGAGCTTTCAGACACTGATGAAGCAACATTTTCCTCGGAGATGCTGGTGGGACTGACATTATTTTGAGCTCAGCTATGCTGTTGATGTCCCTCTCTGATGTCACGTGAAGATTGTTGCATTTCATTGTCTTTTGGACTTGTGAAACCAAACAGAACTGCTCGCTGCAGGGGTAATATTTTGTGGAAATAATGTGTGTTAAACAACCTGTCCACATGTGTCCTCTTAGGTTGTTTTAGGCTTCCCATTCCAAAAAAAAATTCTAAAACGGCAAACTCACTGACAAAATCCCCAACCCCGCCATAATCCATCTGCAAGCATACATGGTCATCCTGGAGCACGCTGCCCACCATCTGGAGTGTCGGCATCATCGGAATAATCGGGAACAAAATTTTGGACTGTTCAAAATTTCGGCACCGATAGAAATCATCGAGAACCCAATCGAGTAATCAGTAAGCTTGCGGCAACTTAACCAGGCCATCTGCATTGTCCAGGGAAACCTGCTCCAAGCAGACTTGTACCAAACACTGATGCAGATCTGTACCCAGTCTGTTATGCTAAAGCTCACCCTGGCAGTGCGGCAAGCAGGTGGCAAAATATTCCATTCTGTGAATAAGTGCCACTAGTGGCAAGGTCACTGCCAAGCTTCAGCTCCACCCATTTTTTGCAGCTTCAAATGCCGTTTGTTTCCCGATTTATATCTGGAGTCCACACGGAAACTGACGGGAACATGTGGACACGCAATCTGATCATTCATTATGTTTTTCAACAGATCAAAATGCATCCTCTCTCAAAATAATGTGAATTGGCAACAAAAAATATCATGGCAGTTGCACTTTAAGGTAAATATAAAATTCAGCCATCACTTTTACAGCCAGTTTTCTTGAGACAAGTCAGGTGATGGATACTTGAACTTTTCCAAGTCACTGACTTCATTTACATCAATCATTAAGAAATACAAACACTATGGTGTTGTGCGGCAAATCTGTCAGGAGGAGCTAAAACAGAGACTGTGCAAGATGAAGACCAATGGTGGAAGGCACCAAGACACCCATGACAACTCTGAAGGAGTTCTAGGTATCTGTGTGACTGGAGGGACTGGGAATAGCACATTGGGTGTCTGTTCCATCACCAGCTACACACTTTATATGTGGCACTGTGAACATCTATGAACTGATCTCCAGTTTTACTGTATTACATGTCTATGGTGGCTAATGGCATCTTCTTTGTCGTGGAGTGCTTAAAGGACATGAAAATTCAGTAAGGTATATCTTATATATTATATTCCAGTTCTAAGGTGGAACTATGCCAGTATACAAAAGTACGAGGTCTGTTAGAAAAGTATCCGACCTTTTTATTTTTTTCAAAAACCATATGGATTTGAATCACGTGTGATTGCATCAGCCAAGCTTGAACCTTCATGCGCATGTGTGAGTTTTTTCACGCCTGTCGGTTGCGTCATTCGCCTGTGAGCAGGCTTTGTGTGAGCAGTGGTCCACCCCTCTCGTCGGATTTTTATTGCGAATAAATGTCTGAACGATTTGGAGCTTTGCTGCATCAATTTTTTCCAGAAACTGTGAGAGACCTCCAGGTGGTAACCATTCAGAAAATTCAAATGGCTTTGAGGGACGATTTTATGGGGATTACACAGATTAAGGAGTGCTCCAGCCGGTTTAAAGACCGCCCACAGCTGCTGAGAGCACGCCGTGCTCCGAGCGCCGATCGATACCATTTCCAACGTGAAGGCTTTGTTGATCCGGGACGTCATCTGACTTACACAAAAATGGCAGGAGACGTGGACATCAGAACTTTTTCGGCACATTCCACTGTTACAGGAGTTTTTTTCATGGAAAGAAAAGCAGACGGATGCGCCACCGTGCCGCTCATGGCGCGGCATAAAAGATTTGAGATGGCTTTGAGATGGCTTTTCAAACGGCTGTCGGTGGGTTTTCAGTCGTGTGACTAACCGAGAAATTGTGGATGAGCCTGGACATGCCAGAACATGTCCTGTGAGGCTTCATCATGGCATTGCTTTGCGCCATGCGGCTCCACCACAACGCGCGGAATTCCTCCGCACGTCTGTCTCATGTGCCAAAAAGTGCTGATGTCCACGTCTTCCACAATTCCTGTGCTAGTCAGAGGATGTCCCGGATAAAACACAGCGTCCAGTTTGGAATGAACGGCACATTCCACTTTTACAGGAGTTTTTGTCATGGAAAGGAGGAGCGGAGGAACTCTGCGCGTCGCGGCGGGTACCACATGGCGCAAAGCAACGCCGTGATGAAGCCTCACAGGACATGTTCTGGCATGTCCAGGCTCATCCACAATTCTCTCGGTTAGTCACACGACTGAAAACCCACCGACAGCAGTCTGAAAGCCATCTCAAAGCCGTCCTGTGAGACCAACACGGAGGTGGTTTTGTGCCGCGCCATGAGCGGCACGGTGGCGCATCCGTCCACTTTTCTTTCCATGAAAAAAACTCCTGTAACAGTGGAATGTGCCAAAAAAGTACTGATGTCCACGTCTCCTGCCATTTTTGTGTAAGTCAGATGACGTCCCAGATCAACAAAGCCTTCACATTGGAAATGATTGGTTGTTTCAGCTCTGTCGATCGGCGCTCGGAGCGCGGCGCGCTCTCAGCAGTTGTGGGCGGTCTTTAAACTGGCTGGAGCACTCCTTAATCTGTGTAATCCCCATAAAATCGTCCCTCAAAGCCATTTGAATTTTCCGAATGGTTATCACCTGGAGGTCTCTTACAGTTTCTGGAAAAAATTGATGCAGCAAAGCTCCAAATCGTTCAGACATTTATTCACAATAAAAATCCGATGAGAGGGGTGGACCACTGCTCACACAAAGCCTGCTCACAGGCGAATGACAGGCATTAAAAAACTCACGCATGCGCACGAAGGTTCAAGCTTGGCTGATGCAATCACACGTGATTCAAATCCATATGGTTTTTGAAAAAAATAAAAAGGTTGGATACTTTTCTAACAGACCTCGTATATCTAAATATCTAAAAGGAAGAGTAAAATAGGAGAGTAGAATGAGTAGAGTAGAGCCACTTAGGTGCCTGGTCTTGAGAACCAGGGATGTCACACTGAAATCATAACAATTTGGAATTTAGGCTGTTAGTGACATCGATGATCCACCAGGATTACCTTTGTGCACTTCCGTGACCGTTTCAAGTATACGACATTGTATACGGCATTCACAGCAAACAGCTATGGAGACTTCCGAAAACAAATACTGGTGAGTACCTCGAGTGTTTTGAAAGGTGACGTAGTTACTAGAAGCACCCAGCATGTGCTTCAACGTAATGTATCTGCTAACGTTAAGAACTGAGTCACAGATCAATTCCAAAGTTTACATAAGTGTGATGTGTGTTATGACGACTCGTTTTTAAGTGATAACTGTTCATTTTGATGCAGTCACAGTAAAAAGCAGCAGCTGTTGAGAAGGTTTTGTGCACCTGCGGGCAATTAGTCATAAATGCAGCCTGTTAAAAACGCTAATAAGTGTTGTATATAACTGTGACAAATCTAATATACTTATATATATATATATATATATATATATATATATATATGTGTGTGTGTGTGTGTGTGTGTGGTCTGTGTTGTGGTGTATGTCATCACAGGACATTCCACGTCCAGTAAGCGGCAATAAACAGCTGACATGCACGTTAAAACAACGTAACAGCCACCACACACACACACACACACACACACACACAACACACACACACACACCACACACACACACACACACACACACACACACACACACACACACAACACAGCATCCACAGACTCTCAAAGTAAATAGCTCCACTGGAAAGAACACAAAGCAAAAGATGAAAAAAATTAACATTCAACTCACCCAGTGTAAAGATTTCCAAATTAGTCCACCACAAAAAGAAGCCCTCACACACACGTCACGCGCACACGATAACAATTGCAATCGCCAGCCATGGAACGGTCCCCTCGTCCTCACTCGGATCCACGGCAGGGGATCATTTTCAAGTTCCACTCGGCCAGAGAATAATGTCCAGGTCCACTCGCTGTCAAGTTCTGATCACTCGCGCGCTTAATGTCCGATAGTCTTCAACTCAAATTCTGTCAGGATTGTGGCACATTAGATAATTCATTATCTCCTGAAAATAGCGTCTTCTGAGTTTTTGCAATACGAGCCATACTTCTGCGTGTCCAGGATGTCCGCAGCAGTAAACCAGGAGCTGTGACACAAACAGCAGCATCACCACACTTTAAGTTCCAAAATCGCGACAGACTCTGAAAAAGTTAAGAGTTTTGGGGTGAAGTGTGTCGTCTCCTCTGTCCGAGCCACTGCTTTCAAAGAAAAGCACATTTGTTTCCCCTCTGTCTGTCTCTGTCTGGGATGTTTCTGTTTTGCTCTTAACTATGTCACGCTCAGAGAAATGCGAGAATTGCCAAGTGAGACATTTTTTTCGGAAATGCACCTGTTTCCTCGTTTCGGGAGAGGAATATAAATCATCAGAAACACTAATTATGAGCGCATGTGCGCAGGGAGACTTATATCATGAGTACTTGTTGTGTTGCTAAGTGGGGACGTTAAAAACACATACACATGTCCGTTAAGGTAGCATGAAAGTGGCGCATCCCAGGAGACTAAGAAATTGATCAAGAAGGCTGATTTTGTGTAGGAGAGTAAGTGGTGAGCTTTAGACTTGAGCCAATTATGAAAATGCAAACTACCCACTTGCAGTACTGTAATTGGCTGGAGTAACATTTTAGTGGGAGGACTAACTAGCATTAAGTGTTCCACCAAATGTGACAGAAAATCATTCCTTCCCACAGCCATTAGACTTTACAACTCCTCCCTCTGTCATCCATCTACACACAGTAGCTGTTCCATCCCTGCCTTACTGTACTCATCAGTACACATTTTCATGCTACTCAAATGTGCAGTAATAACATGTCTGCAGCTAATCATATGTGCAAGAACACTTCCACCCTTGTATGTGCACGATCTCATCTGTATGTGCAATACTATCAACAGTATTAGGTGCAATCATTCAGGCTCAGTGCTAACTAGTCTTATTTGAACTTGAACTTTTTCTGGTTATTTTTCTTATGTACTGCTCTTCATATCTACTCGTGTCTCTGTTTATCTGTGCAGTTGCAACATAAGTTATTTCCTATGGGATCAAAAACTCCAGTTTGTGTATCAAAATATCTTTGAGCATGCCGATGAACTCAGAAATGCTCCAGTGTGCAAAAGTGCTGTGCACAGAAACTCCAGGTACTTGTATTTGAATGTGATCACAAATCACTTTGGATAAAAGCCTCTGCCAAATGCATAAATATAAATGTAAATTTGAATGGCTTCAGATGACAATAAGCACCACCAAAAGTAATAAACGAGTAATGTACCCTAATATAGTTTACTGCCCCCTCCCACCCCCCGCTTTAGGTTTGTAGTGACTTCTTCAAACGAAAAACTTAAAGTGTACTGGGGTCTTGTTTCAGAAAACACTAAAGTGTGAACTCCGAAGGGAAACTGAGGTCACTGATCCAGACTCACATGGTGATGACAGAGTTGAGTCAAAGATAAAGCTTCTGACACATGTTCCAACCCTCTTGGTAGGAACCAAAAGATTTAAATTGCTGACATATGCAAGATTACGTCTTCCAGCATAGGTTGGCTGTGGTCTCCTTAAGGGTCAGGATTAAGAGTCCTGACATCCGGAAGCAGCTAAGAATAGACTGCTGCTCCTTTATGTTGAAGGGATCCAGGTTTGGTGTTTTGGGTATCTGATTAAAATGCTCCCAGGACACTTCCCTTTGGATGTTTATAGAGCACGTCCAAATGGGCAAAGACATCTGAGCTGACCCAGAACACGCTGGATCTCTGGATCACACTGTGGCTGAGGAGAAAAGACGTTTGTAGTACCTTACATGCTGGCTTACACGATGAGGAACAAGATAAGTGATGTGAAATGGATCCGCGGATGGTGCTTCTTGGAGATATAATAAGATATACAGTTGACATTTGGGGGTGTCATACAAAAAACAACTCCAAAATGCCTGAAATCTAAAGCTGTGCTGTGAGGACAAAAAAACATGACTCAAAAATGTTGTGCTCAACGCTGAGAGATGAACATGTTGTTCGAATGTGTCAATTGAACTCAGTGCACATTTTCAAGGCTCAGAAACACTGGAAGCATAAAGAAACTTGTTTCTGGCACTGAATAAAACAAAAGACCAAATGATCAGAGATTCTATTAATGTTCCCATTTATATTCATCTGCCTTTGACATTGAGACCATCCATCCATCCATCCATCTTCTACCGCTTAGTCCAATTAAGGGTCGCGGGGGGCTGGAGCCTATCCCAGCAGTCATAGAGTGTGAGGCGGGGTACACCCAGGACAGGACGCTAGTCTGTCGCAGGGCCACAAATAGACAAACACAGACACACCCACACACACACTACGGACAATTTTAAAGATTCCAATCCACCTAACCCGCATGTCTTTGGATGTGGGAGGAAACCGGAGCACCCGGAGGAAACCCACGCAAACACGGGGAGAACATGCAAACTCCATACAGAAAGGCCATGGGAATCAAACTCACAACCTTCTCGCTGTGAGGCAACAGTGTTAACCACTAATCCACCGGGCTGCCCACATTGAGACCTTTTATTAAAATTAAAATAATGTTTTCAGTCATCGCTGGCACTCATTCTTCGGAAAATATCCAGTGAAGTTTTTTTTTATATTTTCATAAAAACTGAATTTGTGACATGACAAGCAGGTCCAGCTGTCAGAGGAGACTGAAATGAGTTTGCTTTGTTTTCAACATCTTATGGCAACACAACAACCTAGTTCTTACTTTTTCTTACTTGGTTGGAGTGTAACAATAAACAAATACAAATCAAAAATCTATTTCCGATATGGCTGCATCGTTACACGGACCAATAAATAATAATAAGCCATCAAGTGCTATGAACAAGTCAATGGCTTTAGTTTAATAGTATAAATTTCATGGAGTTAATCTTTTTTTTTGAAGGGTTTGAAAGTTTTGAGGCTCAAATAGGGTGGCTCCAGATGTTGCCATCTTGGCAGCACCCAAGTCCATCCAACCCCTCTTTTTTTTTGTTACACCTGTTGTCTGTGTATATACCACTAATTCAGTATCACAAAGGGCTCATACCATAAAGAACATAAACAATTTTAATATTCCATTGGTTAGTTGCTGCTCCATTTTCTATTCTCATAGATAACCGTGACACCAAGAAAGACCTGTGACAACAACAAAAATGCCACCAAGGACAATCAGGAGAAAAATAGACAAAACAACAACAACTACAAGCAGTGATCAGGGCGAGGGGTTGCCACAGGAGTCCAGCTAATTCCCCGCCAAGTTATAAATGGATAAAGGGATGTAGCGTGGGCAAACACCAAAAATACAGGAGAGGTGATGGTCTAGTGGTTTAGCGTTGGGCCTGAGACCAGAGGGTCCTTGGTTCAAATCTTATCCTGATCGGAAAATCACTAAGGGCTCTTGGGCAAGGTCCTTAATCCCCTAGTTGCTCCCAGTATGTAGTGAGTACCTTGTATGGTGGCACTCTGACATTGGGGTGAATGTGAGGCATTATTGTAAAGCGCTTTGAGCGTCTGATGCAGATGGAAAAGCGCTATATAAATGCAGTCCATTTACCATTTTACAGGAGCATAGACTTCTTAGATGGTCCATTTCTACAGTTAACCACATAGTAAGCCACATTATTTCATATTTATATTAAACTGCTTAGGAAGGAGTTAAAGGTCTGTTAGCAGGCGGTTGCTAGCAGCCTTTTAAAGCTGTATGGTAGCTGCCAATCAACCACACCCAGAAATATGCACAACATTATAACAGTCTAAACTAACGAGTTATATAAAATTTCACCTCCGTACAGGCGTCATAAGTTAGGAAACATGCTGTAGAGACCCAAACAATTTTTTTGTATAAGGCTGTAAACACAATTATTTCAGAAATTTGGACTTTTTAATATTTACTGACTGACCTTCGGAGCTAGCCTCAAATGGCTATTCAAGGAACTGCAGCTTTTGGCACTCTTGTGATGTCTTCATTTTTCAGCACACTTACGTAGCATTTCAAGCAGGTGGGGTGCTGGTAGGTGTGGGGGGATTGAGAATTCATCAAGACAACTGCCATCTGTTGACTGGAAGATCAATCTCTAATGCTGGTTAATTTATACCTCTGTGAGACTTTAAATTCTGGCAATCCCATTTTCAAAATGTGACATTGATGTTTAAAATGTAACACACAAGCAAAAGCTTCAATGTTAAATACTTTTGTATTTTATATTTTTAATAACTCCTGTAGTAACATTGTGTTTATCTTGAAATCGCATTAAATTTTTTCGTAACTTTGTTTTTTCTGTCCACAGTATAAAGCAGTAGTGTCTGGTGTAGCACAAGAAGTCTGTGTTGAAATACTTTTTCGTAAGAAAAAGTCAAATTTTGGAAAGTGTTGAACCTGTGACAGGATGTCAGAGAGCTGCTGAATGTCAGAGAATAACAAAAAGCTGGAGCAGCTCCCTTTGGTAACACACACACACCACCCACACACACACACCACACACAACACACACACACACACACACACACACACACACACACACACACACGCGCTGCTTTCTCAGATGTAAAGTCTAGTCATTTTTTTTTCTTTCACCTTGGTCCAGTGATCAGTCACCGTTTCCACAATATCACAGCATTTTCTACTTGACTTTGAACTTTTGTGAGACTCTCGGAGGTGTTCAGGCCGCCGTCATTGATTTAGACACAAATTATACTGGTCACTCAGCTCACAATTAAAGAGATATAATGTGAGTGAAATGAATACTGCGCCTCAGCCGGCAGTTACAAAGTGTGAAAGAGATTCAAAATAATCAAAGCCAGCTTTAGAATTAATGTTGAAGCCAGAATTCCAATGAAAATAAGGTTGGGATATCATAATATAGTAGCTTGAGCAACGTGTGTGTCTGTGTGTGTGTGTGTTGTGTGTGTGTGTGTGTGTTTGTGTGTGTGTGTGTGTGTGTGTTTGTGTGTGTGTGTGTGTGCGCGCGCGCGCCACTACTCCTCTGAGGTTGTTGGGTCAATTTACACCAAACTTGCTGTGTGCATGTGTGGTGACCCCTGAATTGCCTTTAAATGGTTTATGCTGTCAAAGGTCAATATCACTGAGGTCACAAATCTAAATATTGATTCATCTGTCTGTGCCCCTACTCCTTCCAGGACCTTAAGCTGATTTCCACCAAACCTGATTGACCTCAGAATTGTCCTTAAAGGTCATTTGGGGTTAAAGGTCAAAACCATGAATTTGAACTCCCCCCTCCTCCCAATCCCCACTCATGTACCCACCCTGAAACTTCCTTGGCAACATCAGTTTCCAAAGCTTAATCACTGGGGTCAAGATCAATGATGCCAATGGTCAAAATTAATGTTTTTTTCTTTCCATTTTGATTTTCAAAGAACATGGCACACATATAGGGTGTGCTGCAAGGTCACATTTCAGGTCAATCACAGGGGTCAAGGTCATGTCTGTCTGTCTGTCTATTTGATGACCTTCCCCTCCCAGGTCCTTTTGCTGGTTTCTACCAAACTCGGCATGTCAGTGAAGGTTGACTCCAAAACTGCCATAAAGAAAAAAAAAAAAAAAAATTGGGAAGTCAAGGAATTTGATATTCAACCTCATTTGGACCAAATGTGGTCCACACTTAAGTGGACACCAGAACTGCCCTGAAAGGTCAGTCGATTATTTGGATGAAAGTCAAGGTCACTGGGGTCAGAGATCAGACTGCCGTAGCCCTTAACGTAACCTCATGATTAGAAACGGAGCAGGTTTACAGTGACATACGAGGTCTATTAGAAAAGTATCCGAATCATGTGTGATTACGTCACACAAGCTTGAACCCTCATGCGCATGCGTGAGTTTTTGCACGCCTGTCGGTTGCATCATTCGCCTGTGAGCAGGCTTTGAGTGAGGAGTGGTCCAGCCCCCTCGGCGGATTTTCATTGTCAGGACATGGCGGAATGATTTGGGCTTTTTTTTCCATCAGAATTTTTTTCAGAAACGGTTAGACACTGGCAGCTGGAAACCATTCGAAAAATGTATCTGGCTTTCGGTGGAAATTTTACAGGCTTCACAGAGAATAAGGACTGTTACTACAGCTTTAAGGACGGCTTTAAGGACGCTTGGCGCGCCGCGCTCCGTGCCACCATCGAGAGCCACAAACCACTGGATCATTTCTAAACGGATGGCTCTGTGGATCCGAGACCGTCGTGTGCACTTTCTCTGGACATCAACCATTTTCCAGCAGATTTCACTTTTAACAAGACATTTTGTCATGGAAAGCCGAGCGGCGGCTTCGCATGTCACGACCGATTTGCTGATGGAGCGAGCCAAAACCACCTCCGTTTTGGTCTCACAGGACGGCTTTGAGATGGCGTTCAGACAGCTGTCGGTGGTTTTTCCATCGAGTGATTATCCGAGAAATTGTGGATGTGCCTGGACATGCCAGAACATGTCCCATGAGGCTTCATCACGGCGTTGCTTTGCGCAATGCGGCACCGCCGCAATGCACGGAATTCCTCCGCACGTCTGTCTCAATGTGCCGAAAAAGTGCTGATGTCCACGTCTTTTCACAATTCCTGTACTAGTCAGATGACGTCCCGGATAAAACACAGTGTCCAGTTTGGAAATGAATGGCACATTCCACTGTTACAGGAGTTTTGGTCATGGAAAGAGGAGCGGAGGCTACACGCGTCGCGGCGGTTGCGCATGGCGCACAGCAACGCCGTGATGAAGCCTCACGGGACATGTTCTGGCATGTCCAGGCACATCCACAATTTCTCGGATAATCACTCGATGGAAAAACCACCTACAGCTGTCTGAACGCCATCTCAAAGCCGTACTGTGAGACCAAAATGGAGGTGTTCCTTTGTCTCACTCCATCAGCAAATCAGTCGTGAAGTGCGAAGCCTCCGCTCGGCTTTCCATGACAAAATCTCTTGTTAAAAGTGAAATCTGCTGGAAAATGGTTGATGTCCAGCTCTTGTGATAACCAGAGAACTGGCACATGACGGTCCCGGCTCCACAGAGCCATCCGTTTAGAAATGATCCGGTGGTTTGTGGCTCTCAATGGCGGCATGGAGCGCGGCAGGCCGGGCGTCCTTAAAGCCGTCCTTAAAGCTGTAGTAACACTCCTTATTCTCTGTGAAGCCCGTAAAATTTTCACCGAAAGCCAGATAAATTTTTCGAGTGGTTTCCAGCTGCTAGTCTCTAACAGTTTCTGAAAAAATTCTGATGGAAAAAAAGCCCAAATTATTCCGCCATTTCCTGACAATAAAAATCCGCTGAGGGGGTGGACCACTCCTCACTCAAAGCCTGCTCATAGGCGAATGACGCAACCGACAGGTGTGGAAAAACTCACGCATGTGCACGAGGGTTCAAGCTTGTGTGACGCAATCACACGTGATTCAAATCCATATGGTTTTTGAAAAAATAAAAAGGTCGGGTTCGTTTCTAATAGACCTCGTATTCTGGAAGTGACACGACACTGCTGATGATTTGCTGACCAACAGTATTGCCTTAGTAAAATAATTAGCTTTTATCTTTGTGCTCCCATTACTTTAGAACAAAATAAGGCTTGAACAGTAATTAGAAGAAAAAAAAAAAGGAAACCTCATTTTACAGCTAATTGAATGGAACATTTACAGAACCAGCTTCATTATCAAATCATACGTCTTCCACTGGAAATATTATTTCCTCACTTTTCCTCATCCTAATTTTCTGTAGAATAACATAAAGTCACCTTAATGTTCATTTGCACACTGATAAAGTTGCTATTTGTGCTTCAAAACAAATAATTACCATACACTCATAATACCACATTATCAGGTTTAATTTGAGTGTAATTAAATAATCAGGTAGGTGTTTTTTAAGGATCAGTAATTAGACAATCAGCTGATGGACTTAAAATTTCAGCAAATGAAATTTGTAATTCAGAATTACTCTGGTGACTTGGTGGCTTTCTTCACTCGTCTCAATCACGGAATTCTATTGTAGGCAGATTTAAAAAGAACTGTGCATTGAAGTAATGAACCTATAACATGAAGAAACTTACTACTTCAGCTCTATAAAATAAAAGTTCTAACTTGAAATCCTCAACTGAAAAACTAAGACAAGTAAGGATTTTGTGTGTATTTGTGTGTGTGTGTGTGTGTGTGTGTGTGTGTGTGTGTGGTGTGTGTTGTGTGTGTGTGTGTGTGTGTGTGTGTGTGTGTGTGTGTGTGTAGGCTGAGTTGGAGAAAATTAAGACAGTTTCCCATCCCGACCTGTATTTTCCAGCCTGTTGATACCTCTGGGGTGTCGACATGGGTGGCTGTGGGATGAGATGCATTTCTCAACACTTCTGATTGAATTCCTGCAGCCAATTTTCCACTGAGAGACTGTGACGTTGGATCAAATTCAATTTAACACAACATTTCTGCTCTGTAAATGCTTTTAAACTGCATAATTAAAAATTCTAAATAAATCTATTCATTCTGAAAGAACATGAAATGATTTTTTTATTTCATGTTCTTTCTGTACAAGCTGTCATGTGCCTGAAACAAATGACGAGGCGCTGGCGGGTTGGCAGTTGGGATATTTACCTATTCTGAAGGAGAGCGGCCCAGCAGAGGTGTTTGTCACCCACATGGCTAAGAAGAGCAGAAGTGCCCAGGCTGTGAGCATCTTCTTTGACTCCTCATGGGTCCTGCCCCGGGGGTGCCCCTGTCACAGCCACCTGCAACACAGACACAAGGGGGCACCACATGTCAAAATCAGGAAAAAAAAAATCATATTTTGAGAAACATTTATTCGTTTGCTGGTTCAACTGATCCTCCGAGGTGCTTGGGCCAACTTCCACCAAGCCTGCTGTCTGTATGTAGGTTGAGCTTTGTTTTGGCAAAGGTCAAGGTCACTGATGTTAAAGGTCAAAATATTGGTTTATCTATTTGTTTTCATAATACTCCAAAGACACGTGCCCACTTTCCACCAATTATTATATGCTGATCATAGACAACCCCAGAGCTGCCCTAAAAGGGTTTGTTTTAGCAAAGCTGAAGGTGCTGGGGTCAAAAGTCAAAATGATGATTCTTGTCCACAAACGTGGCACACATATCGAGGTGGATTCTAGAATTGCTGAGTTGACATCAAATTTGTCAAAGGTCAATTATTGGGGTCAAAAGTCAAAATTCTAGTTTTCCCAGTATGATTTGCATTGAATTTAGCACACGTGTGGATCCCAGAACTGCTTTTTAGTAAATAATGCTTGCAGACATTAAAATAATCAATTGGTCACATTAAAATTATGATTTTTCATTTGAAAAATGAACCCTTAGGAAAGGTCGATTAACACTGAGTTTGATTTTCAAGGTTACCAGTCTATGTTGGTCATGTGACCAATATAAAGATGCTATATGACATATATACACACACACACACACACACACACACACACACACACACACACACACACACACGTATATATGTCTTCTGTAATTGTCATGAAACCCCTAACCCCTACATGTAAACCCAAGATTTGACCTTGGCCTGTGACCTTGACTGTTGATAGATTTTTCTCATACTCATATTACTTCCTGATTGGCTGACCCTCATTTCACCATGTTTGATCCCAATCAGATCAAAACTCTGAGTTACCATGTTCATACAGTATTTGGAAGAAGAGACAGATGGACAGACACGCACTAAGGACCAACAACAACTTCCCATATGTGCTGCCACACCTGAAAGTATATGTTCCCAGAATTATTAATTCAGTAGTGGCGCAAAACAGCTGACTGGAAACCATGGAGACAGAGGACCAAATGTAAGAGACAAACCGCCGGTACAAAGCCCTGCTGCTTCCCAAATCTAGTTAAAAACGTATCAGGTACCGCACCGATTTGGTCTTCACAGATTTGGTCTTCACAGATTTTTACTGTTCTGGATGAAACAGAGTCAGCCTGACAAAAAAAAAGAGGTCACTATGATTCACACTATGAGACAATGCGCTGAAACATTAATGTTGGGAGGAGAAACCAAGAAAGAACAAGAGGAACAGATGATAAAACTGAATGAAATATAGCACTTCTTCAAGAAGACCCACAAAATGAGGATAATGAGGAACACTGGGGCCTGTTTGGACATAATGTTTCTCGTCTGGAGGAGAGTTTAAGTGCAGGAGAAGTTAGGACAGTCTACCAAACACCTTGGTGTGTAAAATCAGTCGTAACAGCCTACGAAACATTTCTACATTGGTGGGACGTTGTGAAAGCATGACTTGTGAGAAAGCGACAGGCTGGAGAAATGGACCGTCAGTTCATGTGGACTTGCAGCAGGTGATCTGAATGTCACATCTGTCTGACAGGACACATGTCAGGCCGGACACACATGCAGTCGCAGGCTGACATGTGTGTCCTGTGAGCAGCGCCCTGCAGGACCACATGACAAGCCAACAGTGCAACAAATACGCCACTTTCAGTCATGTATCAGCAGAAATACGTTGTAACAAACACTGTTTCTTCAGTTATGACAGCATTATTTCTCTTTTTTTTAAAAATACATTTATCTGCTTGTTAATTTTAGCCATTTCAGGCTCCTGTTATATGACAGTGATTGTAGCGCAGTGGGAAAGTTTATCAGATAATCTGGTAATCAGAGCTTTTGTAAATTGCAGGTTCGAATCCCGTGAGTGGCACTTATTTCTTATTAACCAGGGTTATTTAACTGCAGGGTTCTGTATTGCATCCCATTTTATTTATTATTTATATCAACCTAGTTATATTCACTAATTATACAGCTGATTTTTATTTTATTTTTCCTCCACATCAGCGGCGCGATGTGGTGCACCACGTTCCAGCTGTTCACACTGTGTTCCTGTTCGCACGACACGGTCGCGTGCACGAAACCGTCATGCCTGCCCGCCAGCTCGATGTTTTCGTGATTCACTCATACGAGCTGTTCCACTGTGATTCGCCTTGATTTGTACTTATTCGTCCTATGTGTTAAGGGGCCCTTAAGGGGCTGGAACAACTACATATATCAAGTTTGTTCAAGAATGACAAAGATGAATCAAGAAGTTACTATGATGCTTCAAAACGTGACCCCGATTTGCAACTGCGGCATAGCTCAATTACATCAAGAAGTCATTTCCAATATTTTGCAATATTTTGGCAACTTCTGAAGATGATAGTTTGGACTTTAGTGACCAGTTTGTCTGTGGATAATGTCCCGTTTACACCGGACTCAGACCTATATACGACCTACAAGATCATGACATTTTGTCAACTCTCACAAGTCTTGTCTGGTCTCCATTGTGATCTGCTATTTGAGTTTACACCAAGCGTGCATTGCGACTGAACTGTGCGACTGAAAATATGTTAATATCCGTGATCATTGATGCAACCCCATGCAGAGTCAATTGATAGTCTATAGCGACCCGCAGGATCATGTTGAGACTCAGCTGAGACATGTGAAAGTTTATCAAGAACAATTATGAGACCCATGTATCTGTTAACTGGTCACACAAATTGCGCGAGTGTTTTAAACAGTTCAGTACAGTCACACACCTGTTGGAGACCGAGGGGGAGTGATGGAGAGTGATGGAAACCAAGAGAGCTACTAATAAAATTATTCATGGACTGGCACCTCCCTACCTAGCTGACCTAATTAAACCTTACGTACCGGCCCGGGCTTTACGTTCTCAGGGTGCAGGACTATTTTGTGTCCCTAAGGTGAATAAGAAGTCTGTGGGTCACAGAGCTTTCTCTTATCGTGCCCCTGTTCTGTGGAATGATCTCCCTGCATCAATAAAACAGTCAGATTCTGTGGAGACTTTCAAGTCCAGACTTAAGATGCACTTATGAACTCAGGGTTGATAGAGGGTTGTTGCCTCTACTGGTGGTTGGCTCTCACTGCGGTATTGTATCACTTCCTGTTCCGGAGCACAGCGGTGTTTTTCTGTATCGGTTAGCTGTTTAATCTGCGCAGTTAGATTGATCTAGTTATCTAGATTACGATTTGTTTCCCAGTGTAATCTTTACGTGCCTTAACTAAAGCACTCCTTCTGCTGAATAACCTCTAAATTATTTACACATTATTCACTTTGCGTGTTTTTAGGAATCCGCTAGCTTAGCGTAGCTACTAGCTCTTAGCCGATTTAGCATGGCGGCTTCTCCTGTCTCTCCCGCTCTTTTCTGCTCTGGGTGTGAAATGTTTAGTTATTCCTCTGCCTCCTTTAGCAGTAACGGTACTTGTAATAAGTGTAGCTTATTCGTAGCTTTGGAGGCCAGGCTGGGCGAATTGGAGACTCGGCTCCGCACCGTGGAAAATTCTACAGCTAGCCAGGCCCCTGTAGTCGGTGCGGACCAAGGTAGCTTAGCCGCCGTAGTTCCATTAACGCAAAAAAAACCGAAAAAAAAAAAAAAAAACAAAATAGGGGGAAGCTAAAAAAAAAAAGGGGGGGGGGGGGGGGGGGGGGGGGGAGGGGGGGGCACCGGGAAAGCAGGCTGACTGGGTGACTGTGGAGGAGCGTAGCCCTAAACAGAAGCCCCGTGTACACCGCCAACCCGTTCACATCTCTAACCGTTTTTTCCCCACTCGGCGACACACCCGCCGGGATCAAACTCTGGTTATTGGCGACTCTGTTTTGCGAAATGTGAAGTTAGCGACACCAGCAACCATAGTCAATTGTCTTCCGGGGGCCAGAGCAGGCGACATTGAAGGAAATTTGAAACTGCTGGCTAAGGCTAAGCGTAAATTTGGTAAGACTGTAATTCACGTCGGCAGTAATGACACCCGGTTACGCCAATCGGAGGTCACTAAAATTAATTAAATCGTGGTAACTTTGCAAAACAATGTCAACTCTGTAGTTTTCTCTGGGCCCCTCCCCAATCAGACCGGGAGTGACATGTTTAGCCGCATGTTCTCCTTGAATTGCTGGCTGTCTGAGTGGTGTCCAAAAAATGAGGTGGGCTTCATAGATAATTGGCAAGCTTCTGGGGAAAACCTGGTCTTGTTAGGAGAGACGGCATCCATCCCACTTTGGATGGAGCAGCTCTCATTTCTAGAAATCTGGCCAATTTTCTTAAATCCTCCAAACCGTGACTATCCATTGTTGGGACCAGAAGCAGAGTTGTAGTCTTCACACCTCTCTGCAGCTTCTCTCCCCCTGCCATCCCCTCATTACCCCATCCCCGTAGAGACGGCCTGCTCCCAGACTACCAATAACCAGCAAAAATCTATTTAAGCATAAAAATTCAAAAAGAAAAATAGTATACCTTCAACTGCACCACAGACTAAAACAGTTAAATGTGGTCTATTAAACATTAGGTCTCTCTCTTCTAAGCCCTGTTGGTAAATGATATAATAACTGATCAATATTGATTTATTCTGCCTTACAGAAACCTGGTTACAGCAGGATGATATGTTAGTTTAAATGAGTCAACACCCCCGAGTCACACTAACTGTCAGAATGCTCGTAGCACGGGCCGGGGCGGAGGATTAGCAGCAATCTTCCATTCCAGCTATTATTAATCAAAACCCAGACAGAGCTTTAATTCAATTTGAAAGCTTGATCTCTTAGTCTTGTCCATCCAAATTGGAAGTCCCAAAAACAGTTTTATTTGTTATTATCTATCGTCCACCTGGTCGTTACTGTGAGTTTCTCTGTGAATTTTCAGACCTTTGTCTGACTTAGTGCTTAGCTCAGATAAGATAATTTAAGTGGGCGATTTTAACATCCACACAGATGCTGAGAATGACAGCCTCAACACTGCATTTAATCTATTATTAGACTCTATTGGCTTTGCTCAAAAAGTAAATGAGTCCACCCACCACTTTATCATATCTTAGATCTTGTCTGACTTATGGTATGGAAATAGAAGACTATAACAGTATTCCCTGAAAACTCCCTTCTGTCTGATCATTTCTTAATAACATTACATTTACTCTGATGGACTACCCAGCAGTGGGGAATAAGTTTCATTACACTAGAAGTCTTTCAGAAAGCGCTGTAACTAGGTTTAAGGAATGATTCCTTCTTTATGTTCTCTAATGCCAATATACCAACACAGTGCAGAGTAGCTACCTAAACTCTGTAAGGGAGATAGAGTATCTCGTCAATAGTTTTACATCCTCATTGAAGACAACTTTGGATGCTGTAGCTCCTCTAAAAAGAGAGCTTTAAATCAGAAGTGTCTGACTCCGTGGTATAACTCACAAACTCGTAGCTTAAAGCAGATAACCCGTAGTTGGAGAGAAATGGCGTCTCACTAATTTAGAAGATCTTCACTTAGCCTGGAAAAAGAGTCTGTTGCTCTATAAAAAAGCCCTCCGTAAGCTAGGACATCTTTCTACTCCATCACTAATTGAAGAAAATAAGAACAACCCCAGGTTTCTTTTCAGCACTGTAGCCAGGCTGACAAGAGTCAGAGCTCTATTGAGCTGAGTATTCCATTAACTTTAACTAGTAATGACTTCATGACTTTCTTTGCTAACAAAATTTTAACTATTAGAGAAAAAATTACTCATAACCATCCAAAGACGTATCGTTATCTTTGGCTGCTTTCAGTGATGCCGGTATTTGGTTAGACTCTTTCTCTCCGATTGTTCTGTCTGAGTTATTTTCATTAGTTACTTCATCCAAACCATCAACATGTTTATTAGACCCCATTCCTACCAGGCTGCTCAAGGAAGCCCTACCATTATTTAATGCTTCGATCTTAAATATGATCAATCTATCTTTGTTAGTTGGCTATGTACCACAGGCTTTTAAGGTGGCAGTAATTAAACCATTACTTAAAAAGCCATCACTTGACCCAGCTATCTTAGCTAATTATAGGCCAATCTCCAACCTTCCTTTTCTCTCAAAAATTCTTAAAGGGTAGTTGTAAAACAGCTAACTGATCATCTGCAGAGGAATGGTCTATTTGAAGAGTTTCAGTCAGGTTTTAGAATTCATCATAGTACAGAAACAGCATTAGTGAAGGTTACAAATGATCTTCTTATGGCCTCGGACAGTGGACTCATCTCTGTGCTTGTTCTGTTAGACCTCAGTGCTGCTTTTGATACTGTTGACCATAAAATTTTATTACAGAGATTAGAGCATGCCATAGGTATTAAAGGCACTGCGCTGCGGTGGTTTGAATCATATTGTCTAATAGATTACAATTTGTTCATGTAAATTGGGGAATCTTCTTCACAGACTAAAGTTAATTATGGAGTTCCACAAGGTTCTGGCTAGGACCAATTTATTCACTTTATAACATGCTTCCCTTAGGCAGTATTATTAGACGGTATTGCTTAAATTTCATTGTTACGCAGATGATACCCAGCTTTATCTATCCATGAAGCCAGAGGACACACACCAATTAGCTAAAACTGCAGGATTGTCTTACAGACATAAAGACATGGATGACCTCTAATTTCCTGCTTTTAAACTCAGATAAAACTGAAGTATTGTACTTGGCCCCACAAATCTTGAAACATGGTGTCTAACCAGATCCTTACTCTGGATGGCATTACCCTGACCTCTAGTAATACTGTGAGAAATCTTGGAGTCATTTTTGATCAGGATATGTCATTCAAACGCATATTAAACAAATATGTAGGACTGCTTTTTTGCATTTACGCATATCTCTAAAATCAGAAAGTTCTTGTCTCAGAGTGATGCCTGAAAAACTAATTCATGCATTTATTTCCTCTAGGCTGGACTATTGTAATTCATTATTATCAGGTTGTCCTAAAAGTTCCCTAAAAAGCCTTCAGTTAATTCAAATGCTGCAGCTAGAGTACTGACGGGGACTAGAAGGAGAGAGCATATCTCACCCATATTGGCCTCTCTTCATTGGCTTCCTGTTAATTCTAGAATAGAATTTAAAATTCTTCTTCTTACTTATAAGGTTTTGAATAATCAGGTCCCATCTTATCTTAGGGACCTCAGTAGTACCATATCACCCCAATAGAGCGCTTCGCTCTCAGACTGCAGGCTTACTTGTAGTTCCTAGGGTTTGTAAGAGTAGAATGGGAGGCCAGAGCCTTCAGCTTTCAGGCTCCTCTCCTGTGGAACCAGCTCCCAATTCAGATCAGGGAGACAGACACCCTCTCTACTTTTAAGATTAGGCTTAAAACTTTCCTTTTTGCTAAAGCTTATAGTTAGGGCTGGATCAGGTGACCCTGAACCATCCCTTAGTTATGCTGCTATAGACGTAGACTGCTGGGGGGTTCCCATGATGCCCTGTTTCTTTCTCTTTTTGCTCTTGTATGCACCACTCTGCATTTAATCATTAGTGATCGATCTCTGCTCCCCTCCACAGCATGTCTTTTCTGGTTCTCTCCCTCAGCCCCAACCAGTCCAGCAGAAGACTGCCCCTCCCTGAGCCTGGTTCTGCTGGAGTTTCTTCCTGTTAAAAGGGAGTTTTTTCCTTCCACTGTAGCCAAGTGCTTGTCACAGGGGGTCGTTTTGACGTTGGGGTATTATACATAATTATTGTATGGCCTTGCCTTACAAATATAAAGCGCCTTGGGGCAACTGTTTGTTCGCTGATTTGGCGCTATATAAAAAAATTGATTGATTGATTGATTATTTTCCCTTTCATATGGCTAGCATACTGGTACAGTTTTGTTTATGCTTTTTTACACTTTTAATTCATTTATTAGTAATTGAAGCGGGCTGCGGCCTCAACTTTACCTAAATTCTGGGTCTTTTAGTGAGGCTTAGGGCTAGTGGCCGGCGATCACCTTAGTATGTCTCTGTTTTTCTTGTTGTTTATTGCTCGCAATTATACAGTATTTTTTTGTCTTTCTGATGCCCGATTCTGTTTTTTCTCTCTGTTTAAGGTGCAGCACCATCCAGAGATGGGAGATGTATTTGTGTTGGCGATCCTCCTGTCCTGTGCGCCAATAGCATTTCTTGTATATTCGTCCGTGAATTGTTCTGTGAATTGTTCTGTAATTTGTGTCAGTAGCATGGCCCAAGCAGAGGGTCACCCCTTTGAGTCTGGTCTGCTTCAGGTTTCTTCCTCAGAGGGAGTTTTTCCTTACCACTGTTGCTCTGGGGGTTGGTAAGGTTAGACCTTTGAAGCGCTTTGAGGCAACTCTGTTGTGATTTTGTGCTATATAAATGAAAATAAATTGAAACTGAAATAAACTGAAGAGGGATCTTTTGTCTGGCCATGGAGACCCCAATGTGACCAGCCTGCAAGCGATCAGAGGGCAATTTTTGATTGCAATTTGGTCCTGGACCTGGGGTAAACAGGGTGGAGGACTGCGGGTCCCTAAACATTGCTACAGGGCCCCCTTTTGTAGAAAACAATATTTTTGAGCACCCCCAGGCACACATGCCTACATTTTTTTCTTCCAAACTCCAATGGAATTTATATTAAAAATTAGAAACAAATGAAAATAAATGTCTTCAGACCTCTGACCTTGACGGTTTTTAAATAATTAGACTGAAAACATTAATGAAAACATAATAATAATAATTAAAAAAACAAAAACAATAATTCAAACCTTAAAATGAAGTTTCATGAAATAATATTTAAAACATTACCATACTATTGTGGGGTTTTTAATTTGTTTTGTACTAGCCCAACCCTTTTCTTTCAGAGAAAGCCCCAAAATTCAGTGGGTTATGTTCCGGATTAGTGTCAGCCTTCTATCTAGGATCTAATCTGTCAGCACAAATGTGTGGCGGCTCATCGCCTACAACAGTCTGTGCGAGGGACCCGAGTGTTCTCCAACTAACTGAGTTATTGCTGAGGAGAGCCACGGGGAACACGCAGACAGTAGCGTCAACATTAAGATCATTCACAAACCGTCGCTGTGAAAGCTATGCAAATAGCAGCTGTCAAAAGTCTTCCCCCGAGATTCTCAGGCGGGGAGAGAGAAAAACAGCATCAAATGGGAGACCCGCTCCAACATTAATTGAGTCCTGAAAATACCTTGCAGCTTGTATTGTTATACACACTGTTTTATTGTTCAATTAGCCTGACTCCAGAGCAGCACATTTTTATATATATATAAAAAAAAAAAAAATGAAAGCCTTCTACAGAATAACTAATGAACCTCATGCAAGTATTTTAGGCTAAAAATAACAGAGAACTCCAACAACTACACCACACATGCTTGTTGAATTTAAGGATAAACAGTTAATTGTTGAGGGACTGTGTTGAGTAACCTTTGATCAGTGCAGCTGAAAGTATTAATTCATGAAACCCCAAAATGCAATGGCAAGAGAAAAAACATTCTTTACAAAAACGAGTCAGTACCTTTTTAAATAACAATACCAGATGAATGTCAGTATGATTCAGACATGCAGCAGCAGCATTCACAGGATAAATCACCACAGGCAAGAAAAAAAAAAAAGAAAAAAGCTCTGGCAGGCTTTACGCCGGGACTCAATGTGATCAGTGACACAAATGCCTTTTCACTGAGATCAACACATTGGAATTTTTTGGAGTTCTAACAAGTTCCAGTACTCTCAATACAGGAGAAGGATGGAAAATAGGTAGAAAGACTGGTATAGCAAGGTCAGTTAAACATGTGTCATATGTCATGACTCACATTTTTGGCTCTGACCCTGTGTTTCTGGTTTTGTCTATTTTTTTTGTCATTCTGACATTATTTTCTCTGCGTATTATGCTAACATGTTTTCATTAGTACTCTTATTTTGATGAAATTTCTGCATTAGCTGTCTTCAGTGTTTGCATGCCCATGCACTTCTGGGCTGATTGCTCAGTGTTCTTTAAATACTGCATAAGAATGTCTCCTAATTGCCAGATTGTAACAGGTTCTGCCCTGCGTTCTAGCACTGGTACTCCTGACTCTGTGCTCCAGACTCTATCATTTTGGACTTCTGTTTAGCCTGCTTTTTTGCTTGACCTACTGTGCTACCGAAACAAATGAAAATAAATGTCTTCAGACCTCTGACCTTGACGGTTTTTAAATAATTAGACTGAAAACATTAATGAAAACATAATAATAATAATTAAAAAAACAAAAACAATAATTCAAACCTTAAAATGAAGTTTCATGAAATAATATTTAAAACATTACCATACTATTGTGGGGTTTTTAATTTGTTTTGTACTAGCCCAACCCTTTTCTTTCAGAGAAAGCCCCAAAATTCAGTGGGTTATGTTCCGGATTAGTGTCAGCCTTCTATCTAGGATCTAATCTGTCAGCACAAATGTGTGGCGGCTCATCGCCTACAACAGTCTGTGCGAGGGACCCGAGTGTTCTCCAACTAACTGAGTTATTGCTGAGGAGAGCCACGGGGAACACGCAGACAGTAGCGTCAACATTAAGATCATTTCACAAAACCGTCGCTGTGAAAGCTATGCAAATAGCAGCTGTCAAAAGTCTTCCCCCGAGATTCTCAGGCGGGGAGAAGAGAAAAACAGCATCAAATGGGAGACCCGCTCCAACATTAATTGAGTCCTGAAAATACCTTGCAGCTTGTATTGTTATACACACTGTTTTATTGTTCAATTAGCCTGACTCCAGAGCAGCACATTTTTATATATATATATAAAAAAAAAAATGAAAGCCTTCTACAGAATAACTAATGAACCTCATGCAAGTATTTTAGGCTAAAAATAACAGAGAACTCCAACAACTACACCACACATGCTTGTTGAATTTAAGGATAAACAGTTAATTGTTGAGGGACTGTGTTGAGTAACCTTTGATCAGTGCAGCTGAAAGTATTAATTCATGAAACCCCAAAATGCAATGGCAAGAGAAAAAACATTCTTTACAAAAACGAGTCAGTACCTTTTTAAATAACAATACCAGATGAATGTCAGTTATGATTCAGACATGCAGCAGCAGCATTCACAGGATAAATCACCACAGGCAAGAAAAAAAAAAAGAAAAAAGCTCTGGCAGGCTTTACGCCGGGACTCAATGTGATCAGTGACACAAATGCCTTTTCACTGAGATCAACACATTGGAATTTTTTGGAGTTCTAACAAGTTCCAGTACTCTCAATACAGGAGAAGGATGGAAAATAGGTAGAAAGACTGGTATAGCAAGGTCAGTTAAACATGTGTCATATGTCATGACTCACATTTTTGGCTCTGACCCTGTGTTTCTGGTTTTGTCTATTTTTTTGTCATTCTGACATTATTTTCTCTGCGTATTATGCTAACATGTTTTCATTAGTACTCTTATTTTGATGAAATTTCTGCATTAGCTGTCTTCAGTGTTTGCATGCCCATGCACTTCTGGGCTGATTGCTCAGTGTTCTTTAAATACTGCATAAGAATGTCTCCTAATTGCCAGATTGTAACAGGTTCTGCCCTGCGTTCTAGCACTGGTACTCCTGACTCTGTGCTCCAGACTCTATCATTTTGGACTTCTGTTTAGCCTGCTTTTTTGCTTGACCTACTGTGCTACCGAAACAAATGAAAATAAATGTCTTCAGACCTCTGACCTTGACGGTTTTTAAATCATTAGACTGAAAACATTATGAAAACATATAATAATAATTAAAAAAACAAAAACAATAATTCAAAACCTTAAAATGAAGTTTCAGGAAATAATATTTAAAACATTACCATACTATTGTGGGGTTTTTAATTTGTTTTGTACTAGCCCAACCCTTTTCTTTCAGAGAAGCCCCAAAATTCAGTGGGTTTATGTTCCGGATTAGTGTCAGCCTTCTATCTAGGATCTAATCTGTCAGCACAATGTGTGGCGGCTCATCGCCTACAACAGTCCTGTGCGAGGGACCCGAGTGTTCTCCAACTAACTGAGTTATTGCTGAGGAGAGCCACGGGGAACACGCAGACAGTAGCGTCAACATTAAGATCATTTCACAAAACCGTCGCTGTGAAAGCTATGCAAATAGCAGCTGTCAAAAGTCTTCCCCGAGATTCTCAGGCGGGAGAAGAGAAAAACAAGCATCAAATGGGGAGACCCGCTCCAACATTAATTGAGTCCTGAAAATACCTTGCAGCTTGTATTGTTATACACACTGTTTTATTGTTCAATTAGCCTGACTCCAGAGCAGCACATTTTTATATATATATATATAAAAAAAAATGAAAGCCTTCTACAGAATAACTAATGAACCTCATGCAAGTATTTTAGGCTAAAAATAACAGAGAACTCCAACAACTACACCACACATGCTTGTTGAATTTAAGGATAAACAGTTAATTGTTGAGGGACTGTGTTGAGTAACCTTTGATCAGTGCAGCTGAAAGTATTAATTCATGAAACCCCAAAATGCAATGGCAAGAGAAAAAACATTCTTTACAAAAACGAGTCAGTACCTTTTAAATACAATACCAGATGAATGTCAGTTATGATTCAGACATGCAGCAGCAGCATTCACAGGATAAATCACCACAGGCAAGAAAAAAAAAAAGAAAAAAGCTCTGGCAGGCTTTACGCCGGGACTCAATGTGATCAGTGACACAAATGCCTTTTCACTGAGATCAAACACATTGGAATTTTTTGGAGTTCTAACAAGTTCCAGTACTCTCAATACAGGAGAAGGATGGAAAATAGGTAGAAAAGACTGGTATAGCAAGGTCAGTTAAACATGTGTCATATGTCATGACTCACATTTTTGGCTCTGACCCTGTGTTTCTGGTTTTGTCTATTTTTTTGTCATTCTGACATTATTTTCTCTGCGTATTATGCTAACATGTTTTCATTAGTACTCTTATTTTGATGAAATTTCTGCATTAGCTGTCTTCAGTGTTGCATGCCCATGCACTTCTGGGCTGATTGCTCAGTGTTCTTTAAATACTGCATAAGAATGTCTCCTAATTGCCAGATTGTAACAGGTTCTGCCCTGCGTTCTAGCACTGGTACTCCTGACTCTGTGCTCCAGACTCTATCATTTTGGACTTCTGTTTAGCCTGCTTTTTTGCTTGACCTACTGTGCTACCGATCTCCAGATATTGATGTCTGCTGCCATTCTGCCTATTCTGTTGGGCTCTATGGTATGAACATTCCTGGTCCTAAACTCCCTTCTGTAGGTTAGAGAAGCCTTTAGTTGAATTAATTCTGATTACTGAACTCGGTCTGGCTCTGGCTTATCCTCCTGAGTTTCCCTGTAGATAGATGATTTTAACACTGGCTTGATTATTTATTACTGGATCCAGGCCTGTATTTTTGCCATCTCTCCTGTCTGCCATGTTTTGCTGTTCTTCTTATTAATTACATTGCTAAAGCAATAAATCTTGTTTTACCACCTTTCCTATTTTACCTGGACAGCCAACCAAAGTGTATCTGTATGTGGTGACAGTGGAGATATTTATTTATCTGAACAGTGAGATTCATGTCTGTGGGTCTTCGGCCACTGAGATCGAGAGATGCCTGGGAAGAGCTTCTGGAGTCATGAAATTGCTGGACAAAGGTTTTTGGTGATGATGATATCTTTGCAGGAGAATGAAGGTACAAGTCTTAAGGGTCCTGATGATAGCTGTCTTACTGTATGGTTGTGAGACTTGGATGCTAACTAGTGACCTAAGGTGGCGACTTAACGTCTTTGGTACTCTGTCTCTTTGAAGGACAATTGGGCACTATTGGAATAACTTGATGTCAAACAAGGGGTTACTCAGGGAGAATAAGATGAGGATCATCACTTGCATTGTAAGGGTGTGTCAGCTGCAACTTTTTTGTTGATGTGGCACATATCTCGGTGAGTGTTCAGGACCCCAGTGGCTGGAGAAGGCCAAGGGTATGTCCACGTTTCACCTGGCTTCAACAAGCACATCATTGCCTGGGTGGCTATCATCCAGGACCCAAGATGGTTCCATGGTGGTATGGGTGCAGACTTGACTTCTTTACCATCCTTCACTGTGGTTCTTTGTCACTGTCAGAATCATTATACAATATACTGTACCAAAGAGTACACTGTACACTATCTACTTGCTACAGTTTTGTAGCAGCTTGTCAAGACGACTTTGGCATCAAGTTCCAGCACATTGTCAGAACCACTGGCATCATATAACCACAATGAAAGAATTCCCCTGACTTCCTAATGCAACTGTTGGACCAAATTAATTAAGTCTTACACATTGGGGTGGATGATCGTACTTAAAATGAATATCACGTATACACACACACACACAGTCATTTTCAGCTGTGTATCCGGATCCAGGTTGCAGTGGCAGCTCAGACACACACAAAAATCATATCACAGTATTTTTCACTTTTTCACTATCATGGTATGGCCCAATGCCAACTTTGTCTAAACCTATAAATCCTCTTCATGGTGGTGCTATAAGTGCATGCCGTTTTTTTCCCAGAGGTTCAGACACTTCATTGTCAAGCGCTTTCATTGTGGATCACTGGTATATCTCCACCCAAATGGTATTGACCTGTAATTCCGGGGAAGACCCAGGACTAGGTGGAGAGATTATATCTTCACACTGGCCTGGGAATGCCTCAGGATCCCCCAGTTAGAGGTGGTCAATGTGGCACAGGAAAGGGAAATCTGGGGTCCCCTGCTGGACCTGTTGCCCCCATGACCCAAACCCAGAAAAGCAGTTGAAGATGAGATGATTCCCTGTATGTATTGTCTTCTAATATAGTCATTGGCATCAACAACCCATCACTCTTAGGTGACAGTTCTATTCAGGTTCTTCAAAGCTGATGACTCCCATGTTGAGTTCTTGTTTTCTTTTAACTTAGTGGGTAACATATTAAATGCAGCATAGCAAAGAGAGATTAGACTTCAACCAAAATCAGACAATATAAACTACCCAGGTGTAGCGCCTGGCCTCAATTCACCCTAAATAAATAAATACATTAATGCTGTCTCAACAAAAACCTGAGTTTTGAACTGCAGACAGAGACTGTGCTCACTCTCAGTTGAGAAATTCCTAAGTTATCTGTTGATCTTAAGATAAGCTTGGAGACATCCCCCGATGGCCACACTGTGCTTCACAGCAAAAAACAACAAAAAGCAAAGGGAACCCTTGCCTGTCTATCGGTTGAATTTTAGGTCACTGTGAATTACATGACATTATAATGGCTTCACGTCAGAATCTGAAATTTCCCAGGCCCGAAGAACCCACCTTAATGGCCTCACACCAAGGCCAGAACTCTCAAGACTGCAAGACGATATCCCTTCCACAATAAGAGTGGCCATAAAACTTTGTCTTGACAATCAGCTTTTATCTTTAGGTCTAAGCAAAGGAAAAGACATTTTGTTTAAAATAAAAGGAATTAGATCAATATTCTTTTCTTCATATATAAAGACTTCTAATGTTGTTTGTATTGATTAATCAAACGAAATGCTTTGCATATCATCATTCCATTTTATTGACATGTGTTCCTTGTAACTGATGTGTGTTTGTGATCTTTCTGAACTATCAATATGTTGATGGTGAAGTATTCTGTTTATCCAAAGGATGATGTGATTAAGTGACGATTAATAATGTGTATCCCTTCACGTGTCTTAGAACAATATTATACCAAAATAGTTAATGTGTTTAAATAGTTGAATCATTTGGGTCTGTCCTGTGAACATATTAAGTTTTCTGTGAGATTACACATCCTAAATGGGTGGAGTTTGGTGATGTCAGAACCCCTTAAAGGAGACCTGCATTGAAAAAAATGCAGTCAGATTTTTTGAACAAAAAGTGACTTACATTTACACATGAGATCCTTCTGAATGTAGTAAAGTAAATCTGCAAGCCCAGATCTGTCATTCAACGGAGAAATCTTCATTTGAAAATGACAAATTTACAGCTAACATTTAGCCCTCCGCAAATTGTCCCTCTCATCATGGACGCTGCCGAGACGTCACGGACAAGACCCTCTCCCAGTATGCATTGCGCCAATTGCAATTTGTGGATTTACGTCAGTTTGCATCTGCACCTTTTTCTTGTCTTATACGGAAGGATCTACTTTTCATATTGTCTTGCGGCACGTTTGGTGAGTACACATTTCTTTTATTTTGCTTGAAAATTATTTTGGGGGACTTTTTCATACGCCCGTTTGATTGAGTGGTGTTGCAATGAAAATCTACTGTCTTTCGCCTCCGGTACCATCGCGGGATATGGAGGTGAGACCCGCAAAGAATCCCAGTCATTAAAAATATATAAACATCTCTCAGTGTCCATGGAGCTCTGGGGCTCCGACTGCCGAGACGTGCGGTGCTGTGGATTTTGCCGCAAGAAGTCTGTCCTTGCAGCAACAGGTGTACCGGCCGCTGCGCATTAAAACAGCGAGCGTAATCTCAGGACTTGTGCCAAGTGTGCTGCAGCTCCATTCAGTAGACAGAGAGGTGATGCCGGTGTTGTGCGCTGAATCTGACACAACACCGGCTGCAAAGCAGACACGGGCAGTGTGAGTGGCCCGCGTCGGTGGTTAACGAGCTCGTTAACGAGTCTGCAGACTTAATAAGCGCAGCGGAGGCAGAGAGCGGGAGAGGAAGAACGGCGCCCGCTGTTGATGTCATTGCTGATCTGCGCACACAGATCTGTATCTCACATTCATTGCAGCTTACTTTTGGATGTTGAAACCAGGACGTGTATAAGTAACATTACTAACAGATAAAATCAAGTTCAATGCGGGATCGGACTGAAGGCGGGAGCGCGTCGTCTTGTCCCTGACGTCATGGAAATGATACGGCTGTACAAACTGTTTTCACAGACGGCTAAATTTTAGCTGAAAATTTGTCATTTTTAAACTAAGATTTCTCAGCTGAATTACAAATTTGGGCTTACAGATTTACTTTACTGCATTCACAAGGGTTTTATAAATACATATCAGCTATTTCTTTCTGAAATCTGACCACATTTATTTCAATGCAGGTCTACTTTAAAAAGTTAGAACAGAGTGCTGCTCTCTCTATTTTTCTTGCCTCTTGCCTTAGCCTCTTTACTCTTCCCCCTCTTTTGCCGCTCTTGCAACTCTTCGGCTCTTAAATGTTTAATTATTTTTTGGTCAGCAAGGGCCCATGCTAAGCTAAGCTAAGGGTACCATGTGACATTCCTTCATCCTTTATTCTTGACAAACTTTTAACAACGTTTTAACCTGACGCTTTAAGGTGCGTCAAGTCTTTTGAATTTTTAAGAGAACTTCCGAGCTGAACTTTTCAAAATAATAGCGAAATTACAGAAAAGCGACTTTCGTCTTTCTGTAATTTTCCAACGTTTTTAAAGTTTAAATTTTTTCCTAAATTCACAAACTCTTTTAATCTGGCTTTAACAAACTTTTTAAAAGCTACCAGAAACCATTTTCAACAAACGCCTTACAAGCTGACGACCTGACTGCAAGCAGCCATCCTGTTGGTAAAGCCAGCCGGCACAAGCCTTTGGGATCGCCCAGGGAGACCAGTGAGTCAACCCCTGACCCAAGTGAGCATGCTGCAAAGAGCCTACATCAACGACGGATGGACGGGTCATCCGAACCATCTTTTCAACTGACCATCTAAGTGACCCAGCTAAAGGTTCCAGAAAAAGGGTTTGCTGTCAATGGATACAAAGTGGGTTCTTCTTCTTCTTATTATTATTATTATTATTATTATTCTTTTTAAACATATTCATTAGTTTGTTTAATAATTCTCTTACAATTAATTGGCTTCAAATTTCAATAACTAAATTCTAATCAGATTTATTTACTTAAAGTCTTTAAGCTTTATCTCTCTCTCTTTCAACGTCTCATGAGTTAGTACAAATTGTGTCCATAAATGAACTAATTTAATCACTGTCCACAAAAATGCCAGTAAACTGTTCATTTCTTGTATACTTGTAAATAAATTGTAAATATTTCTGCTGTGGTTCATTTTGTGTTCAGAAGGAAACCTTTGGTCAATCGTATCGTAGAATTCAAACTTTCAGACCCGAGACTGATTAATCAAATTGAGACTGATTGATTAATTTGAGAATGATAAATTAATGAATGTTTAAATTAAAGTACCTATGCTTCAAATAAGTGTTGCCTCGAGTAAATTAAATATTAAATAATAATTATTAAACCCTAAAATTGTTAATTATTTTGGTGACCCATTAATTGAGGTCTAGGCCAATCTAATTCAATTTGGGAGTTTAACAATACCTAGCTAGAAGCACTCAGAGAGTGCAAACCTCCGCCAAGGCCATGGGGTCACTGACGCCATAACGTCTACACGCCGTGGAATCAATGAACCTAAAAAAAAGTCTAACAATGATGTTTGCTCAGTAGTAAAAAAAAGTTTCATCTGCTGTGACTGGATAGCATGTATCCTTAGCGCTTGGCATCACAGTTTATTGCAACTTGCACTTTTCCCAGAAGCTACTGTCATCTGAGCACTGATATTGATATTGCATGTGCTTATAGACAAAAAGAAATAAGAAACAAAATTCAATTTATTATTCAACTAAACTGCAAATATATGAATTTTTTAACATTTATGAAACACTTCTCTAAACAAGGCCATAGGGTCACTGACCCTAAAGAGATTCCCTCCTTGGCACAGTGAGCTATTTCTTTTTGTCTCTTTCTCTGAAATTGTATATAATAATCATTAGATTATTAATATATAAACAAAAATACATTTAAGAAATATTAAAATTTGAAAATAAGAAATATTACAATTTGAAAACAAATGCAGCTGAACGTGATGACAGCTGCAACTCCTTAAAACTAACTTTTAACATTGAAAATGCCATAGACATGCTAACGCATTAGTATCGTGATCCGGATCACCACTAAAATTTAATCACTTGTTCCGCTTGTCATTTCCAACCACTCCACAAAATTTAATCAAAATCCGTTCAAAATTGTTTGAGTTATCCTGCTGACAAACAGACAGACAAACAAACAAACACGACCAAAAACATAACCTCCTTGGCGGAGGTAATTACATTTTATTTGGTGCTCCCGTGTGAGCCGATCTAGAATTGACCAATTTGTTACATCTTTATGGTCCACTGTTGTGAAGCATGAATATTTGCTACACAGGTAACACAAAGTACAATGAAACCTCTCTGGTAAGATAGTAAAGGTGGAAATGACACGTGATATTTAGCCAAACCTGTTACTGCATAGCTGTAACATCTTTTTTTTTTTCAAAACTTTATTGAACATTATTATCACTTTACCAAGGCATTGCTAGGCGGGTGGCATAGATTTCCGTTGACGCAACCTGACTATACCCGCCCGCAGTAGCGAACCAGTATCGGCATACCTGCCCGCTGTGTGTAAACAAATGACGTCATAGCGCGCAATCCAACAACTGTCTGCAGAGGAAAGGATGAAAAGGCGAGAAGTGTGTGTTGGTCCCAATATGGATATTCCAGATGATTTTCTCATAGATAGTATGACAATGAACAGCAGCCAAAGCAGCCAGCTTGACGAGGACACACTGGCAAATCTAAAGAGCAGCGCGTGCCAGCCGACACGACCAAAGTTAAAGTGAGCCAACTTTTTATGTATGCGTTTGCTGGGTGCTGTGTGTTTTGAAATGACATTAAATATTGTTAATGTGATTCCACGTCTTGTGTATCTCAGTAAGTGATAATAATGCAAATAACATGCTGTTGCCATGCGGTATGCATTTTCTGAGTCCCTCCGTCCGTGCCGTCGCCCGCAATGACAGATATTCACCCTTGTCTAACTCGGGCGAATATCTGTCATTAAGGGCGACTGGGCATGGACGTCGGGCCTCTGAAAATGCATACTGCCCTCCAAAAGCATGTTATTGTATTATTACGCAGCAATGGTGGATGTTGAATATTCAGTGGAAGTTAACAGTACAAGAACCACAGGTGGATAAATAGCCCATGTAGAAATGTAATATCACAACCAACATAGTCCAAGACTAGGGTTGCCAACCGTCCCTTGAAAAACGGAATCGTCCCTTATTTGGAAATAAAAGTGTGCGTTCAGTATTGACCTGAAACGGGACGCAGTTTGTCCCGTATTTCTGTGAGAATCAAAAAGTCTGTAAAATGTCAATGGAATTGACTGGCGCTTTATATGGAAACTTACGGTAAATTTGATCCCAGCCTCTCTCCTGCTCTTCACCAATGAGCTGACAGACACGAGTTGACGATACAGAGTCACTCTTTTCTCATTGGTCGAGGGACATCTGCTCGCAAGAAGATCCCGGACGAGAATCATGAGCCGACGATGGTCGTCGGACGACCATAGCAGCATGGCTGATACCGACACAGACACCAACACTGGCATTGCAGATACGCCTACGAACAGCAATGTCTGTAACGTCGTTACTCCTCCTCGAAAAAAACAAAACAAAAAAGAAAGCAAAAATACATGGGCAAATGGGAAAAGGTGCGTGACAACAGCTATAAGTCTTGTAAGTATTGTTTACTTTTTCAGACTTTCACTATTACATTGTTTTGGATTTTTTTTTTGTTAATTTATACACTTTTATAACAATAACACGACAGAGAAAGATTTATTTTTAAAGACATTTTTTTTATACTTTGAAGCAGGACAGGATGCTCATATTGAAATTGTAAGTGAAAATTTATTTTGCACTAAAAATAAATTGCTAAATAATTTGTTTTCCGCATGTTCATATCATAACAAATGCATGTGTGCATCTACTTAAATTCAGGGTCAAGTCAATAGTCAAATGGTTAAAAATCGTTTCACACACACACTGGGAAGGGTGAAGGCAATGGTCAGTTGGCCGGTCCATGGAAATAGAGACTGGAATGGACGTCACGTGACTAGCGGCGTGCCGCACGGCGGCCGTTACTGAGGGTGGAGAGAGACCTTGATCCTGTTAAACAGAAGCGATATGAGGAGAAAAAAGGCAGCCAGTGCTCCACCATCAACTGCACGAACCACCAAAACAAATTCTCCAATACTAAAATAAACTGTACAAGAGCCTTAATGTAATTATGTAAAACAAATGTCTATTTTAAAGTCGTTATGCCGCAATTTAATGTCAATATACTGAGACTATAACTCAGCGCCATAAGTTCTTTTCATTAAGCTGCGTTCACATGCGGAAACAAAAATGTTTAAATATATTTATGTCTATACATATACTTGCAGCTGATGTTTAAAATGATATGTACATGGTGGTCACAGGAGGCATTTAAATTTTAACAGTGTGGTTGGAGGGGATGGAGGAGGTACTTTTTACCCTGACTGAGGGTCAAAAGTCATAAATTCTGAATGGTTTTATATCTGCTTGTAATAAAATGTTAGTAAAAATCAGATATATGTTGTTGTCATTAAAAGACTAGCAGTAATATTACAGTGGAAAAAGCAGCAAGGTAAATGAGCACAATGGCAAGGCATACTTCAGATTAATATTTTAATACATAAGGATTTTTTTATCCAGACATGTATGGGTTTGTTAGACCTTTTAATTAGCATGAATACAACTTACAAGGCTTCATTTATAAAAATCCATCGAGAATTATGATGACAGGAAAAAAAAATCACAGTAAATGAACAGAATGGAATATTTTCCACAAATTTCCACACTTTACATAAAACATTTTTTTCTACCTAGACATGTATGGGTTCATTAGAAAGAGCAATGAAAGGGCTTTAAAACAATCTGTTAACAAACAAATCTGTTAACAAACAGCGACAATAAAGTGAGAAAAGCAGCACAGAAAGAGCTTTCAAAGGGCTTTGAAACAAGCCTACATTTATTAAAATCCATTAAGAAATAGTGACGCTAGTGCAAAAAAAGTGGTCAGTTTATTATTGATGAGCTGCACATTTCCACCCTTAGTAATGGCGCCTTCCTGTCCTGAGTGACGCTAATAGATAGAGGCGCGCATGTCCATTCCAGTCTATATTTCCATGGGCCGGTCAACCCTGCCAGTGAGGTGTCCCTTATTTATTTTTCAGAGAGTTGGCAACCCTATCCAAGACATTACAAAAGCCAGTGCATGTGGGCTACCCTAGGAAGATGGATAGATAACTAGATAGATAGTGAGACACACTGTTAGACTGATAGAAAGTGAGAGCACAAGAGCGCTAGATAGAAAGCAATATAGATTGTTAGGTAGCTAGCTAGCTAAATGGAGCTAGATATATAGCAATATAGATCACTAGGTAGCTAGCTAGCTAGCTAAATGGAGCTAGATAGATAGCAATATAGATCATTAGGTCACTAGCTAGCTAGTTAAATGTAGCTAGATAGATAGCGAGTGAGCTACATGGCTAGACAGAGTGATATCACATGATAATTTGTTTGTGTCAGCTTACTAATTTGACTTTCATTCATCAAAAGAACAAGGTCCATCTCAGTTAAGCTTCTTTGACAAGTCCTTTATAACCACATTTTATGTTGTCTCTTGTATCTACTTTATGCAAAATTCCCAGCATAGAGTGTGTTATATGTTGTCAATATTGCGATGCCCATAAAAATAACATTTAAAACTATAAAACATAAAGCTGAAATTAATGATTCTCAAATCCCAACCTGCTGCTTGCCAGTCAACCACAATGCACATGCGTCAGAGAAACAACACAAGAGAACCGAGAAACACTGTCAGAATTAAACCACGTTGCTAAGTGACTGGACGTATGCTGGAACCATTCCAGTGAATCAGCCAAAGACGTCAAAGCACATCTGCAAATGCAAGCTCGCATTCATCAATCTGACAACTTTATAAGCACATTATTAAAAAGCACTTGGTTTGTCAGCCAGCAGCAACGCACAAATGACAGGTACACATACCCCAGCTCTGTTTTATTACAGGCAGACATTCACGTCAGCAGAAAAGTCATGACAACTGTGGTCTCAGAGAGCCAGAGAAGGCCATAAATACAGCAGCTGCTCATCTGACCCCCGACTCGCACTCAGTGACACGGGGTTAATCGCTTACTGACGGACATGCTGGCATCAAGTCTGACCGATGGCATGGATCATTTTGTGTAGTAACAGCACAATCGCTGAAAATGTGAATGTTAGTCAAAGAGTCAGTGATAGCATTTATCACTGCTTAAATCATAGCATAATATTTTATGTGGAACTCCTGCTGGCCCAAGGTAGAAAAGTAAAAGGATAAGTCCACTTTTTTAAAATGGTAGTCATTTGAATACATAAATAAATGGTAAATGGACTGCATTTATATAGCGCTTTTCCATCTGCGTCAGATGCTCAAAGCGCTTTACACATCAATGCCTCACATTCACCCCGATGTCAGCCTGCTGCCATGCAAGGTGCCCACTACACACCGGGAGCAACTAGGGGATTTAGGACCTTGTCCAAGAGCCCTTAGTGATTTTCCAGTCAGGCTGGGATTTGAACCGAGGATCCTCTGGTCTCAAGCCCAACGCTTTAACCACTAGACCATCACCTCCCCTAAATACACTGTTAGCAGTTAAGTCTCTCATTGCTGTACTCAATTTTTTCGATTGCATACTGAAGTGAGAAATTGTGCATACGCATGCATCTGCGCCGATGTTTCCTTCCTCCGATGTGTCAGTGACGTGGAATTTTCATTTACTTTGCACCAATTACGAAACATTGCTGACATTAGCCATGGCAGAAATGTGACTGGAAATGGGTATCGTTAAGACTGTAACACAATACAACTGTCGGTACGGGACTGTAATGATATTCTTATCTGTAATCAAATTTAGAGCCAAATTATCATTGATTTATTTTCCAGATAAAATTTAACATAATCAATCACAGAATGTTTATTCTTGTCTGTATTTCCCAATTTAAACTTTTTTAAACAATCCAAATCTTATTACCATCATTAAGGAGTTCGTGTGAACATCAGAACCTAATTTAACACAAAAACTCATTATTTGATTTTGATGAAACCTGGTGGAGGGGTGGAATATGGGACCAGAAACAACCAATTAAATATTTATCCAGTTCCAGATCAAAGGATAGATCATGTCTTTGATCCTAAATGCTTATTCCTTTGATTTTGATTTCAGGATCAAAGGGATCAACAATAGGATCCAAATTTAGTAGTCAAGATCAAAATGGACAAGCCTAAACACGGATGAGGGATCAGGATTAATTGCCCTGATCTCACTGATCAGGATGAAATTAGAAACAAAGCTCAGTGGTCAGGTTCAAAGGTCAGCATTAAGGCTCAAACACAAATTGTCAGGATTTCACGCTTGTTTGCCCATAAATGTCAATGATTTGAATCAGGTCCAGACAACGATCTGAATAATGCAAACAAAAATGTATTTTTGGGCAGAAGCTGTCTGTGAGAATGGACTGGTAATCAGATAATCTGGTGGAGGCTGTGGTGGAGCTTCTTTTTGATGTATTCTCTTCTAGTTATTGTTACTACAGATCTGAGTATGAAACATCTTGCCAAAAATTCCAGTGACTCCACATTTTCAACTTGAGCTCTATTCAGAAAGTCCAAAGCAAACTTCACCTCTCCTGTCAAACTCCATAATAAGAGGTCTGAGCTGGATTAACAGCCCGGATCAGCGGGGACTATCTGCGCTGTGTCAGAATGTAAAAATGAGGAAGATCAACGCCTGATGGAGCAGCCTGGTCTGACAGCTGTTTGACTTGTCTGTCAGAGCAACAGTTTACACAGTCCAAATCTCAAAACTGTCAATCACACATCAAATGTGTAATTCACTTGCAAGTGTTCCATTTATGCTGTCAGCCCAAACTGCAAGCAAGTCACTGGCATAATCAGACTCCCATATTTGCAGATATTCATGTATTGTTATGTCGGGACTCTCAGAACTGCTACAAAAGCAAGTTGTAGATGGAAATAACTGATGTGTGACCAGTGTTTAAGGAGGTTGGAGAGACAGCCACAAACTGCAGGAAATTAATATGCATGTGGAACGGATACTCTCAGGGTGAATATTTGCAGCGGGTTCAAAGAAAGTGTCTGTTTGTAAGACGTGGAAGTCAGAAAACACAATGAACGCCAGCAAAAAGATGAAAAAAAGTTTGCAGTGGATGGAAAGTGTCTGTTGCTCCTTCAGCGTTCACCTGGATGAACTGAGAGTTTATTATACAGAATGAAGTGGTCTGTCACAGCCAACAGGACTCTAAACACAGGTTTTATTAACACCGGCTCTCAGCGGTCTTCCTGTCAGGACCAATACGAGGCTGGTGGAAATTCGCTCCATGAAGACCATTACAGTTATCCCAGAGTCCTTTGCGCTCATTTGACAGCACAGCACTGATATCTTTATTAAGATAAAATCTCTCCTCAGGAAAACTGAGCAGCAAAAATAACTTGGCCACATTTTTCATCTAAAACTGCAGCAGAGAAACTATTCTTGCTTCATGCCTCATAGTAGCAGATTGAGATGTTTGCTGCTGAGGTTGAAACAAAAAGCTGTTGTTTAGTTCCCACAAGTGCCTTTGGAAAGTTTGACACCAGTGATCAATGACACATCTGTTCCTGTACTAATTGGGTACTTATTATTTTGAGGAAATAAAGAACATATGTAGTTGATGTTGCCTCCTGTGACGGCAGCAAAGGTTTGTAGCTGGTTTCCTTGTTCTACCACGAGATGATGTGCGGACGCACAGTCAGAGTTGTGCATATATTTATAATACACATTCCTCAGTCATAAGTGCAAGTTATTAACTTCCATACTTTGCATAAAAAAATGTTTGTGCACACGATTTATGCACAAAATCTGTGTGTATGAAGGATTGATAAATGAGGCCCCTGATGGGTTTGAAATTGAGTCCATGCTGGAGATCCCACAACATCTGCACACTTTGCAGAAGCCACTGATTTAGCACAATATAATCAGAAAATACACAGAATTCAAATGTGACCTAAAGCATGCATGATTTTTATTTTCACCAAAGTTTTTGGCATTTACAATTAATTTTTAGTGGTGTTTGAAAGGATTAGTGCTTTTAGAAGCAGGAGAAGGAATCAAAATGCAAACGTTTTGTCAGTCATTCAAGGATACATGGTGCAAGTGTGTAATTCTTTAAAAGCCCAAAATATCACCCATTTGTGCTCGCACAAAATCCAAAGAGCAGGAACAATATAATGTGAATGATTTATGAAACAAAAGCAGAATCACAACCTGAAAGGAACAGAATGAACACAAACTAAACTTGGCTGCAAAAAAGAAACACCAATACCAACTGCAAAATACAAAATGGAAAAGTAAGAAAACGCCAATAAAGACGGGTCAAACAGCTTGCAATATATGAAAACCCTTTTGAAACCCTTAAAGGTTATTTTTCATGATATCAGAAGGAAGGAACATCGGGTTTTATTTAGGTCACATGGTAATATGATTATAGCATGTGCAAACTTGTTCCCTGTGTCAGACAGAGGCTGCTGACATTTTGCACATCAGTGTGTTTGTGCTCTAATCTCTGAATTTTATTACAGAGATTAGAGCATGCCATAGGTATTAAAGGCACTGCGCTGCGGTGGTTTGAATCATATTTGTCTAATAGATTACAATTTGTTCATGTAAATGGGGAATCTTCTTCACAGACTAAAGTTAATTATGGAGTTCCACAAGGTTCTGTGCTAGGACCAATTTTATTCACTTTATACATGCTTCCCTTAGGCAGTATTATTAGACGGTATTGCTTAAATTTTCATTGTTACGCAGATGATACCCAGCTTTATCTATCCATGAAGCCAGAGGACACACACCAATTAGCTAAACTGCAGGATTGTCTTACAGACATAAAGACATGGATGACCTCTAATTTCCTGCTTTTAAACTCAGATAAATCTGAAGTTATTGTACTTGGCCCCACAAATCTTAGAAACATGGTGTCTAACCAGATCCTTACTCTGGATGGCATTACCCTGACCTCTAGTAATAGTAATACTGTGAGAAATCTTGGAGTCATTTTTGATCAGGATATGTCATTCAAAGCGCATATTAAACAAATATGTAGGACTGCTTTTTTGCATTTACGCAATATCTCTAAAATCAGAAAGGTCTTGTCTCAGAGTGATGCTGAAAACTAATTCATGCATTTATTTCCTCTAGGCTGGACTATTGTAATTCATTATTATCAGGTTGTCCTAAAAGTTCCCTAAAAAGCCTTCAGTTAATTCAAAATGCTGTAGCTAGAGTACTGACGGGGACTAGAAGGAGAGAGCATATCTCACCCATATTGGCCTCTCTTCATTGGCTTCCTGTTAATTCTAGAATAGAATTTAAAATTCTTCTTCTTACTTATAAGGTTTTGAATAATCAGGTCCCATCTTATCTTAGGGACCTCGTAGTACCATATCACCCCAATAGAGCGCTTCGCTCTCAGACTGCAGGCTTACTTGTAGTTCCTAGGGTTTGTAAGAGTAGAATGGGAGGCAGAGCATTCAGCTTTCAGGCTCCTCTCCTGTGGAACCAGCTCCCAATTCAGATCAGGGAGACAGACACCCTCTCTACTTTTAAGATTAGGCTTAAAACTTTCCTTTTTGCTAAAGCTTATAGTTAGGGCTGGATCAGGTGACCCTAAACCATCCCTTAGTTATGCTGCTATAGACGTAGACTGCTGGGGGGTTCCCATGATGCACTGTTTCTTTCTCTTTTTGCTCTGTATGCACCACTCTGCATTTAATCATTAGTGATCGATCTCTGCTCCCCTCCACAGCATGTCTTTTTCCTGGTTCTCTCCCTCAGCCCCAACCAGTCCCAGCAGAAGACTGCCCCTCCCTGAGCCTGGTTCTGCTGGAGGTTTCTTCCTGTTAAAAGGGAGTTTTTCCTTCCCACTGTAGCCAAGTGCTTGCTCACAGGGGGTCGTTTTGACCGTTGGGGTTTTACATAATTATTGTATGGCCTTGCCTTACAATATAAAGCGCCTTGGGGCAACTGTTTGTTGTGATTTGGCGCTATATAAAAAAATTGATTGATTGATTGATTGATCTTTGCTGCAGTAGTTCAATCAGCTGTCACATCATGCTGTTCGTCAGTCACAACAGTACGGTGCTCTCATCAACACTCACAACTTCTAAAGAGCATGGACACACAGAAATAATACACAGCAACTCACAAATCTGGTCTGGAACCTATTACAATTTATTACCCACACAAGTTTTTCCAAATCTCGGTCACAGATCAGCTGTAATCTGTTTCAGCAGAAGCATTTTGTATCACATGCCATTTTTGGATTTTAATGTCATTCAGAATGTCATGATGTTGATGCCTGAGCTGGGGCTGTCACTCTCATTGACATGCACATCAGCAGACCATTTCCACAGCTTGCATTGTGACATACAGTGCATCTGGAAAGTATTCATAGTTCCTCACATTTTCCACATTTTCTCACAACACCCCATAATGACAACATGAAAAATGTTTGTATTTTTTTTTTTTTTTTGCAAATTTATTTAAATAAATCACTTCTACATAAGTATTCACACCATTTGCTAAATACTTTGTTGATACACCTTTGGCAGCAATTACACCCTCTAGTCTTCTTCAATATGATGTCGCAAGCATGGCGCACCTATCTTTGAGTAGTTTTGTCCATTGTGTTTGCAGCACCTCTCAAGCTCCATCAGGTTGGATGGGGAGCGTCGGTGCACAGCCATTTTCAGATTTCTCCAGAGATGTTTAATAGGATTCAGGTCTGGTCTCTGGCTGGGTCACTCAAGGACATTCACAGAGTTGTCCTGAAGCCACTCCTTTGATATCTTGGCTGTGTGCTTAGGGTCATTGTCCTCCTGAAAGATGAACCATCACCCCAGTCTGAGGTCAAAAGCACTCTGGAGCAGGTTTTCATCCAGGAGGTCTCTGTACATTGCTGCCAGGGATAGGTATTGATAAGATTTTATCAATATTGATACCATTATCGATATTGATAAATCATTATATCAGCTTGGGACTCCGGCGAGGGCGGTCGCATCTCCTCCTCTCTCCTCTATCTCTGCTCCAACAGATTGGTCCTAAGGTTCTGCTTGGGACTCCGGCAAGGGCAGTCTCTCCTCTCTTCCTGTTGTCTCCACCTCTGTCTCCAACCTTCAAAGTCCCTACTTCACCAGACTGTGAATTCTTCAAACTATATTGGATTAACCATGGAATTGATCAGCTGGTGTCTGAACGCTACTGACACCATTGTTTCAACAAGGAAATCAGGGCTGGGGGACCCTGCGTGCCCAGATGGAACCTACCCTGCGGACTATGTTCTTGATGCCTGGGAGAAATGGCGTGTCACATGGTTGATGCCATTCTCTGTGGAGGACGTCGAAGATCTATTTATTTTTGGTTTTACTGTAGGAGGGCTGGTACTTATTGGTTTATGTGCTGCCCTGACCTACTGGATAATTGGCAAGACGGCTGCCACCAGAACCACGACCCTTCACCTGTCCGTCATGATAAATGAGTTGGGCAAGGCGATACATTCTGAGACTGCGTTAACCCTTGAACTCACACGCAAATTGGATAACATCTCGGAGCAAATGCATGCCTTGCAAAGGAAGATGTCGGAGATCAGGGAATACTCATAAATTGGATCTGGTTGTTCATGAGAGCTGCAAATGTGTTTTCACTGCTCAACCATAAACATGTCAGGCTTATCAGCCTCTGAAGGACAAAACGCCCATTGTTTTCCTCCAGAAGAATTTCTACGGCCTTGGTGAACCATTCAGCTGCCTTCTTTTTTATCTTCTGCAACTCCAGCACACACGGAAAAAAACTGACATAAACCTAACTCATTTTCCACTCACACATGGACAGAGACTGATACGGATGCTCCCACCCCCCTACCCCTCCTTGTGTTCCTGTCCCCATCCCCCACCCCATCCTGGCCCCGGCTCACACCACTCCCTTCTCCCTCCGGAGTGCAGCGTAGCTTTAGCTGCTGCAGCTCCCCATTCCCCCCAAGCTGGAGGCTGCCCCCGCCCCACACACACATTCACATTGCCTCAATTCGCATAATGGACTGTTTCAAAGTTTAGTGCACATAAACAATGTCAAATGTATATGTGTTGTCTTTAATTCTGATGTGTGCCATTATTACGGTAAACAGTTGGTTTTATATAGTTGGTTTTATATATTCTGTTGTGTTTTTAATCAGGTTCTTTTTGTCTCTTTCTCTAAAATTGTATTGTAGCATTATTAGTTATTGTCACTATTATTGTTGTTGTTGCTATTATTATTATTATTAATATATAAACAAAAATAATTTTAAAAATATTACAATTTGTAATACATTTGACTCTTTTACGACAACAAACGCTGAGCCATTAATTATTACACAGAAAACAAATGCACACAAACATGCTGAGATGCAAACAGCTTAATGCTAACTTTAACATTGAAAATGCCATTGAAATGCTAGCACGTTAGCATCGGCGCGATTTTTAAGTTATAAAATACATCTATCAACTGTTTCAGAAGACCATAATAGGTCAGTTTAACATAAAGAAAAGGTAAATATTACTCACAGACATATGCTCTTTGAGGGTTTAGTGGGAAAAAATTAAGATAAAGCAAAACAAAAAGAAAAAACAAAGCAGCGAGTCGGATCAATGCTTCATTGCTTCAAGCTTCAAAGAAGAGCTGTGCTGCAGAAACGGTTGATTACAGGACCCTGCAGGGGTTCTGTAATCAACATAGAGATATGATCATTTTCCCGACAAAACCAAAAACAAAGCCCGCTCTGAAGGACCGATAAGGGAATCTGACAGGCGAGAGTGGGAGGACACAAATGCGAGGCTCACACAGGCAGCTCTTGAATAGAACGGTTTTAATGAGGAAAGCGAGGGTCGGTACACGGACAGACAGTCCAAAAGGCTCATCAGCAATACAAGGATCATAAGGCTAGCCGTGGTTGGGTCAGGCAGGCATGAGGTCAAAAACACAATGAAATAGGCAATACTAGAAAACACAAGGTCAAGAGCTGGAGAGAAGGCACTGTGGGCATCAATCTGGCGAGGAACAAATACAGAACGTGAGCATATATACCAACAGAAGCCAAACAGCAAATCCAGGACAGGTGTGCAAGGAAGGAACCAGAAACAGGGCGTGGCCAGAGACAGACACAGTAACAGACACACCCCAACCAGAAAAAGAACACAAAGCAAAGCATAAATGAACAAAAAAAAGATAACCAAACCGACCAAAAACAAAACAGAAAACCAACCCCATTGTCAATCCCTGACAGAATCGTTAAGCAAAATGGCTATTGATGTCAGTGGATAGAAACATTTCTTAACGATACCCGAAAAGAACCTGCCATGTGCGTTTTACTAAGAAGAGGCTTCCGTCTGGCCACTCTACCATACAGGCCTGATTGGTGCATTGCTGCAGAGATGGTTGTCCTTCTGGAATGTTCTCCTGTCTCCACAGAGGAATGCTGGAACTCTGACAGAGTGACCATTGGGTTCTTGTTCACCTCCCTGACTAAGGCCCTTCTTCCACAGTGGCTCAGTTTAGACAGGCAGCCAGCTCTAGGAAGAGTTCTGAACTTCTTCCATTTATGGATGATGGAGGCCACTGTTCTCATTGGGACCTTCAAAGCAGCAGAAATGTGTCTGTACTCTTCCCCAGATTTGTGCCTCGACACAATCTTGTCTCAGAGGTCTACAGACAATTTCTTTGACTTGGCTTGGTTTGTGCTCAGACATGCACTGTCAACTGTGGGACATTATAGGTAGACAAGTGTGTGCCTTTCAAAATTATGTCCAATCAACTGAATTTACACCAGGTGGACTCCAATTAAGCTGTAGAAACATCTCAAGGATGATCCGTGGAAACAGGATGCACTTGAGCTCAATTTTGAGCTTAATGGTAAAGGCAAATACTTAAGGCTCGGTAACACAGCACACGCCGTTCACCGAACCAAGGAAAAAAGTCCCAACATCACATATTGTCGAGAAAAAGTGGACGAATAAGCCTGGACTTCTCCCATCACTGAAAAGCCTGCAATTGCAGAATGTATAAAAAACCAAAATGAAACCGAAAATAACAAAAGAAAAATGAAGCAAATGGCGACATTGATGCTTTAAAACAAAATCAAAACGAAGCACCAGCATGTGAAGATTTCTGCAGCGAGTCTGTGCTGTCCACAGCCACCTTCAGCTGCCTTGTCTTGCGTTGCAGCGAGACATGTTGAGAGGCTGGAGAGAGAGAGAGGCTGGAGGTTTGACAAAAATCAAATGGAATGCTGACAGTACTACGCAAACGATGAACTGTCAAGACAGAAAGCAAAACTGACAAAGCGCCAGCTGCAGAAATGAAGCTGGACAACGGTTAAAGGATGTCTCCAAAAGTCAATGTAAGTCCAGATTTCTTGTTTCATTTTGGCTTCAGTGTCCTTCGTTAGTGCCATGTGACCGGGGCTTTATGTACATGTGATTTCTTCTTTTTTTCTTTTTTTTTGTAATAGTTTTGCAAAACTTTAAAAAAAAAATTTTTTCACATTGTCATTATGGGGTATTGTGTGTAGAATTTTGAGGGAGAAAAATAATTTCATCCATTTACAACCCCAATTCCAATGAAGTTGGGACGTTGTGTAAAATGTAAATAAAAACAGAATATAATGATTTGCAAATCCTCTTCAACCTATATTCAATTAAATACACCACAAAGATAAGATATTTAATGTTAAAACTGATAAACTTGTTTTGTTGTTTTTGTGCAAATATTTGATCATTTTGAAATGGACACCTGCAACACATTTCAAAAAAGTTGGGATGGGGCAACACAAGACTGGGAAAGTTGATGAATGCTCAAAGAACATCTGTTTGGAAACAGGTCAGTGTCATGATTGGGTATAAAAGGAGCATCCCCAAAAGGCTCAGTCATTCACAAGCAAAGATGGGGTGAGGATCACCACTTTGTGAACAACCGCGTGAAAAAATAGTCCAACGGTTTAAGAACAATGTTTCTCAATGTTCAATTGCGGTGGTTTGAATCATATTTATCTAATAGATTACAATTTGTTCATGTAAATGGGGAATCTTCTTCACAGACTAAGGTTAATTATGGAGTTCCACAAGGTTCTGTGCTAGGACCAATTTTATTCACTTTATACATGTTTTCCTTAGGCAGTATTATTAGACGGCATTGCTTAAATTTTCATTGTTACGCAGATGATACCCAGCTTTATCTATCCATGAAGCCAGAGGACACACACCAATTAGCTAAACTGCAGGATTGTCTTACAGACATAAAGACATGGATGACCTCTAATTTCCTGCTTTTAAACTCAGATAAAACTGAAGTTATTGTACTTATTGGCCCCACAAATATTAGAAACATGGTGTCTAACCAGATCCTTACTCTGGATGGCATTACCCTGACCTCTAGTAATACTATGAGAAATCTTGGAGTCATTTTTGATCAGGATATGTCATTCAGTGCGCATATTAAACAAATATGTTGTGTGGGCCGCCAGAAGGCGCCCTGTCTGGAGTGCGGGCTCCAGGCACCAGAGGGCGCAGCCGCCTCACAGGAGCAGCCAGGGTGACAGCTGTCACGCATCACCTGCAACAGCTGTTACCAATCATCTGATCGGCAGGGGTACATCAGCAGGACGACGTCTCCACCTCTTTGCCGAGATATCGTTCTACCTGGAAGGTAACATTCTCAGCTAACTGTGTGACAGTAACCTTTTGTGACTTTTGTGCGTTGTATAACAGACTCCTTTTCCAACGAGAGGTGGAGGTAGTTTTCCTGCCGTGCGGATTGCTGGGTGCAAACGCGCCCACATTTAATTGTTTCTTTGTTCCTCGCCAGCAGTATCAGGTCCGACACGCGGAGGCAGTGGCCACCTGGGAATTCGGGACTTGGCGGCTCCAGTATTCCCGGGGTCTGGTGGCGGAGGAAATCGTGTGGTTCCGGTTCTGCTTTGGACAGACGCCTCCTATCTTCGAGCCTGCCCACACGACACCTTTTGTGATTTGGCTTTTTGTCCATTGTTGTAATCTGTTGTATTTGTTGTGCCCATTCACAACAGTAAAGTGTTGTTATTTGACTTCCTCCATTGTCCGTTCATTTGCGCCCCCTGTTGTGGGTCCGTGTACCTACACTTTCCCAACAAAATATGTAGGACTGTTTTTTTTGCATTTGCGCAATATCTCTAAAATTAGAAAGGTCTTGTCTCAGAGTGATGCTGAAAAACTAATTCATGCATTTATTTCCTCTAGGCTGGACTATTGTAATTCATTATTATCAGGTTGTCCTAAAAGTTCCCTGAAAAGCCTTCAGTTAATTCAAAATGCTGCAGCTAGAGTACTGACAGGGACTAGAAGGAGAGAGCATATCTCACCCATATTGGCCTCTCTTCATTGGCTTCCTGTTAATTCTAGAATAGAATTTAAAATTCTTCTTCTTACTTATAAAGTTTTGAATAATCAGGTCCCATCTTATCTTAGGGACCTCATAGTACCACATCACCCCAATAGAGCGCTTTGCTCTCAGACTGCAGGCTTACTTGTAGTTCCTAGGGTTTGTAAGAGTAGAATGGGAGGCAGAGCCTTCAGCTTTCAGGCTCCTCTCCTGTGGAACCAGCTCCCAATTCAGATCAGGGAGACAGACACCCTCTCTACTTTTAAGATTAGGCTTAAAACTTTCCTTTTTGCTAAAGCTTATAGTTAGGGCTGGATCAGGTTAACCTGAACCATCCCTTAGTTATGCTGCTATAGACTTAGACTGCTGGGGGGTTCCCATGATGCACTGAGTGTTTCTTTCTCTTTTTGCTCTGTATGCACCACTCTGCATTTAATCATTAGTGTTTGATCTCTGCTCCCCTCCACAGCATGTCTTTTTCCTGGTTCTCTCCCTCAGCCCCAACCAGTCCCAGCAGAAGACTGCCCCTCCCTGAGCCTGGTTCTGCTGGAGGTTTCTTCTTGTTAAAAGGGAGTTTTCCTTCCCACTGTTGCCAAGTGCTTGCTCACAGGGGGTCGTTTTGACCGTTGGGGTTTTTACGTAATTATTGTATGGCCTTGCTTTACAATATAAGGTGCCTTGGGGCAACTGTTTGTTGTGATTTGGCGCTATATAAATAAAATTGATTTGATTTGATTTGATACATCAACAACACCCAGAAACGCCGCCACCTTCTCTGGGCCTGACTCATTTGAAATGGACAGATGCAAAGTGGAAAAGTGTGCTGTGGAATGATGAGTCCACATTTCAAATTGTTTTTGGACATCATGGACGTCGTGTCCTCGGGACAAAAAAAAAGGAAAAAGACCATCCAGACTGTTACCAGCGCAAAGTTCAAAAGCCAGCATCTGTGATGGTATGGGGGTGTGTTAGTGCCCATGGCATGGGCAACTTACACATCTGTGATGCACTAACAATGCTGAAAGGTACATCCAGGTTTTGGAGCAACACATGCTGCCATCCAAGCAACGTCTTTTTCAGGGACGTCCCTGCTTATTTCAGCAAGACAATGCCAAGCCACATTCTGCACATGTTACAACAGCGTGGCTTCATAGTAAAAGAGTGCGGGTACTAGACTGGCCTGCCTGCAGTCCAGACCTGTCACCCACTGAAAATGTGTGGTGCATTAAGAAGCGCAAAATACGACAATGAAGACCCCGGACTGTTGAACAACTGATGTCATACATCAAGCAAGAATGGGAACGAATTCCACTTGCAAAGCTTCAACAATTAGTGTCCTCAGTTCCCAAATGCTTATTGAGGATGATTACAAGGAAAGGTGATGTAACACAGTGGTAAACATACCACTGTCACATCTTTTTTTGAAATGTGTTACAGGTATCCATTTCAAAATGATCAAATATTTGCACAAAAACAATAAAGTTTATCAGTTTCAACATTAAATATCTTGTTTTTATGGTTTATTCAATTGAATATAGGTTGAAGAAGATCTGCAAATCATTGTATTCTGTTTTTGTTTTTTGTGTTTTTACATTTTACACAACGCCCCAACTTCATTGGAATTGGGGTTGTAGGAATAACGCTGCAACTTAACAAAATGTGCAAAAAGTGAAGTGTTGTGAATACTTTCCAGCTGCAGTATATGTTAGAAATCATGCAACAGAAAAAAATAAATTGGAATCTTTCATAAGGAAAATACTGCAATAAGCATCTTGCAAAGAAAAGAATTAGCTGTTTTTTGCTGCATTTGCGGGCCAGCATATCAACCTGATCAGGACTGTTTCCTAGTTTATTTGTTTGTGTGTTTATTTGTTTTTAAGCAATAACTGCAGTGGTTGGGTCGTACACCTAGTATCCACAGTGTTCTCAACATCAGCAGCACAGGAGGAATTTCTGCAGAGTGTGATAATGCGAATGGACAGGTAGGACAATCGCTGCAGAGTATTACAAAATCCCTATGGCCTAACTGAGCCTGATGGGTAAAAACATAAGCATATTCACAGAATTAATGTGGGTCATTTTAGAAGGAAAATGGAAAAAAAAAAATCGATTTTCACCTATGATTATAACAAATGGGATTAAAGTACCCAATACATGCTCCAACATGGATGAAAAGACACGCTGACACAGAGTCCTATGTTTTCGTATTTTTTTCCCCAAGACTCACTCGAGCAGGTTTTGAAAATTTTGCAGCAGACCAAATGTAATGTAAGCGTTGCCGCCTGTCTATAGTTTTGTGCCAATTCAGTGGCTTCATTCTTCTACATACATGCTGTGTTCCGTGAAAGCCTTCAGGCTTCAGCCCTTCAAACGCAGCAGAGCCTGGAACATACCATGTTCAAATGAGACGGTCTAGTCCATGGAGCACTTTGTCATTGCGTCTTTCCCCTCCCCTTCAGAAGCAGCCTCTGAGACACCCTAGGCGTGCTACTTATGATATGATATGAATGAATATGATATAATGAATATGATATGAATTCATATCAAGATATAAATTGAACCCCTTCACGGTAACGGTATATATCACAATATAAACATAAGTGTTATAGTTATAATGGAAGTGTTTCTGAATGGGTCATATAGTCCCTTTGCAAAGTTAAACTGATTAAAATAAAAAAATAAAAAACATCAAAAAACATAAACAGATATAATTACTTTTGAGCGCCTGATTCTCTGACTTGTTCGACATGTCTTTTTGTGCATTGGAATAAACTTATTTCACCATTCCTGCTTCTGTCCAGCAGGAAGCCCGAAAGACCTCAGAGACACCACCACATGTGGGTATGTGGGTTGATGATCTTGATTGGCTCATGTCGTGGGGTTCCACTAACGATAAAGCGGAAGGTGTTTTTTTTTCCTCCACTCTCCTGCCCCGAGACGGAGCTCTCAGCTCAGTTGAATGAGAAAATGTGAGACTTTTTACTGCATCTTTTTGCAAATACGCACACCAAATATGACCATAAAATTCACAAAAAAAAAATAATAATAATAATAATGTGGAAATTATTAATTAGAATTCAGGTTATAGTAGGCCTATTAACATAATTTACAAACTTTATAAAGACTGAAACATCCACTCTTAAAACGCGTTGAAACACAGACTGGTCTGGTGTCTGGTGAATTTAAAGGGGCAATTGCTTAATTCGGTCATGTGAATTTTACATGACCTAATTCAGTCAGGCGACTCCAGAGGGTCAAAATAACTTCTAATTTTATGCCCTTACAAGGAGAAGTTTTAATCTGCCAAGGTGGAGATGGAGCGTTTGACCAAAGCACCGACTGCAGCCTTCCAGTCATTCAGAGTCACTGAGGAAGATACGATGACGTCATCAACAAGCATTAGAGCGATTGGTCGGTGGAGTCTCGATCTCTACTATCAGCTAAATTTATAACCGTGAATATATAGTTCATACTGCCCACCCCTACTTAAAGCACAAGTTCTACCATCTTGGCCTTAGACTGGGACTAACCACTTCAAATGGGTGGTCTAAATTTTAGACTGCTGGACTGGAGCTTGTCAGGTCTAACATGCCTATTCTGTCCCCACAGCACACTAACATTTTTAGCCTTTGATTAAAACTTGAGTACTAATTAGTCTCAGTCTGTCTCCCTGATTACTGCTTCAGAAAACTAGTCCCAGAAAGTCACTGAAAACTTGTTGTTTTTTTTTGTCTTGACAGAGTTGATTCTGAAAAGATCACAGCTTTGTCAGGGAATTCAAGGTCTATAAATCTTTCGTCATCAACAAAGGCACTTAAGCCACTGGTTTTCACAGCTCTGTCCAACACCTCGTCCATGCAAGCATTTAACAGTGTAGGAGCCAGAACACATCCATGAGGGACACCACTATTGACTGGGAAGACATCAGAGATTCTGCTGTCACTCAACAAAACACTCACAGTAGCTGTGTATAGTGTAGCTTTGATTCCCATCAGCATTTGGGGATCAGTTGAACTTTCAGTGGGTCCTACAGAACAGTATTCTGCATCCAGCGGTGACTGGTAGTCTTCCTTCTACTCTATAGTTATACAGCTTCATGATGAAGTGGTATAGAGGAGGATTTTCTTAAAAAGAAGACCTGAAAGTTTAGCTACAATTTGCCAGAACTGAGATTTGCACATCTGAGATGCAAGCCTAGATTTGATCTGTTTTGGTGAAAGAATATCCTTCTCCATTCTACTCCACTATGAATCTAAGAGTGGTGATGCAAAATGCATAATTTGCACTGTGCACAATTTCTCCAATCACAGCCACATAGGCCTATAACTTCTGGGTGCTTTGGTGGCTTTCCTCACTCTCCTCCTTCTTGCACAGTCACTCAGTTGTTGAGAACTATCTACTCCATGCAGATTCACCTAAAGACAAGACATATTCAGTGGCAGCTTTACCATCAGAGAACCTCGTACACAACAACCACAAAAGACTCCAATCTGTTATTGATTTTAAAGGGGCCAATACACGGTACTAAGAACAGGGGTATGTAAACTTTTGATCAGGGCCATTTGGGTAGTTTCTGTTGTCATTATATTTAAAAAGAGTAAACACAGTTGTTTGTCAATAAATGGCGAAGTGAAAAAGTGGCAAAGGTGAAAAAAGTAAGAAAAAGTGGAAAAAAGTGAAAAACGTTTTTGTGTTATTCTCATATTCTCTAAGAAATGGCCAAAAAAAAAAAAAAAAAAAAAAAAAAAATCTAATATTCTGCCAGGATATCTAAACTTTTGAGCACAACTGTATATTTCAGATGTGGGAATTTGTGATTTTACCAGCGTTCACGTACAAAATGCTGATTCGATTTTAACGATTGTTAATTAACATTAACAACCTCACTTATTTCTGACAGGTTTAAAACAGTTTAAACACGTTTGATTCAGAATGTTTATCAGCCAGATCTTAATGTTCAATGAACAGATGTAAAATGGAAATAGTTTTGGATCCAATAAGATGATTGTTAATTAACAACCTCACTTATTTCTTCAGCAAATGTATTTATAAAGAGAAACTGCATGAACTACACAAGTTTTTTTTTTTTTTAATTTTCTAAGAAGTTTATTCAATGAGGAGAAACAAATGCTAAATTATTGTTGTGTCATAACTTAATTTTTGTTCAGACTTATGTGACCCGTCTTCATGAAGTTAGATGCAAAAATGTTGAAATTGGCCCTATCCTGCAATGATAAAGAATCCTTAAAAAAATTACTGGATCATGTTCTGGATCATTACCAAAACTGAATGACTTCTACGTTAGGCCAAGATACACCCCTGGTAAAAATTTCATTGAAATCTGTAGAGGATTTTTTGAGTAATCCAGCTAACAAACCAACCAACCAACCAACAAACGGACGCGACCGAAAACATAACCTCCTTGGCGGAGGCAAGGGCACAATTTAGAACTAGAAATAGGGGGGGACAAAGTGCGAGGCCCACAGGGCCGAAGCCCATAGGTCGGGGGTCTGGGGGCCGCTTTAGGCCCTCAGAAGCCAACGGTTTCTAGATAAGCTCAGATGCATTCTGAGCATCCAGAACAGTAATTTTAATGTTTTGAGAAGACCATAAAGTCGACACCATTTGACTTATGCAATATGAAACTGTGGATATAAGTACTTTATTCTGAGAATAGCCAGCACTGATTTTATTAACATCCTGGTGTAAATAAGGTATCACCACATGTGTAGAACTAAAAAAGAATGATAGGTTGAGTTTTCATTTAAAAAAAAACAACTGCAATGTGGTAAAATGTATTCATAAATATGAAAGAACAGGCTCTTAATAATTATTAACTATTGCATACTGTATTTTTTTTTCTCAAGATTTGTTTTTGCATAAGTTTGAAAAAACAACAGATCATAAGTTTAGGATAAATTACTTATCATGAATTTAATTTTCGAAGTGGCACTAATGACAACACTCATACTGAACATAATTTCGCTTACATAGACTGATTTTGAAGATCAAGCAATAATTGCAGATGGGCTTTCTGAGGTCCCAGATAGCTTTTCTGATTTCTTTTTCTAACTTTCAGAGTTTAGTAAATTAGCATATGGTCCATTGATACTTATGTGCAGACACTAGTCTCACTAGACACTGTAGTATTGTGTGTGTGTGTGTGTGTGTGTGTGTGTGTGTGTGTGTGTGTGTGTGTGTGTGTGTGTGTGTGTGTGTGTGTGTGTGTGTGTGTGTGTGTGTGTGGTATGTAGCAGCTTAGCTGTGTGGGGAGGAGCCAGAGAGGCATGGGGGAGGGGGTGTATTTATTTGTCTTTTATTTATTTATCTGTTTTTAAGTTTGTCTATCTTGTCTGAAGTTGTTTGTATTATACGCACCTTGACCATCTGAATTTCCCTTCTGGGATAATAAAGTTAACTTTGACTTTGACTTTGACTCTAGAGGCAACTATTTCTGGTTTCAAATCTGGGCAAATGCAGTCCCAGAAAATTCCGAATGTGACAAACAAGAAACAGGTGTTGTAAACAAGTCAATGCTGCTAAAAATACAAACTTGGAGAAACAAAGATACTATTCTGACATGGTTTTGCACATAAGACTGTCATAGCATGTTTGAAGTACACACATATATGTCAGAAGGTGGGGGGGACATACCATTTTCTGTCCCCCTGGTTGAAAATGTGGGGGGGGGAATATCCCCCCTATCTCCCACCAAATTGCGCCCATGGGCGGAGGTAATAAAAAGTTATTTATAATTTAGTAAAGGTTGAGTAAAGGTTTAGCAAACCCCAGAGGGGTAAGCAGAATTTATGTCCGACACAGCTTGTTAACACCTCTGTGACATATGTAACACACACACACACACACACACACACACACACACACACACACACACACACACACACACACACACACACACACACACACACACACAGAGTCTGTGGTCCAAACCTGGAATTCAGGCAGGTGGGAACCCAGAACATCATCTTTGTACTTTCTATAAAAATGACACTGCATCACATTAAAGATGAAAGTCTTGATGTAAACTAGGTCTTGATGATTTTATTTGACATCCACTGCGGTGAAGCCAAAAATAATTAATTGGATGGTATTTAAATACTTAAATATTTTATTATATAGACTCATGCCTATAAATCACAATCTTAATTACTTGAAACACTAGTTAGTGTCACTTTTACTGTGTAACCTGAATGTCCTGGAGTGTTCCAAAAGCACAAGTTCACAATTAGCCGTAATGAATTTGTGCAATCGCACCACAGTTGAGTCTGATTGGGACAGTGTGCTGAATTTCCAACAAATAGCCTGGTGCAATCATACAGGCAGTGGGATGTCTGAAGTGGCCTGTGGAGAGGTGCAAATCAGTGTTATTTTATGAAGCGGAAGAACAGAAAGGACGAGAGAATGAGAAGAAAAGGGCAGCACTGAATCAAAAATGAACGGATGTGGAACAAATGCTTATCTGATCTTTCTCATCACAAGTATCTTCCACTTCCCACTGAACTCTGTTGTTGTACTGATACCACTGTTTTTCGAAGTGTGCTTGAAGTTTGACCACAAATTTTGCAGTTGTGTGTATGATGCCCTTCATGCACTGAATGACTGAGATCTACAGAAAGCTCCAGGGGAATTTACTCAGTCATACTGTACAACACAACAGTACCGAAAGCAACGGACAAAACCAGCAGTGCAACACAGACAGCAGCTCGTTTGTAGATTCAACAAAACACAACTCCCAGCTGGAAGGAAAGCTTGATTTAAAAATCAATCCCCTCAAAACCAAGCAGAATCTCACTCGTTATCGTGTTATAAGGGGTCCAGCAATTAAAGTTTGCCAGAATTAGGAGCATGCCACAATCTGAAGTGGAAACTTTTGTTGTGTCCAACTATTCACAGGATGCATTAATGCTGAAAGGACAGTGCCGCATGTAACGATTGATGGGTTGAACCTGCAGTTGGGGCCAATGTCCAGCTGCTCAGCTAACAACTAATTAGCAAAGCTAACTTTATTGCAGGTGGATTAGCTTTTCAGTTATATTTATATATACGAGGTCTATTAGAAAAGTATCCGACCTTATTATTTTTTTCAAAAACCATATGGATTTGAATCACGTGTGATTGTGTAAGACAAGCTTGAACCCTCCTGCGCATGCATGAGTTTTTCCATGCCTGTCGGTTGCGTCATTCGCCTGTGAGCAGGCTTTGAGTGAGGAGTGGTCCAGCCCCCTCGGCGGATTTTCATTGTCAGGAAATGGCGGAATGATTTGGGCTTTTTTCCATCAGAATTTTTTCAGAAACTGTTAAGAGACTGGCAGCTGGAAACCATTCGAAAAATTCATCTGGCTTTCGGTGAAAATTTTCCGGGCTTCACAGAGAATAAGGACTGTTACTACAGCTTTAAGGATGGCTTTAAGGACGCTCGGCGCGCCGTGCTCCGTGCCGCCATCGAGAGCCACAAACCACCGGATCATTTCTAAACGGATGGCTCTGTGGAGCCGGGACTGTCGTGTGCCATTTCTCTGGTTATCACAAGAGCTGGACATCAACCATTTTCCAGCAGATTTCACTTTTAACAAGAGATTTTGTCATGGAAAGCCGAGCGGAGGCTTCGCGAATCACGATGGATTCGCTACTGGAGCGAGACAAAACCACCTCCGTTTTGGTCTCACAGGATGGCTTTGAGATGGCGTTCAGACAGGTGTCGGTGGTTTTTCCATCGAGTGATTATCCAAGAAATTGTGGATGTGCCTGGACATGCCAGAACATGTCCCGTGAGGCTTTATCAAGGCGCTGCTGTGCGCCATGCGGCACCACCGCGACGCGCAAAGCCTCCGCTCCTCTTTCCATGACAAAAACTCCTGTAACAGTGGAATGTGCCGTTCATTTCCAAACTGGACGCTGTGTTTTATCCAGGACGTCGTCTGACTAGCACAGGAATTGTGAAAAGACATGGACATCAGCACTTTTTCGGCACATTGAGACAGACGTGCAGAGGAATTCCGCGCGTCGCGGTGGTGCCGCATGGCGCAAAGCAACGCTGTGATGAAGCCTCATGGGACATGTTCTGGCATGTCCAGGCACATCCACAATTTCTTGGATAATCACTCGATGGAAAAACCACCGACAGCTGTCTGAACGCCATCTCAAAGCCGTCCTGTGAGACCAAAACAGAGGTGGTTTTGTCTCGCTCCAGTAGTGAATCCATCGTGACGCGCAAAGCCTCTGCTCGGCTTTCCATGACAAAGTCTCTTGTTAAAAGTGAAATCTGATGGAAAATGGTTGATGTCCAGCTTTTGTGATAACCAGAGAAAGTGCACACGACGGTCCCGGCTCCACAGAGCCATCCGTTTAGAAATGATCCGGTGGTTTGTGGCTCTCGATGGCGGCATGGAGCGCGGCGCGCTGAGCGTCCTTAAAGCCGTCCTTAAAGCTGTCCTTAAAGCTGTCGTAACAGTCCTTATTCTCTGTGAAGCCCGTAAAATTTTCACCGAAAGCCAGATAAATTTTTCGAATGGTTTCCAGCTGCCAGTCTTTAACAGTTTCTGAAAAAATTCTGATGGAAAAAAAGCGCAAATCATTCCGCCATTTCCTGACAATGAAAATCCGCCGAGGGGGTGGACCACTCCTCACTCAAAGCCTGCTCACAGGCGAATGACACAACCAACAGGCGTGGAAAAACTCACGTATGCGCACGAGGGTTCAAGCTTGTCTGACACAATCACACGTGATTCAAATCCATATGGTTTTTGAAAAAAATAATAAGGCCGGATACTTTTCTAATAGACCTCGTATTTACCTTCCACTAAATTTAGACCTGGTATGTTTATTTTAAAAATGTTAGCTGACTTAAAAGTTTAATGGTCAAAAATGTTTGTAAACCCTAAAATCACAATTTTGTTCCTGTTTCAGCTTATAGGGATGATCATCGTGATGTCAGGATCATGTGACCACCTATTTCTAAACATGGCTGGTTGGCAGAAAGACAACAGACAACACATTGCTCTACATATGCTTATATGTTACGGTACAATGATCACTTGCTTCTTGACTAATCTGAATGACAATGGTCCAATCCTGCATTGTGGTTGGGTGCACAGGTAGATGGGAGAAAGGGAGTTATGTTTCCCGGCATCGTATCCCAGCTGCAAATGACCACGAGAGATGGAACAAATGGCTTCCAGCAATCAACAGAAAGCGCTGGATCCCAAAGAACAAGAAGCGCATCTGTGGTGTTCATTTTTCATCAGGTAAATAAGAATATAAATGCTTCTTGTTCTGAAAAAAAAGTGTGTGTGTGTGTGTGTGTGTGTGTGTGTGTGTGTGTGATGGAGAGAGAGAGAGAGATTTATGATTGTCAGGCTTACAGGCACAGTGGCTGGAAACAATTGCAGGACTCTCAGACACAAGGACCCCCTGGAGTCAAATGACGTGCCACCGCAATAAAAGTCACATGACGTAGCACATAATTCAATCAATCAATCAACTTTTTTCTTATATAGTGCCAAATCACAACAAACAGTTGCCCCAAGGCGCTCCATATTGTAAGGCAAGGCCATACAATAATTATGAAAAACCCCAACGGTCAAAACGACCCCCTATGAGCAAGCACTTGGCCACAGTGGGAAGGAAAAACTCCCTTTTAACAGGAAGAAACCTCCAGCAGAACCAGGCTCAGGGAGGGGCAGTCTTCTGCTGAGACTGGTTGGGGCTGAGGGAAAGAACCAGGAAAAAGACATGCCGAGAAGGGGGGCAGAGATTGATCACTAATGATTAAATGCAGAGTGATGCATACGGAGCAAAAAGAGAAAGAAACAGTGCATCATGGGAACCCCCCCACAGTCTACGTCTAAAGCAACATAACCAAGGGATGGTCCAGGGTCACCCGATCCAGCCCTAACTATAAGCCTTAGCGAAAAGGAAAGTTTTAAGCCTAATCTTAAAAGTAGAGAGGGTATCTGTCTCCCTGATCTGAATTGGGAGCTGGTTCCACAGGAGAGGAGCCTGAAAGCTGAAGGCTCTGCCTCCCATTCTACTCTTACAAACCCTAGGAACTACAAGTAAGCCCGCAGTCTGAGAGCGAAGCGCTCTAATGGGGTAATATGGTACTACGAGGTCCCTAAGATAAGATGGGACCTGATTATTCAAAACCTTATAAGTAAGAAGAAGAATTTTAAATTCTATTCTAGAATTAACAGGAAGCCAACGAAGAGAGGCCAACACGGGTGAGATATGCTCTCTCCTGCTAGTCCCCGTCAGTACTCTAGCTGCAGCATTCTGAACCAACTGAAGGCTTTTTAGGGAACTTTTAGGACAACCTGATAATAATGAATTACAATAGTCCAGCCTAGAGGAAATAAATGCATCAGCATCACTCTGAGACAAGACCTTTCTGATTTTAGAGATATTGCGTAAATGCAAAAAGGCAGTCCTACATATTTGTTTAATATGCGCTTTGAATGACATATCCTGATCAAAAATGACTCCAAGATTTCTCACAGTATTACTAGAGATCAGGGAAATGCCATCAAGAGTAACGATCTGGTTAGACACCATGCTTCTAAGATTTGTGGGGCCAAGTACAATAACTTCAGTTTTATCTGAGTTTAAAAGCAGGAAATTAGAGGTCATCCATGTCTTTATGTCTGTAAGACAATCCTGCAGTTTAGCTAATTGGTGTGTATCCTCTGGCTTCATGGATAGATAAAGCTGGGTATCATCTGCGTAACAATGAAAATTTAAGCAATACAATCTAATAATACTGCCTAAGGGAAGCATGTATAAAGTGAATAAAATTGGTCCTAGCACAGAACCTTGTGGAACTCCATAATTAACTTTAGTCTGTGAAGAAGATTCCCCATTTACATGAACAAACTGTAATCTATTAGACAAATATGATTCAAACCACCGCAGCGCAGTGCCTTTAATACCTATGACATGCTCTAATCTCTGTAATAAAATTTTATGGTCAACAGTATCAAAAGCAGCACTGAGGTCCAACAGAACAAGCACAGAGATAAGTCCACTGTCCGAAGCCATAAGAAGATCATTTGTAACCTTCACTAATGCTGTTTCTGTACTATGATGAATTCTAAAACCTGACTGAAACTCTTCAAATAGACCATTCCTCTGCAGGTGATCAGTTAGCTGTTTTACAACTACCCTCTCAAGAATCTTTGAGAGAAAAGGAAGGTTGGAGATTGGCCTATAATTAGCTAAGATAGCTGGGTCAAGTGATGGCTTTTTAAGTAATGGTTTAATTACTGCCACCTTAAAGGCCTGTGGTACATAACCAACTAACAAAGATAGATTGATCATATTTAAGATTGAAGCATTAAATAATGGTAGGACTTCCTTGAGCAGCCTGGCAGGAATGGGGTCTAATAAACATGTTGATGGTTTGGATGAAGTAACTAATGAAAATAACTCAGACAGAACAATCGGAGAGAAAGAGTCTAACCAAATACCGTTAGTAATTTTTTCTCTAATAGTCAAAATTTTGTTAGCAAAGAAAGTCATGAAGTCATTACTAGTTAAAGTTAATGGAATACTCAGCTCAATAGAGCTCTGACTCTTTGTCAGCCTGGCTACAGTGCTGAAAAGAAACCTGGGGTTGTTCTTATTTTCTTCAATTAGTGATGAGTAGAAAGATGTCCTAGCTTTACGGAGGGCTTTTTTATAGAGCAACAAACTCTTTTTCCAGGCTAAGTGAAGATCTTCTAAATTAGTGAGACGCCATTTCCTCTCCAACTTACGGGTTATCTGCTTTAAGCTACGAGTTTGTGAGTTATACCACGGAGTCAGACACTTCTGATTTAAAGCTCTCTTTTTCAGAGGAGCTACAGCATCCAAAGTTGTCTTCAATGAGGATGTAAAACTATTGACGAGATACTCTAACTCCCTTACAGAGTTTAGGTAGCTACTCTGCTCTGTGTTGGTATATGACATTAGAGAACATAAAGAAGGAATCATATCCTTAAACCTAGTTACAGCGCTTTCTGAAAGAATGTAATGAAATATGTAATGTAATGTAATGAAACTTATTCCCCACTGCAGGGTAGTCCATCAGGGTGAATGTAAATGTTATTAAAAAATGATCAGACAGAAGGGAGTTTTCAGGGAATACTGTTAAGTCTTCTATTTCCATACCATAAGTCAGAACAAGATCTAAAATATGATTAAAGTGGTGGGTGGACTCATTTACTTTTTGAGCAAAGCCGATAGAGTCTAATAATAGATTAAATGCAGTGTTGAGGCTGTCATTCTCAGCATCTGTGTGGATGTTAAAATCGCCCACTATAATTATCTTATCTGAGCTAAGCACTAAGTCAGACAAAAGGTCTGAAAATTCACAGAGAAACTCACAGTAACGACCAGGTGGACGATAGATAATAACAAATAAAACTGGTTTTTGGGACTTCCAATTTGGATGGACAAGACTAAGAGACAAGCTTTCAAATGAATTAAAGCTCTGTCTAGGTTTTTGATTAATTAATAAGCTGGAATGGAAGATTGCTGCTAATCCTCCGCCCCGGCCCGTGCTACGAGCATTCTGACAGTTAGTGTGACTCGGGGGTGTTGACTCATTTAAACTAACATATTCATCCTGCTGTAACCAGGTTTCTGTTAGGCAGAATAAATCAATACATTGATCAATTATTATATCATTTACCAACAGGGACTTAGAAGAGAGAGACCTAATGTTTAATAGACCACATTTAACTGTTTTAGTCTGTGGTGCAATTGAAGGTGCTATATTATTTTTTCTTTTTGAATTTTTATGCTTAAATAGATTTTTGCTGGTTATTGGTGGTCTGGGAGCAGGCACCGTCTCTACGGGGATGGGGTAATGAGGGGATGGCAGGGGGAGAGAAGCTGCAGAGAGGTGTATAAGACCACAGCTCTGCCTCCTGGTCCCAACGCTAGACAGTCACAGTTTGGAGGATCCCAAAAAATTGGCCAGATTTCTAGAAATGAGAGCTGCTCCATCCAAAGTGGGATGGATGCCGTCTCTCCTAACAAGACCAGGTTTTCCCCAGAAGCTTTGCCAATTATCAATGAAGCCCACCTCATTTTTTGGACACCACTCAGACAGCCAGCAATTCAAGGAGAACATGCGGCTAAACATGTCACTCCCGGTCTGATTGGGGAGGGGCCCAGAGAAAACAACAGAGTCCGACATTGTTTTTGCAAAGTTACACACCGATTTAATGTTAATTTTAGTGACCTCCGATTGGCGTAACCGAGTGTCATTACTGCCGACGTGAATTACAATCTTACCAAATTTACGCTTAGCCTTAGCCAGCAATTTCAAATGTCCTTCGATGTCGCCTGCTCTGGCCCCCGGAAGACAATTGACAATGGTTGCTGGTGTCGCTAACGTCACATTTCTCAAAACAGAGTCGCCAATAACCAGAGTTTGATCCTCGGCGAGTGTATCGTCGAGTGGGGAAAAACGGTTAGAGATGTGAACGGGTTGACGGTGTACACGGGGCTTCTGTTTAGGGCTACGCTTCCTCCTCACAGTCACCCAGTCAGCCTGCTTTCCCGACTGCACGGGATCTGCCAGGTGGGAACTAACGGCGGCTAAGCTACCTTGGTCCGCACCGACTACAGGGGCCTGGCTAGCTGTAGAATTTTCCACGGTGCGGAGCCGAGCCTCCAATTTGCCCAGCCTGGCCTCCAAAGCTACGAATAAGCTGCACTTATTACAAGTACCGTTACTGCTAAAGGAGGCCGAGGAATAACTAAACATTTCACACCCAGAGCAGAAAAGTACGAGAGAGACAGGAGAAGCCGCCATGCTAAAACCGGCTAAGAGCTAGTAGCTGCGCTAAGCTAGCGGATTCCCAAAAACACACAAAGTGAATAATGTGCAAATAATCCAGAGGTGATTCAGCAGAAGGAGTGCCCCAATCAAGGCACCAAACAGGCCATGAAGCAGCACAGGCAACGCACGACAACAACGAACGCACGACAACGGTGCTAAAATAAAATTAAAATAAATAAAGAAATAAATAAAGAAATAAAAAAAACGAAAGCGTTAGCAAGCTAGTTAGCTTGCCAACGCTAATGAAAGTTAGCTGATAAAAGTGCTCCGTCGCGATGTTTCGACCGTTAGAGGTCTTCCTTAGGCGTTGGAGCACAGTAAAAAAGTTAAAAAAAGTAAAAAGGTAAAAAAGTAAAAAAAAGTCTTGAAAAAGACTGTTAGTTCAAGTCCAAAGCAGTAGGTAGCAGTCTCTGTGTAAACAGTCCCAACAGAGAGCCAAAATTCTGATGCAATCTCACTCCGAAGACCAAGTCATAGCATGACTTGCTCAATTCAATAATTGGCTCCATTCTGTCTGTTTGAATGTGTGTTGAAAGTGGAGACTTCAACCTCCACAGCACTTTTTAAATTTTGTTAATAGGCCAAGTATAACTTGAATTATGATGAATAATTTACGCACATTTTTTGGGGGATGATATTCTCATATTCGGTGCGCGTTTTGCAGACAGCTGCAGCAAAACGACTCATTTCCTACTTTAAGCTGGAGGAGTGAGAGGGATGGGAAGAAACAGGACTCCCTCAGCTGCAGCAGGAGAAAAGGGTGTTACCATTGGTGGAAAACTCAGTAACTAACCAATCACATTCACCAACTTCACATGGGTTTGATGACAATGCACAGACCCATGTGTGTGTGTGTGTGTGTGTGCGTACGTGTGTGCGCATTTTACGAATGGGACTTTTCTTCTGTGTCTGTCTGCCACAGCAAAATCAATACAGCGTTAACTTTGGAAATGATCTGGTTGTTTCAGCCTGTCGATGGCCGCTCGGAGCGCGGCGCGCCCTCCGCCGCTGTGGGCCGTCTTTAATCCGGTTGTAATGCTCCTTAATCTGTGTGACGCCCAGAGTATCCTCACCGAAAGCCGTCTGAATCTTCCGAATGGTTTCCACCTGGCTGTCTCTCACAGTTTCTGGAAAAATTTGATTCAGCGCTGCTCCAATCGCTCAGCCATTTCCCTGACAATGAAAATCCAACAAGGGGGGTGGACCAGTGCTCACTCAAAGCCTGCCCACAGGCGATTGACGCAACGGACAGGCGTGAAAAAACTCACACATGCGCACGAAGGTTCAAGCTTGGGTGATGCAAATAAAATGGACTGCATTTATATAGCGCTTTTCCATCTGCATCAGATGCTCAAAGCACTTTACAATTATGCCTCACATTCACCCCGATGTCAGGGTGCTGCCATACAAGGCGCTCACTATACACCGGGAGCAATACTGGATTAAGGACCCCTAGCGCACATGATTCAAATCCATATAGTTTTTGAAAAAAATAAAAAGGTTGGATACTTTTCTAACAGACCTCGTACACATGGATATTGAGGTGGAATATCTATACAATTTTTGGAGCTTCTGATGTGCATTAAACAGGAACTGTTTTTCTGAGTGGCACAAATATAATTTGTGTGGCATCTTATTGCGTGTAAATAGTCACAAAAAACATCTGAAGCATTTCCTGCATTTTAATGTGAATTGCTGTATATAACTTTATTTATGCTACATTTTTTACATATATTTTTTAAGTTTACAATTTATATTTGCTATCTAAGTTATGAAAATGGTTCATTAAATATATTCCTGGTTTTCACAGTAAAAAAAATAGCTTTTTTCTGAATCATATTTTATGTTTTGGGGTGAATATTGGGTTACTCTTTTAACGCAGTATGTCAGAATGAAAGAAAAACTGTAAAGTCACACAGGTGACGTTGTGCTGAAAAAAAAATGACACCAAACAAGGCCAGGTAAACAGTTTTTTAAGGTAAATTATGACGATAAACCAAAAGTAATCAAAATCGCCCAAAAATAGCCAAGACTCCAGAGGGTTAAGGTAGGTAGAGATACGATACATAAAATAGCAGTCAACGAGGCAGAGGTTACAGACAGTCATGAGGCAGGGGCATGGTTCAAAAAGCAAGCAGAGGTCAAAACAAAGAGCAGCAAGGTTCAAGGGCAGAGACAAGGGTGTAATCCAAGAATGCAGAGCAAGGTCAAAAACACGGCATGGTAAACAGGACTATAACAAAGGCTGGAACAAAGACACAAAAACTCAATGAACTGACAGTGAAGGACAAAACACATGAGGCTTTATATAACAGGTGGTAATCACAAAAAAGCAGAACATTCAGGAAGGGGGGCGTGGAAGAAAGACACAAAGATGAGTGAAGGCTGTTGCAAGAAAGTGCAGTGAGACAAAAACAAAGCAGACAGAAGAAAGAGAAATCAGTGATAGAAACACCAACGGCGAATAACATAAAATGCCAAAAGAAAGGCAAGACCAAAAGCCTAAGAAATATTAACATAAACAGAACAAAGAAGCAAAGTAGGAAATAAAATGAGAGACATAAAAAGATGACAACAAGAAAATAAAAGACTAAAACTAAACTAGAACGGAACTCACAATGGCTGAAGCATGATTAACCCGAAAAGACATAATCAGAACAAAACTAAGACAAGACTTAAGTGACTAAAGTACAAACATATGAAAATAAAACAATAGAACAATCAGAGGGAACATAGCCATAAACAGGGGACAAACCAAAATACAAACCACGGACCAAAGCAGAACCAGGCAGGGATTGTGCTTGCGCATGGAAATGTCCTGAAAGTGACTCATTTCCAATACTGGCATGTCAATGCACAGTGTGAAATATTATGTATGCAGCCAGCTGACTGACAGTGCATACATACATACAACTACAGTAGGTCATAATTAATCAAGCCATCTAACAATTTAGATCATCTTCATTTCATTGTCAACAAACTGCATTTTTAAATACTTGAAATTTACCTTATACATGTACAGTACATGCTGTATATACACCATTTGCAGACATTTTCTGTTTGATAATGCTTTTACATTAAGTATGGATCCCTTTTGATTTGATACAATACTATAGGACAGAAATGCACAACCCAGCATGATAATAAACTGTAAATAAACACATTTTTCATTCCCATTATGGTAAATTTCTAACCTCACTGTGGCTTAAACACGACCAAATATATTACTGATCACCATAAAAGGGTAAAGTCAAATGATATGTTGTCTAATTGGCATTTGTTATGCTCGTCATTATTACAGAAGGGCTATTTCTATATTCACGTCAAGCACTAAAATAGCGGCCTAATTTAGAATGAATTACAAATCAGATGTTAACTGATGGACCTATTCACAGTAATTTATAAATAGGATGCAGGCAGATGTTGGTCGGATGTTGATTTAAACAGCGCACATGCTGCACAACAGAACCTGCAGCATTCCAGATGTGATAAAGTCTAATCACTGAGCTTCCCTTAGACGAGTCAGTGCTGAAAGACGAGCGTGACTCTAGACATCATGTCGTCTGGAATCATGATGCTTTCAGGTCATCACAGTAAGAATGTCATGGTAACAACACATTGCATGGATGTCTCAGTTGGGAGTAACACAGCATGGACAGTCCAGGTCACGCACCCCTCATTCCTTTATCTTTGTTTGATGTGTTGTTTACATGGGATATGATGGATTAATTTGTTATATGCTCAGAAAATGCCAAATGTCTAACAATAGAAATATGTTTTTAACCTTAACTGGATGTCTGCTTAGGTCACATGAACATTATGTTAAAACATTATGTAAAACTCAAATCTCTGAGTGTGAATACTTGACACGGCTTGTAACTGATGAAGAGATGTTTGCTGTAAAACACCTGAGCCATGCTGTATTCACACTAATTATCCAAAACACTGTGACCACCTTCATAATACTGTGTCGGTCTGCCATTTGTCACCAAAACAGCACTGACCCACAGAGACATGGACAGACAGACAGACAGACAGACAGACAGACAATCTATGATGCTGGATAGATGGCAGGATGACAGACAGACAGAAGATCTATGATGATAGATGGAAGGACGACAGACAGACAGAAGATCTATGATGCTGGATAGATGGATGACGGACAGACAGACAGACAGATGATCTATGATGCTGGATAGATGGATGACGGACAGACAGACAGACAATCTACGATGACAGACAGACAGACAGATGATCTATGATGATAGATGGAAGGATGACAGACAGACAGACAGACAGACGATCTATGATGCTTGATAGATGGAAGACAGCCAGCCAGATGATCTATAATGATAAATGGAAGGATGACAGACAAACAGACACACAGACGATCTATGATGCTGGATAGATGGATGACAGACAGACAGACAGACGATCAATGATGATAGATGGAAGGATGATAGACAGAATCTATGATGCTGGATAGACGGATGACAGACAGACAGACAGACAGACGATGATGATCTATGATATCTGGATCGATGGATGACAGACAGACAGATGATCTATGATGACAGATGGAAGGATGACAGACAGACAGACAGACGATCTATGATGCTGGATCGATGGATGACAGACAGACAAACTATGATGCTGGATCGATGGATGACAGACAGACAGACAGACAGATGATGATGATCTATGACACTGGATCGATGGATGACAGACAGACGATCTATGATGCTGGATCGATGGATAACAGACAGACAGACAATCTATGACGCTGGATAGATGGATGACAGACAGACAGACAATCTATGATGCTGGATAGATAGATGGATGACAGACAGACAGACAATCTATAATGCTGGATAGATAGATGGATGACAGACAGACAGACAATCTATGATGCTGGATAGATGGATGACAGACAGACAGACAGACGATCAATGATGATAGATGGAAGGATGATAGACAGAATCTATGATGCTGGATAGACGGATGACAGACAGACAGACGATGATGATCTACGATATCTGGATCGATGGATGACAGACAGACAGAATCTATGATGCTGGATCGATGGATGACAGACAGACAGATGATCTATGATGACAGATGGAAGGATGACAGACAGACAGACAGACGATCTATGATGACAGATGGAAGGATGACAGACAGACAGACAGACGATCTATGATGCTGGATAGATGGATGACAGACAGACAGACAAACTATGATGCTGGATCGATGGATGACAGACAGACAGACAATCTATGACACTGGATCGATGGATGACAGACAGACAGACAGACAGACAATCTATGACACTGGATCGATGGATGACAGACAGACAGACAGACAGACAATCTATGACACTGGATAGATGGATGACAGACAGACAGACAGACAGACAATCTATGACACTGGATAGATGGATGACAGACAGACAGACAGACAGACAATCTATGACACTGGATCGATGGATGACAGACAGACAGACAGACAGACAATCTATGACACTGGATCGATGGATGACAGACAGACAGACAATCTATGACACTGGATAGATGGATGACAGACAGACAGACAGACAGACAATCTATGACACTGGAGAGATGGATGACAGACAGACAGACAGACAGACAATCTATGACACTGGATAGATGGATGACAGACAGACAGACAGACAGACAATCTATGACACTGGAGAGATGGATGACAGACAGACAGACAGACAGACAATCTATGACGCTGGATAGATGGATGACAGACAGACAGACAATCTATGATGCTGGATAGATGGATGACAGACAGACAGACAGACAATCTATGATGCTTGATAGATGGATGACAGACAGACAGACAATCTATGATGCTGGATAGATGGATGACAGACAGACAGACAATCTATGATGCTTGATAGATGGATGACAGAGACAGACAGACAGACAGACAGAGATAGACAGATAGATAGATAATACATTGATCTATTTATATGCTATCCCCCTTTTTCTAAGTCATACCATCCTGAAGCAAAACAATCATTGAGCAGGTTCACCTACACTCCCCAACACACACACACACACACACACACACACACACACACACACACACACACACACACACACACACACACACACACACACACACACACACACACACACACACACACACACACACACACACACACAAATGGATTATTACAGCATGTACACTGCATAGCTTTACCTTTTATTTACTGCTGCTAAATTTTCTGCGCATGGATTAATTTGTGTTGTGTAATTAAAATGAATTTGCACTTTACAAATGCTTCACAGCTGATGCTAATAACCAGCAGATTCATGAAAGGAATCCCAAGTGGACAAAAAAACTAAATAGTAAAAAATAACCATGTAGATATGTTAAATAAAGCGTATAGTGTGCGGCGTTGAGTGGATATACTGTTGCGTTCACGAGTGTATGTGGTTTTGTGCGACTGCTGCAGCGTGTTTTCATCTCCTCAGCTATAACAGCATCTCTTTCTCTCCAGCCGTCTGTTTGCCTCCCTGCAGTCAGAAGTCTCTGGGCCTTCTGTGCTCTTCTTCTAATGATGTACAAGCCAGACCTCCTTCTAATGTCACAATTATAGAGATGACTGTAGGCTTTTTGGGCTGTTTTCTCGCTCTAAGTAAAGCCCCGGCCATGAAGGACTGGCTGCGTGACCCTGGCACTTTCCTGCAACACACGCGTCAGAATCACGTTCATTAATACAAGCTGGCTGACGGGTCGCCCAGAGTTCACCCGGAGCTGCTGCTCTTATTTTGTACATATGCAGTATGTGCATCACACCATGCCCTGGTTTTCCCTCGCTGATTTTAAGGTATCCTTATCTATGACCAAAATACAGAAACATTCCAAATATCATGACTTTGATCAAGATCAAGGAACCACAACAAAAATCAAACAACTGCTATATCACTAAGAACAAAAACAACATGTTATTATAGATTTTTTCATAATGTTCTGAAACAGAAATATTAATTTGAAATAATGGCAACCAGCTAATAACTTATTTTTTGTTGTTTGTTAATTACAAATTAAATATGTTCTGCCTGCAATAGGTTGAAGCTGAATTCACCTCATGTCTTCCACTGAACGTCGTGCATGTCTTTGAATGGCGGAAAGATGTGTCTTCATTGCTTAATGGACAGGCAAACATTAGACAAAGAATGTTGTAAATAGTTAGGTGACAGTGTGCCTCGCGTAGCCTCTTGCTTGTTAATTTTGGGATTACCGATGGATCAGGGATCTCCAACTGCTCCTGGAGAGCACCTGCCCTACATGTTTTCCAAGTCTCCAGACTGCACCCTCTGCTAATTTTCTCTGAGACGTGCAGAGGGAATCAAGTGCTGCGAAACATGACCATGTATGACTTGACTTAATTTACATGAAACATTATTAACCAGTATTTCTATTGTCTCTCAGTAGTTCAGAATGAATAATTTTATGGTACAATCAGAAATTTAAAATGCGTGCAGACTGACTAAATAAAAACAATCTACCTCAGTGGTACAAGGAATGGTACTACTAGTGGTACTAGTGGTACTACAACCCCAATTCCAATGAAGGTGGGATGTTGTGCAAAATGTAAATAAATATTGTTTTTGTGCAAATATTTGCTCATTTTGAAATGGATGCCTGCAACACGTTTCAAAAAAGCTGGGACAGTAGTATGTTTACCACTGTGTTACATCACCTTTCCTTCTATAACACACAATAAGCATTTGGGAATCGAGGACACTAATTGTGAGTGTCATGATTGGGTATGAAAGGAGCATCCCCAAAAGGCTCAGCCGTTCACAAGCAAAGATGGGGCGAGGATCACCACTTTGTGAAGAACTGCGTGAAAAAATAGTCCAACAGTTTAAGAAAAATGTTTCTCAACGATCAGTTGAAAGGAATTTAGGGATTCCATCATCTACATTCCATAATATAATCAGAAGATTCAGAGAATGTGGAGAACTTTCTAGACGTAAGCGGCAAGGCTGAAAGCCAACATTGAATGCCCGTGACCTTTGATCCCTCAGGGGCCACTGCATTAAAAACTGACATCATTGTGTAAACGATCTTACCACGTGGGCTCAAGAACACTTCAGAAAACCACTGTCAGTTAACACAGTTTGTTGCTACATCTACAAGTGCAAGTTAAAACTCTACCATGCAAAGTAGAGAAGCTTGAATCTTCGAATGGACTGGGTTGCTTGACGTGAGGACGTTTCGCTTCAAATCGCAGAAGCTTCCTCAGCTAAAATTGTTGCTCTGGTAGTCTGACTTCTGTCTTGACTCTTGTAGAGAAGAATAAACAGAAGTCACAAAAGCTGGAGTTTTAAACCTAACCAGAGCCGTCCTACCGAGAGGCAGACTGCTATAGGCTAGTGACTAAACAATAGCTCTAATTAGCACCTATTGTGCTCTAGTTAGCACTCTCCTAATGACAGGGCAGCTGTCCCTCCTAATGATGGGACGGACGCCTCTCCTGTTGGCTCCCTTGACGACTCTCCTGATGACGTGAATGACTCATTACTATGAACAAAAGACTGAAACTGCTTTGACCTGAGTACCCCATTGTAAACAGGGGACAAAGCGTGTCTCAGACCCCCTCCCTGGTTAAGGCTGGGTTTCAACTGCTTCACATAGAATGCCTCCTTGACCCCCCTCTCCTGCCATTAGGAGGGTGCTACCTAGAGCACAATAGGTGCTAATTAGACCTATTGTTTAGCCACTAGCCTATAGCAATCTGCCTCTCGGTAGGAGGGGTCTGGTTAGGTTTAAAACTCCTGCTTTTGTGGCTTCCTCGCATCAAGCAACCCAGTCCAGTTGAAGATTCAAGCTTCTCTACTATGGAAACCACCTGGACAACTGAGAGCCTACACAGAAAAATCTACCATGCAAAGCAAAAGCCATACATCAACAACATCCAGAAACACTGCCACCTTCTCTGGGATGGAGTTCATTTGAAATGGACAGACGCAAAGTGGAAAATTGTGCTGTGGTCTGATGAGTCCACATTTCAAGCTGTTTTTGGAAATCATGGACGTCGTGTCCTCCAGATAAAATACGTAAAAGACCATTCAGATTGTTACCAGTGCAAAGTTCAAAAGCCAGCATCTGTGATGTTATGGGGGTGTGTTAGTGCCAATGGCATGGGCAACTTACACATCTGTGATGGCACCATCAATGCTGTAAGGTACATCCAGGTTTTGGAGCAACACATGCTTTTATTTATATTTTACACAACATCCCAACTTCATTGGAATTGGGGTTGTAATATGGAGACCCGGGTTTGATTCTTGGTCAGACTACCTGTCTGTGTCCGTAGATAAGACACTTCATCTCTATTGTTCCAGGGTACCAGCCTTAGCTTGGGAAGTAACTTGCACTGGACTGCCATCCTAGCTCGGGGGGTCATAGACACTTTTGTTTCAGACTTCAGGATCCAGTGATAAGCACCAGCAGTGATGGCCCTCAGGACATACACAGGACAATGATTCTAGAGAGTAATTTAGTCTACATTTGTTGATAATTCTCTTGTGCCAAGAAAACATTGTTTCCTTTAGATTTCACAACGTAGACAATTTATTGATTCCCTGAGAGTTCAGTGGTGCACATTTGTGTTTTCCCTACTGGCCAATCATATGAAATTTGATGAACAAATATCCAGGTTGTAAAATATATAAAATCTAGATTGTTGTGATGGAAACTGTAGTTATGGTACATTTAAAGCCAGTGAGACATCAGACAATCCGACATGAATTTATGGTGATGTAAAGAAAAGAAAAAAAATCTACTTAGGAATGTAATGTTCGGTACGTGTTGGGGTGTGGCATAGACTACAATCGTCCAAACGTGATAGCAGGGCATTCTGTTCCAGTTATGAAGTTTTGGGAATTTTCCACAACCTGAGAGTCACTTTGTCATGTCAGCTAAGGTCAAATGTTCACTTTTTCACAAGGAAACAGAAATACACTTTATGAAGTTCTTTTGGATTGGAATATCTTCCCTCTGCAACTTTTCTCCCTACAAATTGATGATCAAATCCACAGTTTTCTTCAGTGGTGTCATGATCTGGACGTTTTGGATCATATTTTGTTCTGTTTAGTTTAGTTTTGCTTGTTATTTCTGTGTGTGATTTCTCTTGCTGGGTTTTTCCTGCTTGGGCTTTGTCTGTCCCTATCTCTCTTGTCCGTCTCTCTTGGTGCTTGGTGGTGGGCTTTGTCTGTCCCTATCTCTCTTGTCCGTCTCTCTTGGTGCTTGGTGGTGGGCATACACTCTGTCTGGGCCACACCCTGTTCTGGAGCTTTCGAGACACCTGTTTCTAATCTGTAGCTCATCACCTGGGTGTATTTAAGCTCCACTGGTTGCACTAGCTCCCCACCAGATTGTTGCACCTTGTGCCTTTGTTTCCAGCTCTGTTTTCGGTGTTACCTAGTACTGCTACCACCTTGTGTCTTGACCACCTCCGTGTTTATACTAAGCACGCCTTACATCTGATGTTTTGGATTTTTTTTTTGCTGATTTTGGACTTCCGTGCTGTGTACTGGACCCCACTGAATACTTCAGTAAACTTTTTTAAAAACCAGAGCTGTGTTGTCGAGTCCTGCAGTTCTGTCTAGACATTTCTGTCCACCTAATCTGATAAGTGGATAAGAAATAAGATAAAACTTTATTGATCTCACAGAGGAGAAAGTCACATGTTAAGTCAGCTCTTAAAAACACGCAAGGTCTTTCCCCAGAAATTTAGAGCATGAGAAGCTCTAGCACATTAGCTTTTTCAAATACCACTGAAGCCAATTTATGTAACTTCAGATATAAAAGCGATGAGAAAGACATCATCTGAACAAAAGAGATTCTGTTTGATTGCCCACAAATGATATATATATATACTCAACAAAAATATAAACGCAACACTTTTGGTTTTGCTCCCATTTTGTATGAGATGAACTGAAAGATCTAAAACTTTTTCCACATACACAATATCACCATTTCCCTCAAATATTGTTCACAAACCAGTTTAAATCTGAGATAGTGAGTACTTCTCCTGTGCTGAGATAATCCATCCCACCTCACAGGTGTGCCATACCAAGATGCTGATTAGACACCATGATTAGTGCACAGGTGTGCCTTAGACTGTCCACAATAAAAGGCCACTCTGAAAGGTGCAGTTTTGTTTTATTGGGGGGGGGATACCAGTCAGTATCTGGTGTGACCACCATTTGCCTCATGCAGTGCAACACATCTCCTTCACATCATCCGTGAAGAGAACACCTCTCCAATGTGCCAAACGCCAGTGAATGTGAGCATTTGCCCACTCAAGTTGGTTACGACGACGAACTGGAGTCACGTCGAGACCCCGATGAGGACGACGAGCATGCAGATGAGCTTCCCTGAGATGGTTTCTGACAGTTTGTGCAGAAATTCTTTGGTTATGCAAACCGATTGTTTCAGCAGCTGTCCGAGTGGCTGGTCTCAGACGATCTTGGAGGTGAACATGCTGGATGTGGAGGTCCTGGGCTGGTGTGGTTACACATCAACTCAATCAATCAACTTTTTTTTTATATAGCGCCAGATCACAACAGACAGTTGCCCCAAGGCGCTCTATATTGTAAGGCAAGGCCATACAATAATTATGAAAAACCCCAACGGTCAAAACGACCCCCTGTGAGCAAGCACTTGGCTACAGTGGGAAGGAAAAACTCCCCTTTAACAGGAAGAAACCTCCAGCAGAACCAGGCTCAGGGAGGGGCAGTCTTCTGATGAGACTGGTTGGGGCTGAGGGAGAGAACCAGGAAAAAGACATGCTGTGGAGGGGGGCAGAGATCGATCACTAATGATTAAATGCAGAGTGATGCATACAAAGCAAAAAGAGAAAGAAACAGTGCATCATGGGAACCCCCCCACAGTCTACGTCTAAAGCAGCATAACCAAGGGATGGTCCAGGGTCACCTGATCCAGCCCTAACTATAAGCCTTAGCAAAAAGGAAAGTTTTAAGCCTATTCTTAAAAGTAGAGAGGGTATCTGTCTCCCTGATCTGAATTGGGAGCTGGTTCCACAGGAGAGGAGCCTGAAAGCTGAAGGCTCTGCCTCCCATTCTACTCTTGCAAACCCTAGGAACTACGAGTAAGCCTGCAGTCTGAGAGCGAAGCGCTCTAATGGGGTAATATGGTACTACGAGGTCCCTAAGATAAGATGGGACCTGATTATTCAAAACCTTATAAGTAAGAAGAAGAATTTTAAATTCTATTCTAGAATTAACAGGAAGCCAATGAAGAGAGGCCAACACGGGTGAGATATGCTATCTCCTGCTAGTCCCCGTCAGTACTCTAGCTGCAGCATTTTGAATTAACTGAAGGCTTTTTAGGGAACTTTTAGGACAACCTGATAATAATGAATTACAATAGTCCAGCCTAGAGGAAATAAATGCATGAATTAGTTTTTCAGCATCACTCTGAGACAAGACCTTTCTGATTTTAGAGATATTGCGTAAATGCAAAAAGGCAGTCCTACATATTTGTTTAATGTGCGCCTTGAATGACATATCCTGATCAAAAATGACTCCAAGATTTCTCACAGTATTACTAGAGGTCAGGGTAATGCCATCCAGAGAAAGGATCTGGTTAGACACCATGTTTCTAAGATTTGTGGGGCCAAGTACAATAACTTCAGTTTTATCTGAGTTTAAAAGCAGGAAATTAGAGGTCATCCATGTCTTTATGTCTGTAAGACAATCCTGCAGTTTAGCTAATTGGTGTGTGTCCTCTGGCTTCATGGATAGATAAAGCTGGGTATCATCTGCGTAACAATGAAAACTTAAGCAATACCGTCTAATAATACTGCCTAAGGGAAGCATGTATAAAGTGAATAAAATTGGTCCTAGCACAGAACCTTGTGGAACTCCATAATTAACTTTAGTCTGTGAAGAAGATTCCCCATTTACATGAACAAACTGTAATCTATTAGACAAATATGATTCAAACCACCGCAGCGCAGTGCCTTTAATACCTATGACATGCTCTAATCTCTGTAATAAAATTTTATGGTCAACAGTATCAAAAGCAGCACTGAGGTCCAACAGAACAAGCACACAGATGAGTCCACTGTCCGAAGCCATAAGAAGATCATTTGTAACCTTCACTAATGCTGTTTCTGTACTATGATGAATTCTAAAACCTGACTGAAACTCTTCAAATAGACCATTCCTCTGCAGATGATCAGTTAGCTGTTTTACAACTACCCTCACAAGAATCTTTGAGAGAAACGGAAGGTTGGAGATTGGCCTATAATTAGCTAAGATAGCTGGGTCAAGTGATGGCTTTTTAAGTAATGGTTTAATTACTGCCACCTTAAAAGCCTGTGGTACATAGCCAACTAAGAAAGATAGATTGATCATATTTAAGATTGAAGCATTAAATAATGGTAGGGCTTCCTTGAGCAGCCTGGCAGGAATGGGGTCTAATAAACATGTTGATGGTTTGGATGAAGTAACTAATGAAAATAACTCAGACAGAACAATCAGAGAGAAAGAGTCTAACCAAATACCGGCATCACTGAGAGCAGCCAAAGATAACGATACATCTTTGGGATGGTTATGAGTAATTTTTTCTCTAATAGTCAAAATTTTGTTAGCAAAGAAAGTCATGAAGTCATTACTAGTTAAAGATAATGGAATACTCAGCTCAATAGAGCTCTGACTCTTTGTCAGCCTGGCTACAGCGCTGAAAAGAAACCTGGGGTTGTTCTTATTTTCTTCAATTAGTGATGAGTAAAAAGATGTCCTAGCTTTACGGAGGGCTTTTTTATAGAGCAACAAACTCTTTTTCCAGGCTAAGTGAAGATCTTCTAAATTAGTGAGACGCCATTTCCTCTCCAACTTACGGGTTATCTGCTTTAAGCTACGAGTTTGTGAGTTATACCACGGAGTCAGACACTTCTGATTTAAAGCTCTCTTTTTCAGAGGAGCTACAGCATCCAAAGTTGTCTTCAATGAGGATGTAAAACTATTGACGAGATACTCTAACTCCCTTACAGAGTTTAGGTAGCTACTCTGCTCTGTGTTGGTATATGACATTAGAGAACATAAAGAAGGAATCATATCCTTAAACCTAGTTACAGCGCTTTCTGAGAGACTTCTAGTGTAATGAAACTTATTCCCCACTGCAGGGTAGTCCATCAGGGTAAATGTAAATGTTATTAAGAAGTGATCAGACAGAAGGGAGTTTTCAGGGAATACTGTTAAGTCTTCTATTTCCATACCATAAGTCAGAACAAGATCTAAGATATGATTAAAGTGGTGGGTGGACTCATTTACTTTTTGAGCAAAGCCAATAGAGTCTAATAATAGATTAAATGCAGTGTTGAGGCTGTCATTCTCAGCATCTGTGTGGATGTTAAAATCGCCCACTATAATTATCTTATCTGAGCTAAGCACTAAGTCAGACAAAAGGTCTGAAAATTCACAGAGAAACTCACAGTAACGACCAGGTGGACGATAGATAATAATAAATAAAACTGGTTTTTGGGACTTCCAATTTGGATGGACAAGACTAAGAGACAAGCCTTCAAATGAATTAAAGCTCTGTGTGGGTTTTTGATTAATTAATAAGCTGGAATGGAAGATTGCTGCTAATCCTCCGCCCCGGCCCGTGCTACGAGCATTCTGACAGTTAGTGTGACTCGGGGGTGTTGACTCATTTAAACTAACATATTCATCCTGCTGTAACCAGGTTTCTGTTAGGCAGAATAAATCAATACGTTGATCAATTATTATATCATTTACCAACAGGGACTTAGAAGAGAGAGACCTAATGTTTAATAGACCACATTTAACTGTTTTAGTCTGTGGTACAGTTGAAGGTGCTATATTATTTTTTCTTTTTGAATGTTTATGCTTAAATAGATTTTTGCTGGTTATTGGTGGTCTGGGAGCAGGCACCGTCCCTACAGGGATGGGGTAATGAGGGGATGGCAGGGGGAGAGAAGCTGCAGAGAGGTGTATAAGACCACAGCTCTGCCTCCTGGTCCCAACGCTGGACAGTCACAGTTTGGAGGATCCAAGAAAATTGGCCAGATTTCTAGAAATGAGAGCTGCTCCATCCAAAGTGGGATGGATGCCATCTCTCCTAACAAGACCAGGTTTTCCCCAGAAGCTTTGCCAATTATCTATGAAGCCCACCTCATTTTTTGGACACCACTCAGACAGCCAGCAATTCAAGGAGAACATGCGGCTAAACATGTCACTCCCGGTCCGATTGGGGAGGGGCCCAGAGAAAACAACAGAGTCCGACATTGTTTTTGCAAAGTTACACACCGATTTAATGTTAATTTTAGTGACCTCCGATTGGCGTAACCGAGTGTCATTACTGCCGACGTGAATTACAATCTTACCAAATTTACGCTTAGCCTTAGCCAGCAATTTCAAATTTCCTTCAATGTCGCCTGCTCTGGCCCCCGGAAGACAATTGACAATGGTTGCTGGTGTCGCTAACTTCACATTTCTCAAAACAGAGTCGCCAATAACCAGAGTTTGATCCTCGGCGAGTGTATCGTCGAGTGGGGAAAAACGGTTAGAGATGTGAACGGGTTGACGGTGTACACGGGGCTTCTGTTTAGGGCTACGCTTCCTCCTCACAGTCACCCAGTCAGCCTGCTTTCCCAGCTGCTCGGGATCTGCCAGAGGGGAACTAACGGCGGCTAAGCTACCGTGGTCCGCACCGACTACAGGGGCCTGGCTAATTGTAGAATTTTCCACGGTGCGGAAAAGTACGGGAGAGACAGGAGAAGCCGCCATGCTAAATCGGCTAAGACCTAGTAGCTACGCTAACCTAGCGGATTCCTAAAAACACGCAAAGTGAATAATGTGTAAATAATTTAGAGGTGATTCAGCAGAAGGAGCGCGTCAGTCAAGGCACCAGACAGACCATGAAGCAGCACAGACAACGCACGGCAACAGCGCCAAAAAACAAAATAAAATAAAAATCCACATGGTCTGCAGTTGTGAGGCTGGTTGGATGTACTGCCAAATTCTCTGAAACGACTTTGGAGACGGCTTATGGTAGAGAAATGAACATTCAATACACGAGCAACAGCTCTGGTTGACATTCCTGCTGTCAGCATGCCAATTGCACGCTCCCTCAAATCTTGCGACATCTGTGGCATTGTGCTGTGTGATAAAACTGCACCGTTCAGAGTGGCCTTTTATTGTGGGCAGTCTAAGGCACACCTGTGCACTAATCATGGTGTCTAATCAGCATCTTGGTATGGCACACCTGTGAGGTGGGATGGATTATCTCAGCAAAGGAGAAGTGCTCACTATCACAGATTTAGACTTGTTTGTGAACAATATTTGAGGGAAATGGTGATATTGTGTATGTGGAAAAAGTTTTAGATCTTTGAGTTCATCTCATACAAAATGGGAGCAAAACCAAAAGTGTTGCGTTTATATTTTTGTTGAGTATGTATATATATATATATATATATATATATGAACAAAAATAAACAGATGTTGCAGTTTACACTGAGAATTAGTCTGTGTTAATTAACCACCCTGGACCCAAAGCAGCCTCATAGTGTGGTGCATGTGAGTACATAGTGCATAATGTGGTGCATGTCCCGAGACAACGTCTAACTGTGTATTTAACTGTGCCAAGTTACACTAAATAGTCTGTTAGAATATTTGACTGTATATGGTCATGCTAACCACTGTTGAAGCCAACCCCTACTAAAGATAGCATGATCGCATATGCTAATGCTGCCTGTAGCTTGTGTTTTCTTTAATATGACCCATCAGTAATCAGATGCACCGTGTCAATGTAACGACGTGCAATATCAGTAGATGTATGCTCCACATCTGGAAATTCACTCACTCTTGGAAAATCATCAGAATGAAGCTTGTGTGATGTTTAACAGTTGTACTTGAAACCAACTGTAACATAATGGCAAACAAACCCAACAGCTGAGGTCAATTTGCCTTTGGGATCAACAATGCTTTGAAAAACGTTTTATTTCTTCTCGAATGAATTGAGAGGTTCAGCTCACGGGGTAAACGCGGGTCAAGTATCTTAATTTCCTTGCTTGCCTCTACTGGTGGTTGGCTCTCACTGCGGTATTGTATCACTTCCTGTTCCGGAGCACAGCGGTGTTTTGCTGTATCTGTTAGCTGTTTAATCTGCGCAGTTAGATTGATCTAGTTACCTAGATAACGATTTGTTTCACAGTGTAATCTTCACGTGCCTTAACTAAAACACTCCCTCTGCTGAAGCACCTCTAAATTATTTACACATTATTCACTTTGTGTGTTTTTAGGAATCCACTAGCTTAGCGCAGCTACTAGCTCTTAGCAGGTTTAGCATGGCGGCTTCTGTCTCTCCCACACTTTTCTGCTCTGGGTGTGAAATGTTTAGTTATTCCTCAGCCTCCTTTAGCAGTAATGGTACTTGTAATAAGTGTAGCTTATTCGTAGCTTCGAAGGCCAGGCTGGGCGAATTGGAGACTCGGCTCCGCACCGTGGAAAATTCTACAGCTAGCCAGGCCCCTGTAGTCGGTGCGGACCAAGGTAGCTTAGCCGCCGTTAGTTCCCCCCTGGCAGATCCCGAGCAGCCGGGAAAGCAGGCCGACTGGGTGACTGTGAGGAGGAAGCGTAGCCCTAAACAGAAGCCCCGTGTACACCGCCAACCCGTTCACATCTCTAACCGTTTTTCCCCACTCGACGACACACCCGCCGAGGATCAAACTCTGGTTATTGGCGACTCTGTTTTGAGAAATGTGAAGTTAGCGACACCAGCAACCATAGTCAATTGTCTTCCGGGGGCCAGAGCAGGCGACATTGAAGGAAATTTGAAACTGCTGGCTAAGGCTAAGCGTAAATTTGGTAAGATTGTAATTCACGTCGGCAGTAATGACACCCGGTTACGCCAATCGGAGGTCACTAAAATTAACATTAAATCGGTGTGTAACTTTGCAAAAACAATGTCGGACTCTGTAGTTTTCTCTGGGCCCCTCCCCAATCGCACCGGGAGTGACATGTTTAGCCGCATGTTCTCCTTGAATTGCTGGCTGTCTGAGTGGTGTCCAAAAAATGAGGTGGGATTCATAGATAATTGGCAAAGCTTCTGGGGAAAACCTGGTCTTGTTAGGAGAGACGGCATCCATCCCACTTTGGATGGAGCAGCTCTCATTTCTAGAAATCTGGCCAATTTTCTTAAATCCTCCAAACCGTGACTATCCAGGGTTGGGACCAGGAAGCAGAGTTGTAGTCTTACACACCTCTCTGCAGCTTCTCTCCCCCTGCCATCCCCTCATTACCCCATCCCCGTAGAGACGGTGCCTGCTCCCAGACTACCAATAACCAGCAAAAATCTATTTAAGCATAAAAATTCAAAAAGAAAAAATAATATAGCACCTTCAACTGCACCACAGACTAAAACAGTTAAATGTGGTCTGTTAAACATTAGGTCTCTCTCTTCTAAGTCCCTGTTAGTAAATGATATAATAATTGATCAACATATTGATTTATTCTGCCTAACAGAAACCTGGTTACAGCAGGATGAATATGTTAGTTTAAATGAGTCAACACCCCCGAGTCACACTAACTGCTCGTAGCACGGGCCGAGGCGGAGGATTAGCAGGAATCTTCCATTCCAGCTTATTAATTAATCAAAAACCTAGACAGAGCTTTAATTCATTTGAAAGCTTGACTCTTAGTCTTGTCCATCCAAATTGGAAGTCCCAAAAACCAGTTTTATTTGTTATTATCTATCGTCCACCTGGTCGTTACTGTGAGTTTCTCTGTGAATTTTCAGACCTTTTGTCTGACTTAGTGCTTAGCTCAGATAAGATAATTATAGTGGGCGATTTTAACATCCACACAGATGCTGAGAATGACAGCCTCAACACTGCATTTAATCTATTATTAGACTCAATTGGCTTTGCTCAAAATGTAAATGAGTCCACCCACCACTTTAATCATAGACCTTGTTCTGACTTATGGTATGGAAATTGAAGACTTAACAGTATTCCCTGAAAACTCCCTTCTGTCTGATCATTTCTTAATAACATTTACATTTACTCTGATGGACTACCCAGCAATGGGGAGTAAGTTTCATTACACTAGAAGTCTTTCAGAAAGCGCTGTAACTAGGTTTAAGGATATGATTCCTTCTTTATGTTCTCTAATGCCATATACCAACACAGTGCAGAGTAGCTACCTAAACTCTGGAAGTGAGATAGAGTATCTCATCAATAGTTTTACATCCTCATTGAAGACAACTTTGGATGCTGTAGCTCCTCTGAAAAAGAGAGCTTTAAATCAGAAGTGCCTGACTCCGCGGTATAACTCACAAACTCGCAGCTTAAAGCAGATAACCCGTAAGTTGGAGAGGAAATGGCGTCTCACTAATTTAGAAGATCTTCACTTAGCCTTGAAAAAGAGTCTGTTGCTCTATAAAAAAGCCCTCCGTAAAGCTAGGACATCTTACTACTCATCACTAATTGAAGAAAATAAGAACAACCCCAGGTTTCTTTTCAGCACTGTAGCCAGGCCGACAAAGAGTCAGAGCGCTATTGAGCCGAGTATTCCTTTAACTTTAACTAGTAATGACTTCATGACTTTCTTTGCTAATAAAATTTTAACTATTAGAGAAAAAATTACTCATAACCATCCCAAAGACGTATCGTTATGTTTGGCTGCTTTCAGTGATGCCGGTATTTGGTTAGACTCTTTCTCTCAGATTGTTCTGTCTGAGTTATTTTCATTAGTTACATCATCCAAACCATCAACATGTCTATTAGACCCCATTCCTACTAGGCTGCTCAAGGAAGCCCTACCATTATTTAATGCTTCGATCTTAAATATGATCAATCTATCTTTATTAGTTGGCTATGTACCACAGGCTTTTAAGGTGGCAGTAATTAAACCATTACTTAAAAAGCCATCACTTGACCCAGCTATCTTAGCTAATTATAGGCCAATCTCCAACCTTCCTTTTCTCTCAAAAATTCTTGAAAGGGTAGTTGTAAAACAGCTAACTGATCATCTGCAGAGGAATGGTCTATTTGAAGAGTTTCAGTTAGGTTTTAGAATTCATCATAGTACAGAAACAGCATTAGTGAAGGTTACAAATGATCTTCTTATGGCCTCAGACAGTGAACTCATTTCTGTGCTTGTTCTGTTAGACCTCAGTGCTGCTTTTGATACTGTTGACCATAAAATTTTATTACAGAGATTAGAGCATGCCATAGGTATTAAAGGCACTGCGCTGCAGTGGTTTGAATCATATTTATCTAATAGATTACAATTTGTTCATGTAAATGGGGAATCTTCTTCACAGACTAAGGTTAATTATGGAGTTCCACAAGGTTCTGTGCTAGGTCCAATTTTATTCACTTTATACATGCTTCCCTTAGGCAGTATTATTAGACGGCATTGCTTAAATTTTCATTGTTACGCAGATGATACCCAGCTTTATCTATCCATGAAGCCAGAGGACACACACCAATTAGCTAAACTGCAGGATTGTCTTACAGACATAAAGACATGGATGACCTCTAATTTCCTGCTTTTAAACTCAGATAAAACTGAAGTTATTGTACTTGGCCCCACAAATCTTAGAAACATGTTGTCTAACCAGATCCTTACTCTGGATGGCATTACCCTGACCTCTAGTAATACTGTGAGAAATCTTGGAGTCATTTTTGATCAGGATATGTCATTCAAAGTGCATATTAAACAGATATGTAGGACTGCATCATGCATTTATTTCCTCTAGGCTGGACTACTGTAATTCATTATTATCAGGTTGTCCTAAAAGTTTCCTGAAAAGCCTTCAGTTAATTCAAAATGCTGCAGCTAGAGTACTAACAGGGACTAGATGGAGAGAGCATATCGCACCCATATTGGCCTCTCTTCATTGGCTTCCTGTTAATTCTAGAATAGAATTTAAAATTCTTCTTCTTACTTATAAGGTTTTGAATAATCAGGTCCCATCTTATCTTAGGGACCTCATAATACCATATCACCCCAATAGAGCGCTTCGCTCTCATACTGCAGGCTTACTTGTAGTTCCTAGGGTTTGTTAGAGTAGAATGGGAGGCAGAGCCTTCAGCTTTCAGGCTCCTCTCCTGTGGAACCAGCTCCCAATTCAGATCAGGGAGACAGACACCCTCTCTACTTTTTAAGATTAGGCTTAAAACTTTCCTTTTTGCTAAAGCTTATAGTTAGGGCTGGATTAGGTGACCCTGAACCATCCCTTAGTTATGCTGCTATAGACTTAGACTGCTGGGGGGTTCCCATGATGCACTGAGTGTTTCTTTCTCCTTTTGCTCTGTATGCACCACTCTGCATTTAATCATTAGTGATTGATCTCTGCTCTCTTCCACAGCATGTCTTTTTCCTGGTTCTCTCCCTCAGCCCCAACCAGTCCCAGCAGAAGACTGCCCCTCCCTGAGCCTGGTTCTGCTGGAGGTTTCTTCCTATTAAAAGGGAGTTTTTCCTTCCCACTGTCACCAAGTGCTTGCTCACAGGGGGTCGTTTTGACCGTTGGGGTTTTTACGTAATTATTGTATGGCCTTGCCTTACAATATAAAGCGCCTTGGGGCAACTGTTTGTTGTGATTTGGCGCTATATAAAAAAAAAAAAAAGAAAAAAAAATTGTTAGAAACTGTTTGTTTTGGCATGTCACGCTACAGCTAATTATGCTGGAGCTGTAGGTGTAGCTGCACACTGCATTCTGAATCATGCCAGAAAACAAAAAAAATACTACACTTATCAAGAATATATGATTTTTTGGGTAATGAATAATGCATTGTGGGAAGGTAAAGACAGGGAGTGATGACATTCAGTTACAACAGAAAAATACATGCAGGTCTTTCTCCAGAAATCTAGAGCATGAGGAGATGCTCTAGCACATTGTCTTTTTCAAATACCAATGAAGCCAATTCATGCAACTTCAGACGCAAAAGCGATGAGAAAAACATCATCTGAACACAATAGATTATACTTGATTGCCCACAAATTATATATATATATATATATATGTATATATATATATATATATATATATATATATATATGAACAAAAATAAAATAAACTTACATGTAAGTACTGATCCTGCTTATTTATTTTATTATCACTATGACTTTTTTTTTTTTTTTTAGACTTATGTATTTTGTTGGGGTTTTTTTTTTACTTACTAATTAATGAATTTTGAGTTATAAAAGCTAAGCAGAAAAAAATTCAGAAATCTGCTGAATCTCTTCAATAACCTTTTACGGAAAGCAATCATAAGATTGAAAATTGGAAACAACAGCAATTATTTGCTCTCATCATATAACATAAATTTGATCAATCTTTTGAAAAAGAAAGTGAATTTTGATTTTCGCTCCACTGTTTTCTCGACTTCTTTATTCACGGTGAGCTTTTCTTCCCCTCAGCTGTAAATATATACAGTCTATGGTCTCAGCACTGCTGAGCGCCCCCCCCCACTACGGTCATTAACTGCAGTGCACAGGAGGTACCGACCTCGTTCTCGATGTACATAAAATGGAACCTCAGTTTTACAACAGCTCTTTTTATGAACAAATCAGTTCACAAACATTTTTTGAATGAAAAATGCATCACTATTTAAACAAAGTCTTGGTGCACGAACACCTCCGCCACAGTAGGTGGCGGTAATGCACCGTATTGGGTTGCAAGCCACCAAAAAACTCAAAAAGAGAAGAAGGGTTACTTTTGTTTTGTGTTGGGGTGTTTATTAAATCAAATATTGGGGACTGATCAACATGATCAACATTAAATCCAACCTAAGTCTCACTGCACCACCTGAAATAATCTGGCTGCTTGTGCGATGAAACAGTAAGATCCGTGCCCTTCACCATCCATGTACGCTATCAAGTCTCTTCTGTTCAGGTAAGATTTGTCTATTTTATAATAACTTACAGTATTTTGTATAAGATACTATGCATTTTCTTGGTATTTTGTTTGCCTTTTATGCATGAAATGCTGTTAAAAAGGCAAAAACACAGTGTTCTTTTTGGGGCCAGAAACAGATTAATCCATTTTACACTGTTTCTTATGAGAAAATTGGTTTCAGTTTGAGAACAACTCAGTTTAATAAGAACATTTAGGAACCAATTAAGTTCTAAAACCGAAGTGCCGCTGTATGTTGTAGCATCAGAACATCCAGTGTAAATGTTTTGCCAAATAAACACACCAAATCCTATGTGACAATTAGTTGGCGCAGCAAAAATTTATCTTGTCAAGACGTGCTAACAGTATGGTAGCGTGTGGTGAATCTCTGAAGCTGAAAATTCTCAATCACTGAGTAACTCTACAAGAACGAGCAAGAAAGACAGAAGTGAGGGAAGCCACAAAGCTACCCATGACAACATGAAGGACTTATAGGCCTCTGATCTGTGGAGAAGAGGCCTATATGTGTGATGTGTTGCATCACCATTCCCAGCTTCACACTGGAGAAGAACAGAGAAATATTTTCTTTAAAAGAAGATTCAAAATTTCAGCTTCTGTTTGCTAGAAGGCATGTGGGAAACCTGGTCCTGGATGTGATCTAATTTGCTGCCGGTAATGAAACAATACCTGGTGCAGCCCATAAATCTCTTTTGTGACAAAGGGTTACAGCACACGGTGATATATTTATTTAACAAAGTGAATTTTCTTGAACTATATATCCTCATTTGAGCACAAACATTCTTCTCTACTGCACAGAAAGCACACAAATTCTAAATAAAGGGCAAAATCCCACAAGGAAAAACAACACTGCTTTTAAAACCATTAAAAAGTCATTAAAATTTTCTTACACACGTTACACTGTGGTGCAGAAGGTCCATCTCACAAAACAGCTTCAAATCCATAATATTTTTTATGAACGAATGTTAACTATTCTGTACAGTTCTACAAAGGAAAAAAAATCCAGAAGTAAACAACCTATTTGTCACTTTTGGAACAAAAACTGCTCTCTGTGTGCATGAATCATTAAATGCTGGAAGGTGACAGAGTAGAAGAAGCACCTCAAGTGTCGGCATTAGAATGTGTAACGCATTACCAGACAATCGCACAAAAAGAAGCAACAACAATATCACATTTCATTTTTCATGTCTTGCAAGGGCACAGTTAATATGTGCCTGAACGCATAGTGTCTGTCTTTGGGAATGGGGTCATTCTTGTAAAGCGTATTAACCTTCCGATGCACTGATGAACTCGTGCGGCTGGAGAGTCAAAGCATGTACCTGAACTCTGCTTATTACTGGGCTTTCCAAGTGCACAGAGATTCAGTCTAGCTTTACGGGCACCTGAAAATGGAACACTTTCTGTGTTGAGTAGACCTAAATAAAATCTTCAAGGCTGAAAACTGCTGAGAGGATACATAATACAATAAGGGTGAGAGGTACACTCATGTCATATTCATCACTGTGATGCTAATACAATAACATGTTTTTGGAGGGCGGTATGCATTTTCAGAATCCCTCCGTCCATGCCCAGTCGCCCAAAATGAACAATATTCTCCCTCGTCTAACTTGGGGCGAATATCGGTCATTTTGGGCGACATGGACGGAGGGACTCTGAAAATGCATACTGCCCTCCAAAAGCATGTTATTGTATTATTATCACTTACTGAGAAACACAACACGTGGAATCACATTAACAATATTTAATGTCATTTCAAAACGCACAACACCCAGCAAACGCGTACATAAAAAGTTGGCTCACTTTAACTGTTGTTGTGTTGGCTGGTACCTCGCTGCTCTCCAAATTCACCAGGGCGTCCTCATCAAGCTGGCTGCTTTGGCTGCTGTTCATTGTCATACTATCGATGATAAAATCATCCGGAATATCCATATTGGGACCAACACACACTTCTCGCCTTTTCATGTTATCGTCTGCGGACAGTTCTTGGGTTGCGCGTGCTATGATGTCATCACTTTATGCACAGCGGGCGGGTAGGTATAGCCAAGTAGCATAAATGTAAATCTATGCTACCGGCCCAGCAACGCCTCAGTAAGTGATAATAATGCACCATACCATCAACATCAGGACAAATCAGTTTTTCCCCTGTCCTTCTGAGCTTCACTCATCTGACAGATGTAACCAGCTATTGTCACTGTTACAAAAACACCAACTAGTCAATGAATTGATTAAACTGTGAATGTGTTGTGTGAACCAGCAGGTTTTTGCACCTGAATCAACTTGGATTCTGTGCCTCTCGGAGGAAGAGTGCATTTCATTTCCAAATGCAATGGACAATTTACTTTCATCACTGAGAAACAGTCCAGTCATTTTCCTCCTCAGCACAGGTAAGACACTTCTGACATTGTCTATGGTTCAAGAGTGGCTTGACACAAGGAGTGCAACACTTGTAGCCCATTTCATGGACACATCTGTGCATGGTGACTCTTGATGCACTGAGTCCAGCCTAATTCCAATCCTTCTGAAGCTCCCCCAAGTTCTTGATTCAGCTTTGCTTGACAGTACTTGATAAAGCTGCGTTCATCCCTGTTGTTTGTGGATACTTTCCACCTGAACTTTTCCTTTTCAGTCAGCTTTCCATTAATATGCTTTGATACAGCACTCTGAACAGCCAGTCCTTTTAAGCAATGAACTTCTATGGCTTTGCGTGGGGTGTGTGTTGGACAACTGTCAATTCAACCAGCCTGAGAAATTCATAGTATTTACAGTATACTGCATAAAGAGTGAGTTATTCAAATTTGAAATGAAATATTCTAATGTATTGAGATGGGGTTTTTTTTGTATTTTTTGGAGATAAGAAGAAAAAACTTTATTAATCCCAAAGGAAATTGTTTTGCCAGAGTGTCGAAACAGTAAACATTGCCTTTTTTTAAACAGTAAGAACAATGAGTACAACATGTATATGTACAATGACTGAAAGACACTTGCACAAGATGTTTGACAGTATTGCACATAGCACTGAGTGTCTGAAAACGTATGTATCGTTATGTATTCATTCTGCAGAAGGGGGAGGAGTGGGGTAAAAAAGTATTTAGTTCTCCTACTTAGAAAGCTGAGAGACGTCTGTAATTTTCATCATAGGTACACTTCAACTATGAGAGACAAAAGGAAAAAAAATTGCAGGAAATCACATTGTATGATTTTTAAAGATTTATTTATAAATTATGGTGGAAAATAAGTATTTGGTCACCCACAAACAAGCACGATTTCTGCCTCTCACAGACCTGTAACTTCTTCTTTAAGAGGCTCTTGTGTCCTTCACCTGTTATCTGTATAACTGGCACCTGTTTGAACTCGTTATCTGTATAAAAGACACCTATCCACAAGAATTTAAACAGAGGATCGTCTGGTGCCAAGCCCACAGCTTTAAACCACAAGACCATCGCCTCCTCCCTTTTGCACATGACATTCCACCTATTGTTTTTGAAGAAATAAAACCTTTTACTCTGGTCAGCGTCACAACACTTTTGACATTTAGCCGTGATGTGGACAATTTCTGTAACATATGCAATACACCCTCTAGTGTTCAACACACAAAAAAAATACATTTAAGTTTCTCTGTTTTCCACCATCCAGTTGTGTAGAATATGTGCACAAAACAACAGAGACAAAAACGAGGAAACGAATGATATACAATGGAACCTCATTTTTTCGAATGGCTCTCTTTACAAACAAATCTGTTCACAAACATATTTTTGATCAAAAATGCATCACTTTTCTAACAAAGTAGTGGTTCACGAACACCTCCGCAGCAGTAGGTGGCGGTAATGCAACGTGTTGGGTTGCAATCTGTCAATAAATGTGAAAGAAGAAAAGAAACAAGAACATCTTTGGGTGTTTATTAAATATTTTTGGGGACTATGCAGTGGTTTCCCTAATGGTTTATTTTGCTGTGGATATTAAAAGTTATGAGCCACGTATTCTTTCCAGTAATCATACATTAAGTGGAGCTAATGGGTGAAGCTACCAACAGCTGCTAAAAATGCTCACGCTGTTAGCATACAGAGTTTCACTGTGTCTACTGCAACAGAGGCATCTGATCGGTTAGGACATTTGTGCTCTAGTTTGGCGTATTTTAAGTCAAACACCTGGAATAATCTGGCTTGTTGTCGTAACGGAGTACTGTAAAGAGAAGCCCAGAAGTTCAGTTCCCTGATGTTCTTACTCCCATTAACATCAGCAACATCCTTCTCCTTTACATTCCATGTACACCATCTAGTCTCTTCTGTACAGGTATGGTGAAATTAAATTGTTTATTTTATTATAATTTCTGTACAGCATTTTGCAAAACATACTATGCTTATTCTTTGTATTTTGTCTATATTTTATGCATAAATGCTTTTTGGGGCCAGGAACAGATTAATCCATTTTACATTGTTTCTTATTCTCGTATTAACATTTCAAATCCCGCAAAACATGCCGCTGCACTACAAGATCTCATTAACATTGAGAACTGCATTGAGATGCTCTGATCCAGCTGCACTTTAACCGCTGCACACGGACAACACCATTAACATCGCGACATAAAACTATTTTTATATTGTGCCTAAAACGCTCATGAATATATTCTCTGGGTTTATAGACGTTGTTATTGCATTTGTTTTATGTAAACATGGGAAAATCACAGGCTGTCTCTCCGTTATTTTCAATGGGAGCTGCTGTGAGCTACGCTCGCTTCCTGATCATGTCGTTCTGGGGGAAAGTGAAGTTTGCTCTTTAACATCTTGATTATTGTTCTTTACAACACTGTTTGTCCTCTTTGTTCCAGACTAATATGTCTGAAATTCGGTTTGCGTTTAATAAATTCCACGCAGATTAAACATAGCAGACACGGATTATTTGTTATAATTGTTTTAGCAAGTTTTCAGGGTACCATGCATGCAGTCTCTTATTAACGTGGTGAAAGCATAAAAAAATTTAATTTTTGAAGTATAATATGCATTTACAATTGTCATCATGTGGATTCTCTATGTTGTTTGACTGCAGTGACTCTCTGGCGTGCAAGGGATTATGGGATACGTCAATAGGGCGAATGGGAAAATTGGTTTCGCTTTAAGAACAACTCAGTTTAAGAACAACATTTAGGAACCAATCAAGTTCTAAAACCGAGGTTCCACTGAAACATACAAAACTCATTTATAATGTGTTAAACTCACTAAACTAGTTTCTTTTCACAAATCTGCACCATTTCACTATCAACAGTCAAGCAACTGAACTGAAGGAGTTAGCTTGTTAGCTTTCAAAAGCTCATTAGCTTACCAAACCGAGCTTCCTGCACATAGTACATATGATCTCTCCAAAATCCAGTGCAAAAGTTCACATTTTTTCAAAGTACTCGAGGCAAATTCTGTATTGAAAAAAATGGAAGGAGGAACTTTGCACATACAGCAGATATCAATGACATTTCCGTAGAACGTAGTGGGCAAACGGTCATCAAGGACACATACACTGACGTACGTGGAAACGAGGCATTGGTGGATGACTAATTAGCCATCAGAACTGGCACAGTATTGACAGTAGTAGAATTTGTGAAGGCACTTTTCCATATTTTGGTTCTGACTAATCAGGACCCAGTACTCCATACCCAGATGCTGGACACACATGCATGTTCCACATTTGTAGAAAACTATAAGCGTTGCGGATGCTAATTTATTCTCAGCTGCATCTGTACTAAAGAAATGATGTCCTTCCAAAACCTCACCAGTGGCGAAATGTCACGGTGCGGTCGCCTTGGGAACAGAGTAACTTGACCATCAACTGTCTCCATTTTGTTAATGTGTACTTAAAGGGCTTTAGACAGCTCCTTAATTGGTTTAATTAATCAATAAGCAGCTCCTCTGAGCATCCAATAAACTGCACACTAACCAGTGTGCACTGGCAGCGTATTTCTGTGGCAGCAACAGCAGCAGCGAATAAGTGATAACAAAGATGTCCACTGATTATTTTTTCTTCTTAAATCCAATTATCTGATATATTCCACAATGAAGAAATTTTTATGGCTATATACCATCACTTGCAGGTCTCACACATTATGCTTCCAGAAGGCCATTAAAATGTACCAGATTAATAAAGCACCCTTCACTCCACCAAGTGGAAGATGGAAACTAGCCCAAGCAATAAATGCAGTGCATCCACACAGTGTTCTTGGGGGTATCTACGGTCTGTTGACATCATATTAAGCAGCCATGCCAGTCATCCATCACCAGGGCCTGACCTGAAAACAATCACAGATTGAACCTGCCTGTGTGGCAGTGCGCACCCGGAGAGCGAACTGGCTTGTACCTGCAGGGCGGCAGATAATGGTGGTGAGTGTAAGACACGGCAAAACAGCACTTCAGCAGCTGAAACTGCTGAAATTATCCAAAAACCCTGCAGCACGTCAATAAAAGCAACACGGAAAGTGAACTTTTTGAATCAAATTTTACTGCAGGACAAGTGTTTCTGACTCCGTTTAATGCTGCTGTACAATTGACCAGCCTCGAGTTTGTAAAGCACCAGGTCTTGTGCATAAGTATGATGAGGGCATTGCCGAGCACACTTGTTTTTCTTTGCATGCACACTCTGTTCTAAAAAGGTTGGGTGAAGGGGAAAATATATTGATAGCGTGCTCGACTTAAATTAATATTCCACACAGCCAGTGGCTGTACTTGTACCTCTTCTGAAGCTGTGCTAGTAGTTCATACAGTGTGTTAGTATAAAGCACAAAACGGTTGCAAAAGCTTGAGTCATAAAAAGCGACATTGTTAAGTAAATGGGTTTCTTGGAAAAATACAGAAAAAGCTTGTGAAAAGGGTATTTTAAGAGGTAAAAAGGGCTGCAAAAAATGTTTTACAATAAATCTTTTTGCAGATTAGATCATTATTTCTTTAAAGATCCTAATTATATTTTAAAACAACAATACAGCAGCCATCCCCTATTTTCTATGTAAACATAAAGCAGTGTAATGTTGTCCCTTACAGAAAGTTTCCGACTAGACTCGAACCATCAGGAACAATGAAAAATGGGTGGAAAACCCAAGTGGTCTGCCTGTTTTCTCATCTACAGTAACATGGGTTTCTCTGTGGGGACAGGATGCTTTGGGCCGTAGCAGTATAGATTTTGTAGCTTTTGAAACATTGTGTGACAGAATGCACCTAATTTAGCTTGGGTTAGGTTTGTTCCAGTAAGTGCCGGAGGCAACTAAAGGCAGAGCAATTCAGACTTCAGTCCACAATCAATGCTTCATCGACTACTATAAGCAACAGATTGGTCGTCTCCTAAGGTTGTTTCCTAAGGTTCTGCTTGGACTCCGGCGAAGGCGGTCACATCTCCTCCTCTCTCCCTGTTGTCTCTATATCTGTCTCCAACCTTCAAAGTCCCGACTTCACCAGACTGTGAATTCTTTGAATTGCATTCGGAATAACCATGGAATTGATCAGCTGGTTCTCAACACTATTGACACTATCTTTTCAACAAGGAAATCAGGGCTGGGGGAGCCTGTATGCCCAGAAGGAACCTATCAAAACCACAACCCCACATCTGTCCGTCAACAGCCCTGATGACGCACACGGCTCCCCTTCTCATCTCCCTTCCCGTACGCCCCCGCTCCTTGTGTTTCTGCCCCCCGCAACCCCGGCCTCCGCACTTGCCACTCCCTTCCCCCTCTGGGAGCTCGCGCGGCTCAGCTCTAGCACCCTCCAAGCTCAGTTGCATGGCATGAAAACTACTGCAGCCCACACTCACATTGCCTCAATTCAGATGACGGACTGTTTCAAAGTTTAGCATAGATAAACAATCAAATATATATGTGCAGTTTTAATTCTGATGTGTGCTATTATTACATTCAAGTAGCTATAATTATGGATTAATTGCTGTATTTTTGTCTGAGGTAATTGGGTGTGATATGAATTGACCTTTTAGGGATCAAAGTTGTTTGAATCTTGAAGCTTGAGCTTCTTGAAATGGAATATCTCCACCTGATGGACATTTAATATTAATTTAGGTACAGCAAAATTTCATCAAGAGCACTAGTACCCTAATGGATTGACATGGTCTTACTCACTTTTTCCAATTTGTCTCCAAGAAACATCCTCAGAAGGTGCAGCTGTCATAGCTGGGTACGTCTATGGTAACAGGATACAGTCTTGCCAAAATTTAATGGTAAGCTCAAACTTGCAAAGATTTTGCTGTTATTATAATTGCCACAGAATTACCTTAGTTAATAAACTGTTTAAGAATCTTCAAATACATCCTGTAGTGCATTGGGTCCACAAGCACTATCTTAGCTCACCCCCAATATAGTGCAGCAAATAACTGAAAACAATACTTCACATGGTGATACAAGCACCAAATCCAGCACAAATTCTCCTTAGACATTGCTCTTTAAAAAATACAGACGGGCCACTTGAATTTTCAATAGGCAGCCACATAGGGGTCAATTGAAGAATTGCACAGGGGTTAAAATATAAAATGCTCCAATCATATTATAAACTATACCACATTATTTGTCTGATCATAAAGATTCCAAAAAGGTATAGTTTGGACTATCTATGACTGAATGTTATGGAGTTATGAGGTAAAAACCTTAAGAATGGTGACAAAGGTCAATTTCAGTTTGTACAGAGGTCAAAAGTTAAAGTTGCTCCAATTTGAGTAAAAATGGTGCAAACTGTTGATTGAGCGACTTGGAATAATAAATGGAATAATTCTGACTGTGTTGAATGCTTGGTCTCTAAAGTAAAGGTCAAATAATGTTGACGTCCATTGAATTCTATGACATGTGACATATGTTACCCCGTAACGTGATAACTAAGCATGATACATGGTGCAAACTATTCCTTTTTGAAACCGTATTAACTCAACCAATAATTTGCATCACCTTTGAACAAAATTGGAGCAACTCTAACTTTTGACCCCTGTACAAACTGAAACTGAACTTTGTCACCATTCTTGTGTTTTTACCCCATAAGATAGATAGACAGACCTTTATTGTCCCCAGGGGGAGATTTGTTTTCACAACAACTGTCACATAAAAACACATATAGACACAGAACACACATACAAATGACAAGTGATCAGGGACATGTTATAAACTGTTTAAAACTGCTATGGCACAAGGGACAAAGCTTTTACTAAAGCTTGCCCGCTTCCACTTCAGACCTCTGTACCTGCGACCAGAGGGCAGCAGGCAGAAGTAACAGTGGAGAGGATGATCAGAGTCTGTGCTGGTTGTCCGGGCCATGCGCATGACTGCCTTATTGTTGAGTTGTGAGAGGTCTGTGGTGGGCAAGCTGATGATTCTGGATGCTGTGTGAGTGACCTTAAGTTTATTTCTGTTGGTGATGGAGAGCATATTGAAGTAACAAGGTGAGCAGTACAGAAGGATGGGTTGAATGATTACTGGAGTATAACAATAACAGGAGTTTTGGGGTGACAGAGGTGGCACGGAGCTTACGAAGGATATGGAGTCTTTGCTGGGAACGTTTATGGATGTCAATGACATGTTGATCAAAGGTGAGCTTATTGTCCAATATGAGTCCAAGATATATGAGATGACTGACACGCTCAACTGTTTTGTATGAATGTTAATGGGGGCTAAGTCCGGGGTGTGTGATTGAGTATGAATCAGTAGCTCCTTAGTCTGTCCACATTAGCTCCAAGAAGTTATCCGAGCACCACTAGTGAAGTGGGTAACAGACTGATGGAAGGCGATTATGGAGTTACTGTCCTTGAGAAGAACAAGAATGGCTGTGTCATCAGAATATTTAAAATATGTAGTTGTGGGTGAGGGGCTGGTGCAGTCGTTGGTGTAGAGGGTGTACAAGAAAGGGCTGAGTACCCAACCCCTGGGGGGCACCAGTATTGGTGATAATGGTTGATGAAGTGTCTGAGCCAAATTTGACAGACTGTGGTCTGTTGCTGAGGAAGTTGTAAATCCAATGAATGAAGAGTGGAGACAGACAGAGTTTGGAGCTCTTAATCATTTGGGGCTGTTGAATAGTATGAATAGTATGGATGCAAAGGTACCAGGTGACTCAAGATGTTGCAACAAGAGGTGGAGGAGGCATGCCACAGCATCCTCAGTTCCCTCCTGGCCCTGTAAGCAAACTGGTATGGGTCCAGCAGTGGTCTGACAGCTGGGAGAATGGTGTGAAGAATACGTTTTTCCAAGCATTTCATGATAACGGAGGTAGAGCAATTGGCCTGTAATGATTTGGCTTGGATGGGCGTGGCTTTTTGGGAACCGGGATGATTGTGGAGGTTTTCCAGACTGTGTGAATGTATGCTGATCTGAGGGAGTCCCAGAAGATGGAGTACAGACTGGGGACAACTCCATGCACATAGTTTCAGTACCCTGGCCGGGACACCATCTGGCCCTGATGCCTTCACCACCTTACATCTACTTAACTGCAAACGTACATCATCCTCCGTAAATGGTGGGTGGGATGGAAGTCCAGGCAGGGCACCAAGAAGTACCTCACAGAGGGCAGAGTTATCAGTACTATCAAAACGTATAGAATGTATTGAGAGTATCAGCAGAAATGGTAAGGTCAGGTATTGTATTGTGACCAGATGTTTGACCAGTGAGGACCTTGATTTTCTTGTAGGCCTGCCTAGTGTCCATGCTGCTAACTCTTGTTCAATTTGTCCTTGTATCTGAGTTTAGCCTTAGTTATGTCATTTTTTATCTGTCTGTTCACTGTATTAACTGTGTTCCAATCCCCACGCTGGAAGGCTTTGAATCTGTCTCTCATACTGCTCTTAATGTGAGATGTAATCCAAGGATTAGAATTTGGGTATTTCTTAAATGTTCTTATTGGTATAGTGGATGATAGACAGAATTTAATGTAATCTGTGATTACTGAAACTCTGTGCTCCAAATCTCCTTCAAAAATCTCCCAGTCCGTGCACGCAATGGAGCCCTGCAGCTGTGCAATTGCATCCTCCGACCAAATGGGGCGCTGTAGGTGGAAGGCTTAGCCCGTTTTAGTACTGTCCTGTAATGCGGAAGCAAAACAACAACATTGTGGTCGGAGAAGCCGAGTGGAGGATGTGCCTGGACAGTAAACGCATCAGAAATGTTCCCGTAACATAAATCCAGAGTGTTGTGCTTTCTCGTGGGAATATCCGTACTGATGTAATGATGGCATGACAGTGTCCAGTCTACAGCTGTTAAAATCACCCATAATGAACAGTGGAGCATCAGGGTACCTAGCCATCATAGAGCTAGCATCCTCAGCTAATAGCTCCGCTGCTACCCTGGTGTTAGCACTGGGGGGAATGTAGACACAGCTGACTACCACACACGGAATTCCCTCGGGAGATAAAACGGCCGTAGAGACAGGGTCAGCAGCTCGACATCAGGTGTGCAGATTGTGCAGTGGGTTTTGATGTTAACACACCACCGCTTGTTGACGAAGACACAGACGCCGCCACCCTTAGATTTACCGGACTTGCACGATCTGTCAGCCCAGGATGCTGAAGTGGTCAAGACTGACCTCAAAGTCAGAAGTGGTCCCGTCTAGCCAGGTCTCCGTCAGGGCGATGACGCATGCATCTCTGAAGGTCCATTCAAACTGGCACTTGGCATGCAGGAGATCCATTTTGTTAGAGAGATCAGACATTAGCCAGGATTATTGTGGGAAGAGGGGGTCTGAAGGGACACTTCCTTAGCCTGGTGCGTACCCCTCCTCTCCTACCCCGTTTTCTTGGTCGGAGTTCAGGTGGAAGATCTTCTGGCTTCTGGAGGCAGAGTGAGGCTAAGCGTAGCTGGAGAAGCTCATCACGGCCATAGGTAAGTAAATCATAGCCGCTAATCCTCGTTGTAAAGCTCCGCTGTTCTCCAGTAAGCATAAAATTAACAGTATTATAACAAAAGTCCTGCTCAGATTCAACATTTTACATGTACTTTAACATAAAAAAGAAACAAAACACAAAAACATGATGAGACAGAGCCGTGTCGTCGCAGCAGCGCGTGCGCCGTTTTTAACTCTATAGAATTCAGTCTTAGATAGTCAAAACTATACCTTTTTGGAATCTTTACAATCAGACAAATAATGTGGTATAATTTTCAATATGACTGTAGCATTTTTATATTTAGACCCCGATGTAATTCTTCAATTGACCCCTACGTGGCCACCTATTGAAAATTCAAGTGGCCCGTCGGTTTTTTCAAAAGCGTAATATCTAAGGTGTACTTTTGCCAAATTTGGCAAATTTGGTGCCTGTATCACCATTTGAAGGATTCCTCTGTAAATATTCTGTTATCTACTGCACTAATATCGGTAGCCTTGCACGACCCTTGGGGAACCTGATGTGTTACAAGGATGCAAGGCACAAAGGGCACCCACGACTAAATCGTCAAGGGACGTAGCTACTGGGAAACTAACCTAGAGACAACACCCCAGACATAGGCCAAGCAGATAAGTATTTTAAAACAGTATTTGCATTCTACTAACACAATACTGGCTTTACCAGTTATTTTAATTCAGACTGTACAGAACAGCTTAAATCAACACATTTGTCTTTGTACGGTTTGTCTTTGTAAAGATTGATGGATAATGGCAGAGCAATCCTCGAAAACATCCAACAAGACGGCAAAAACAAAACCAAAGAAACATGATTTTGAAAGATACTCTACTCATCACACTAATTGAGCATCATGTTGTGACGCTGAGTGGTGCACAGAGGTAAAGTGGATTTATACAACAAGGCTTTCTTGTTTTCTGTGATTTTCACGTATCCTAGTTACGAGTCCCAGTCCTACAGTAAAACAGATGGCGTGCCAACACCATACTGTAACTCAATTTTGGAGCTGGGTGTGAGGTTATATTGTCTATTTTTCAATTCAGACGGTGGTTTGTAGTCAGAAATAAAAGGCAGCACACGATACTAGTTCTTTGTCGGCATGTGGAGGGCTTTCCCTGACAACATAATTTTTCTTCTTGCTTGTCTTCAGTTTCTCTCACATGGACATTGACATCACATATCCATGACAACCCCTGAGCTGGGTCGACACACTATTCTCAAATTGGCCACTTTATATTTTGAAATCCAATCTGAGCACAAAATGAGGACATTTTCATGTGCAGCTGGAATGGATTAAAGGTATTTAAATAAGGTGTGTTTTATATATCATGAGTTTATATAAAACATTTTATATAAAAATTTTACTAGGTCCAACATTCAATCCAGGTTTGTTTTGTCTCTTCTATACATTTCCTTAATCTTATTTTATTGCGCCCTTTTATGTGCCCTTTGTCCTTTCCACGAATCCGGCACTGTGTGGTTGATAAGCACAATGATTTTTGAGATTGACCTGTAGCGCTTCTCCTACGTATTGCACTATTGTATTAACAAATGCGCTCCATTATCTGAATAAACTGTTTCTGGTATTCCAAATCGTGGGATGATGTCTTTGCATAATGCTTTAGCCACTGTAAGTGAATCTGCATCTAAACTCTATCCATGGCTCTCCTTCTTTCTGAGTTGTCCTGGTAATTTCAGTATAATTTATCTTTGGTCCTAACACACCTTTTGCACGTGTAATCATAGCTTCCACTCTTGTTTTCAAGACTGGATCATCATGTGGCAATGGTACGCCATCCTGGTCTGCAGGATTCCAGTCTCCGCGTATCTGACTCCATTTTAGGGCCACATGCTTTCATCCACACCTGTTGGACTTCAGGTCCACTAAGGTGGTAAGAACTTCTAATGTTTTCTATATCCTGCATAAATCCCTCGATATCGACATGTGGCGATGGTATCATGTCGACTGCTGCTTTGATATTATCAGCATTCCATGTTCGATATACGAGCATGGTTGATCGCTGTCCTGCTGTTCCTGCACGAGGATTTGGTACTTCTATCATAGGATAGGCACCTCCCTGGTCACTGTGTTCCACCATGGGAGGGGCTGTGGGCACTTTCGCTTGACTGCGTGTTTGTGGTTTTTCTGGTTTTTCACTTTTTACCTTAGGTTTTACTGCCAAATCATACTGTGGTGGCGGTACATCGTCATCCTCTGGTAGAGGAGATAAAGGTGGTGTTGTCACCGACGATCCAGCCAGCGGTGATTGTTGAGGCTGTTCTGGTTCTCTGTGCTGAATTATCACATCTTCTTCTGCCTTACCTACAGCTTTCTTTTTCCTTGCTTTCTCTAATCGTCGCTTCTCTGCTCCTTTCTGTCTGTTCTCTGCTTCTTCCTCCCAAAATGCCACTAAATCTGCCCCTACTTTCTGCATCTTTTTCTCATCACCTTTATGTTTCTGTTCTAACTCCTTCTTTAGCTTCTGTATGCTGATCAGGTTCAGTCGTCCGTCAAAGTCATGTTTATTAATCCAGGTCTCCAATTTTTTGTTGTTTTGGATTTTTTTTGCTTCCATAAATTTCCAGTCGTCAGTTGATAAATTTTCCTTATTTATAGACGTCTTACCCCCCATTTTTATTATCCCTTGTTATAATTTGGACTTCAGACGGGGGCACACCTAGGGTGTTCTAAATCTGAAGTTTTCACACTTTCTTTGGACGTGACAATTAATTTGCCGTCGTGTGGTTGATTCCTTTCACCTCCCCGTAGGAAGCGGAATCACTTGCCTCTGCTTCCACACGCACGGTTGTCACTAACGTTGTCCAAAGTATTACACTTTCACACAGTTATTTACACTTACACAAACACTATTTACACATAGAAACACTTTTAATAATCGTACGCGTACCGGTAGGGGATAAAAGTGATCACATAAAACAGTTAAACTCCGTAAGCGATGGCGTGGAATCGTCTGTTAATGCAAAGCAGTTAAACTCCGCGAGGAGGGCGGACTCCTCTACGGTTGCGAGGGACGCACGTAGTTAAATTCCGGAAGGAGGATACGGACTCCTCTGTTTTAATACGTAAAGGAAATCCCGGACGAGCCCCCAGTCAATGTTGGGTATTTTCTCCTCCAAACATTTTTAAAACCTTTAACAAGACAAACAGAGTCAAGAAACACCAGTGAGACAGAAAGTCAAATTTTACGCGCGGAGTGCGGCCAGGCTGTACACCAAGGCTACACTAAAGTCTGGCCTGCTTTTCCGCTCTTTTTATTAAGAGACGCCCTCATCACATAAACAAAAAACTTGTCCTAAGGGTGGGGGTGATGACGCAAGACAAGTTTCTTCCCGTAACATAAACGCATACGTCAATAAGTGCAGTTGTAAGGAAGGACACTTTCTTTTACACAGGTCAGCACATCTCGTTCATCTGTTGCAGTTATCAGCTGTTCTGCATCTGCCTGAAGTGTCCTGTCCTTCACACTCCTTCACACTAAGCACCACATCACAACAGTCAAAACGTTCTCTTACTCCCAGTCGTTAGAGGCTGCGAAAAAAGTTATATTATAATAATAAGTACATCCAGCCCTTCATTCCCAGCTCAGATTGAGTGCTAAAACAAATTGAATTCTCAGGCTTGGTTAAGACAGGTGCAAAACAGCACAACACCGTTCTCATGAGAAAGAAGACAAAGCTAAAACAAGGTTGAATAACACGTACATTCTCAGGGTGAAGTGCAAACAGCACAACACCGTTCTCATGAGAAAGAAGACGAAGGTACAAATGTTTAACAGTGATAACATATATATATCGGGGTTTGTAAGTACTACTGTACTGCAGCACATTTGCGGTGCCATGTCTTGCCTTTTATTTACTATTGGGGTGGCACCACATACAGTAGCAGGAAGTGCAGCATAGAAGAAGCCCAGAAGCTATTTTTAGCATGTTAGCATAGCGTCCAATTTTGTTATGTTGAAATTCATTAGTCTTTTTTAAGTTTTGTAAGATTTAAGCCTGTTGTGCAGCAGAAATAATGGACAGGCAGTGAGCATCAGCCAGACGTAACAGAACTGCACCAGGGCAGAAGTAAAAATGGGCACTGAACAAGTCACATAGCCTCGCCAGTGCTTTACGCTGACCCCAGAAGTACAGTGTACCAGCTTAATGCAATCAATTTATAACATCTGCCAGTTCAAAGTACACTGATATTGATTCAGGGGTCCACATGTCAATATAGATGTATCTTTTGCATTAAAAATTTTTCATTCAGATGAGTGAGTTGTTACACTCCTGGAGGTTGTGTGTTTTTGCAAGTTGGGATGGTAGCAGAATTACTAAAGAACAAACGACTGCATTTAACAAAGGTTGGTGCAATAATGGAGCTGGATCTCAATACAAAAAGCAAACATGTCAATACCAGAAGTGGTCCAATTCCTGCACTGTTTATATGATTTGAATGTAATTACCTTCCAATTAAAGGCAGCGTTTGATGAGCTCAAATATTTTAATATGCTGCGATAACCTATTTAGTTAAGATCCAACTGGACTCAGTCTGGGGGAGAAATACAGCCCCCCCCACCGCAAGATCAAAGATAATTAATGCATTGTGATAAATGGAGCACTGCAACCTGATATCCAAACTGTACATTGGTTACTCTGGAAAAACTGACCACATCAGTCTGTGCAAATACTTGACGACACAAAAACACAACCGGAGATGCACACACACTCCGAAGCATTCACCAAATGCAACTAAAATAAGAAACATTCCAAATATCATGACTTTGATCAAGATCAAGGAACCACAACAAAAATCAAACAACTGCTATATCACTAAGAACAAAAACAACATGTATTATAGATTTTTTCATAATGTTCTGAAACAGAAATATTAATTTGAAATAATGGCAACCAGCTAATAACTTATTTTTGTTGTTTGTTAATTACAAATTAAATATGTTCTGCCTGCAATAGGTTGAAGCTGAATTCACCTCATGTCTTCCACTGAACGTCGTGCATGTCTTTGAATGGCGGAAAGATGTGTCTTCATTGCTTAATGGACAGGCAAACATTAGACAAAGAATGTTGTAAATAGTTAGGTGACAGTGTGCCTCGCGTAGCCTCTTGCTTGTTAATTTTGGGATTACCGATGGATCAGGGATCTCCAACTGCTCCTGGAGAGCACCTGCCCTACATGTTTTCCAAGTCTCCAGACTGCACCCTCTGCTAATTTTCTCTGAGACGTGCAGAGGGAATCAAGTGCTGCGAAACATGACCATGTATGACTTGACTTAATTTACATGAAACATTATTAACCAGTATTTCTATTGTCTCTCAGTAGTTCAGAATGAATAATTTTATGGTACAATCAGAAATTTAAAATGCGTGCAGACTGACTAAATAAAAACAATCTACCTCAGTGGTACAAGGAATGGTACTACTAGTGGTACTAGTGGTACTACAACCCCAATTCCAATGAAGGTGGGATGTTGTGCAAAATGTAAATAAATATTGTTTTTGTGCAAATATTTGCTCATTTTGAAATGGATGCCTGCAACACGTTTCAAAAAAGCTGGGACAGTAGTATGTTTACCACTGTGTTACATCACCTTTCCTTCTATAACACACAATAAGCATTTGGGAATCGAGGACACTAATTGTGAGTGCATGATTGGGTATGAAAGGAGCATCCCCAAAAGGCTCAGCCGTTCACAAGCAAAGATGGGGCGAGGATCACCACTTTGTGAAGAACTGCGTGAAAAATAGTCCAACAGTTTAAGAAAAATGTTTCTCAACGATCAGTTGAAAGGAATTTAGGGATTCTCATCTACATTCCATAATATAATCAGAAGATTCAGAGAATGTGGAGAACTTTCTAGACGTAAGCGGCAAGGCTGAAAGCCAACATTGAATGCCCGTGACCTTTGATCCCTCAGGGGCCACTGCATTAAAAACTGACATCATTGTGTAAACGATCTTACCACGTGGGCTCAAGAACACTTCAGAAAACCACTGTCAGTTAACACAGTTTGTTGCTACATCTACAAGTGCAAGTTAAAACTCTACCATGCAAAGTAGAGAAGCTTGAATCTTCGAATGGACTGGGTTGCTTGACGTGAGGACGTTTCGCTTCAAATCGCAGAAGCTTCCTCAGCTAAAATTGTTGCTCTGGTAGTCTGACTTCTGTCTTGACTCTTGTAGAGAAGAATAAACAGAAGTCACAAAAGCTGGAGTTTTAAACCTAACCAGAGCCGTCCTACCGAGAGGCAGACTGCTATAGGCTAGTGACTAAACAATAGCTCTAATTAGCACCTATTGTGCTCTAGTTAGCACCCTCCTAATGACAGGGCAGCTGTCCCTCCTAATGATGGGACGGACGCCTCTCCTGTTGGCTCCCTTGACGACTCTCCTGATGACGTGAATGACTCATTACTATGAACAAAAGACTGAAACTGCTTTGACCTGAGTACCCCATTGTAAACAGGGGACAAAGCGTGTCTCAGACCCCCTCCCTGGTTAAGGCTGGGTTTCAACTGCTTCACATAGAATGCCTCCTTGACCCCCCTCTCCTGCCATTAGGAGGGTGCTACCTAGAGCAATAGGTGCTAATTAGACCTATTGTTTAGCCACTAGCCTATAGCAATCTGCCTCTCGGTAGGAGGGGTCTGGTTAGGTTTAAAACTCCTGCTTTTGTGGCTTCCTCGCATCAAGCAACCCAGTCCAGTTGAAGATTCAAGCTTCTCTACTATGGAAACCACCTGGACAACTGAGAGCCTACACAGAAAAATCTACCATGCAAAGCAAAAGCCATACATCAACAACATCCAGAAACACTGCCACCTTCTCTGGGATGGAGTTCATTTGAAATGGACAGACGCAAAGTGGAAAATTGTGCTGTGGTCTGATGAGTCCACATTTCAAGCTGTTTTTGGAAATCATGGACGTCGTGTCCTCCAGATAAAATACGTAAAAGACCATTCAGATTGTTACCAGTGCAAAGTTCAAAAGCCAGCATCTGTGATGTTATGGGGGTGTGTTAGTGCCAATGGCATGGGCAACTTACACATCTGTGATGGCACCATCAATGCTGTAAGGTACATCCAGGTTTTGGAGCAACACATGCTTTTATTTATATTTTACACAACATCCCAACTTCATTGGAATTGGGGTTGTAATATGGAGACCCGGGTTTGATTCTTGGTCAGACTACCTGTCTGTGTCCGTAGATAAGACACTTCATCTCTATTGTTCCAGGGTACCAGCCTTAGCTTGGGAAGTAACTTGCACTGGACTGCCATCCTAGCTCGGGGGGTCATAGACACTTTTGTTTCAGACTTCAGGATCCAGTGATAAGCACCAGCAGTGATGGCCCTCAGGACATACACAGGACAATGATTCTAGAGAGTAATTTAGTCTACATTTGTTGATAATTCTCTTGTGCCAAGAAAACATTGTTTTTAGATTTCACAACGTAGACAATTTATTGATTCCCTGAGAGTTCAGTGGTGCACATTTGTGTTTTCCCTACTGGCCAATCATATGAAATTTGATGAACAAATATCCAGGTTGTAAAATATATAAAATCTAGATTGTTGTGATGGAAACTGTAGTTATGGTACATTTAAAGCCAGTGAGACATCAGACAATCCGACATGAATTTATGGTGATGTAAAGAAAAGAAAAAAAATCTACTTAGGAATGTAATGTTCGGTACGTGTTGGGGTGTGGCATAGACTACAATCGTCCAAACGTGATAGCAGGGCATTCTGTTCCAGTTATGAAGTTTGGGAATTTTCCACAACCTGAGAGTCACTTTGTCATGTCAGCTAAGGTCAAATGTTCACTTTTTCACAAGGAAACAGAAATACACTTTATGAAGTTCTTTTGGATTGGAATATCTTCCCTCTGCAACTTTCTCCCTACAAATTGATGATCAAATCCACAGTTTTCTTCAGTGGTGTCATGATCTGGACGTTTGGATCATATTTTGTTGTTTAGTTTAGTTTTGCTTGTTATTTCTGTGTGTGATTTCTCTTGCTGGGTTTTTCCTGCTTGGGCTTTGTCTGTCCCTATCTCTTGTCCGTCTCTCTTGGTGCTTGGTGGTGGGCTTTGTCTGTCCCTATCTCTCTTGTCCGTCTCTCTTGGTGCTTGGTGGTGGGCATACACTCTGTCTGGGCCACACCCTGTTCTGGAGCTTTCGAGACACCTGTTTCTAATCTGTAGCTCATCACCTGGGTGTATTTAAGCTCCACTGGTTGCACTAGCTCCCCACCAGATTGTTGCACCTTGTGCCTTTGTTTCCAGCTCTGTTTTCGGTGTTACCTAGTACTGCTACCACCTTGTGTCTTGACCACCTCCGTGTTTATACTAAGCACGCCTTACATCTGATGTTTTGGATTTTTTTTTTGCTGATTTTGGACTTCCGTGCTGTGTACTGGACCCCACTGAATACTTCAGTAAACTTTTTAAAAACCAGAGCTGTGTTGTCGAGTCCTGCAGTTCTGTCTAGACATTTCTGTCCACCTAATCTGATAAGTGGATAAGAAATAAGATAAAACTTTATTGATCTCACAGAGGAGAAAGTCACATGTTAAGTCAGCTCTTAAAAACACGCAAGGTCTTTCCCCAGAAATTTAGAGCATGAGAAGCTCTAGCACATTAGCTTTTTCAAATACCACTGAAGCCAATTTATGTAACTTCAGATATAAAGCGATGAGAAAGACATCATCTGAACAAAAGAGATTCTGTTTGATTGCCCACAAATGATATATATATATACTCAACAAAATATAAACGCAACACTTTTGGTTTTGCTCCCATTTTGTATGAGATGAACTGAAAGATCTAAAACTTTTTCCACATACACAATATCACCATTTCCCTCAATATGTTTCACAACCAGTTTAAATCTGAGATAGTGAGTACTTCTCCTGTGCTGAGATAATCCATCCCACCTCACAGGTTGTGCCATACCAAGATGCTGATTAGGACACCATGATTAGTGCACCGGTGTGCCTTAGACTGTCCACAATAAAAGGCCACTCTGAAAGGTGCAGTTTTGTTTTATTGGGGGGGGGATACCAGTCAGTATCTGGTGTGACCACCATTGCCTCATGCAGTGCAACACATCTCCTTCACATCATCCGTGAAGAGAACACCTCTCCAATGTGCCAAACGCCAGTGAATGTGAGCATTTGCCCACTCAAGTTGGTTACGACGACGAACTGGAGTCACGTCGAGACCCCGATGAGGACGACGAGCATGCAGATGAGCTTCCTGAGATGGTTTCTGACAGTTTGTGCAGAAATTCTTTGGTTATTGCAAACCGATTGTTTCAGCAGCTGTCCGAGTGGCTGGTCTCAGACGATCTTGGCGGTGAACATGCTGGATGTGGAGGTCCTGGGCTGGTGTGGTTACACATCAACTCAATCAATCAACTTTTTTTTATATAGCGCCAGATCACCAACAGACAGTTGCCCCAAGGCGCTCTATATTGTAAGGCAAGGCCCATACAATAATTATGAAAAACCCCAACGGTCAAAACGACCCCCCTGTGAGCAAGCACTTGGCTACAGTGGGAAGGAAAAACTCCCCTTTAACAGGAAGAAAACCTCCAGCAGAACCAGGCTCAGGGAGGGGCAGTCTTCTGATGAGACTGGTTGGGGCTGAGGGAGAGAACCAGGAAAAGACATGCTGTGGAGGGGGGCAGAGATCGATCACTAATGATTAAATGCAGAGTGATGCATACAAAGCAAAAGAGGAAAGAACAGTGCATCATGGGAACCCCCCCACAGTCTACGTCTAAAGCAGCATAACCAAGGGATGGTCCAGGGTCACCTGATCCAGCCCTAACTATAAGCCTTAGCAAAAGGAAAGTTTTAAGCCTATTCTTAAAGTAGAGAGGGTATCTGTCTCCCTGATCTGAATTGGGAGCTGGTTCACAGGAGAGGAGCCTGAAAGCTGAAGGCTCTGCCTCCCATTCTACTCTTGCAAACCCTAGGAACTACGAGTAAGCCTGCAGTCTGAGAGCGAAGCGCTCTAATGGGGTAATATGGTACTACGAGGTCCCTAAGATAAGATGGGACCTGATTATTCAAAACCTTATAAGTAAGAAGAAGAATTTTAAATTCTATTCTAGAATTAACAGGAAGCCAATGAAGAGAGGCCAACACGGGTGAGATATGCTATCTCCTGCTAGTCCCCGTCAGTACTCTAGCTGCAGCATTTTGAATTAACTGAAGGCTTTTTAGGGAACTTTTAGGACAACCTGATAATAATGATTACAATAGTCCAGCCTAGAGGAAATAAATGCATGAATTAGTTTTTCAGCATCACTCTGAGACAGACCTTTCTGATTTTAGAGATATTGCGTAAATGCAAAAAGGCAGTCCTACATATTTGTTTAATGTGCGCCTTGAATGACATATCCTGATCAAAAATGACTCCAAGATTTCTCACAGTATTACTAGAGGTCAGGGTAATGCCATCCAGAGAAAGGATCTGGTTAGACCACCATGTTCTAAGATTTGTGGGGCCAAGTACAATAACTCAGTTTTATCTGAGTTTAAAGCAGGAAATTAGAGGTCATCCATGTCTTTATGTCTGTAAGACAATCCTGCAGTTTAGCTAATTGGTGTGTGTCCTCTGGCTTCATGGATAGATAAAGCTGGGTATCATCTGCGTAACAATGAAAACTTAAGCAATACCGTCTAATAATACTGCCTAAGGGAAGCATGTATAAAGTGAATAAAATTGGTCCTAGCACAGAACCTTGTGGAACTCCATAATTAACTTTAGTCTGTGAAGAAGATTCCCCATTTACATGAACAAACTGTAATCTATTAGACAAATATGATTCCAACCACCGCAGCGCAGTGCCTTTAATACCTATGACATGCTCTAATCTCTGTAATAAAATTTTATGGTCAACAGTATCAAAAGCAGCACTGAGGTCCAACAGAACAAGCACACAGATGAGTCCACTGTCCGAAGCCATAAGAAGATCATTTGTAACCTTCACTAATGCTGTTTCTGTACTATGATGAATTCTAAAACCTGACTGAAACTCTTCAAATAGACCATTCCTCTGCAGATGATCAGTTAGCTGTTTTACAACTACCCTCTCCAGAATCTTTGAGAGAAACGGAAGGTTGGAGATTGGCCTATAATTAGCTAAGATAGCTGGGTCAAGTGAATGGCTTTTTTAAGTAATGGTTTAATTACTGCCACCTTAAAAGCCTGTGGTACATAGCCAACTAAGAAAGATAGATTGATCATATTTAAGATTGAAGCATTAAATAATGGTAGGGCTTCCTTGAGCAGCCTGCAGGAATGGGGTCTACTAAACATGTGATGGTTTGGATGAAGTAACTAATGAAAATAACTCAGACAGAACAATCAGAGAGAAAGAGTCTAACCAAATACCGGCATCACTGAGAGCAGCCAAAGATAACGATACATCTTTGGGATGGTTATGAGTAATTTTTTTCTCTAATAGTCAAAATTTTGTTAGCAAAGAAAGTCATGAATCATTACTAGTTAAAGATAATGGAATACTTCAGCTCAATAGAGCTCTGACTCTTTGTCAGCCTGGCTACAGCGCTGAAAAGAAACCTGGGGTTGTTCTTATTTTCTTCAATTAAGTGATGAGTAAAAAGATGTCCTAGCTTTACGGAGGGCTTTTTATAGAGCAACAAACTCTTTTTCCAGGCTAAGTGAAGATCTTCTAAATTAGTGAGACGCCATTTTCCTCTCCAACTTACGGGTTATCTGCTTTAAGCTCGAGTTTGTGAGTTATACCACGGAGTCAGACACTTCTGATTTAAAGCTCTCTTTTTCAGAGGAGCTACAGCATCCAAGTTGTCTTCAATATGAGGATGTAAAACTATTGACGGAGATACTCTAACTCCCTTACAGAGTTTAGGTAGCTACTCTGCTCTGTGTTGGTATATGACATTAGAGAACATAAAGAAGGAATCATATCCTTAAACCTAGTTACAGCGCTTTCTGAGAGACTTCTAGTGTAATGAAACTTATTCCCCACTGCAGGGTAGTCCATCAGGGTAAATGTACATGTTATTAAGAAGTGATCAGACAGAAGGGAGTTTTCAGGGAATACGTTAAGTCTTCTATTTCCATACCATAAGTCAGAACAGATCTAAGATGATTAAAGTGGTGGGTGGACTCATTTACTTTTTGAGCAAAGCCAATAGAGTCTAATAATAGATTAAATGCAAGTGTTGAGGCTGTCATTCTCAGCATCTGTGTGGATGTTAAAATCGCCCACTATAATTATCTTATCTGAGCTAAGCACTAAGTCAGACAAAGGTCTGAAAATTCACAGAGAAACTCACAGTAACGACCAGGTGGACGATAGATAATAATAAATAAAACTGGTTTTTGGGACTTCCAATTTGGATGGACAAGACTAAGAGACAAGCCTTCAAATGAATTAAAGCTCTGTGTGGGTTTTTGATTAATTAATAAGCTGGAAGGAAGATTGCTGCTAATCCTCCGCCCAGGCCGTGCTACGAGCATTCTGACAGTTAGTGTGACTCGGGGGTGTTGACTCATTTAAACTAACATATTCATCCTGCTGTAACCAGGTTTCTGTTAGGCAGAATAAATCAATACGTTGATCAATTATTATATCATTTACCAACAGGGACTTAGAAGAGAGAGACCTAATGTTTAATAGACCACATTAACTGTTTTAGTCTGTGGTACAGTTAAGGTGCTATATTATTTTTCTTTTTGAATGTTATGCTTAAATAGATTTTTGCTGGTTATTGGTGGTCTGGGAGCAGCACCGTCCCTACAGGGATGGGGTAATGAGGGATGGCAGGGGGAGAGAAGCTGCAGAGAGGTGTATAAGACCACAGCTCTGCCTCTGGTCCCAACGCTGGACAGTCACAGTTTGGAGGATCAAGAAAATTGGCCGATTTCTAGAAATGAGAGCTGCTCCATCCAAAGTGGGTGGATGCCTCTCTCCTAACAAGACCAGGTTTTCCCCAGAAGCTTTGCCAATTATCTATGAAGCCCACCTCAATTTTTGGACACCACTCAGACAGCCAGCAATTCAAGGAGAACAATGCGGCTAAACATGTCACTCCCGGTCCGATTGGGAGGGGCCCAGAGAAAACAACAGAGTCCGACATTGTTTTTGCAAAGTTACACACCGATTTAATGTTAATTTTAGTGACCTCCGATTGGCGTAACCGAGTGTCATTACTGCCGACGTGAATTACAATCTTACCAAATTTACGCTTAGCCTTAGCCAGCAATTTCAAATTTCCTTCAATGTCGCCTGCTCTGGCCCCCGGAAGACAATGACAATGGTTGCTGGTGTCGCTAACTTCACATTTCTCAAACAGAGTCGCCAATAACCAGAGTTTGATCCTCGGCGAGTGTATCGTCGAGTGGGGGAAAAACGGTTTAGAGATGTGAACGGGTTGACGGTGTACACGGGGGCTTCTGTTTAGGGCTACGCTTCCTCCTCACAGTCACCCAGTCAGCCTGCTTCCCAGCTGCTCGGGATCTGCCAGAGGGGAACTAACGGCGGCTAAAGCTACCGTGGTCCGCACCGACTACAGGGGCCTGGCTAATTGTAGAATTTCCACGGTGCGGAAAAGTACGGGAGAGACAGGAGAAGCCGCCATGCTAAATCGGCTAAGACTAGTAGCTACGCTAAACCTAGCGGATTACTAAAAACACGCAAAGTGAATAATGTGTAAATAATTTAGAGGTTGATTCAGCAGAAGGAGCGCGTCAGTCAAGGCACCAGACAGACCATGAAGCAGCACAGACACGCACGGCAACAGCGCCAAAAACAAAATAAAATAAAAATCCACATGGTCTGCAGTTGTGAGGCTGGTTGGATGTACTGCCAAATTCTCTGAAACGACTTTGGAGACGGCTTATGTAGAGAAATGAACATTCAATACCCGAGCAACAGCTCTGGTTGACATTCCTGCTGTCAGCATGCCAATTGCACGCTCCCTCAAATCTTGCGACATCTGTGGCATTGTGCTGTGTGATAAAACTGCCACCGTTCAGAGTGGCCTTTTATTGTGGGCAGGGCTAAGGCACACCTGGGCACTAATCATGGTGTCTAATCAGCATCTTGGTATGGCACACCTGTGGAGGTGGGGGATTATCTCAGCAAAGGAGAAGTGCTCACTATCACAGATTTAGACTTGTTTGTGAACAATATTTGAGGGAAATGGTGATAGTGTGTATGTGGAAAAAGTTTAGATCTTTGAGTTCATCTCATACAAATGGGAGCAAAACCAAAGTGTTGCGTTATAATTTTTGTTGAGTAGTATATATATATACATATATTATATATATATATATATATATATGAACAAAATAAACAGATGTTGCAGTTTACACTGAGATTAGTCTGTGTTAATTAACCACCCTGAGACCCAAAGCAGCCTCATAGTGTGGTGCATGTGAGTACATAGTGCATAATGTGGTGCATGTCCCGAGACAACGTCTAACTGTGTATTTAACTGTCCAAGTTACACTAAATAGGTCTGTTAGAATATTTGACTGTATGGTCATGCTAACCACTGTTGAAGCCAACCCCTACTAAAGATAGCATGATCACATATCTAATGCTGCCTGTAGTGTGTTTTCTTAATATGACCCATCAGTAATCAGATGCACCGGTGTCAATGTAACGACGTGCAATATCAGAGAGTATGCTCCACATCTGGAAAGTCACTCACTCTTGGAAAATCATCACTATGAAGCTTGTGTGATGTTTAACAGTTTACTTGAAACCAACTGTAACATAATGGCAAACAAACCAACAGCTGAGTCAATTTGCCTTTGGATCAACAATGCTTTGAAAAACGTTTTATTTCTTCTCGAATGAATTGAGAGTTCAGCTCCGGGGTAAACCGCGGGTCAAGTATCTTAATTTCCTTGCTTGCCTCTACTGGTGGTTGGCTCTCACTGCGGTATTGTATCACTTCCTGTTCCGGAGCACAGCGGTGTTTTGCTGTATCTGTTAGCTGTTTAATCTGCGCAGTTAGATTGATCTAGTTACCTAGATAACGATTTGTTTTCACAGTGTAATCTTCACGTGCCTTAACTAAAACACTCCCTCTGCTGAAGCACCTCTAAATTATTTACACATTATTCACTTTGTGTGTTTTTAGGAATCCACTAGCTTAGCGCAGCTACTAGCTCTTAGCAGGTTTAGCATGGCGGCTTCTGTCTCTCCCACACTTTTCTGCTCTGGGTGTGAAATGTTTAGTTATTCCTCAGCCTTCCTTTAGCAGTAATGGTACTTGTAATAAGTGTAGCTTATTCGTAGCTTTGGAGGCCAGGCTGGGCGAATTGGAGACTCGGCTCCGCACCGTGGAAAATTCTACAGCTAGCCAGGCCCCTGTAGTCGGTGCGGACCAAGGTAGCTTAGCCGCCGTTAGTCCCCCCTGGCAGATCCCGAGCAGCCGGGAAAGCAGGCCGACTGGGTGACTGTGAGGATGAAGCGTAGCCCTAAACAGAAGCCCCGTGTACACCCGCCAACCCGTTCACATCTCTAACCGTTTTTCCCCACTCGACGACACACCCGCCGAGGATCAAACTCTGGTTATTGGCGACTCTGTTTTGAGAAATGTGAAGTTAGCGACACCAGCAACCATAGTCAATTGTCTTCCGGGGGCCAGAGCAGGCGACATTGAAGGAATTTGAAACTGCTGGCTAAGGCTAAGCGTAAATTTGGTAAGATTGTAATTCACGTCGGCAGTAATGACACCCGGTTACGCCAATCGGAGGTCACTAAAATTAACATTAAATCGGTGTGTAACTTTGCAAAAACAATGTCGGACTCTGTAGTTTTCTCTGGGCCCCTCCCCAATCGCACCGGGAGTGACATGTTTAGCCGCATGTTCTCCTTGAATTGCTGGCTGTCTGAGTGGTCCAAAAATGAGGTGGGATTCATAGATAATTGGCAAAGCTTCTGGGGAAAACCTGGTCTTGTTAGGAGAGACGGCATCCATCCCACTTTGGATGGAGCAGCTCTCATTTCTAGAAATCTGGCCAATTTTCTTAAATCCTCCAAACCGTGACTATCCAGGGTTGGGACCAGGAAGCAGAGTTGTAGTCTTACACACCTCTCTGCAGCTCTCTCCCCCTGCCATCCCCTCATTACCCCATCCCCGTAGAGACGTGCCTGCTCCCAGACTACCAATAACCAGCAAAAACTATTTAAGCATAAAAATTCAAAAAGAAAAAATATATAGCACCTTCAACTGCACCACAGACTAAAACAGTTAAATGTGGTCTGTTAAACATTAGGTCTCTCTCTTCTAAGTCCCTGTTAGTAAATGATAATAATTGATCAACATATTGATTTATTCTGCCTAACAGAAACCTGGTTACAGCAGGATGAATATGTTAGTTTAAATGAGTCAACACCCCCGTCACACTAACTGCTCGTAGCACGGGCCGAGGCGGAGGATTAGCAGGAATCTTCCATTCCAGCTTATTAATTAATCAAAAACCTAGACAGAGCTTTAATTCATTTGAAAGCTTGACTCTTAGTCTTGTCCATCCAAATTGGAAGTCCCAAAAACCAGTTTTATTTGTTATTATCTATCGTCCACCTGGTCGTTACTGTGAGTTTCTCTGTGAATTTTCAGACCTTTTGTCTGACTTAGTGCTTAGCTCAGATAAGATAATTATAGTGGGCGATTTTAACATCCACACAGATGCTGAGAATGACAGCCTCAACACTGCATTTAATCTATTATTAGACTCAATTGGCTTTGCTCAAAATGTAAATGAGTCCACCCACCACTTTAATCATAGACCTTGTTCTGACTTATGGTATGGAAATTGAAGACTTAACAGTATTCCCTGAAAACTCCCTTCTGTCTGATCATTTCTTAATAACATTTACATTTACTCTGATGGACTACCCAGCAATGGGGAGTAAGTTTCATTACACTAGAAGTCTTTCAGAAAGCGCTGTAACTAGGTTTAAGGATATGATTCCTTCTTTATGTTCTCTAATGCCATATACCAACACAGTGCAGAGTAGCTACCTAAACTCTGGAAGTGAGATAGAGTATACTCATCAATAGTTTTACATCCTCATTGAAGACAACTTTGGATGCTGTAGCTCCTCTGAAAAAGAGAGCTTTAAATCAGAAGTGCCTGACTCCGCGGTATAACTCACAAACTCGCAGCTTAAAGCAGATAACCCGTAAGTTGGAGAGGAAATGGCGTCTCACTAATCTAGAAGATCTTCACTTAGCCTTGAAAAGAGTCTGTTGCTCTATAAAAAAGCCCTCCGTAAAGCTAGGACATCTTACTACTCATCACTAATTGAAGAAAATAAGAACAACCCAGGTTTCTTTTCAGCACTGTAGCCAGGCCGACAAAGAGTCAGAGCGCTATTGAGCCGAGTATTCCTTTAACTTTAACTAGTAATGACTTCATGACTTTCTTTGCTAATAAAATTTTAACTATTAGAGAAAAAATTACTCATAACCATCCCAAAGACGTATCGTTATGTTTGGCTGCTTTCAGTGATGCCGGTATTGGTTAGACTCTTTCTCTCAGATTGTTCTGTCTGAGTTATTTCATTAGTTACATCATCCAAACCATCAACATGTCTATTAGACCCCATTCCCTAGGCTGCTCAAGGAAGCCCTACCATTATTTAATGCTTCGATCTTAAATATGATCAATCTATCTTTATTAGTTGGCTATGTACCACAGGCTTTTAAGGTGGCAGTAATTAAACCATTACTTAAAAAGCCATCACTTGACCCAGCTATCTTAGCTAATTATAGGCCAATCTCCAACCTTCCTTTTCTCTCAAAAATTCTTGAAAGGGTAGTTGTAAAACAGCTAACTGATCATCTGCAGAGGAATGGTCTATTTGAAGAGTTTCAGTTAGGTTTTAGAATTCATCATAGTACAGAAACAGCATTATGAAGGTTACAAATGATCTTCTTATGGCCTCAGACAGTGAACTCATTTCTGTGCTTGTTCTGTTAGACCTCAGTGCTGCTTTTGATACTGTTGACCATAAAATTTTATTACAGAGATTAGAGCATGCCATAGGTATTAAAGGCACTGCGCTGCAGTGGTTTGAATCATATTTATCTAATAGATTACAATTTGTTCATGTAAATGGGGAATCTTCTTCACAGACTAAGGTTAATTATGGAGTTCCACAAGGTTCTGTGCTAGGTCCAATTTTATTCACTTTATACATGCTTCCCTTAGGCAGTATTATTAGACGGCATTGCTTAAATTTTCATTGTTACGCAGATGATACCCAGCTTTATCTATCCATGAAGCCAGAGGACACACACCAATTAGCTAAACTGCAGGATTGTCTTACAGACATAAAGACATGGATGACCTCTAATTTCCTGCTTTTAAACTCAGATAAAACTGAAGTTATTGTACTTGGCCCCACAAATCTTAGAAACATGTTGTCTAACCAGATCCTTACTCTGGATGGCATTACCCTGACCTCTAGTAATACTGTGAGAAATCTTGGAGTCATTTTTGATCAGGATATGTCATTCAAAGTGCATATTAAACAGATATGTAGGACTGCATCATGCATTTATTTCCTCTAGGCTGGACTACTGTAATTCATTATTATCAGGTTGTCCTAAAAGTTTCCTGAAAAGCCTTCAGTTAATTCAAAATGCTGCAGCTAGAGTACTAACAGGGACTAGATGGAGAGAGCATATCGCACCCATATTGGCCTCTCTTCATTGGCTTCCTGTTAATTCTAGAATAGAATTTAAAATTCTTCTTCTTACTTATAAGGTTTTGAATAATCAGGTCCCATCTTATCTTAGGGACCTCATAATACCATATCACCCCAATAGAGCGCTTCGCTCTCATACTGCAGGCTTACTTGTAGTTCCTAGGGTTTGTTAGAGTAGAATGGGAGGCAGAGCCTTCAGCTTTCAGGCTCCTCTCCTGTGGAACCAGCTCCCAATTCAGATCAGGGAGACAGACACCCTCTCTACTTTTTAAGATTAGGCTTAAAACTTTCCTTTTTGCTAAAGCTTATAGTTAGGGCTGGATTTGACCCTGAACCATCCCTTAGTTATGCTGCTATAGACTTAGACTGCTGGGGGGTTCCCATGATGCACTGAGTGTTTCTTTCTCCTTTTGCTCTGTATGCACCACTCTGCATTTAATCATTAGTGATTGATCTCTGCTCTCTTCCACAGCATGTCTTTTTCCTGGTTCTCTCCCTCAGCCCCAACCAGTCCCAGCAGAAGACTGCCCCTCCCTGAGCCTGGTTCTGCTGGAGGTTTCTTCCTATTAAAAGGGAGTTTTTCCTTCCCACTGTCACCAAGTGCTTGCTCACAGGGGGTCGTTTTGACCGTTGGGGTTTTTACGTAATTATTGTATGGCCTTGCCTTACAATATAAAGCGCCTTGGGGCAACTGTTTGTTGTGATTTGGCGCTATATAAAAAAAAAAAAAAGAAAAAAATTGTTAGAAACTGTTTGTTTTGGCATGTCACGCTACAGCTAATTATGCTGGAGCTGTAGGTGTAGCTGCACACTGCATTCTGAATCATGCCAGAAAACAAAAAAATACTACACTTATCAAGAATATATGATTTTTGGGTAATGAATAATGCATTGTGGGAAGGTAAAGACAGGGAGTGATGACATTCAGTTACAACAGAAAAAATACATGCAGGTCTTTCTCCAGAAATCTAGAGCATGAGGAGATGCTCTAGCACATTGTCTTTTTCAAATACCATGAAGCAATTCATGCAACTTCAGACGCAAAAGCGATGAGAAAAACATCATCTGAAATCACAATAGATTATACTTGATTGCCCACAATTATATATATATATATATATATGTATAATAGTATATATATATATATATATATATATATATGAACAAAAATAAATAAACTTACATGTAAGTACTGATCCTGCTTATTTATTTTATTATCACTATGACTTTTTTTTTTTTTTTTAGACTTATGTATTTTTGTTGGGGTTTTTTTTTACTTACTAATTAATGAATTTTGAGTTATAAAAGCTAAGCAGAAAAAAATTCAGAAATCTGCCTGATCTCTTCAATACCTTTACGGAAAGCAATCATAAGATTGAAAATTGGAAACAACAGCAATTATTTGCTCTCATCATATAACATAAATTTGATCAATCTTTTGAAAAAGAAAGTGAATTTTGATTTCGCTCCACTGTTTCTCGACTTCTTATTCACGGTGAGCTTTTCTTCCCCTCAGCTTGTAATATATACGTCTATGGTCTCAGCACTGCTGAGCGCCCCCCCCCACTACGGTCATTAACTGCAGCGCACAGGAGGTACCGACCTCGTTCTCGATGTACATAAAATGGAACCTCAGTTTTACAACAGCTCTTTTTATGAACAAATCAGTTCACAAACATTTTTTGAATGAAAAATGCATCACTATTTAAACAAAGTCTTGGTGCACGAACACCCTCCGCCACAGTAGGTGGCGTAATGCACCGTATTGGGTTGCAAGCCACCAAAAACTCAAAAAGAGAAGAAGGGTTACTTTTGTTTTGTGTTGGGGTGTTATTAAATCAAATATTGGGGACTGATCAACATGATCAACATTAAATCCACCTAAGTTCTCACTTGCACCACCTGAAATAATCCTGGCTGCTTGTGCGATGAAACAGTAAGATCCGTGCCTTCACCATCCATGTACGCTATCAAGTCTCTTCTGTTCAGGTAAGATTTGTCTATTTTATAATAACTTACAGTATTTTGTATAAGATACTATGCATTTTCTTGGTATTTTGTTTGCCTTTTATGCATGAAATTGCTGTTAAAAAGGCAAAAACACAGTGTTTCTTTTTGGGGCCAGAAACAGATTAATCCATTTTACACTGTTTCTTATGAGAAAATTGGTTTCAGTTGAGAACAACTCAGTTTAAATAGAACATTTAGGAACCAATTAAGTTCTAAAACCGAAGTGCCGCTGTATGTTGTAGCATCAGAACATCCAGTGCTAACTGTTTTGCCAAAATAAACACACCAAATCCTATGTGACAATTAGTTGGCGCAGCAAAAATTTATCTTGTCAAGACGTGCTAACAGTATGTAGCGTGTGGTGAATCCTCTGAAGCTGAAAATTCTCAATCACTGAGTAACTCTACAAGAACGAGCAAGAAGACAGAAGTGAGGGAAGCCACAAGCTACCCATGACAACATGAAGGACTTATAGGCCTCTGATCTGTGGAGAAGAGGCCTATATGTGTGATGTGTTGCCTCACCATTCCCAGCTTCACACTGGAGAAGAACAGAGAAATATTTTCTTTAAAAGAAGATTCAAATTCAGCTTCTGTTTGCTAGAAGGCATGTGGGAAACCTGGTCCTGGATGTGATCTAATTTGCTGCCGGTAATGAAACAATACCTGGTGCAGCCCATAAATCTCTTTGTGACAAAGGGTTACAGCACACGGTGATATATTTATTTAACAAAGTGAATTTTCTTGAACTATATATCCTCATTTGAGCACAAACATTCTTCTCTAACTGCACAGAAAGCACACAAATTCTAAATAAAGGGCAAATCCCACAAGGAAAAACAACACTGCTTTTAAAACCATTAAAAAGTCATTAAAATTTTCTTACACACGTTACACTGTGGTGCAGAGGTCCATCTCACAAAACAGCTTCAATCCATAATATTTTTTATGAACGAATGTTACTATTCTGTACAGTTCTACAAAGGAAAAAAAATCCAGAAGTAACAACCTATTTGTCACTTTTGGAACAAAACTGCTCTCCTGTGTGCAGAATCATTAATGCTGGAAGGGTGACAGAGTAGAAGAAGCACCTCAAGTGTCGGCATTAGAATGTGTAACGCATTACCAGACAATCGCACAAAAAGAAGCAACAACAATATCACATTTCATTTTTTCATGTCTTTGCAAGGGCACAGTTAATATGTGCCTGAACGCATAGTGTCTGTCTTTGGGAATGGGGTCATTCTTGTAAAGCGTATTAACCTTCCGATGCACTGATGAACTCGTGCGGCTGGAGAGTCAAAGCATGTACCTGAACTCTGCTTATTACTGGGCTTTCCAAGTGCACAGAGATTCAGTCTAGCTTTACGGGCACCTGAAAATGGAACACTTTCTGTGTTGAGTAGACCTAAATAAAATCTTCAAGGCTGAAAACTGCTGAGAGGATACATAATACAATAAGGGTGAGAGGTACACTCATGTCATATTCATCACTGTGATGCTAATACAATAACATGTTTTTGGAGGGCGGTATGCATTTTCAGAATCCTCCGTCCATGCCCAGTCGCCCAAAATGAACAATATTCTCCCTCGTCTAACTTGGGGCGAATATCGGTCATTTTGGGCGACTGGGCATGGACGGAGGGACTCTGAAAATGCATACTGCCCTCCAAAAGCATGTTATTGTATTATTATCACTTACTGAGATACACAACACGTGGAATCACATTAACAATATTTAATGTCATTTCAAAACGCACAACACCAGCAAACGCGTACATAAAAGTTGGCTCACTTTAACTGTTGTTGTGTTGGCTGGTACCTCGCTGCTCTCCAATTCACCAGGGCGTCCTCATCAAGCTGGCTGCTTTGGCTGCTGTTCATTGTCATACTATCGATGATAAAATCATCCGGAATATCCATATTGGGACCAACACACACTTCTCGCCTTTTCATGTTATCGTCTGCGGACAGTTCTTGGGTTGCGCGTGCTATGATGTCATCACTTTATGCACAGCGGGCCGGGTAGGTATAGCCAAGTAGCATAAATGTAAATCTATGCTACCGGCCCAGCAACGCCTCAGTAAGTGATAATAATGCACCATACCATCAACATCAGGACAAATCAGTTTTTCCCCTGTCCTTCTGAGCTTCACTCATCTGACAGATGTAACCAGCTATTGTCACTGTTACAAAAACACCAACTAGTCAATGAATTGATTAAACTGTGAATGTGTTGTGTGAACCAGCAGGTTTTTGCACCTGAATCAACTTGGATTCTGTGCCTCTCGGAGGAAGAGTGCATTTCATTTCCAAATGCAATGGACAATTTACTTTCATCACTGAGAAACAGTCCAGTCATTTTCCTCCTCAGCACAGGTAAGACACTTCTGACATTGTCTATGGTTCAAGAGTGGCTTGACACAAGGAGTGCAACACTTGTAGCCCATTTCATGGACACATCTGTGCATGGTGACTCTTGATGCACTGAGTCCAGCCTAATTCCAATCCTTCTGAAGCTCCCCCAAGTTCTTGATTCAGCTTTGCTTGACAGTACTTGATAAAGCTGCGTTCATCCCTGTTGTTTGTGGATACTTTCCACCTGAACTTTTCCTTTTCAGTCAGCTTTCCATTAATATGCTTTGATACAGCACTCTGAACAGCCAGTCCTTTTAAGCAATGAACTTCTATGGCTTTGCGTGGGGTGTGTGTTGGACAACTGTCAATTCAACCAGCCTGAGAAATTCATAGTATTTACAGTATACTGCATAAAGAGTGAGTTATTCAAATTTGAAATGAAATATTCTAATGTATTGAGATGGGGTTTTTTTTGTATTTTTTGGAGATAAGAAGAAAAAACTTTATTAATCCCAAAGGAAATTGTTTTGCCAGAGTGTCGAAACAGTAAACATTGCCTTTTTTTAAACAGTAAGAACAATGAGTACAACATGTATATGTACAATGACTGAAAGACACTTGCACAAGATGTTTGACAGTATTGCACATAGCACTGAGTGTCTGAAAACGTATGTATCGTTATGTATTCATTCTGCAGAAGGGGGAGGAGTGGGGTAAAAAAGTATTTAGTTCTCCTACTTAGAAAGCTGAGAGACGTCTGTAATTTTCATCATAGGTACACTTCAACTATGAGAGACAAAAGGAAAAAAAATTGCAGGAAATCACATTGTATGATTTTTAAAGATTTATTTATAAATTATGGTGGAAAATAAGTATTTGGTCACCCACAAACAAGCACGATTTCTGCCTCTCACAGACCTGTAACTTCTTCTTTAAGAGGCTCTTGTGTCCTTCACCTGTTATCTGTATAACTGGCACCTGTTTGAACTCGTTATCTGTATAAAAGACACCTATCCACAAGAATTTAAACAGAGGATCGTCTGGTGCCAAGCCCACAGCTTTAACCACAAGACCATCGCCTCCTCCCTTTTGCACATGACATTCCACCTATTGTTTTTGAAGAAATAAAACCTTTTACTCTGGTCAGCGTCACAACACTTTTGACATTTAGCCGTGATGTGGACAATTTCTGTAACATATGCAATACACCCTCTAGTGTTCAACACACAAAAAAAATACATTTAAGTTTCTCTGTTTTCCACCATCCAGTTGTGTAGAATATGTGCACAAAACAACAGAGACAAAAACAAGGAAACGAATGATATACAATGGAACCTCATTTTTTCGAATGGCTCTCTTTACAAACAAATCTGTTCACAAACATATTTTTGATCAAAAATGCATCACTTTTCTAACAAAGTAGTGGTTCACGAACACCTCCGCAGCAGTAGGTGGCGGTAATGCAACGTGTTGGGTTGCAATCTGTCAATAAATGTGAAAGAAGAAAAGAAACAAGAACATCTTTGGGTGTTTATTAAATATTTTTGGGGACTATGCAGTGGTTTCCCTAATGGTTTATTTTGCTGTGGATATTAAAGTTATGAGCCACGTATTCTTTCCAGTAATCATACATTAAGTGGAGCTAATGGGTGAAGCTACCAACAGCTGCTAAAAATGCTCACGCTGTTAGCATACAGAGTTTCACTGTGTCTACTGCAACAGAGGCATCTGATCGGTTAGGACATTTGTGCTCTAGTTTGGCGTATTTTAAGTCAAACACCTGGAATAATCTGGCTTGTTGTCGTAACGGAGTACTGTAAAGAGAAGCCCAGAAGTTCAGTTCCCTGATGTTCTTACTCCCATTAACATCAGCAACATCCTTCTCCTTTACATTCCATGTACACCATCTAGTCTCTTCTGTACAGGTATGGTGAAATTAAATTGTTTATTTTATTATAATTTCTGTACAGCATTTTGCAAAACATACTATGCTTATTCTTTGTATTTTGTCTATATTTTATGCATAAATGCTTTTTGGGGCCAGGAACAGATTAATCCATTTTACATTGTTTCTTATTCTCGTATTAACATTTCAAATCCCGCAAAACATGCCGCTGCACTACAAGATCTCATTAACATTGAGAACTGCATTGAGATGCTCTGATCCAGCTGCACTTTAACCGCTGCACACGGACAACACCATTAACATCGCGACATAAAACTATTTTATATTGTGCCTAAAACGCTCATGAATATATTCTCTGGGTTTATAGACGTTGTTATTGCATTTGTTTTATGTAAACATGGGAAAATCACAGGCTGTCTCTCCGTTATTTTCAATGGGAGCTGCTGTGAGCTACGCTCGCTTCCTGATCATGTCGTTCTGGGGGAAAGTGAAGTTTGCTCTTTAACATCTTGATTATTGTTCTTTACAACACTGTTTGTCCTCTTTGTTCCAGACTAATATGTCTGAAATTCGGTTTGCGTTTAATAAATTCCACGCAGATTAAACATAGCAGACACGGATTATTTGTTATAATTGTTTTAGCAAGTTTTCAGGGTACCATGCATGCAGTCTCTTATTAACGTGGTGAAAAGCATAAAAAAATTTAATTTTTGAAGTATAATATGCATTTACAATTGTCATCATGTGGATTCTCTATGTTGTTTGACTGCAGTGACTCTCTGGCGTGCAAGGGATTATGGGATACGTCAATAGGGCGAATGGGAAAATTGGTTTCGCTTTAAGAACAACTCAGTTTAAGAACAACATTTAGGAACCAATCAAGTTCTAAAACCGAGGTTCCACTGAAACATACAAAACTCATTTATAATGTGTTAAACTCACTAAACTAGTTTCTTTTCACAAATCTGCACCATTTCACTATCAACAGTCAAGCAACTGAACTGAAGGAGTTAGCTTGTTAGCTTTCAAAAGCTCATTAGCTTACCAAACCGAGCTTCCTGCACATAGTACATATGATCTCTCCAAAATCCAGTGCAAAAGTTCACATTTTTTCAAAGTACTCGAGGCAAATTCTGTATTGAAAAAAAATGGAAGGAGGAACTTTGCACATACAGCAGATATCAATGACATTTCCGTAGAACGTAGTGGGCAAACGGTCATCAAGGACACATACACTGACGTACGTGGAAACGAGGCATTGGTGGATGACTAATTAGCCATCAGAACTGGCACAGTATTGACAGTAGTAGAATTTGTGAAGGCACTTTTCCATATTTTGGTTCTGACTAATCAGGACCCAGTACTCCATACCCAGATGCTGGACACACATGCATGTTCCACATTTGTAGAAAACTATAAGCGTTGCGGATGCTAATTTATTCTCAGCTGCATCTGTACTAAAAGAAATGATGTCCTTCCAAAACCTCACCAGTGGCGAAATGTCACGGTGCGGTCGCCTTGGGAACAGAGTAACTTGACCATCAACTGTCTCCATTTTTGTTAATGTGTACTTAAAGGGCTTTAGACAGCTCCTTAATTGGTTTAATTAATCAATAAGCAGCTCCTCTGAGCATCCAATAAACTGCACACTAACCAGTGTGCACTGGCAGCGTATTTCTGTGGCAGCAACAGCAGCAGCGAATAAGTGATAACAAAGATGTCCACTGATTATTTTTTCTTCTTAAATCCAATTATCTGATATATTCCACAATGAAGAAATTTTTATGGCTATATACCATCACTTGCAGGTCTCACACATTATGCTTCCAGAAGGCCATTAAAATGTACCAGATTAATAAAGCACCCTTCACTCCACCAAGTGGAAGATGGAAACTAGCCCAAGCAATAAATGCAGTGCATCCACACAGTGTTCTTGGGGGTATCTACGGTCTGTTGACATCATATTAAGCAGCCATGCCAGTCATCCATCACCAGGGCCTGACCTGAAAACAATCACAGATTGAACCTGCCTGTGTGGCAGTGCGCACCCGGAGAGCGAACTGGCTTGTACCTGCAGGGCGGCAGATAATGGTGGTGAGTGTAAGACACGGCAAAACAGCACTTCAGCAGCTGAAACTGCTGAAATTATCCAAAAACCCTGCAGCACGTCAATAAAAGCAACACGGAAAGTGAACTTTTTGAATCAAATTTTACTGCAGGACAAGTGTTTCTGACTCCGTTTAATGCTGCTGTACAATTGACCAGCCTCGAGTTTGTAAAGCACCAGGTCTTGTGCATAAGTATGATGAGGGCATTGCCGAGCACACTTGTTTTTCTTTGCATGCACACTCTGTTCTAAAAAGGTTGGGTGAAGGGGAAAATATATTGATAGCGTGCTCGACTTAAATTAATATTCCACACAGCCAGTGGCTGTACTTGTACCTCTTCTGAAGCTGTGCTAGTAGTTCATACAGTGTGTTAGTATAAAGCACAAACGGTTGCAAAAGCTTGAGTCATAAAAAGCGACATTGTTAAGTAAATGGGTTTCTTGGAAAAATACAGAAAAAGCTTGTGAAAAGGGTATTTTAAGAGGTAAAAAGGGCTGCAAAAAATGTTTTACAATAAATCTTTTTGCAGATTAGATCATTATTTCTTTAAAGATCCTAATTATATTTTAAACAACAATACAGCAGCCATCCCCTATTTTCTATGTAAACATAAAGCAGTGTAATGTTGTCCCTTACAGAAAGTTTCCGACTAGACTCGAACCATCAGGAACAATGAAAAATGGGTGGAAAACCCAAGTGGTCTGCCTGTTTTCTCATCTACAGTAACATGGGTTTCTCTGTGGGGACAGGATGCTTTGGGCCGTAGCAGTATAGATTTTGTAGCTTTTGAAACATTGTGTGACAGAATGCACCTAATTTTAGCTTGGGTTAGGTTTGTTCCCAGTAAGTGCCGGAGGCAACTAAAGGCAGAGCAATTCAGACTTCAGTCCACAATCAATGCTTCATCGACTACTATAAGCAACAGATTGGTCGTCTCCTAAGGTTGTTTCCTAAGGTTCTGCTTGGGACTCCGGCGAAGGCGGTCACATCTCCTCCTCTCTCCCTGTTGTCTCTATATCTGTCTCCAACCTTCAAAGTCCCGACTTCACCAGACTGTGAATTCTTTGAATTGCATTCGGAATAACCATGGAATTGATCAGCTGGTTTCTCAACACTATTGACACTATCTTTTCAACAAGGAAATCAGGGCTGGGGGAGCCTGTATGCCCAGAAGGAACCTATCAAAACCACAACCCCACATCTGTCCGTCAACAGCCCTGATGACGCACACGGCTCCCCTTCTCATCTCCCTTCCCGTACGCCCCCGCTCCTTGTGTTTCTGCCCCCCGCAACCCCGGCCTCCGCACTTGCCACTCCCTTCCCCCTCTGGGAGCTCGCGCGGCTCAGCTCTAGCACCCTCCAAGCTCAGTTGCATGGCATGAAAACTACTGCAGCCCACACTCACATTGCCTCAATTCAGATGACGGACTGTTTCAAAGTTTAGCATAGATAAACAATCAAATATATATGTGCAGTTTTAATTCTGATGTGTGCTATTATTACATTCAAGTAGCTATAATTATGGATTAATTGCTGTATTTTTGTCTGAGGTAATTGGGTGTGATATGAATTGACCTTTTAGGGATCAAAGTTGTTTGAATCTTGAAGCTTGAAGCTTCTTGAAATGGAATATCTCCACCTGATGGACATTTAATATTAATTTAGGTACAGCAAAATTTCATCAAGAGCACTAGTACCCTAATGGATTGACATGGTCTTACTCACTTTTCCAATTTGTCTCCAAGAAACATCCTCAGAAGGTGCAGCTGTCATAGCTGGGTACGTCTATGGTAACAGGATAACAGTCTTGCCAAAATTTTAATGGTAAGCTCAAACTTGCAAAGATTTTGCTGTTATTATAATTGCCACAGAATTACCTTAGTTAATAAACTGTTTAAGAATCTTCAAATACATCCTGTAGTGCATTGGGTCCACAAGCACTATCTTAGCTCACCCCCCAATATAGTGCAGCAAATAACTGAAACAATACTTCACATGGTGATACAAGCACCAAATCCAGCACAAATTCTCCTTAGACATTGCTCTTTTAAAAAAATACAGACGGGCCACTTGAATTTTCAATAGGCAGCCACATAGGGGTCAATTGAAGAATTGCACAGGGGTTAAAATATAAAAATGCTCCAATCATATTATAAACTATACCACATTATTTGTCTGATCATAAAGATTCCAAAAAGGTATAGTTTGGACTATCTATGACTGAATGTTATGGAGTTATGAGGTAAAAACCTTAAGAATGGTGACAAAGGTCAATTTCAGTTTGTACAGAGGTCAAAAGTTAAAGTTGCTCCAATTTGAGTAAAAATGGTGCAAACTGTTGATTGAGCGACTTGGAATAATAAATGGAATAATTCTGACTGTGTTGAATGCTTGGTCTCTAAAGTAAAGGTCAAATAATGTTGACGTCCATTGAATTCTATGACATGTGACATATGTTACCCCGTAACGTGATAACTAAGCATGATACATGGTGCAAACTATTCCTTTTTGAAACCGTATTAACTCAACCAATAATTTGCATCACCTTTGAACAAAATTGGAGCAACTCTAACTTTTGACCCCTGTACAAACTGAAACTGAACTTTGTCACCATTCTTGTTGTTTTTACCCCATAAGATAGATAGACAGACCTTTATTGTCCCCAGGGGGAGATTTGTTTTCACAACAACTGTCACATAAAAACACATATAGACACAGAACACACATACAAATGACAAGTGATCAGGACATGTTATAAACTGTTTAAAACTGCTATGGCACAAGGGACAAAGCTTTTACTAAAGCTTGCCCGCTTCCACTTCAGACCTCTGTACCTGCGACCAGAGGGCAGCAGGCAGAAGTAACAGTGGAGAGGATGATCAGAGTCTGTGCTGGTTGTCCGGGCCATGCGCATGACTGCCTTATTGTTGAGTTGTGAGAGGTCTGTGGTGGGCAAGCTGATGATTCTGGATGCTGTGTGAGTGACCTTAAGTTTATTTCTGTTGGTGATGGAGAGCATATTGAAGTAACAAGGTGAGCAGTACAGAAGGATGGGTTGAATGATACTGGAGTATAACAATAACAGGAGTTTTGGGGTGACAGAGGTGGCACGGAGCTTACGAAGGATATGGAGTCTTTGCTGGGAACGTTTATGGATGTCAATGACATGTTGATCAAAGGTGAGCTTATTGTCCAATATGAGTCCAAGATATATGAGATGACTGACACGCTCAACTGTTTTGTTATGAATGTTAATGGGGGCTAAGTCCGGGGTGTGTGATTGAGTATGAATCAGTAGCTCCTTAGTCTTGTCCACATTAAGCTCCAAGAAGTTATCCGAGCACCACTTAGTGAAGTGGGTAACAGACTGATGGAAGGCGATTATGGAGTTACTGTCCTTGAGAAGAACAAGAATGGCTGTGTCATCAGAATATTTAAAATATGTAGTTGTGGGTGAGGGGCTGGTGCAGTCGTTGGTGTAGAGGGTGTACAAGAAAGGGCTGAGTACACACCCCTGGGGGGCACCAGTATTGGTGATAATGGTTGATGAAGTGTCTGAGCCAAATTTGACAGACTGTGGTCTGTTGCTGAGGAAGTTGTAAATCCAATGAATGAAGAGTGGAGACAGACAGAGTTTGGAGCTTCTTAATCATTTGGGGCTGTTGAATAGTATGAATAGTATGGATGCAAAGGTACCAGGTGACTCAAGATGTTGCAACAAGAGGTGGAGGAGGCATGCCACAGCATCCTCAGTTCCCCTCCTGGCCCTGTAAGCAAACTGGTATGGGTCCAGCAGTGGTCTGACAGCTGGGAGAATGGTGTGAAGAATACGTTTTTCCAAGCATTTCATGATAACGGAGGTAAGAGCAATTGGCCTGTAATGATTTGGCTTGGATGGGCGTGGCTTTTTGGGAACCGGGATGATTGTGGAGGTTTTCCAGACTGTGTGAATGTATGCTGATCTGAGGGAGTCCCAGAAGATGGAGTACAGAACTGGGGACAACTCCATAGCACATAGTTTCAGTACCCTGGCCGGGACACCATCTGGCCCTGATGCCTTCACCACCTTACATCTACTTAACTGCAAACGTACATCATCCTCCGTAAATGGTGGGTGGGATGGAATGTCCAGTGGCAGGGCACCAAGAAGTACCTCACAGAGGGCAGAGTTATCGGTACTATCAAAACGTAAATAGAATGTATTGAGAGTATCAGCAGAAATGGTAAGGTCAGGTATTGTATTGTGACCAGATGTTTGACCAGTGAGGACCTTGATTTTCTTGTAGGCCTGCCTAGTGTCCATGCTGCTAAACTCTTGTTCAATATTGTCCTTGTATCTGAGTTTAGCCTTAGTTATGTCATTTTTTATCTATCTGTTCACTGTATTAACTGTGTTCCAATCCCCACGCTGGAAGGCTTCGAATCTGTCTCTCATACTGCTCTTAATGTGAGATGTAATCCAAGGATTAGAATTTGGGTATTTCTTAAATGTTCTTATTGGTATAGTGGATGATAGACAGAATTTAATGTAATCTGTGATTACTGAAACTCTGTGCTCCAAATTTCCTTCAAAAATCTCCCAGTCCGTGCACGCAATGGAGCCCTGCAGCTGTGCAATTGCATCGTCCGACTAAATGGGGGCGCTGTAGGTGGAAGGCTTAGCCCGTTTTAGTACTGTCCTGTAATGCGGAAGCAAAACAACAACATTGTGGTCGGAGAAGCCGAGTGGAGGATGTGCCTGGACAGTAAACGCATCAGAAATGTTCCCGTAACATAAATCCAGAGTGTTGTGCTTTCTCGTGGGAATATCCATGTACTGATGTAATGATGGCATGACAGTATCCAGTCTACAGCTGTTAAAATCACCCATAATGAACAGTGGAGCATCAGGGTACCTAGCCATCATACAGCTAGCATCCTCAGCTAATAACTCCGCTGCTACCCTGGTGTTAGCACTGGGGGGAATGTAGACACAGCTGACTACCACACACAGGAATTCCCTCGGGAGATAAAACGGCCGTAGAGACAGGGTCAGCAGCTCGACATCAGGTGTGCAGATTGTGCAGTGGGTTTTGATGTTAACACACCACCGCTTGTTGACGAAGACACAGACGCCGCCACCCTTAGATTTACCGGACTTGCACGATCTGTCAGCCCGCAGGATGCTGAAGTGGTCAAGACTGACCTCAAAGTCAGAAGTGGTCCCGTCTAGCCAGGTCTCCGTCAGGGCGATGACGCATGCATCTCTGAAGGTCCATTCAAACTGGCACTTGGCATGCAGGAGATCCATTTTGTTAGAGAGATCAGACATTAGCCAGGATTATTGTGGGAAGAGGGGGTCTGAAGGGACACTTCCTTAGCCTGGTGCGTACCCCTCCTCTCCTACCCCGTTTTCTTGGTCGGAGTTCAGGTGGAAGATCAGCTTCTGGCTTCTGGAGGCAGAGTGAGGCTAAGCGTAGCTGGAGAAGCTCATCACGGCCATAGGTAAGTAAATCATAGCCGCTAATCCTCGGTTGTAAAGCTCCGCTGTTCTCCAGTAAGCATAAAATTAACAGTATTATAACAAAAGTCCTGCTCAGATTCAACATTTTACATGTACTTTAACATAAAAAAAGAAACAAAACACAAAAACATGATGAGACAGAGCCGTGTCGTCGCAGCAGCGCGTGCGCCGTTTTTAACTCTATAGAATTCAGTCTTAGATAGTCAAAACTATACCTTTTTGGAATCTTTACAATCAGACAAATAATGTGGTATAATTTTCAATATGACTGTAGCATTTTTATATTTAGACCCCGATGTAATTCTTCAATTGACCCCTACGTGGCCACCTATTGAAAATTCAAGTGGCCCGTCGGTTTTTTCAAAAGCGTAATATCTAAGGTGTACTTTTGCCAAATTTGGCAAATTTGGTGCCTGTATCACCATTTGAAGGATTCCTCTGTAAATATTCTGTTATCTACTGCACTAATATCGGTAGCCTTGCACGACCCTTGGGGAACCTGATGTGTTACAAGGATGCAAGGCACAAAGGGCACCCACGACTAAATCGTCAAGGGACGTAGCTACTGGGAAACTAACCTAGAGACAACACCCCAGACATAGGCCAAGCAGATAAGTATTTTAAAACAGTATTTGCATTCTACTAACACAATACTGGCTTTACCAGTTATTTTAATTCAGACTGTACAGAACAGCTTAAATCAACACATTTGTCTTTGTACGGTTTGTCTTTGTAAAGATTGATGGATAATGGCAGAGCAATCCTCGAAAACATCCAACAAGACGGCAAAAACAAAACCAAAGAAACATGATTTTGAAAGATACTCTACTCATCACACTAATTGAGCATCATGTTGTGACGCTGAGTGGTGCACAGAGGTAAAGTGGATTTATACAACAAGGCTTTCTTGTTTTCTGTGATTTTCACGTATCCTAGTTACGAGTCCCAGTCCTACAGTAAAACAGATGGCGTGCCAACACCATACTGTAACTCAATTTTGGAGCTGGGTGTGAGGTTATATTGTCTATTTTTCAATTCAGACGGTGGTTTGTAGTCAGAAATAAAAGGCAGCACACGATACTAGTTCTTTGTCGGCATGTGGAGGGCTTTCCCTGACAACATAATTTTTCTTCTTGCTTGTCTTCAGTTTCTCTCACATGGACATTGACATCACATATCCATGACAACCCCTGAGCTGGGTCGACACACTATTCTCAAATTGGCCACTTTATATTTTGAAATCCAATCTGAGCACAAAATGAGGACATTTTCATGTGCAGCTGGAATGGATTAAAGGTATTTAAATAAGGTGTGTTTTATATATCATGAGTTTATATAAAACATTTTATATAAAAATTTTACTAGGTCCAACATTCAATCCAGGTTTGTTTTGTCTCTTCTATACATTTCCTTAATCTTATTTTTATTGCGCCCTTTTATGTGCCCTTTGTCCTTTCCACGAATCCGGCACTGTGTGGTTGATAAGCACAATGATTTTTGAGATTGACCTGTAGCGCTTCTCCTACGTATTGCACTATTGTATTAACAAATGCGCTCCATTATCTGAATAAACTGTTTCTGGTATTCCAAATCGTGGGATGATGTCTTTGCATAATGCTTTAGCCACTGTAAGTGAATCTGCATCTAAACTCTATCCATGGCTCTCCTTCTTTCTGAGTTGTCCTGGTAATTTCAGTATAATTTATCTTTGGTCCTAACACACCTTTTGCACGTGTAATCATAGCTTCCACTCTTGTTTTCAAGACTGGATCATCATGTGGCAATGGTACGCCATCCTGGTCTGCAGGATTCCAGTCTCCGCGTATCTGACTCCATTTTAGGGCCACATGCTTTCATCCACACCTGTTGGACTTCAGGTCCACTAAGGTGGTAAGAACTTCTAATGTTTTCTATATCCTGCATAAATCCCTCGATATCGACATGTGGCGATGGTATCATGTCGACTGCTGCTTTGATATTATCAGCATTCCATGTTCGATATACGAGCATGGTTGATCGCTGTCCTGCTGTTCCTGCACGAGGATTTGGTACTTCTATCATAGGATAGGCACCTCCCTGGTCACTGTGTTCCACCATGGGAGGGGCTGTGGGCACTTTCGCTTGACTGCGTGTTTGTGGTTTTTCTGGTTTTTCACTTTTTACCTTAGGTTTTACTGCCAAATCATACTGTGGTGGCGGTACATCGTCATCCTCTGGTAGAGGAGATAAAGGTGGTGTTGTCACCGACGATCCAGCCAGCGGTGATTGTTGAGGCTGTTCTGGTTCTCTGTGCTGAATTATCACATCTTCTTCTGCCTTACCTACAGCTTTCTTTTTCCTTGCTTTCTCTAATCGTCGCTTCTCTGCTCCTTTCTGTCTGTTCTCTGCTTCTTCCTCCCAAAATGCCACTAAATCTGCCCCTACTTTCTGCATCTTTTTCTCATCACCTTTATGTTTCTGTTCTAACTCCTTCTTTAGCTTCTGTATGCTGATCAGGTTCAGTCGTCCGTCAAAGTCATGTTTATTAATCCAGGTCTCCAATTTTTTGTTGTTTTTGGATTTTTTTTTGCTTCCATAAATTTCCAGTCGTCAGTTGATAAATTTTCCTTATTTATAGACGTCTTACCCCCCATTTTTATTATCCCTTGTTATAATTTGGACTTCAGACGGGGGCACACCTAGGGTGTTCTAAATCTGAAGTTTTCACACTTTCTTTGGACGTGACAATTAATTTGCCGTCGTGTGGTTGATTCCTTTCACCTCCCCGTAGGAAGCGGAATCACTTGCCTCTGCTTCCACACGCACGGTTGTCACTAACGTTGTCCAAAGTATTACACTTTCACACAGTTATTTACACTTACACAAAACACTATTTACACATAGAAACACTTTTAATAATCGTACGCGTACCGGTAGGGGATAAAAGTGATCACATAAAACAGTTAAACTCCGTAAGCGATGGCGTGGAATCGTCTGTTAATGCAAAGCAGTTAAACTCCGCGAGGAGGGCGGACTCCTCTACGGTTGCGAGGGACGCACGTAGTTAAATTCCGGAAGGAGGATACGGACTCCTCTGTTTTAATACGTAAAGGAAATCCCGGACGAGCCCCCAGTCAATGTTGGGTATTTTCTCCTCCAAACATTTTTAAAACCTTTAACAAGACAAACAGAGTCAAGAAACACCAGTGAGACAGAAAGTCAAATTTTACGCGCGGAGTGCGGCCAGGCTGTACACCAAGGCTACACTAAAGTCTGGCCTGCTTTTCCGCTCTTTTTATTAAGAGACGCCCTCATCACATAAACAAAAAACTTGTCCTAAGGGTGGGGGTGATGACGCAAGACAAGTTTCTTCCCGTAACATAAACGCATACGTCAATAAGTGCAGTTGTAAGGAAGGACACTTTCTTTTACACAGGTCAGCACATCTCGTTCATCTGTTGCAGTTATCAGCTGTTCTGCATCTGCCTGAAGTGTCCTGTCCTTCACACTCCTTCACACTAAGCACCACATCACAACAGTCAAAACGTTCTCTTACTCCCAGTCGTTAGAGGCTGCGAAAACAAAGTTATATTATAATAATAAGTACATCCAGCCCTTCATTCCCAGCTCAGATTGAGTGCTAAAACAAAATTGAATTCTCAGGCTTGGTTAAGACAGGTGCAAAACAGCACAACACCGTTCTCATGAGAAAGAAGACAAAGCTAAAACAAGGTTGAATAACACGTACATTCTCAGGGTGAAGTGCAAACAGCACAACACCGTTCTCATGAGAAAGAAGACGAAGGTACAAATGTTTAACAGTGATAACATATATATATCGGGGTTTGTAAGTACTACTGTACTGCAGCACATTTGCGGTGCCATGTCTTGCCTTTTATTTACTATTGGGGTGGCACCACATACAGTAGCAGGAAGTGCAGCATAGAAGAAGCCCAGAAGCTATTTTTAGCATGTTAGCATAGCGTCCAATTTTGTTATGTTGAAATTCATTAGTCTTTTTTAAGTTTTGTAAGATTTAAGCCTGTTGTGCAGCAGAAATAATGGACAGGCAGTGAGCATCAGCCAGACGTAACAGAACTGCACCAGGGCAGAAGTAAAAATGGGCACTGAACAAGTCACATAGCCTCGCCAGTGCTTTACGCTGACCCCAGAAGTAGCAGTGTACCAGCTTAATGCAATCAATTTATAACATATCTGCCAGTTCAAAGTACACTGATATTGATTCAGGGGTCCACATGTCAATATAGATGTATCTTTTGCATTAAAAATTATTTTTCATTCAGATGAGTGAGTTGTTACACTCCTGGAGGTTGTGTGTTTTTGCAAGTTGGGATGGTAGCAGAATTACTAAAGAACAAACGACTGCATTTAACAAAGGTTGGTGCAATAATGGAGCTGGATCTCAATACAAAAAGCAAACATGTCAATACCAGAAGTGGTCCAATTCCTGCACTGTTTATATGATTTGAATGTAATTACCTTCCAATTAAAGGCAGCGTTTGATGAGCTCAAATATTTTAATATGCTGCGATAACCTATTTAGTTAAAGATCCAACTGGACTCAGTCTGGGGGAGAAATACAGCCCCCCCCACCGCAAGATCAAAGATAATTAATATGCATTGTGATAAATGGAGCACTGCAACCTGATATCCAAACTGTACATTGGTTACTCTGGAAAAACTGACCACATCAGTCTGTGCAAATACTTGACGACACAAAAACACAACCGGAGATGCACACACACTCCGAAGCATTCACACAAATGCAACTATAAATAGAAAGGAGATAAAGTAAGTCCCTTCGGCTGCTCCCTTGTTTGCACTTGGGGTCGCCACAGCAAATCCAAGGTGGATCTGCATGTTGAATTGGCACAAGTTTTACGCCGGATGCCCTTCCTGACGCAACTCCACATTACATGGAGAAATGTGGCAAGGGTGGGATTTGAACCCGGAACCTTCTGAACTGAAACCAAGCGCATTAATCACTTGGCCACCAAAGGAGATACTGAGCTTTTATCGGCCAATTTATCAGACAGGAAGATTAATTTTCTGATTAATGACGTATGGGCTCTGTTAGGGTCTGCACAACAACAGATTATGAAGGGTGTGTATCTAATCTGTCTAGACTGTGCTGATCCTCAGCAATGTCTTATTTTTACACCAATTCATTTCATGGAACTTCAGAGTCAACAGGCCCACTTACCTAACTACTGTACACACCTATCCAGCTATTTATCTAACAGCATGATGAATGTGCCCAGAGTAGACATTTGGCATGGGTGTTTTGGTGGCTTCCCTTACCAACCTTCTTGCAGGGTGACTGTATGACATTTGGAAATGATGGACTTTGTGAATTTCCAGACTGACAGGGTACCAATCCCACTGATTAGGTAGCTGTGTGGAAGAGGAACTGGGCAACCAATATGTAGAACTGAGTTCAACACCCGGTCATGCTACCTTTCTGTGTCCTAGTGTGACGGAGGCCAGCAGGAGTCACTGTGCAACAGTAGTTAATAATCAATCAATCAATCAATCAACATTTATTTATAAAGCGCTTTACAGCACCGACTGGTGTCCAAAGTGCTTAACATTAAAAACACAAATTTTCAAAACTAAAACACATATAAAATAAAATTTTAAAACAACACATAAAAAAAGAACATAAAAATAACAGAACATGTCACCTCCCCACTAAGTGTTAAAAGCCAGTTTAAATAAATAAGTCTTTAACTTAGATTTAAAAAGTGCTAGGTCAGGAATAGTACGTAACTCAAGAGGTAGCTCATTCCACAGTCTGGGGCCAGCTACCGCGAAAGCATGATCACCCCAGTGTTTATATCTTGACCTTGGAACATCTAAGTAAAGCTGGCCAGACGCCCTTAATGTCCTACTGTAGGTGCGCAAAGTTAAAATTTCAGACAAGTAGGGAGGTGCAAGGCCATAAATAGCTTTAAAAACAAACATTAAAATTTTAAAATCAATTCTAAAACGAACTGGAAGCCAGTGGAGTGAGTACAGGACGGGTGTAATATGCTCACGTCTAAAAGTGTTTGTCAAAAGACGAGCAGCAGCATTCTGCACCAACTGGAGACGTGCAAGAGACGACTGATTAATGCCCGAATAAAGTGCATTACAATAATCAAGTGTGGAGCTGATGAAAGCATGAATGGCCGTCTCAAGATCACGTCTACTGAGAAAGTGCTTTATTTTAGCCAAAAGGCGAAGTTGGAAAAAAATAGCTTTGACAACAGAATTTATCTGTTGATCGAACCTCAAACAGCTGTCAAATATCACTCCCAAATTCTTGACAGCTGGTTTTACATAGTTAGGCAAAGCACCAAAATTTGGTGTTACCACATTTGGTATGCCAGTGTGCTCAAACACCATGATCTCAGTTTTACCATCATTCAGGTAAAGGAAGTTTTAGGACAGCCACTGCTTTACATCACGAATGCAATTAAATAATGATGACAAAGCATCACTCCCATTAGTCCTCACAGGCAGATAGATTTGCAGATCATCTGCATAACAATGAAAGGACAGGTTGTGCTGGGTTATAATTGACCCCAATGGCAGAATGTACAAAGAAAATAGAATCGGCCCAAGGACAGATCCTTGCGGCACTCCACAGCACAGAGGAGCAGTTGATGAGGAAAGGTCCCCAATCATGATAGAAAAGCTCTTTTCAGCCAAATATGATCTAAACCACTTAAGTGCAGTACCATGAATGCCAATAAAATGTTCCAACCAGGAAACAAGTACTGTGTGATCCACAGTATCAAAGGCTGCTGTGAGGTCCAACAGAACCAGCACAGCAGGATTCCCTGCATCCACCGACAGAGTAATATCATTATGAACTTTTAAAAGTGCTGACTCAGTGCTGTGTCGCGATCTAAACCCAGACTGGAATTTTTCAAGGATGAGATTGTCTTCTAAAAATGATTGTAACTGTAAAAAGACAACCTTTTCTAAAACCTTAGATAGAAATGGCAGATGAGACACAGGTCTAAAATTGGATAAAACTGATGAGTCCAGGTGAGGTTTTTAGTAGGCTTCTGTCAGAGTTGTTCAGAGTTGGACCTGAAAAGAACAACTCATTTAACACAGAAAATAATCACGCAGGAGTCACTGAATTTCTTTTCCTAATCAGGAGAGAGCAGAACGAGCTTCACCCTTGTCACCGACCGTCCCGTCAGCTCTGAAAAGCCCCGCCCATCTGCCTCCCATATTTATTAAAATAAAGTTACATACAAGCATATAGGAACGACAAAATACAAACACATAAGCGACAAAGAGTCAGGTTTCACGTCGATATGAAACTGTTATGGCTTTAAAACCTCCAGTCTCACGAAGTAAACAGCGTAACCCTGAACTAATACGCAGATCACACCACTCCCTGCTCAAGGCTGGACTGTTAATTGAAACGTACATCTGTGCTCAGCAAAAACATGATCTCAGCAAAACAGTCTGCCCTCTCACTGAGCCAAAGGTCATCTTGTGAGCAGTTTAATGATTACGTAAACAGTTCAGTGAATATAGTGAATAGATATGTATGAATCAATGAATGTAGTGAATATAACTACTTTAGCAATTCAGTGATTAACAAAGAGAGTAATATTAAAATGAAACATTATATAATTGAAACACATGTATATAAATGTGTATATAAAGAATGAGATCAAAGACAAAATCAAAGACAACAAATCAAAGTAAAGACATTAATAATTGATAATAATAAATTGACAATTCCTGACAGCTTCACTTCCCCAACAGCTAATGCTGCGTTTACACATAGGCAGGATGCATTACGAATGTCATACTTGTGTCATTCATGGCACATTCCTGACATTCTTAACATGACTTAACACATCTGAATAGGTTTCTTAATAGTGTGTATTGATGCGTGATATTCATGATTTTCGTGGAGCATGTTTTTGGCTGTCAAAAAATCTTCCACTAATGTCACGCACCACTCTCATTTTGCCTCATGTCGTGAAGGTCCCAACTGAGCGTGTTGATCCGTCTTGATTAGTGATGATCCTTAATAGAACGTAACAGCGTTCTTCTCTGATGTGCGCACAATTAAACCCTGCTGTACTGCATTCAGTTTCATAGCTGCAATATACCAAAGAAGGACAGTGACGCCGAGTCAGCTAAAAACCTCGTTCCAATGCTCCTCAGTGCACTCCTGCAGGTGTTTCACCTGCTGCTGCTGCTGCACCTGATGTTTGGGAAAACGAGCGAGACGAGAGCCGCGTGGAGCCACACATCTGGCTCTCTCAGTCTCCTTCTCCTTTCTGCGCCACTCCATGGCACAGAGCCCAACTAAGCATGCAATTACAAAGTTCTTCTGCTTCTGCTGATTCTTCTGCTGGATTTTGAGGAGCAAACTGGAGCAATGTGAACTGTTCAGCAACTGACGGTTGGATGAATATGTGTGTGTGTGGAGACAATTCGCCTCATTCACAACATGACAGAACTTAACGATGCGCTGTTATATACAATAGCACGCAACAATGCAGAGTATTATTCGACCATGTGTAATGGTTCCTGATAATTCTCCAGCAACACGTGCCACTAATCGTAACACGTGGTAACAGGTTGCAGCAGTTCCTGAGGACACTTGATGCCTCTGCCCCGAATCATCACATTTTTGATCAGCGGCCAAGACTGTATACGTTGTGGCATGTATGTATACTTCGTGACTTGTCGTCGTTATGTGTTAATGCAGCATAAAGGATACCCTGGCCACTCAGGCTAGAGCGGGGTTTTTAGCCGACTGGTGGTCAGAGCGTCCGCCTCCCACACCAGAGACTGCAAGTTTGTGTCCCAAGGGGAGCAAGTGGGAGGAGTCAGAATCACTACAGAATGCAGATGAGTGAGAAAGATGCTACACTGGCGCCATGACCCTGATAGGAGTGACGTTCCCAAGTGCAGGACCAACAGACTGAAAAACTCCTTTGTCCCTCAGGCCATCAGACTGTACAACTCCTCACTCGGGAGGAGGACTAACAGGAAGACAGAGAGGACTAACAGGAAGATGAGAGTAACAGTGGTACCCAGTAAACTAGTATTGATTAGTATGTCTGGTATTTATATTGTGTATTTATATTTATATTTGCAAACTGTTTTTTTTTTTTTTTTTTAACTTTCACTTTTGATACTCTGTGTGCTTTTTACACTGTATGCTGCTATACAATGCTGCTGGAACCTCAATTTCCCTGAGGGAGCCTTCCCAAGGGATCAATAAATTGCTGTCTAATCAAATCGAATCAGAGATTGTGAGTTTGTGTACCGAGGGGAGCAAGTGGGAGGAGTCAGAATCACAACAGAAGACAGAGGAGCGAGAGATGCAACATTGGTGCCGTGATCCGGATTGGAATGATGTTCAACAGCTAAAGGATACTTGGGCCACTCAGGGTTTTAAGCCAACTGGTCAGAGCATCCCCTGACTGTGCCAAAGACTGCGAGTTCACATCCCAAGGGGAGTGAAGGAGAGGAATCAAAGGCACAACACAGACAAAACCGCTACGCTTGGACAACACACTTCATCTGTCCATCAGCTGTAAATGGGTGCCAGCCTTGGCTGGAAAATGAACTTGCGATGACTCAGCATCCCATCTGGTTTGAGTCATAGTCACTACACTTCACACTATGGTATGTGGGGATATGCACTGACACCAGTGGGCCTCAGAGCCTATAAAAGACTACTTTTTCAAAAAAGTTAACTATTGTTGCTTTTCTTTCAGCTGGCCCGAGTTGTTTTGACAGTGGGTCAAGTACAAATCTACATTGGAATTTACCACAATTTTTTTGGCACCAAATGCTCTCACTCACTCACTCATCTTCTACCGCTTTTCCGGGATCAGGTGCAGGGACCAGCTGTCCTTCCTGACATAACAGATTCTATATGGAGAAACACAAGCAGTCTTCACAAGTAGTCTCCCAGTCAAGTACAAATCAGGACCTATTCTGCTTCACTTCTAGGATTTGAAGGGATCAGGTGTCCACAGACCAGATTAATACATGGAGCTAATTCATCAAAGATTATTTTGTAAAATCACCTAATGGACATTATATGCTCATGGCAGCAGGTTGCTGTTCTCCACATGTTCGCGTGGGTTCCAATAATGTGCTCCGGCTTCCTCCCACTTCTAAAGACATGCAGGTTAGGTGAAATGGAAAATTTAAACTGACAATAGGTTTGAATGTGTTTGTCTGTCTACATGCGGCCAGGTGGCCTGTCCAGGGTGTCCTCGCTTCTCGCCCAGTGACCACCTGGATAGGCTCCAGACCCCCGTGAGCCTTATTTAGAATAAGTGGGTACGGAAAATGAATGAATTATATGTTCTTGGAAATCAGTGTTACAAATTTAGCTTTTTAGCCAACTACATGTTGTCCAATCAAATCCATTAGCTTGGTGAGCCAAAATGTATCTGTACCATAAAGACAGAGCAGAGCAAAATGTAATGCATGGATGGCAAACTAGTGCACTACATTAGTGGCTCCAGGTTGGACACTATATCAACATAGTTTATGATTGCTCATTGATATTACTTATTTGAAAAAGTTGCCATGTCTCAAAAGATTTGTGTTGTTTATACAAATATTTTGCTTCCTTGCGTGAATCTATACAATAATCACAAATCCCTTTGCTCCAAAGATATGGTGCAAAACATAAGAGTGACCAACCAGCCATTCAGGCATAAACTGGACCATGTCAGAATGTGTTCACATTTATCTGGAAACTGTTGTAATTGCTGTCACTTAATATATAATGACATTTTGTCCAGTTTAAAATGTGAGAAATCAATTAGTTGAGATATTTACATCCGACAACTTGTTTCAGTTGCACTATAATTTCATTATAATTTCAACATAGAGTATGGTTGGATTTATCACCATCAATCAGAGTGCAACTAATTCTACAAAATCTAAAATGTGAATAAAAATACATAGGTTCTATCTAAGACTTATTTTTCATTCATGCATTTCCTTGGTGCACAATATGAATGTGACTTTCTAATTTAACCTAGGTTGTCGAAAGAAATGGAGCAGCATCAATCACCCAAAACTGCCAGCAACTTATCCCCTCTTTATTCTACCAGATGTTGTTCTTTAGGACTCATTCCCTCCAACAATCACAAATTTTGACCATTCAGAGTCAAAAACAGCCACTTTGCATGCAAGAACATGCTTGAATTATCAGGTCTAATTACAAAAGCGCGTTTCATGCCGGTGTGCCCAAAATGCCTACTTGTCGTCTTCACGTTAACATTCACTGCTGTGTATCCAAGGTTATAACTTATCAACAATTTCAACAAAGAATAAAATAAATTAATTCACAATAAAACAGGGTAAAAATATGCATGACTGTGCATGAGTTTTGTTGCACATTCACTCATATTTAACAACAAATGCAAACACAGCTGTCAGCGACATAGCTGAGAAGTTGTTCTGCAGATTAAATTTTAATGAAAAAAGGTTGAACGTCCACTCTGAGCCTGAAAAGAGACATTATGTGTCTCTGGTGAGTGTGTGCCACTAGATTTGCATTCACATTGCTCTCTCTCCAGCTTATTAGAACTTGGAAAGTGCAAATGTTTGGTAAAAGGTTCCAAATGCACAATAAAAGCACGTACATAAAATGGAAAAACAGAAAGCAAAGTGTCACACACAACTGTGGCACGTACCAGTGGTGGCTGGTGGAAAAAAAAAATCTCGGTGGGGCTGGTGTGCCAATAGATTTCCCTGCCTTGTCCAGTACACGCATTCACATGACCAGTCAGAAAATTACTACAATTCCACAATAATCAGTTCATGTCCTTCTCAAAATCAGCAGTTTCACCGATAAAATTAACCATTTACAGCTATATTAGGCCTCATTTATACTTTGGAAAGGAACAGTATCAAATACAATACAACACATTTCACCATTTGACACCAATTACACACACAGTACACCAAACTGTACTGCACTGCCATTATCTTCAGCCAAACAGATCCTGGGTTTCACAGTGACACCCCCTGAACAGAATACAAAAATATCACCAAATTTAGACTTTTTCAAAATATGGAAAAAATCCTCAATTGACAAAAGAACATTATATATATATATATATATATATATATATATATATATATATATATATATATATACAATGTTCACACCACCTTCCAAAAAAGAGAGAGAGAAAAATAAGGTAATAATGTGCATGGACATTACTGAGTGGAATGGAGGCAAAATAAAGAAGCTAGAATAACTTAAATTAAATAATTTGGCTAAATAATAACACCAAAACCTTTAAATTAAAATGGTTGAAATTAATTAAACATACGAGGTCTCTTAGATAATAAACCAACCCTTTTTTTTTTTTTAACTATATGGATTTGAATGACATGCGATTACACCAATCATGCTTGAACCCTCGTGCGCATGCGTGAGTTTTTTCACGCGTGTCGGTGACGTCATTTCCCTGTGGGCAGGCCTTGAGTGAGATGTGGTCCCGCCCTCTCGGCTGAATTCCTTTGTTTCACACGCTGCTCGAGACGGCGCGCGTTGCTTTATCAAAAATTTTTCTGGACCTGTGAGGAATATCCGAGTGGACACTATTCGAGAAATTAAGCTGGTTTTCTGTGAAAAGTTTAACGGCTGATGAGAGATTATGGGGTGTTTCTGTCGGTGTAAGGACTTCCCACGGAGCGGGACGTCCTGCAGCGCTTCCAGGCGATGTCGTCGGCCTGTTTCGAGCTTAAAACATCCTAATTTAAGGCTTAATTCACCCAGGACATCGTGAGAGAACAGAAAAGATTCAGAAGAGGCCGGCATGAGGAATTTATGCGGACATTCCACTGTTTAAGGACATTTTTTTAATGAAAGACGTACGCGCAAATTCGCCGAGTCGTTTCCGTGACGACTCGGCAAATCTGTGTGCGCCGCGACAGGAAAAACACCTCCGTGTTGAAAACCATTTGTAGAATTCAGGCGGCTTTTAATGGCTTTCAACAAGTGAGTAACTGAGAAATTGTTTAACAGCTTGGGCATGTTCCAACTTGTCCGTTAAGGTTTCCAACGGAGGTGTTTTTCCTGCCGCGACCCCCCGCGGTCGGGTCCAGCCCGACATGCGACTCTGCCCGCACGTTCTTTCATTACAAAATGACCGTTAACAATGGAATGTCCGAATAAACTCCTCATGCCGACTTCTTCTGAAAGTTCTCTGTTCTCTGACGACTTACTGCGTCACCAGAGCCTGAAATGTGGAAGTTTTCAACTTGAAACGGCGAGACGCTGCCGCCTCGAAGCGCAGATCGCCGTCAGGCGCCGTGGGCCGTCCTTAAAGCGACACTACCAGACCAAAATCTCTCATCAGCCGTTAAAATTTTTACCGAAAACCAGCTGAATTTATTGAATGGTGTCCACTCAGTTGTGCCTTACAGTTTTGAAAAAATTTTTATCAAACAAAGCAACAGTCTCTGAGCCATTCCTAAACAATGAAAAAAATCGACGAGAGGGTGGACGACTCCTCACTCAAAGACTGCCCACAGGCGAATGATGTAACCGACAGGCGTGAAAAAACTCTCGCATGCCCACGAGGGTTCAAGCATGTCTGATGTAATCACACGTGATTCAAATCCATATGGTTTTTGAAAAAATAATAAGGTCGGATACTTTTCTAATAGACCTCGTACATGTCAACCCCTTTGAGGGTCCACCTGTATAACCAAGTGACAAAATCCATAAAATCAACACAAAATCCTTATAACCTCCAAATCGCACCAAAATCAGTTTTATTACAGTACACACAATCAATCAATCAATCAATTTTTTTTTTATATATAGCGCCAAATCACAACAAACAGTTGCCCCAAGGCACTTTATATTGTAAGGCAAGGCCATACAATAATTATGTAAAACCCCAACAGTCAAAACGACCCCCTGTGAGCAAGCACTTGGCTACAGTGGGAAGGAAAAACTCCCTTTTAACAGGAAGAAACCTCCAGCAGAACCAGGCTCAGGGAGGGGCAGTCTTCTGCTGGGACTGGTTGGGGCTGAGGGAGAGAACCAGGAAAAAGACATGCTGTGGAGGGGAGCAGAGATCAATCGCTAATGATTAAATGCAGAGTGGTGCATACAGAGCAAAAAGAGAAAGAAACACTCAGTGCATCATGGGAACCCCCCAGCAGTCTACGTCTATAGCAGCATAACTAAGGGATGGTTCAGGGTCACCTGATCCAGCCCTAACTATAAGCTTTAGCAAAAAGGAAAGTTTTAAGCCTAATCTTAAAAGTAGAGAGGGTGTCTGTCTCCCTGATCTGAATTGGGAGCTGGTTCCACAGGAGAGGAGCCTGAAAGCTGAAGGCTCTGCCTCCCATTCTACTCTTACAAACCCTAGGAACTACAAGTAAGCCTGCAGTCTGAGAGCGAAGCGCTCTATTGGGGTGATATGGTACTACGAGGTCCCTAAGATAAGATGGGACCTGATTATTCAAAACCTTATAAGTAAGAAGAAGAATTTTAAATTCTATTCTAGAATTAACAGGAAGCCAATGAAGAGAGGCCAACACGGGTGAGATATGCTCTCTCCTGCTAGTCCCCGTCAGTACTCTAGCTGCAGCATTCTGAACCAACTGAAGGCTTTTTAGGGAACTTTTAGGACAACCTGATAATAATGAATTACAATAGTCCAGCCTAGAGGAAATAAATGCATGAATTAGTTTTTCAGCATCACTCTGAGACAAGACCTTTCTAATTTTAGAGATATTGCGTAAATGCAAAAAAGCAGTCCTACATATTTGTTTAATATGCGCTTTGAATGACATATCCTGATCAAAAATGACTCCAAGATTTCTCACAGTATTACTAGAGGTCAGGGTAATGCCATCCAGAGTAAGGATCTGGTTAGACACCATGTTTCTAAGATTTGTGGGGCCAAGTACAATAACTTCAGTTTTATCTGAGTTTAAAAGCAGGAAATTAGAGGTCATCCATGTCTTTATGTCTGTAAGACAATCCTGCAGTTTAGCTAATTGGTGTGTGTTCTCTGGCTTCATGGATAGATAAAGCTGGGTATCATCTGCGTAACAATGAAAATTTAAGCAATACCGTCTAATAATACTGCCTAAGGGAAGCATGTATAAAGTGAATAAAATTGGTCCTAGCACAGAACCTTGTGGAACTCCATAATTAACTTTAGTCTGTGAAGAAGATTCCCCATTTACATGAACAAATTGTAATCTATTAGACAAATATGATTCAAACCACCGCAGCGCAGTGCCTTTAATACCTATGGCACGCTCTAATCTCTGTAATAAAATTTTATGGTCAACAGTATCAAAAGCAGCACTGAGGTCTAACAGAACAAGCACAGAGATGAGTCCACTGTGCGAGGCCATAAGAAGATCATTTGTAACCTTCATTAATGCTGTTTCTGTACTATGATGAATTCTAAAACCTGACTGAAACTCTTCAAATAGACCATTCCTCTGCAGATGATCAGTTAGCTGTTTTACAACTACCCTTTCAAGAATTGTTGAGAGAAAAGGAAGGTTGGAGATTGGCCTATAATTAGCTAAGATAGCTGGGTCAAGTGATGGCTTTTTAAGTAATGGTTTAATTACTGCCACCTTAAAAGCCTGTGGTACATAGCCAACTAACAAAGATAGATTGATCATATTTAAGATCGAAGCATTAAATAATGGTAGGGCTTCCTTGAGCAGCCTGGTAGGAATGGGGTCTAATAGACATGTTGATGGTTTGGATGAAGTAACTAATGAAAATAACTCAGAACAATCGGAGAGAAAGAGTCTAACCAAATACCGGCATCACTGAAAGCAGCCAAAGATAACGATATGTCTTTGGGATGGTTATGAGTAATTTTTTCTCTAATAGTTAAAATTTTGTTAGCAAAGAAAGTCATAAAGTCATTACTAGTTAAAGTTAATGGAATACTCAGCTCAATAGAGCTCTGACTCTTTGTTAGCCTGGCTACAGTGCTGAAAAGAAACCTGGGGTTGTTCTTATTTTCTTCAATTAGTGATGAGTAGAAAGATGTCCTAGCTTTACGGAGGCTTTTTTATAGAGCAACAGACTCTTTTTCCAGGCTAAGTGAAGATCTTCTAAATTAGTGAGACGCCATTTCCTCTCCAACTTACGGGTTATCTGCTTTAAGCTACGAGTTTGTGAGTTATACCACAGAGTCAGGCACTTCTGATTTAAAGCTCTCTTTTTCAGAGGAGCTACAGCATCCAAAGTTGTCTTCAATGAGGATGTAAAACTATTGACGAGATACTCTATCTCACTTACAGAGTTTAGGTAGCTACTCTGCACTGTGTTGGTATATGGCATTAGAGAACATAAAGAAGGAATCATATCCTTAAACCTAGTTACAGCGCTTTCTGAAAGACTTCTAGTGTAATGAAACTTATTCCCCACTGCTGGGTAGTCCATCAGAGTAAATGTAAATGTTATTAAGAAATGATCAGACAGAAGGGAGTTTTCAGGGAATACTGTTAAGTCTTCTATTTCCATACCATAAGTCAGAACAAAATCTAAGATATGATTAAAGTGGTGGGTGGACTCATTTACATTTTGAGCAAAGCCAATAGAGTCTAATAATAGATTAAATGCAGTGTTGAGGCTGTCATTCTCAGCATCTGTGTGGATGTTAAAATTGCCCACTGTAATTATCTTATCTGAGCTAAGCACTAAGTCAGACAAAAGGTCTGAAAATTCACAGAGAAACTCACAGTAACGACCAGGTGGACGATAGATAATAACAAATAAAACTGGTTTTTGGGACTTCCAATTTGGATGGACAAGACTAAGAGTCAAGCTTTCAAATGAATTAAAGCTCTGTCTGGGTTTTTGATTAATTAGTAAGCTGGAATGGAAGTTTGCTGCTAATCCTCCGCCTTGGCCCGTGCTACGAGCATTCTGACAGTTAGTGTGACTCGGGGGTGTTGACTCATTTAAACTAACATATTCATCCTGCTGTAAAGAGGTTTCTGTAAGGCAGAATAAATCAATATGTTGATCAATTATTATATCATTTACCAACAGGGACTTAGAAGAGAGAGACCTAATGTTTAATAGACCACATTTAACTGTTTTAGTCTGTGGTGCAGTTGAAGGTGCTATATTATTTTTTCTTTTTGAATTTTTATGCTTAAATAGATTTTTGCTGGTTATTGGTGGTCTGGGAGCAGACACCGTCTCTACGGGGATGGGGTAATGAGGGGATGGCAGGGGGAGAGAAGCTGCAGAGAGGTGTGTAAGACTACAACTCTGCTTGCACACAACCGCATAGCGGTATCACATAACTGGGGTTTTGTCCATATATTAATAACTAACACCAGGGATCTCCATGGGCTCTTTTATGGTGGAAGTCCTCCACAGTTAAATCCTCTTGCTCCACAGTAAAATTGCTTGCTGTCAATAAAATCAATGTCTACAAGTACATTGTAGGTATTTTGTACAAACTCAATATATTTCCCGTAAATATAGTGTCACACAGCTGTTCTATTTTTACAGAAACAAGAACTCACAGAGTAACAGATCACTGCTCCTAACAATCTTTGGCCCTACCATCTGAGACTGCTCTGCCCTACGATTTGATATTGGAAAACCATGTGACAGTGAACCAATTCCGATTGGACACTCACATTGCGCACATCATCACACAGCTTCTATGAGGAGTACAAAGATGGTGAATGGCTGGCCTAAAGTCCGCGGAGTTAAGAAAAACAACAGTAAAAAAATTAATTTACAACAGAAAACCCTGAATATCTGTAAGACTTTATTTGTACATCCGTATGACTCTGAAACTCGGAAAAATCTGTATAATTTACGGACAATCCGTATAGATTGACATGTATGATTAACAGTGTCGAGGACAAAATAAATTAAGTATTACAAAACCACTTAATTAAATGCTTTGCTAAACTTGAGTTAGTCTGACTATAAGCTTCTTGTGTGTGTACTCAGTGGCTAGTTAGAATTTCTTTGGAAAAAAAACATGTAAATTGCTATTTTAGGTTTTAAAAAAACTGAACAAATCATTCATTTTAGACTGTGGAATATTCCAAAAAAATATTTCACTTCTGTGGGCTGCATGTAAACTGAAATCAAGATGGAACTACTCCAATATTTTATGACCAAAATGCCACCATGGCTGCAGCTTTGAACACTGTTACAAACAGCCCCAGTCTCCCCTAACCATTATAACTGGTCCGCTGTACCAATAAAGACCACAGCTTTGACCCCCTAAAGCAAACAAACAAACATCAAACATCACTCATTTGTTTTATCTTAAATTTTCATCCTCATTTCTACACCAGGAGCAACATTCGGGAATAAATCCTAGCAGCTCGTGAGCTCACCTGAGCTGAAGTGGATCCAAAGGCGAGTCAGTCTGCAGCTAAAAACCACCAAGGACTTAACGGCCAGGAGGAGCAGCAATCGTAAAGTCCCAAAGTTCTTCAACTTACTCCAGCAAAACACACAGAGACAAAATAATAAATGGAATCCAAATGTCAGTGGGGATTCTGTTTCCACCCAAAACAGCAGCACTTTGATAAATCCACGGGCCATTAAATTTGGCAATGCTGATTGGCCAAATGTTTATTATACAACCCCTGGCAAAAATTATGGAATCACCGGCCTCGGAGGATGTTCATTCAGTTGTTTAATTTTGTAGAAAAAAAGCAGATCACAGACATGACACAAAACTAAAGTCTTTTCAAATGGCAACTTTCTGGCTTTAAGAAACACTATAAGAAATCAGGAAAAAAAATTGTGGCAGTCAGTAACGGTTACTTTTTTAGACCAAGCAGATGGAAAAAATATGGAATCACTCAATTCTGAGGAAAAAATTATGGAATCATGAAAAACAAAAGAACGCTCCAACACATCACTAGTATTTTGTTGCATCACCTCTGGCTTTTATAACAGCTTGCAGTCTCTGAGGCATGGACTTAATGAGTGACAAACAGTACTCTTCATCAATCTGGCTCCAACTTTCTCTGATTGCTGTTGCCAGATCAGCTTTGCAGGTTGGAACCTCGTTATGGACCATTTTCTTCAACTTCCACCAAAGATTTTCAATTGGATTAAGATCCGGACTATTTGCAGGCCATGACATTGACCCTATGTGTCTTTTTGCAAGGAATGTTTTCACAGTTTTTGCTCTATGGCAAGATGCATTATCATCTTGAAAAATGATTTCATCATCCCCAAACATCCCTTCAATTGATGGGATAAGAAAAGTGTCCAAAATATCAACGTAAACTTGTGCATTTATTGATGGTGTAATGACAGCCATCTCCCCAGTGCCTTTACCTGACATGCAGCCCCATATCATCAATGACTGTGGAAATTTACATGTTCTCTTCAGGCAGTCATCTTTATAAATCTCATTGGAACGGCACCAAACAAAAGTTCCAGCATCATCACCTTGCCCAATGCAGATTCGAGATTCATCATGACTTTCATCCAGTCATCCACAGTCCACGATTGCTTTTCCTTAGCCCATTGTAACCTTGTTTTTTTCTGTTTAGGTGTTTAGGTGTTTTCTGTGAGGTGGGATGGATTATCTCAGCAAAGGAGAAGTGCTCACTATCACAGATTTAGACTGGTTTGTGAACAATATTTGAGGGAAATGGTGATATTGTGTACGTGGAAAAAGTTTTAGATCTTTGAGTTCATCTCATACAAAATGGGAGCAAAACCAAAAGTGTTGCGTTTATATTTTTGTTGAGTGTGTATATATATATATATATATATATATATATATATATATATATATATATCAATCAATCAACTTTTTTCTTATATAGCGCCAAATCACAACAAACAGTTGCCCCAAGGCGCTCCATATTGCAAGGCAAGGCCATACAATAACCATGAAAAACCCCAACGGTCAAAACGACCCCCTATGAGCAAGCACTTGGCCACAGTGGGAAGGAAAAACTCCCTTTTAACAGGAAGAAACCTCCAGCAGAACCAGGCTCAGGGAGGGGCAGTCTTCTGCTGAGACTGGTTGGGGCTGAGGGAAAGAACCAGGAAAAAGACATGCCGAGAAGGGGGGCAGAGATCGATCACTAATGATTGAATGCAGAGTGATGCATACGGAGCAAAAAAAGAAAGAAACAGTGCATCATGGGAACCCCCCCACAGTCTACGTCTAAAGCAACATAACCAAGGGATGGTCCAGGGTCACCCGATCCAGCCCTAACTATAAGCCTTAGCGAAAAGGAAAGTTTTAAGCCTAATCTTAAAAGTAGAGAGGGTATCTGTCTCCCTGATCTGAATTGGGAGCTGGTTCCACAGGAGAGGAGCCTGAAAGCTGAAGGCTCTGCCTCCCATTCTACTCTTACAAACCCTAGGAACCACAAGTAAGCCCGCAGTCTGAGAGCGAAGCGCTCTAATGGGGTAATATGGTACTACGAGGTCCCTAAGATAAGATGGGACCTGATTATTCAAAACCTTATAAGTAAGAAGAAGAATTTTAAATTCTATTCTAGAATTAACAGGAAGCCAATGAAGAGAGGCCAACACGGGTGAGATATGCTCTCTCCTGCTAGTCCCCGTCAGTACTCTAGCTGCAGCATTCTGAACCAACTGAAGGCTTTTTAGGGAACTTTTAGGACAACCTGATAATAATGAATTACAATAGTCCAGCCTAGAGGAAATAAATGCATGAATTAGTTTTTCAGCATCACTCTGAGACAAGACCTTTCTGATTTTAGAAATATTGCGTAAATGCAAAAAGGCAGTCCTACATATTTGTTTAATATGCGCTTTGAATGACATATCCTGATCAAAAATAACTCCAAGATTTCTCACAGTATTACTAGAGATCAGGGAAATGCCATCCAGAGTAACGATCTGGTTAGACACCATGCTTCTAAGATTTGTGGGGCCAAGTACAATAACTTCAGTTTTATCTGAGTTTAAAAGCAGGAAATTAGAGGTCATCCATGTCTTTATGTCTGTAAGACAATCCTGCAGTTTAGCTAATTGGTGTGTATCCTCTGACTTCATGGATAGATAAAGCTGGGTATCATCTGCGTAACAATGAAAATTTAAGCAATACCGTCTAATAATACTGCCCAAGGGAAGCATGTATAAAGTGAATAAAATTGGTCCTAGCACAGAACCTTGTGGAACTCCATAATTAACTTTAGTCTGTGAAGAAGATTCCCCATTTACATGAACAAACTGTAATCTATTAGACAAATATGATTCAAACCACCGCAGCGCAATGCCTTTAATACCTATGACATGCTCTAATCTCTGTAATAAAATTTTATGGTCAACAGTATCAAAAGCAGCACTGAGGTCCAACAGAACAAGCACAGAGATAAGTCCACTGTCCGAAGCCATAAGAAGATCATTTGTAACCTTCACTAATGCTGTTTCTGTACTATGATGAATTCTAAAACCTGACTGAAACTCTTCAAATAGACCATTCCTCTGCAGGTGATCAGTTAGCTGTTTTACAACTACCCTCTCAAGAATCTTTGAGAGAAAAGGAAGGTTGGAGATTGGCCTATAATTAGCTAAGATAGCTGGGTCAAGTGATGGCTTTTTAAGTAATGGTTTAATTACTGCCACCTTAAAGGCCTGTGGTACATAACCAACTAACAAAGATAGATTGATCATATTTAAGATTGAAGCATTAAATAATGGTAGGACTTCCTTGAGCAGCCTGGCAGGAATGGGGTCTAATAAGCATGTTGATGGTTTGGATGAAGTAACTAATGAAAATAACTCAGGCAGAACAATCGGAGAGAAAGAGTCTAACCAAATACCGGCATCACTGAAAGCAGCCAAAGATAACGATACATCTTTGGGATGGTTATGAGTAATTTTTTCTCTAATAGTCAAAATTTTGTTAGCAAAGAAAGTCATGAAGTCATCACTAGTTAAAGTTAATGGAATACTCAGCTCAATAGAGCTCTGACTCTTTGTCAGCCTGGCTACAGTGCTGAAAAGAAACCTGGGGTTGTTCTTATTTTCTTCAATTAGTGATGAGTAGAAAGATGTCCTAGCTTCACAGAGGGCTTTCTTATAGAGCAACAAACTCTTTTTCCAGGCTAAGTGAAGATCTTCTAAATTAGTGAGACGCCATTTCCTCTCCAACTTACGGGTTATCTGCTTTAAGCTACGAGTTTGTGAGTTATACCACGGAGTCAGACACTTCTGATTTAAAGCTCTCTTTTTCAGAGGAGCTACAGCATCCAAAGTTGTCTTCAATGAGGATGTAAAACTATTGACGAGATACTCTAGCTCCCTTACAGAGTTTAGGTAGCTACTCTGCTCTGTGTTGGTATATGACATTAGAGAACATAAAGAAGGAATCATATCCTTAAACCTAGTTACAGCGCTTTCTGAAAGACATCTAGTGTAATGAAACTTATTCCCCACTGCTGGGTAGTCCATCAGAGTACATGTAAATGTTATTAAGAAATGATCAGACAGAAGGGAGTTTTCAGGGAATACTGTTAAGTCTTCTATTTCCATACCATAAGTCAGAACAAGATCTAAAATATGATTAAAGTGGTGGGTGGACTCATTTACTTTTTGAGCAAAGCCGATAGAGTCTAATAATAGATTAAATGCAGTGTTGAGGCTGTCATTCTCAGCATCTGTGTGGATGTTAAAATCGCCCACTATAATTATCTTATCTGAGCTAAGCACTAAGTCAGACAAAAGGTCTGAAAATTCACAGAGAAACTCACAGTAACGACCAGGTGGACGATAGATAATAACAAATAAAACTGGTTTTTGGGACTTCCAATTTGGATGGACAAGACTAAGAGACAAGCTTTCAAATGAATTAAAGCTCTGTCTAGGTTTTTGATTAATTAATAAGCTGGAATGGAAGATTGCTGCTAATCCTCCGCCCCGGCCCGTGTTACGAGCATTCTGACAGTTAGTGTGACTCGGGGGTGTTGACTCATTTAAACTAACATATTCATCCTGCTGTAACCAAGTTTCTGTTAGGCAGAATAAATCAATACGTTGATCAATTATTATATCATTTACCAACAGGGACTTAGAAGAAAGAGACCTAATGTTTAATAGACCACATTTATATATATATATATATATATATTATATATATATATATATATTTATTTATTTATTTATTTTCCCCCTCCACATCTGGGAGGGCGGCGCCCCACCGCCCCCTATGGGCCAGCTGCCACTGGCACTTCATTCACTCTCTCAGCCATATTTGCCATTAATGTTAATAAGGTTTAATAACAGGAAGAAGGAAGAAAGGTTGTGATTGTTTCATGTACATTAGTAGAACAGACCATATCTGATCCGTAACCTATATGGACTGTCCCCTACAGTTCAGCATGCGTATGAACTGGTGATTAATTACAAAGTTGAAATAAAGTGTGAAATACAGATTTACTGCCAGAGTGACCCATTTATCAAATAAATTATGTAAATATTTATGTGAAGTTATCATGAAATAAACAGCTGTGTGTTCACACAATTGGAGAAATAACAGTTCCTGTATTCACATGAAAGGAGCATGTTAAAAGCAGACAGCCTCTGCTACAGTCTGTTACAGGCTTAAAGCACACCAGGGTCCAACCATGGAAAGAATCACTATGAAATGTCAGGAGTTGAGGATAGAATGCATATGCTGTGCCTTCCTCGTGCCACCCTGAGCCAAGCACAGATAGGGTAATGGTAGCTGAGACTCGAATGAGCTCAATAAAAAAAAAAAAAAAAGACTTTTCCCAAGTTTTGTCAAATGGCGAGCCTACTCAGAAGAATTTAGTACAGCATGATCAGTGGGTGCAGTTGCTTGTGCCTGGAATGCCAGAACAAAGAGCGAAGGTGTTCTAGTTTGTTTTAAAAGAAGAAACATTAGGCACCTTGATTCCATTATTCCTTAGGTTCTTTAATCAATGGAAAGTAAAGTTAGATGTGTATTCTTTATTTCTTTATTTATTTTTATCCACCACCCCCCCAAAAAAGATCCAATCCATTTGCCCTATTGAGATATCCCATAATCCCTTGTACACCAGAGAGGCGCTGCAGTATAAACAACGTGGAGAAACCATGACGACAATGTCAAATGAACATTATACTGCCAAAATGTAATTTTTATGCCTTTCATAACATTTATAAGAGACTGCATGCATGAGACCCCTGAAAAATTGCTATTCCGTGTGTGCTACGTTCAACCTAAGTGTAACTTTATGAAAGCAAAATGAATTTTAGACATCTTATATATATTAATCTGGGACAAACAGTGTTGTAAAGGACAATAAGCAGGGCAATAAGAGCAAACATCACTTTCCCCCACAATAACATGAACAGGAAGCAATCACGGCTCACAGCAATTCCCATTATGAATAATGGAGAAACAACCTGAGTTTATCACGTTTACAAAAAACAAACAATAACAACATCTAAAAACCCAGATAATATATTCACAAGAGTTTTAGGCACAATATACAAAGAGATTTACCTTGCGATATTGATGGTGTTGTCCATGTGCAGTGGTTAAGTTGCATCGTTATCTGAAAGTCTCAATGCATTTCTCAATCTCTCGCAGAGCGGCAACCTCTCTGAGATTTTGCGGGATTTGAAACCTCAATAAACCAAATACCAAAAAGAAAAAAAAAGTACTCCATTCTGAACCATGATTGTTGTCATCTGTTGTACCCCTAATTTCCATAGGCACCAATCAGCCAAAGGAGTCCTGATGAATCAGGGCAGAGGACCTCCATATTAGGGATATTACAGGACTGCTTTTTTCCATCTGCGAAATATAGCGAGGATTCACCCCATCCTGTCTATGGCTGATGCCGAGACCCTGATTCATGCTTTTGTTTCTTCTAGATTGGATTATTGGAATGTCCTATTTTCAGGGTTACCGAATTCTGCTGCCAGACGTTTGACGCGAAGCAGAAGGTTTGAACATACAAGGTCTATTAGAAAAGTATCCGACCTTATTACTTTTTCAAACACCATATGGATTTGAATCATGTGTGATTGCGTCAGACAAGCTTGAACCCTCGTGCACATGCGTGAGTTTTCCACGCCTGTCAGTTGCGTCATTCGCCTGTGAGCAGGCTTTGAGTGAGGAGTGGTCCAGCCCCCTCGGCGGATTTTCATTGTCAGGAAATGGCGGAATGATTTGGGCTTTTTTTCCATCAGAATTTTTTCAGAAACTGTTAGAGACTGGCAGCTGGAAACCATTCGAAAAATTTATCTGGCTTTCGGTGAAAATTTTATGGGCTTCACAGAGAATAAGGACTGTTACTACAGCATTAAGGACGGCTTTAAGGATGCTCGGCGCACCGCGCTCCGTGCCGCCGCTCCGTGCCACAAACGAGAGCCACAAACCACCGGATCATTTCTAAACGGTTGGCTCTGTGGAGCCGGGACCGTCGTGTGCACTTTCTCTGGTTATCACAAGAGCTGGACATCAACCATTTTCCGTCAGATTTCACTTTTAACAAGAGATTTTGTCATGGACAGCTGTCGGTGGTTTTTCTATTGAGTGATTATCCGAGAAATTGTGGATGTGCCTGGACATGGCAGAACATGTCCCGTGAGGCTTCATCAAGGCGTTGCTGTGCGCCATGCGGCACTGCCTTGACGCGCGAAGCCTCTGCTCCTATTTCCATGACACAAACTCCTGTAACAGTGGAATGTGCCGTTCATTTCCAAACTGGATGCTGTGTTTTATCTGGGACGTCCTCTGACTAGCACAGGAATTGTGAAAAGACGTGGACATCAGCACTTTTTTGGCACATTGAGACAGACGTGCGGAGGAATTCCGCGTGTTGCGGCGGTGTCGCATGGCGCAAAGCAACGCCGTGATGAAGCCTCACGGGACATGTTCTGGCATGTCCAGGCACATCCACAATTTCTCGGATAATCACTCGATGGAAAAACCACCGACAGCTGTCTGAACACCATCTCAAATCCGTCCTGTGAGACCAAAACGGAGGTGGTTTTGTCTCGCTCCAGTAGCGAATCCATCATGATGCGCAAAGTCTCCGCTCGGCTTTCCATGACAAAATCTCTTGTTAAAAGTGAAATGGTTGATGTCCAGCTCTTGCGATAACCAGAGAAAGTGCACACGACGGTCCCGGCTCCACAGAGCCATCCGTTTAGAAATGATCCGGTGGTTTGTGGCTCTCGATGGTGGCACGGAGCACGGCGCGGCGAGGGTCCTTAAAGCCGTCCTTAAAGCTGTCCTTAAAGCTGTAGTAACAGTCATTCTCTGTGAAGCCCGTAAAATTTTCACCGAAACCCAGATAAATTTTTCGAATGGTTTCCAGCTGCCAGTCTCTAACAGTTTCTGAAAAAATTCTGATGGAAAAAAAGCCCAAATCATTCCGCCATTTCCTGACAATGAAAATCCGCCGAGGGGATGGACCACTCCTCACTCAAAGCCTGCTCACAGGCGAATGACACAACCGACAGGCGTGGAAAAACTCACGCATGCGCACGAGGTTTCAAGCTTGTCTAACGCAATCACACGTGATTCGAATCCATATGGTTTTTGAAAAAAATAATAAGGTCGGATACTTTTCTAATAGACCTCGTATTACACCCATTCTGGCTTCTTTGCACTGGCTTCCTGTCTCTGTAAGAGCAGATTTAACGGTCTTGCTGCTAACCTAAAAAACTGTTGATGGACTGGCGCCTTCTTACCTGGCCGATTTGGTGAAGCCCTACGTACCGGCTCGGATTCTGCGGTCGCAGGATGCAGAACTACTGTGTGTTCCTTAGGATGAAGAAGTAGTCAGCGAGTCAAAGAGTCTTCTCTTATCATGCACCCAGTCTATGGAACAGTCTCCCTACGACCGTGAGGCAGTCAGATTCCATGGACATTTTTAAGTCAAGACTAAAAACATATTTTTACTCCCTTTCTTATGAATAGTTTTTTTTTTTTTTTTTACTTGTGTCTTTTAATTGTGTATTTGAATGTTTTAATTTACTCACTTATTTTAAATTTGATTGTGAACTAGGAGGTGATGGTTTAGGGGAGGTGATGGCCTAGTGGTTAAGCGTTGGGCTTGATAACAGAGGATCCTCGGTTCAAATCTCAGTCTGAGCGGAAAATCACTAAGGGCCCTTGGGCAAGGTCCTTAATCCCCTAGTTGCTCCCGGTGTGTAGTGGGCGCCTTGCATGGCAGCAGCCTGACATCGAGGTGAATGTGAGGCATTGATGTGTAAAGCACTTTGAGTGTCTGATGCAGATGGAAAAGTGTTATATATAAATGCAGTCCATTTAACGGTTTTGTGTGAGGCACCTTGAGGCAACTTTTGTTGTGATTTGGCCCTTTATAAATTGATTAAATTGAAAAGTTGAATTGTAAATTGAGGACAAAGAGGAAACCTGGTCAATTAGACCCATAATTTACTTGTCTAATAAATTCACTTTGCGAAAGATTCTGGTCCCTGTCCCATTCATGGCTGTTTCCTCTTGGCTGAAAACATTTATCTCACATTGGGCGGTCTTTATGTGATCAGTCATTGAGGAGCATCAAAGAGCCATTGTGTGGCTCCCACTGATATGGAACGATAATTTGAAACAGCTCTCCCTTCCTTTTGAATGACTTGGACAATATTAAAGGGCATATCTCAGTCCAATCAACACTATCTCCTAAAACATTACATACCAGATTCGGAATCACTACGTCCAACTCTTTAACTTGTGAGAATCTCAGTCATTCGTGAGGAACTTGGAGTAGAGCCACTACTCCTTCTCACTGAAAGGAGCCAACTGAGGTGGCTTGGGCATCTGGTAAGAATGCCTCCTGGCCCTTCCTAGGGAGGTGTTCCAGGCACATCCAACTGGGAAGAGACCACAGGGAAGACTCCAGGACTAGGTAGAGAGATTATATGTCCACACTGGCCTGGGAACACCTTTGGATCCCCCAGTCAAAAGTGGTTAATGTGGAACGTGAAGTTTGGGGGTCCCTTGCTGGAGCTGTTGCACCTGCAACTCAATCCCAGATGAGCGACTGAAGATGTATGTGACATGCACTTTAAGTCTGTAAGCGAAGAACAGTGAAATGCTCTAAAAGCCTCCCTTTGTAAGAAAGATGTGTTTGCCTTACTCCTGACTGCACATTTGTTGATGGCCCAAATGTCGCTCTGCCTACATTGCATGCTTTTTTACTCCAATTAGTTCGATGTCTATTTGGTGGCATCCACAGACAGTTTTGTCTGTGTCTGAAAGCACTCCCGAAAGGAAATGAAATGTGAATGAAAAAGTACCGGACAAATTCTGCGAATGAGTCTGGCTGTGTCCGACTAACAATGAACATGGACATGGGGTGTTCAGAAAGAGCAAAGTTAAAGGTACAGAGAGAAGTCTACAGTATCTGAAGGGATCAGATGTAAGCTTTTTACAGCGTCTAGACCCAAACCATTTGGGACTTTTCCACTGTGAAATCACTGGTGCTGAGCCACAAAGTAATGGTGCCTATGCTGCTTTAATTCAAATCTTTATAGGTCTACGAGTACAACCAGAGAATGATGACATCGTGGACAATCATAGGAAGTGTGTGTGTTGGGGGGGTGAGGTGGGGGAAAGAACAAGTGACTAGAGAACAAGGACCTAGCAGCATTTGAAAAGAAAAAACAAACAAACCTGTTTCCAAGCAGAAACAGTAATAGAAAAAAGCTAAAGTTGAAGACAGCAGCACATTCCTGGCCACGTGATGCAACAGACACAGCCAAGATGTGGGTCACTCAGACATTTCATCATGTTGGATTCAGCGATGTGAAAATTTGTGGCATGTTAGACTATGGGTCACCAATGCTGTTCCTGGGGATCACCTGCCTTGCATGTTTTCCACCTGCTGCAACCACAGATAATTAGTCAAGTCTGATGTTTCCTGGGTCTGGATTGGCTGAGCAACATTGTCTTCGTGAATTATCACTGGGTTGAGCAGGGAGAGTTAGAAAGTGGAAAATATGCAGGACAAGTGATCTCCAGGGGCAAAGTTGGTGACCCCTCCACTAAGCAATTTGTTAAGGTTTGTCACAGAGTAGGGTAGTCCATGACAGTTGAAGGTAGTCATCTGTGTGCCCAAGTTTCCTTTCAAACATCTAACAGGCTTAATCTTTACAAACCTTTGCAAAGTCAATATGTGTGTGCAGGTGAAAAAAACTCACACATGTAATATTTAACAGCCAGTGAAAAGCATAAACTGGGAAGGCTGGGAGAACAAAGACATTAGCATGTGGCTACAAGCTATATTCGCGTTTTCACCTGCAGCTGAGGCTGCAGTGAAAACAGGTCATGTTCCCTTCATCAATAACTTTCAGAAGTGTTGGCTTATGGACTTAGCAAGCATTTTTTTTTTTTTTTTAATCAGTGAACCAGCAAATCCCAATCAGTTATCCTATGGAAGCCCTGAGGCCCACTGTTGCCCATGTTTATGTCTGAATTCCACAGTGTCAAGTAAGTCATAGTCTACAAGTCCCTCTAGATAGGACGCCAGTCCAACAAAGGTTAATTCCCCAGCTGAGTCCGATACCCATTGACAGCTGGGTGGACAATGTGGAGTAAGTGATTTATCCACAAACACAGACAGGTAGCATTGGCCTCCATATGGTCAGGAAGATCAGCTATGTCACAAGGTATAGTAAAATGGCTCTTCCTGGCCAGGGAGAGGTATCAACATATGTCATCTTCACATTGTGGATGATAAATATGTGCACTTCAGGTCCTATAAGGGCTTTAATAATAATATAGACAGATAGAACCTTGTCAGTAAGCAACGGACAAGTCAAAGGGGATTTACTTTGGAGCTGATGACACAGTACAAGCTACAGTACACACTGATGTAGTAGAGGAGTTAGCAAAGGTGGGCTACACTGGAACCCCATCCAAATGATAATAAACATACTGGTGCAGTGAGTTTCACAGTAGTAGTCATTGCTCAACATATCTGTAGAGCAGGTAGATCAACTATGCCCCAAGGTATGGTAAAATTACCTGAGGTGCCAGTGAGCTTGTGGACACCAGAGGGTTAACAGGCTGAATCTTTACAAATTCATTTATGCATAAGTAGCTGGGGTACCCGGCACTGCCCGGGTTAACCTGTTTTAGACATAAGCCAAATGCCAATCATTTTAATTAAAACAATTGCCCAACAGTAAATGTAAATATCAATGAATCAAAATTGAGGTAGTGGTGTATTTCACTGTTTTTACATTGCAATTTTACAAACATAAAATGAATGTATCCAGACAGGAAGGCAAACTGGGTTGTACAGGACAGTCAGGTGCTTAACAGTAGAGAACATAAAGTAGCTGTAGAAAGGGATTAAATAAACAGAGATGACCAGTACATATACAGCGCTGGAAATTTGAATCTGCCTGGTCATACCAACAGCCTCAGCCGAAGCATGTTGTTGTTTTGCTCAGTGTGCTGTGGCTGTGCTGTGCTGAGTGTGCTGTAGCACACTGCAGCAGGGATTTTGGTGCCCTCCTCCATACAGATCTTCTCTAGATCTTTCAGGTTTGGAGTTTCAGCTCCCTCCAAAGATTTTCTATTGAGTTCAGGTCTGGAGACTGGCCAGGCCACTCCAGGACCTTGAAATGCTTCTTAAGGAGCCCCTCCTTAGTTGCCCTGGCTGTGTGTTTGGGGTCATTGTTATGCTGGAAGACCCAGCCATGACCCATCTTCAATGCTCTTACTGAGGGAAGGAGGTTGTTTGCCAAAATCTCACAATACATGACCCCATCCATCCTCCCTTCAATACGATGCAGTCATCCTGTCCCCTTTGCAGAAGCGCACCCCCAGAGTATGATGTTTCCACCCCCGTGCTTCACAGTTGGGATGGTTTTCTTGGGGTTGTTCTCATCCTCTAAACATGGTAAGTGGAGCTGATTCCAAAAAGCTCTATTCTGGTCTCATCTGACCACATGACCTTCTTCCATGCCTCCTCTGGATCATCCAGATGGTCACTGGTGAGCTTCAAACGGGCCTGGACATGTGCTGGCTTGAGCAGGGGGACCTTGCTGCCCTGCAGGATTTTAAGCCATGACAGCATCATGTGTAATCTTTGTGACTGTGGTCCCAGCTCTCTTCAGGTCATTGACCAGGTCCTCCTGTGTAGTTCTGAGCTTTCTCAGAATCATCCTTACCCCACAAAGTGAGATCTTGTATGGGATCCCAGACCGAGGGAGATTGACAGTCATCTTGTGCTTCTTCCACTTTCTAATAAATAATCATAACAGTTGTCTTCAACCAAGCTGCTTGCCTGTTTTCCTGTAGTCCATCCCAGCCTTGTGCAGGTCTACAGTTTTGTCCCTGGTGTCTTTAGACAGCTCTTTGGTCTTGGCTATGGTGGACAGGTTGGAGCGTGATTGATTGAGTGTGTGAACAGGTGTCTTTTATACAGGTAACAAGTTCAAACAGGTGCAATTAATACAGGTAAAGAGTGCAGAATAAGAGGGCTTCTTAAAGAAAAATTAACAGGTCTGTGTGAGCCAGAATTCCTGCTGGTTGGATAGGTGTTCAAATACTTATTTACAACAATAACATACAAATAAATTATAAAAAAAAAATCATACAATGTGATTTGCTGATTTTGTTTTTTTTTTTTTTAGATTATGTCTCTCACAGTGGACATGCACCTAAGGGCCCTGTTCCACTGGCGGTTAGGAGGATTTGCGTATGGAATGCGCACAAAAGTGGCCCACATGCGCCAAACAACCGCAATATCTGTGTAACATTACTGTATGAGTCGGCCGACATCCGAAAACGTCCGTGAACATCCGCAGAGGCACGCATGTCTGCAGCCAGGATTTTTGAGTGGCTCAAAAATCCTGATGCGGATGAGATCCGCATCACTTCCTGAACACATACTGAAGACATACGCAGGACATACACAACCAACGCGCTGCATATCCGCTGTCATCCGCTGATATCCGCAACCGACGGGTTGGCGCGGCTTGGTGGCGGACCAGGACAGCATGCAAAACAGATATAATGCATGCCCAGCACGGCCACATCATGGTCGCAAATGGTATGTCGTGTATGCAGACAGAGTGGGCACGGATGAAGCGAGTGCATCACGGCCGCTGTGCATCTGATATGCGATCATACGCGGATGCATTACAAAACACACAAATGCCGGCCAGCACCAGCCCAGCTGTGGATACTGATCCCGGCAGGCCAGTTTGCGCTTCCTTTGTGTCCGCGATGCAAATGCGACGCATGCGCACCACCACTGCAGTTCCCGCCACGCATGTGCACTGCGTCCCCATTGCAGCCATTGTGCTGCTATGTTCGTCGCTCTGCGTCCGATTCCTCTCCTCTATCCATGCGTTTTATACATCCGTGTTTGGCCATTGTGTTTCCGCAATGGCCGCGATACGTTCCACTACATTTACCAGCTGTGCCCCTCATGGGGGCGCCTCCGCGGTTGCCTTCACTTCTGTTCCCTGTTATATCTGCTTTTCTTCCTCATGTATTCACTGTGCACTCATGATGTCTACGTGATCCACCCCGGGACATTTGTCATTTCCGCCCACCTTTGTTGCAGATGCTCGGCTTTTGTCTCCTCATTTCATGTGCAAATCCTCCTAACCGCCAGTGGGACAGGGCCCTAAGATGAAAATTTCAGACCCCTCCACGATTTCTAAGTGGGAGAACTTGCAATCACAGGGTGTTCAAATACTTATTTTTCTCACTGTAGATGGTGAAAACCATTTACATGTGCAATATTGAACAACCAATGAAAAGTACACACTGGGCAACATGGGCAGGAGAACAAAGAAGTTAGCATGTATTTTGTGAACATTTTCACCACCACCTTATGTCACAGTTTACATTTCACTCACTGTTAAATGTTACACAAATGTGGAAAAAGGAAACACTAGTGGACAGAATTTTGTGTATAAACTGGCTACATGGTTGGGAGGGAAAAAAAAAGTTAGCATGCAGCTAACTCCAGCTGATGCTCCTGTGGAAACAACTCAACATTCTGCACACATTTTTCTCCTTGTTTCTATAAAACATGCTGTATTAATAAAGAATTAGTCATCTATTTATACATTACTGTACATACCCATCTGTATATTATCCATCTCCTATTTGTCTACATCATTTCTAACTGTACATATTACTCTATTGCACTTGGTATTTAATGTTTTTTTGCACTTCTGGTTAGATGTCAACTGCATTTCACTGGGCTTGTACCTGTACTGTGCACAATGACAATAAATTTTAATTTGACCTTTATTTAACCAGGTTAGTCCCACTGAGATCGAGATCTCTTTTACAAGGGAGACCTGGACAATTATTAAGTTTCCAGTTCACCTAACCTGCCGGAGCACCTCCACGGAACCCACACAAACACGGATAGAACATGCAAACACCACACAAAAAGGCCACGGGTGGGAATTGATCCCATGACCTTCTTGCTATGAGGCAACAGTGCTAACCACTAAGGCTACCCAATAAAGTTGAATCTAATATAATTTTTCCAGGTCTTTATTGGAAACAAGCAGTCATCTCTGTGTTGGTGTTACAATATTTTAAGGAGTGTATTCATTGTCTAGACCTTTATCTTTCTCAACAGATCCAATCCGTAAATGTGTGCTGCTGAGTCTGTTTGGGGTCATTCAACACTGAAACCAGGTCTTGTAGTGTGGCTCCTGCTACACTCAGACAAAATTGTCAGAAAAGAAGGTATGGTTTAAGCAAAGATAGCAGAGAAGCAAAGATCAAGGGGAGATGTTGACAAAAGAAGAGGATGATGGAAATGAGAAGAAGGAAAACAAGAGGGAAGATGAAAGGCAGAGGGGTGGAGATTTCACCTGAGGCTCACGGAGCCCGGAGAGATGAATATGGTCCTCCCCGGTGATCACAGGAACACTGTGTCATAAAAGACAAAAGCCATGAATGGCATCTCTTTGGCTTTCGTTCAGCTCTTCCTCTGCAGTGTACTTCATTTCCATCCACATCTAAATGAGTACTGCTGTCACTGCAGGCCATGGAGCCAGTCATTAAGACTTTAACTGCAAATATTAAATAACCCACGTTAGTATTTTGCAGTGCATTCATCAGTGGTGAATGCTGACAGTGTCTTGGAAGGCTCTGTGGGTACCACTGGAACGACTTTGTGTCAAATGGACGGTTGCAATGATGAGAAGTATCTTGTGCATTGTGTCTAAACATCAGCTATGACATTTTGGATGTTTCACTGCATGATGCAGCATGTGGTTGCGTCAAAGCTGAGGACGCCTACAGCTGGAGAAATCCAAGGGGATGCCCACATCTCACCTGGCTAAAAATGTGGGGAGGACTGCCTGAATGATCATCATCCCGGACCCAGGGTGCGCTCTGTGGTGTGGAGGATCCATGTGGAATTGTGTCAGAAAGTGCATCTGGTGTAAAGCTTGCGGCAAATATCACATTCACTGTGGTGACCCAGAGCAAAGCCGAAACAACTTACTATTCATCTATTCCTCTCTACGGGTCACTGTGTTGTAATGGTTGAATCATTATATATTTTCAATTTCAGTCACCTTCAAATTTAAAGTAGACCTGCATTGAAATAAATGTGGTCAGATCTCAGAAAGAAATAGCTGATATGTATTTATAAGACCCTTATGAATGCAGTAAAGTAAATCTGCAAGCACAAATTTGTAATTCAGCGGAGAAATCTTCATTTAAAAGTGACAAATTTGCAGCTAAAATTTGGCCTCCGTGAAAACTGTTTGCACGTCCAGGACATTGCCGTGACGCAAGGGAGAAGACGGAGCGCTAGCACCTTCAGTCCGATCCCGCGCATTGAGTGAATGCAATACTAGCTATTTCTCAACTGAAATTGATTTTATCTGTTAGTAATGTTAATGTTATACACATCCTGGTTTCAACATCCAAAAGTAAGCTGCAATGAATGCGAGATACAGCTTTGCATGCTCAGATGAGCGGCGACATCGACAGCGGGCGACGTTCTTCCCTGACCCTTATGCCTTGCTCTCACTGCCTCCGATGTGCTTACGGAGTCTGCGGGCTCGGTAAACGCCGCAGCGGGCCACTCACACTGCCCCTGTGTCTGCTGTACAGAGCTGCGGCCAACTCCGGCACCACCTCCCTGTCTACTGAATGGAGGTGCAGCCAACTTGGCAACAAGTCCAGCGACTACGCTCGCTGTTTTGATGCGGAGCGCTTCGGCAGCCCGCAAGGATAGACTTCTTGCAGAAAAATCCGCAGCGCTGCATGGTCTCGGTAACCGCAGCTGCAGGGCTCTGTGGCCACTGAGCGAGGTTTGTATCTTTTTAATGACTTGGATTCTTTGCGGATCCCGCATCTGTACCCCGCAATGGTAACACCGGAGGCAGTGTGAGCAAGGGGTTACTGCTCCAGCCAGCTCGCTAGCGCAGCATGCGAGCGGGTCGTCGCGGTAACCCCAACCCCAGTCCTGCCCCGTGAGGAAAATATTGGCTTGCATGGAGTGCATCCAGGGAAATGTGATCGAATATAGATCTAGTCTAAAGGCAAAACAATCATAAACAACCTTGAAACGGCGGTAGGCTAAAGACAGTAGATTTTCATACCGATGCCACTCAATCAAATGGGCGTATGAAAAAGTCCCCAAAAATAATTTTCAGGCAAAAATAAAAGAAATGTATACTCACCAAACGTACCACAATATGAAGTTTTAAAAAAAGTCGATCCTTCCGTATAAGACAATAAAAAAGTGCTTCTGTAAGAGATGTAAACTGACGTAAATCCACAAATTACAGTTGGCGCGCGCAATGCATGCTGGGATAGGATCTTCTCTCTTACGTCTCGGCAACGTCCCAGATGTGATGACAGTTTTGCGGAGGGCCAAATTTTAGCTGTAAATTTGTCATTTTTTAAATTAAAATTTCTCCGTTGAATGACAGATCTGGGCTTGCAGATTTACTTTACTACATTCAGAAGGATCTTATGTGTAAATATAAGTCATTTTTTGGTCCAAAGATCTGACTGCATTTATTTCAAAGCAGGTCTACTTTAAAGGAACCATGAATTCTAACTTTATGAAGGTAAAACAGAGTCTTCAGGTTTTTTTTTTTTTTTTTAACAATGCAATGGAAATCTCTGTCTACTTCACATCAACCACCCATGAAGTGTGTGTTGTGTTACAGACCTAAATTTATGATGTTGCAATGCAAGAATGTTAGAGAAGAGGTCAAAGGGATACAAAATAAAATTCTGAGATAGATTCAGATTACAAGCAAAGTTAATGAACCAATCATTGGCCAAAACACTATTTTGCCAATATCATTGACTCGTGGTTTGTCATTCTCCAGGTGGGCGCTTCAAGTTACCCGTCTGTGTCCTTGCACAAGATTGGTTGCCTTGGTGTGTCCTCTGTCCTGCTCCCCCACCCCTTCACTTTCTTCAGGCACCGTGTCATGGAGCTGATTGTCATCACCTGTTCCACTACTCATCAAGAATTTGCCAGAAACTCTGTTTTCGCTCAGCGGTACCTGGTCTCCTCGTCTGTGTAAGACAACTCTCCAAGATATCCTTCTTGTGTTTTATGACCCCGTCTTTTTGTATGCTTTGTCTCCATCGTCATCATCCACCTGTCAGCTCTGTGGGTGGCCACTTGTCACCATGCTGTTCTGGTCCAGCCTATGCCTCCTGCATCACCAGCACATGACAAAATCCCTCTGTATTTAGATTCTCATTAAATTAAATCCTCACTCAGCTCCCTGCTTTTTGGGTCCAATTTAGTTTCTCATCGGCTCGACCGTAACACAAGACACTTTTATTGCCATTGTCTTAGTCCACCCAGCTGTAAAAATAGGAACTGGCCTTGGCTGGAGCAATAACCTTGGGATGGGTGAGCGTACCATCCAAGGGGAGTTTTAAACTCTCCTCCACTTTACACTACAATATCTACAGATAAGCATAAGCCCGCTGGACCACAGGGCCTGCATAGGACTTACTTCTTTCTTCTTCCTATCATTATTACAATTTGTATCAAGATGTACATGTATGTGCTTTGCTGCAACCTTTCTGTCACGGTGATCTGACAGTTTTTTGTTGTGCTTTTGTTCCAATTTGCTAGTATAGCCATAGTAGATTGTCATGCCACCGAAGGCTGGACTGTAATCAAACACCTGAGGGAGTTTTTCCTGACCACTGTCACCAAAGTACTTGTTCATAGGATGGGTAAGGTTTAAATCTTGTTGGCATGGAGTGCCTTAAGGTGATATGCATTGTGTTTGGCACTGTATAAATAAACTGAATGACAACTTTAGATGGAGAGTAACCTGGATGTCCCACAATTGCAAATCATCCATGAGGAGTCACCAATTCTGTGAGAGACTGGCAGCGTGTCCAGGGGGTACCTCTTGCCCAATCACCGCTGGGGTAGGCTCCAGCTCCCCTTTGACCCTTAAATGGAATAAGTGGTATTCAATGAATGACTACATGAGTTACAGACTCTCTTCCACTACGTGCAATGAAAACCAGACATGCAGCCTGATGGGTGACATGGTCGATGAAGGATTCCTCAAAAAACACTGAAGGAAAGTATCTTATCCATTACCTAACACCTAATTCCAATAGCGATACCTAATTCTGATTATTGCATTCAAAGTTTTACTTGTGTATTTTTGCAGTACATATGTATATGACCATTCTTTGTACTCTTAATACTGTTGCATTCGTGTACTGTTGAACATCTGATTGCTGTACATTTTATGTAGTCCACAACAGTTGACGCTGTTGAGCTCCAGAAAAGTTGCCCCTGAGGACAATAAATCATATTGTATCATATGACATTCATGTGTGCGTGGTCCGTGTGTTTATAAAACATCCTGTTTTGTGAAAGTCATGTAAAATTAATGCAAAACTCCGAAACAGATCATGATGCATCCATCCCACTGTCTCCAAAGTGATGAGACAAAAGGTAGAAGGATGTAAACAAATGGGGTATATGAGTCCTGAGGCAACTGTTTATGGATGCAAGAAAAACATCTATATGCAGCAGAACTTTGCCGTGTTGATGCATTTGAGGCAAACAGGGTCATTAACATGGAAAGTACAACCCCTGGCAAAAATTATGGAATCACCGGCCTTGGAGGATGTTCATTCAGTTGTTTAATTTTGTAGAAAAAAAGCGGATCACAGACATGACACAAAACTAAAGTCATTTCAAATGGCAATCAAATGGCAAATCAGGAAAAAAAATTGTGGCAGTCAGTAACAGTTACTTTTTTAGACCAAGCAGAGGGAAAAAATATGGACTCACTCAATTCTGAGTAAAAAATTATGGAATCACCCTGTAAATTTTCATCCCCAAAAGTAACACCTGCATCAAATCACATCTGCTCGTTAGTCTGCATCTAAAATGGAGTGATCACACCTTGGAGAGCTGTTGCACCAAGTGGACTGACATGAATCATGGCTCAAACACGAGAGATGTCAATTGAAACAAAGGAGAGGATTATCAAACTCTTAAAAGAGGGTAAATCATCACACAATGTTGCAAAAGATGTTGGTTGTTCACAGTCAGCTGTTTCTAAACTCTGGACCAAATACAAACAACATGGGAAGGTTGTTAAAGGCAAACATACTGGTAGACCAAGGAAGACATCAAAGCGTCAAGACAAAACTTAAAGCAATATGTCTCAAACATCAAAAACGCACAACAAAACAAATGAGGAACGAATGGGAGGAAACTGGAGTCAACGTCTGTGACCGAACTGTAAGAAACCGCCTAAAGGAAATGGGATTTACATACAGAAAAGCTAAACGAAAGCCATCATTAACACCTAAACAGAAAAAAAACAAGGTTACAATGGGCTAAGGAAAAGCAATCGTGGACTGTGGATGACTGGATGAAAGTCATATTCAGTGATGAATCTCGAATCTGCATTGGGCAAGGTGATGATGCTGGAACTTTTATTTGGTGCCGTTCCAATGAGATTTATAAAGATGACTGCCTAAAGAGAACATGCAAATTTCCACAGTCATTGATGATATGGGGCTGCATGTCAGGTAAAGGCACTGGGGAGATGGCTGTCATTACATCATCAATAAATGCACAAGTTTATGTTGATATTTTGGACACTTTTCTTATCCCATCAATTGAAAGGATGTTTGGGGATGATGAAATAATTTTTCAAGATGATAATGCATCTTGCCATAGAGAAAAAACTGTGAAAACATTCCTTGCAAAAAGACACATAGGGTCAATGTCATGGCCTGCAAATAGTCCGGATCTTAATCCAACTGAAAATCTTTGGTGGAAGTAGAAGAAAATGGTCCATGACAAGGCTCCAACTTGCAAAGCTGATCTGGCAACAGCAATCAGAGAAAGTTGGAGCCAGATTGATGAAGAGTACTGTTTGTCACTCATTAAGTCCATGCCTCAGAGACTGCAAGCTGTTATAAAAGCCAGAGGTGGTACAACAAAATACTAGTGATGTGTTGGAGCGTTCTTTTGTTTTTCATGATTCCATAATTTTTTCCTCAGAATTGAGTGATTCCATATTTTTTTTCCCTCTACTTGGTCTAAAAAAGTAACCGTTACTGACTGCCACATTTTATTTTCCTGATTTCTTATAGTGTTTCTTAAAGCCAGAAAGTTGCCATTTGAAATGACTTTAGTTTTGTGTCATGTCTGTGATCTGCTTTTTTCTACAAAATTAAACAACTGAATGAACATCCTCCGAGGCCAGTCATTCCATAATTTTTGCCAGGGGTTGTACAATCTTCCTACACCCTAATTCTGGCCTTTTGTCAAAAAATGATAAGGAGGCATTTAAATCTTTAGCACCCCTCCTTTCACATGCTCGCTCTTAGCAGAGTTAGAAAATATTCATGAAAGTCACGTTATGATATCTATTAGTATGTTAGGTCTCTCTTCTTACAGGAGATAGCAGGTGTAAATCAAGGCTGATCCAATGTCATACTGCAGACAGGAATACCTGGATGCAGAATGTCTTCACTAGTCCTGGTCTAAGAGTGGAACTCAAATACAATGTTCAAAAAGTACCAAGGACCAGGACAACAACAAGCCTTCATAAATTGCATGGAAACAAAATGTTGACTGTTTTTTCCAGAGTATAATTAGTTTTTAGTAGTTGGGGAGGTCCTGTGACATACTCTGGTGCAACTTGCACATCAAAAAAGAAATAACTCACACATTCATCAATAATAATAATAACAAGTTGTTTTCATTTACAGCCAAAGATTTCTTAGGGCCACTTTACACATAGTACGAATATGGTTGAATTGTGCATGAAGCAGGAATCGTATGCAATACGTGTAAAATCGTAGCTGCCTCCAACTCCTCGTACACCTGCTGCTACAACTATTAGCGCACACTAGCGGCTGAAAGACAGAGTGTACGCTGTGAGAGCCCATTCAATCTCCCTCGCAGCAAGTGACGGCCAAATTCCAGGTGACACACACGAACATCCAACACCACTCGCTTGACACTTAGAAAATGTGTGGCCTTTCGCACTGTTAGCACCAAAACAGTCAGCAGACGATCACTCTCGAGTTGGCAGTGAAATATGTCTAAGTGCCCCAACGGGCGTGGCTGGCTGTCAACAGCTCATGGTGTTGACAACTCTGGTCCTGGATGTTACAGCTGCAGAACATGTACCGTGTTTTCACGGACACACGCATGTGTGTACTTGCTGTCCTCGTGGAAATACATAAAAACATATATCGCTTTTTCGATGGGCTGGAGAATGCACACATTGACAGGCTGTCCCAGCTGAAACGGACTGTCAGTTCATGTGAACACACAGCAGGCGATCTGAATGTCACATGTCTGACCGGACACTTGTGTCCTGTGAGCGGCGTGCTGCAGGACTATATAACAAGCCAACGGTGCAACAAATATGCCACTTTCAGCAAGAAGTACACGGTAACAAACGCTGTTTGGTCAGTTATCACTGACCGGTACAAATTGCTGGCAGAGGACACTCACCGGCTGAGTGCACGTTCTTGTTTCTACACTGAAATGTTTATCAGGAACAACTCAACTTTCATTTTTTTTTCTATTCCCGCAGTCACAGTGATTTAGAGTGGGGAAGGAAATCCCTTACAAGTGGTTATTATTTTGAGGATGTAGTGGAAACACTGGCAGTACTGGGAACAGGCTTTCAGGAATAAATAAGGACACAGCACATAAGTGAGTACTGGAAAGGTGGACGGAATAAAATGTTCAAACATGCCACATATTGTATAGAAATGACATTAAGAAACTGACATCAAAGGTCTGTCAAGAAACTTTAAAAAGTCATGAAATAATTAACAATTGAGAAATGATAAATGTTCCAAATTTAGAGAACAGTATTTACCAGTAACATTTGCATTAGTGCACTTTTTTGTATGTATATAAAGTTACCAAAGTCCTTCCCTGCCATAGAGGTTAGTGGTGTGTGATGCAATGCCTGTTAGCCTCTCCCACCATAGTCAGTTTGAGCCACATACGAGGGTAGGCTGAAAAGTTCTAAGGCTCACTATGATACAGCCTTAGAACTTTTCAGCCTACCCTCGTATATACTCACTGACCACTTTATTAGGTACTCCTGTTCAATTACTTTTTAACAATCAGTTAATCAGCCAATCACATGGCAGCAGCTCAATGCATTTAGGCATCTAGACGTGGTGAAAAAGACTTGCTGAAGTTCAAACTGAGCATCAGAATGGGGAAGAAAAGGCATTTAAGTGACTTTGGCTTCCTTCCTGGTTGTTGGTGCCAGACGGGTTGGTCTGAGTATTTCAGAAACTACAAATATACTGGGGTTTTCCACCCACAGTCATCTCTACGGTTTACAGAGAATGATCCAAAAAAGAGAAGATATCCAGTGAGCGGTAGATGTGCAGACAAAAATGCCTTGTTGATGTCAGAGGTCAGAGCAGACTGGCTGAATGGGCATCTGCGTGATGCTATCATGGCAATATGGACCAACATCCCTAAGGAATGCTTCCAACACCTTGTTAAATCTACACCACAAAGAATTAAGGCAAATCTAAAGACAAAAGGGGGTCCAACCCAGTACTAGCAAGGTGCACCTAATGAAGTGGGCAGTGTAATGCAACTGTCCTGTATGTTTTCTACATACATACTGTACATTCCAGCTGTTTTGTTGGCCAGTGATCTTACATTTGGGCTAAAAAGATGAGTAGTGAACTTTTAAGCCTCTGTCCCACTCAATAACAAGCCATGAATAATGAGCCACGCATGGGTGTGTCAGCGATTATTCAAAGAATGATCCACGTTTTAAGCCGTCACGTATCCGCTACTAAGGTGCCTCTATGTGCCTCTGTGTTCCTCACATGTCCTCATCAGCCTCTATCAACCTGTCATTCGAGCCCCATCCACTCTTGAATGGCTCGTGTCGCTGCATATGATCCACATCAAACCACATATGATCCATGTAGTGCCATGTAATGCAACGTTGGTGCACGTTTAGGCATGGGTTTGGTCCAAACCTCCAGCCCTCCCAAACTTGGTCCCTTTAAAGTGTGGGTTTTCAATTCACAGGATCCATTCAAGATGTTGTCACATTTTTTAAACGCAGTCAAAAAAATAAATAAGCGCTCCTGCACAGATCACCAGATCAGCTAGAACCGAACCACGGGTTCTTGGACAGTCTCCTCTGCGCTCGTACTTACTGGCTTTCTTTCCATCCGCAGCTTCGATGGCTTTATTTCTTCCGTGGCTTTAAACACAGTCAATTGACACCGTGATCCAACTTTTAACTTTGTGTTCATCTGTTCATTTCTGCTCTTTTAAGCGAGGCGTTCTGCGTTCCTGGACAGTCGCCTCTGTGCTTGTACTCGCTGGCTTCCTTTCCATCCATGGCTTCACTGGCTTTATTTCTTCCGCGGCTTTAAACACACAGTCAGTTGACACTGCGATAAGCCTAACCCTAACCCTCTCTCCCTTCCAAGATGGCGCCACGTGAAGGCGCCCTGGTATTCTGGTGCTCCCTGTTTTGTCTGTTTTTGTGCATGAATCATGTGTCATCGTGTCCCTACACCCGCAAGGAGCTTCTAAACATCAAATTATTAACACCCACGGACATTACGGCAGTTTTTTTAGTGCCTGCAGCTGAACTGGTTCACTTTTTGGCCAAAAAAGTGAGACGACGGAGGAGAGGAAAACGAGCTGGAGCTCTCGTGCGCCTCAGACGAAGGGGCACGCGCACACCCCTACCTGGGATATTTCTCTCCAATGTCCGCTCACTCCACAACAAGATGGATGAGCTGGCACTGCTGATGAAGAAGAATAGAGATTTCTCCTCATCTTGTGTACTGTGCGTCACGGAGATGTGGTTAAATGCACAGACACCGGACTGCGCGCTCCAACTAGAGGGATTCCAACTCCTCCGCGCAGACAGAGACCGAGCACTCTCTGGTGGAAAAACTAGAGGTGGAGGACTCTGCTTCTATATCAACAACTCCTGGTGCTCCGATGTGACTGTGATCTCCCAACACTGCTGTCCCTCTCTGGAATATCTCCTCATAAACTGCAGACCGTTCTACTCTCCACGTGAGTTTAACTCTTTCATACTTTGCTCTGTGTATATTCCACCGAGCGCGGACGTGCACGAGGCCGAGCGCGCGCTCGCAGATCAGATTATGAGCGTGGAGAGAGACTTTCCGGACTCTCTTGTTATAATTCTCGGTGATTTTAACAAAGGGAATCTCAGTCAGGAATTACCAAAATACAAACAGTTTGTTAAATGCCCAACCAGAGAAGGGAGCACCTTAGATCATTGTTACATGACAGTGAGCGGTGCCTACCGCGAGGTGGCCCGTGCAGCTTTGGGGCTCTCAGATCACATGATGGTCCACTTGATCCCCACGTAGAGACAGAGACTTAAACTCTCTAAACCTGTTGTGAGGACGTCTAAAGTGTGGAGCAATGAAGCTGTAGAGGAGCTACGTGCGTGCTTGGCCACCACGGATTGGGATATGTTTGAGGCTTCAACAGACAGTCTAGATGACTACACGGACACTGTGACGTCGTATATTCATTTCTGTGAAGACAGCATCATCCCACAGCATACCAGGGTGAGATATAACAATGACAAGCCCTGGTTCACACCTAAACTCCAGCAGCTCCGTCAGCAGAAAGAGGTGGCTTTCAGAGAAGGAGACAGAGACAGCTATAGAGGTGCAAAGTACAGATTTAGCAATGAGGTGGCAAAGGTTAAATCCATGTACAGTTCACGTCTGCAGCAAAGGTTCTCTGCCAATGACTCGGCCTCTGTGTGGAGGGGGTTGAAAGAGATCACCAACTACAAGCCCAAAGCAACTCGTTCTATTGACGACCTCAAGCTGGCCAACGACCTGAACGTCTTCTATTCACGCTTTGAAGACAAGGACTCACACAACTGGATATTCAAACACTCTGGACCTCCCCCCTCTCACTGCTGCCCTCCCCACTCCCCCTGTTGCCCTCTCGGTCCAAGAGGAGGACGTGAGGAGACATTTCAAAAGGCTGAATCCACGTAAGGCCCCAGGCCCAGACTGTGTCTCTCCTGCCACCCTGAGACACTGCGCTGATGAGCTGGCCCCAGTCTTCACAGGGATCTTCAACACCTCCCTGGAGTCATGCCATGTTCCAGTCTGTTTCAAGTCCTCAATCATAGTTCCAGTCCCCAAGAAACCACGCGTCACTGGACTTAATGACTACAGGCCTGTGGCTCTCACATCTGTAGTCATGAAGACCTTCGAACGCCTGGTTTTATCCCACCTGAAGTCCATCACCGACACCCTCCTGGACCCCCTGCAGTTTGCCTACAGAGCCAACAGGTCTGTAGATGACGCCATAAACCTGGCCCTGCACTCCATCCTGCAGCACCTGGACTCCCCAGGAACCTACGCTAGGATCCTGTTTGTGGACTTCAGCTCTGCATTCAACACCATCCTTCCAGCTTTGCTCCAAGACAAGCTTTCTCTGCTCCACGTGCCCAACTCCACCTGCAGGTGGATCACAGACTTCCTGACGGACTGGAGTCAGCGTGTGAGGCTGGGAAAAAATGTCTCGAACACTCAGGGTCTCAGCACAGGATCTCCACAGGGCTGTGTCCTTTCCCCTTTGCTCTTCTCCCTCTACACTAACTGCTGCACCTCCAGCCACGACTCTGTAAAGCTCATCAAGTTTGCGGACGACACCACCCTCATCGGACTCATTTCGGATGGGGATGAGTCTGCCTACAGGAGGGAGGTGGACCGGCTGGTGACCTGGTGCAGCAGCAACAACTTGGAGCTCAACGCCCAGAAAACAGTGGAGATGATCATGGACTTCAGGAAAGCCACAGCCCCCCCGCCCTCACCAACAGCCCCATCACCACTGTGGTCTGTCACCGCTTCCTCGGCACCACCATCACCCAGGACCTCAAGTGGGAGTCAACTATCAGCTCCCTCATCAAGAAGGCCCAGCAGAGGATGTACTTCCTGCGGCAGCTGAAGAAGGCCAAGCTGCCTGTCCAGCTGATGGTGCAGTTCTACACGGCCATCATCGAGTCCATCCTCTGCTCCTCCATCACGGTGTGGTACGCCGGGGCCACAGCCAGGGACAGACACAGACTGCAGCGCATTGTGGCCTCTGCTGAGAAGGTGATCGCCTGTAGCCTTCCATCTCTCCACGACCTGCACGTCTCCAGGACTCTGGGCCGAGCAGGTCGGATCACAGCTGACCCTTCTCACCCTGCACACGGTCTATTCAAACCACTCCCCTCGGGCAGGAGGCTACGGTCCATCCGGACCAGAACCTCCCGCCATAAGAACAGTTTCCCCTCTGCCGTTAGACTCATGAACACCTCATAACTCAGTCACCTTAAGCTTAACTCTGTCACTTTATAATTTTATCACGGGTCACTTTAGACAATGTACTTTGTTTTTTAATTGCACTCCTCCCACTGCACTGTTTTTTTCTGTTTCTCTGTTTTTCTGTTGCACACAGTCTTTCATATTTCTTTTTTTTATCTTATATTTTACCTTATTTTGACACATATGTTATATTTTATCTTAGCATTTTATCTCTTCTTAATGTTGCACCATTGTACCGAAGCAAATTCCTAGTCTATGAATCCTGTTCACTGGCAATGGCAATAAACTTCTTTTGATTCTGAAGACTTTTAACTTTGTGTTCATCCGTTATTGACTCCAAAATCACTCTTTTGCGAGCTGGCATTTTGTGTAAATGCTCTTCTTGACCAAAAGTTGCTGTGTCCATTATAACAAGATGTTAAATCTATCATAAACATACTTTTACCGCTGCTTATAAAAATGAATGAACATGCAGTAGAATAGAATAGAAACTTTATTGTCATTGCAAATATATACATACAATGAATCTTGTCCTCTACATTTAACACATCCTAATTACAGTTAGACACAATCTAACCACTAGTGAGCAGCCACAGTCCAGCACCTGGGGATCAACTCCAGATGTAGAGACTCTGCCTTTGTCAGAGCCAGAGAAAGGAGCGGACCCTAAGGTTAAATCAAATTAAATCAAATGTTTTTTGCAACTGTTTTTTTTTCCAAGCTATTACAATAAAAACATGACAAATGACAAATTACCTTTTAAGCTGTTTCAAATACGTTCTCCACCGCAGCGCATGAGAGAGAGAGAGAGAGAGAGGAAAAAAGCTCCAAATGTTCTCTGTGATTCCAGAAGCGATTAGAGGTGTTTTCAACATCCAAGCTCTGACAGAAAATGAATGATTAATCCACGACAAAGTAATTATTTTATATACAGCATCCGGCGCACAAAGCAGGTGGAATTGTAGTGTGCAGAAGGGCTGAGCCTGTCAAAAATAGCCTCTCCGGTTCTCATAGCTGCCTTTAGCAGCCTCGTCCTCACCACACATGCCTCTAAAATCCTTGTTTTTCCTCGTAGTACCTTGTACACAAACTGCACCATACTGTTGTTGCTAAATCTTGAACTTATTGAAACTGGCGCCACGCTGAGAGACAAGTAACTAAGTTTGCATAACAAAAGTAAGACATTAGCCATAGCTTCACCTAAACGTTTTAGTAGTTCATCACTTTAGCATTATAACAGTTAATTTTTCATTTAGCAGATTAGCAATGATCAAAACAAACTTTTTGCCCACCACTAGTAAAATGTAACTCTTAAAAAAGCCATTTCCTACAATATGTGGACTTTTGTCAATTCACTTGTTAGCTGTGACGCTAAATAGCCATATCATGAATACAATGTTGTGGCTTACAAGCATGCGGAAATCACCTTCACAAGATACAAAACCTCTGTTTGACCAATGAGAATGCTATGTCAAAATATCATATGGAAGATACATGCTTGAAATTGCTTCTAATGTGCAAAAAAAACAAAAACAAAACAAAACAAAAAAAAAACAATTTTCTCGGTGTAAAATTAAATCCTGTCAAAGGTACAGGGAATGGATCAGAGGATTGTGTTTTTTTTTCCTCCAACACTGATATCTTACCTCCAGAAGCTGAAAAGTCATATCTGCTTTGTATATTATTGAGTTTAACTCATGATAATACCATTTTTATATGCGTGTCCATCAACACACACTCACTTGCACACATGCCAAGTTATGAAATTTCACAGCTCATCTGTGTGGAAATTTTTCCTGATTACATTTCATTGACTGCGACTGAGGTTTCATCACCCAATAAAATGCTGAGAAGCTGAAGCCTTGATACATTCTTGGGTGGACCAGGTGCCACGGGAATATCAAAGAAATTCACTGATCCTCTTTCTTATTTCTCTCTTCTCTTGTCCCCTTGATACACCACTCTCCTCACCCGTGACTTCATCTCATCCCTCTCACTACTCCTAATTCCCCTCTATTTCTTCCTCTGTCCCTCGCTCGCCTCATTCATTCCCCCTCACCCTGTGTACGGGTGTCATGTAAGATGCAGTGCCTCGCGCAGCAGAACGGCAGCCCAGAGAGTAGACAACAACCAACATTAGGAACCAGCGGCCTCGGGTGGCCGATTGAACATTTTGCAAGACATATTGAGCAATCAAACAGATGGCACCTCTGGGTGCTTCCACAAAGCTTTGGACAACTAAAAAAAAAAAGTCTCCTGTTCACAAATACATAAACCAAAACTGTACACTAACATTTCCTTTAAATGTCTTATATCTGCAATTAGTCCTTGAGCCTGTAGCCAATTATGACCCAATAAATGGCATCTAAGTGGGCAACACAATACTTACAGGACAGCCTCAGTATACCATGGCCTACACAAAAAAATGGATGATGATCTTCCCAGAGATGTAGACAGGTAGGGGTCAATGGACAATTACACAGGTGTCAAATTCTAAAAATACCCCAATCATACTACAAATGCCTCATTATTTGCCATTCAAAAGGATTATGATTACTGCTCACTCTCCCTCACTCATCCTCAACCACTTATCTGGGATTGGGTCGCGGGGCAACAGCTCTAGTAGGGGACAAGGTTGGGTAGGATTACTTTGAAAGAATACATGTAGATTATATGTATGTATGTACATGCATTTGGATTGCCTGTAATCTGATTACTTTTGGATTACATTTCAAAGTAATCCTACCCAACCTTGATAGGGGACTCCAGACTTCCCTTTCCCCGGCCACATTGACCACCTCTGACTGCGGGAACCTGAGGCGTTCCCAGGCCAGTGTGGAAATATAATCTCTCCACCTAGTCCTGGGTCTTCCGCAGGGTCTCCTCTCAGATGGACGTGCCTGGAACACCTCCCTCAGGAGGTGCCAAGGGGGCATCCTCACCAGATGCCTGAACAACCTCAGCTGGCTCCTTTCAATGCATAGGAGCAGCAGTTCTACGCCGGGCTGCCCACAAATGACCGAGCTTCTCACCCTATCTCTAAGGCCGGGTTCACACGGCAGGATAATCAGGCCTATATCGGACCCGATCTTCCCCTTCTGACAATCTTAAGGACGTCCCGACAATCGTGATGATGCAAAAGATAATCTTATCACATATTCCTCCCGTGTGTGGTGTGTTAACAGCGCTCTGATTTGCTCGGAAGGACGTCAGGAGCGCTCCGATCACAAATCGGAGATATTCAACATGTTGGATTTTTTTGGCCCGATATCGCAGTGTGTGTTGTGTCCTCCGACCACAAACGTGCACACAGCCTGCTGAATGTGACGGGCAGCAGATGCACAGAGCAGAAAATAAAATAAAATCAAAACAGCAGAACATCTGACTTACCAGAAAGTCTGGTGGTCACGCTGTCTCCACTCCTTTAAAGAATGACTTTTCTTTTTCTTTTTGTGTCGTTTTTTTCCCTCTGTTTTAAATAGTCCACAAAGTATCTCTGTTTGTTTACTCTGAAGTCACGTTTAATCTCACGAGATTTTACAAGATTTCCTGTCTGAGCTGTGAATATTCGTGTGTGAAATATGTTCATGTGTGGTGTTGTTGTCTTACTGTGTGGCTGAACACCACACACTGTACGACCAAACCTGTTAGATCCATGATTTTTTTATCTTCACATGTGTTGTCTCTCAGGTTTTGGAAACCTAAAGACAATTTTAAGATCCTGCCGTGTGAACCAGGCTTAAGCGAGACACCAGCCACCCTCCTAAGGAAGCCCCTTTCAGCTGCTTGATCTAGTTCTTTCAGTCATGACCCAACCCTCATGACCATAGGTGGAGTAGGAACTGTTGGGTATTTTCGCCTCCAAACATTCTTAAAACCTTTAACAAGACAAACAGAGTCAAGAAACACCAGTGAGACAGAAAGTCAAATTTAGCTCGCGAGGAGTGCAGTCAGGCTGTACACCAAAGCTACACTAAAGTCTGGCCTGCGCTCCTGCTCTTTTATTGGAGAAGCCCTAACCACATCATAAAACTTGTCCTAAGGGTGGGGGGGACAACGCAAGACAAGTTTCTTCCCGTGACATAAACACATACGTCAATAAGTGCATCTGCGTGGAAAAACAGTTTCTTTAATCTTATCAATGGAGGTCAGCACATCCCGTTCGTCTGTTGCACTTATCATCTGTTCTGCATCTGCCTGGAGTGTCCTGTTCTTTATACTAAGCATCACATATACAAGGCCATAAATTCACAACGGTCAAAACAACCTCCAGTTCTTTACTCCCAGTTCAGACTGACCCCAGCATGCTAAAACAAAGTTGAATAACAAGTACATTCTCAGGGTTACTTTTAAGACAGGTGCATAACAGCACAATAACAGAACAAAGACAAAGGTACAAATGTTTAACAGTGATAAAAAAATATATATATATATAAAATCTTTAACAGGAACGACGGTTGACCAGCAGATCGAGAGCTTCGTCTTTTGCCTTAGCTCCCTTTTCATCACAACAGGACAGTACAACGAATGCAATACCACCCCTCCTGCACCGATTCTACAACCAATCTCACGCTCCATTGCCCCCTCACTCACGAGCAAAACTCTGAGATACTTGAACTCCTTCACTTAGGGCAAGGCCGTATTCCCTACCCAGAGTAGGCAATCCATCAGTTTCCTGCTGAGAACCATGGCCTCAGATTTAGAGGTGCTGATCCTCATCCCAGCCGCTTCACACTCGGGCTACGAACCGATCCAGTGAGTGTTGGAGATCACAGGCCGATGAAGCCAACAGTACCACATCATCTGCAAAAAGCAGTTATGAGACCCTGAGCCCACCAAACTGGATATTGACTACACCATGATATCCTGTCCAAGAATATCACAAACGGGATTGGTGAAGAAGCACAGCCCTGGCAGTTACTGCTAATACTAATAATGAATTCTTGATTAATTAATTAGCTAATTGAGCTACTGGTCGTGGTGGAGGTATAGCGACTGTTTTAAAGAATTATATTTATCACAAAGTAATGTTGGAGTGGTCCTTCTCCTCTTCTGAACTGAGCTGCGACAGACTGTCTCAGTGCTGTGTGCTGTCATATACAGACCACCCAAATACAACAAAGACTTCATAGAAGAGTTTTCTCACTTTGTTGCTTCGATGGTGACACGTTATGACAAGATTTTAATCATTGGGGATTTTAATGTACATGTCTGTTGTCCATCAAAACCTCTGGCCAGAGAGTTTTTGGACTTGATCGCAGCTTTCAGTTTGATGCAGCATGTCACTGGCAGCACACAAGTACACGGACACACGCTGGATATTATTTTATCTCTTGGTCTTCCTGTCCAAAATGTTGTTATTGGTGACGCTGTGTTCTCTGACCACAGCCCTATCATGTTTGATTTTAGTCTGGACATTGACATGACGATGCCTGTCGTGCGTCATGAGCGTGTTATTAAGCCTGACACCGCTGCTGCTTTTATTCCTCTTTTTAGTGCATTTGAGCAGAATTTGTTAGATTCTGCTGCTTTTGGCACAGAACAGATGATGAACTCTTTTATTTCCACTTGCTCTGAGGTTTTGGATGTTGTTGCTCCCTGTAAAGTCATGCATTCTAAGCTTAAGCAAGAACCGTGGCTTAATGACATCATGCGCACAGCTCGGCGTGACTGTCGGAGGGCAGAGTGCAGGTGGAAACAAGACCGTTTGGAGGTTTCAAAACAGATTCTTAAAGAGAGCAGGAATAATTATCAAAGGGTGGTTAAAGCTGAAAAAAATAAGTATTTTTCAGAATTGATTTTAAACAATCTTGGCAAGCCTCGTATTCTTTTTAAAAGAACTGATTCTGTTTTTAATCCCAGTCCGTCCACTTTACTGGAAATCACAAGTGAAACGTGTGAAAAATTTCTACACTTTTTTATTGATCAGGTTGATGCCATTAGGGCCAATATATCACCGTCAGTGTGTCATTATATATCACAGTCAGTGTGTCATTGTGTAGCAAATCAGTGCTCGTGTGTTTTAGCCTGTGTCAATGACTGTGCTGACAGGAATAGTTAGGAATCTAAAACCCTCTTCCTGTCCCACTGACCCGGTACCCCCTCACTTTTTTAAGGAGGTTTGGGACACCATTGGCTCTTTTGTCAGAGAAATTATTAACAGTAGTCTATCTTGTGGAATTGTGCCTTCCTTTAGTAAAAAAGCTATTGTGGAGCCACTGATCAAAAAACCGGGTTTGGATCCCACGGCTTTTTCAAATTATCGATGTATCTCTAAGTTACCGCTTGTGTCGAAAATTTTAGAGAAATGCGTCTTTGCACAGTTGCAGCCTTTTTTAGATACAAACGGCATATTGGATCCATTTCAATCAGGGTACAAAGCATTTCACAGCACTGAGTCTGCACTTTTAAAGGTTTTTAATGATCTCCTTTTAACAACTGATTCTGGCAGTTCAGCCATTTTAGTGCTTTTAGACCTCACTACAGCTTTTCAATCAATCAATCAACTTTTTTCTTATATAGCGCCAAATCACAACAAACAGTTGTCCCAAGGCGCTCCATATTGTAAGGCAAGGCCATACAACAATTATAAAAAACCCCAACGGTCAAAACGACCCCCTATGAGCAAGCACCTGGCAACAGTGGGAAGGAAAAACTCCCTTTTAACAGGAAGAAACCTCCAGCAGAACCAGGCCCAGGGAGGGGCAGTGTTCTGCTGAGACTGGTTGGGGCTGAGGGAAAAAACCAGGAAAAAGACATGCCGTGAAGGGGGGCAGAGATCGATCACTAATGATTAAATGCAGAGTGATGCATACGGAGCAAAAAGAGAAAGAAACAGTGCATCATGGGAACCCCCCCACAATCTACGTCTAAAGCAGCATAACCAAGGGATGGTCCAGGGTCACCCGATCCAGCCCTAACTATAAGCCTTAGCGAAAAGGAAAGTTTTAAGCCTAATCTTAAAAGTAGAGAGGGTATCTGTCTCCCTGATCTGAATTGGGAGCTGGTTCCACAGGAGAGGAGCCTGAAAGCTGAAGGCTCTGCCTCCCATTCTACTCTTACAAACCCTAGGAACTACAAGTAAGCCCGCAGTCTGAGAGCGAAGCGCTCTAATGGGGTAATATGGTACTATGAGGTCCCTAAGATAAGATGGGACCTGATTATTCAAAACCTTATAAGTAAGAAGAAGAATTTTAAATTCTATTCTAGAATTAACAGGAAGCCAATGAAGAGAGGCCAACACGGGTGAGATATGCTCTCTCCTGCTAGTCCCCGTCAGTACTCTAGCTGCAGCATTCTGAACCAACTGAAGGCTTTTTAGGGAACTTTTAGGACAACCTGATAATAATGAATTACAATAGTCCAGCCTAGAGGAAATAAATGCATGAATTAGTTTTTCAGCATCACTCTGAGACAAGACCTTTCTGATTTTAGAGATATTGCGTAAATGCAAAAAGGCAGTCCTACATATTTGTTTAATATGCGCTTTGAATGACATATCCTGATCAAAAATGACTCCAACATTTCTCACAGTATTACTAGAGATCAGGGAAATGCCATCCAGAGTAACGATCTGGTTAGACACCATGCTTCTAAGATTTATGGGGCCAAGTACAATAACTTCAGTTTTATCTGAGTTTAAAAGCAGGAAATTAGAGGTCATCCATGTCTTTATGTCTGTAAGACAATCCTGCAGTTTAGCTAATTGGTGTGTATCCTCTGGCTTCATGGATAGATAAAGCTGGGTATCATCTGCGTAACAGTGAAAATTTACGCAATACCGTCTAATAATACTGCCTAAGGGAAGCATGTATAAAGTGAATAAAATTGGTCCTAGCACAGAACCTTGTGGAACTCCATAATTAACTTTAGTCCGTGAAGAAGATTCCCCATTTACATGAACAAACTGTAATCTATTAGACAAATATGATTCAAACCACCGCAGCGCAGTGCCTTTAATACCTATGACATGCTCTAATCTCTGTAATAAAATTTTATGGTCAACAGTATCAAAAGCAGCACTGAGGTCCAACAGAACAAGCACAGAGATAAGTCCACTGTCCGAAGCCATAAGAAGATCATTTGTAACCTTCACTAATGCTGTTTCTGTACTATGATGAATTCTAAAACCTGACTGAAACTCTTCAAATAGACCATTCCTCTGCAGGTGATCAGTTAGCTGTTTTACAAGTACCCTCTCAAGAATCTTTGAGAGAAAAGGAAGGTTGGAAATTGGCCTATAATTAGCTAAGATAGCTGGGTCAAGTGATGGCTTTTTAAGTAATGGTTTAATTACTGCCACCTTAAAGGCCTGTGGTACATAACCAACTAACAAAGATAGATTGATCATATTTAAGATTGAAGCATTAAATAATGGTAGGACTTCCTTGAGCAGCCTGGCAGGAATGGGGTCCAATAAACATGCCGATGGTTTGGACGAAGCAACCAATGAAAATAACTCAGACAGAACAACCGGAGAGAAAGAGTCTAACCAAATACCGGCATCACTGAAAGCAGCCAAAGATAACGATACATCTTTGGGATGGCTATGAGTAATTTTTTCTCTAATAGTCAAAATTTTGTTAGCAAAGAAAGTCATGAAGTCATTACTAGTTAAAGTTAATGGAATACTCAGCTCAATAGAGCTCTGACTCTTTGTCAGCTTAGCTACAGTGCTGAAAAGAAACCTGAGGTTATTCTTATTTTCTTCAATTAGTGATGAGTAGAAAGATGTCCTAGCTTTACGGAGGGCTTTTTTATAGAGCAACAAACTCTTTTTCCAGGCTAAGTGAAGATCTTCTAAATTAGTGAGACGCCATTTCCTCTCCAACTTACGGGTTATCTGCTTTAAGCTACGAGTTTGTGAGTTATACCACGGAGTCAGACACTTCTGATTTAAAGCTCTCTTTTTCAGAGGAGCTACAGCATCCAAAGTTGTCTTCAAAGAGGATGTAAAACTATTGACGAGATACTCTATCTCCCTTACAGAGTTTAGGTAGCTACTCTGCTCTGTGTTGGTATATGACATTAGAGAACATAACGAAGGAATCATATCCTTAAACCTAGTTACCGCGCTTTCTGAAAGACTTCTAGTGTAATGAAACTTATTCCCCACTGCAGGGTAGTCCATCAGGGTAAATGTAAATGTTATTAAAAAATGATCAGACAGAAGGGAGTTTTCAGGGAATACTGTTAAGTCTTCTATTTCCATACCATAAGTCAGAACAAGATCTAAGATATGATTAAAGTGGTGGGTGGACTCATTTACTTTTTGAGCAAAGCCGATAGAGTCTAATAATAGATTAAATGCAGTGTTGAGGCTGTCATTCTCAGCATCTGTGTGGATATTAAAATCGCCCACTATAATTATCTTATCTGAGCTAAGCACTAAGTCAGACAAAAGGTCTGAAAATTCACAGAGAAACTCACAGTAACGACCAGGTGGACGATAGATAATAACAAATAAAACTGGTTTTTGGGACTTCCAATTTGGATGGACAAGACTAAGAGTCAAGCTTTCAAATGAATTAAAGCTATGTCTAGGTTTTTGATTAATTAATAAGCTGGAATGGAAGATTGCTGCTAATCCTCCGCCACGGCCCGTGCTACGAGCATTCTGACAGTTAGTGTGACTCGGGGGTGTTGACTCATTTAAACTAACATATTCATCCTGCTGTAACCAGGTTTCTGTTAGGCAGAATAAATCAATACGTTGATCAATTATTATATCATTTACCAACAGGGACTTAGAAGAGAGAGACCTACTGTTTAATAGACCACATTTAACTGTTTTAGTCTGTGGTGCAATTGAAGGTGCTATATTATTTTTTCTTTTTGATTTTTTATGCTTAAATAGATTTTTGCTGGTTATTGGTGGTCTGGGAGCAGGCACCGTCTCTACAGGGGTGGGGCACCGAGGGGATGGCAGGGGGAGAGAAGCTGCAGAGAGGTGTATAAGACCACAGCTCTGCCTCCTGGTCCCAACGCTGGACAGTCACAGTTTGGAGGATCCAAGAAAATTGGCCAGATTTCTAGAAATGAGAGCTGCTCCATCTAAAGTGGGATGGATGCCGTCTCTCCTAACAAGACCAGGTTTCCCCAGAAGCTTTGCCAATTATCAATGAAGCCCACCTCATTTTTTGGACACCACTCAGACAGCCAGCAATTCAAGGAGAACATGCGGCTAAACATGTCACTCCCGGTCCGATTGGGGAGGGGCTCAGAGAAAACAACAGAGTCCGACATTGTTTTTGCAAAGTTACACACCGATTTAATGTTAATTTTAGTGACCTCCGATTGGCGTAACCGAGTGTCATTACTGCCGACGTGAATTACAATCTTACCAAATTTACGCTTAGCCTTAGCCAGCAATTTCAAATGTCCTTCGATGTCGCCTGCTCTGGCCCCCGGAAGACAATTGACAATGGTTGCTGGTGTCGCTAACTTCACATTTCTCAAAACAGAGTCGCCAATAACCAGAGTTTGATCCTCGGCGAGTGTATCGTAGAGTGGGGAAAAACGGTTAGAGATGTGAACGGGTTGACGGTGTACACGGGGCTTCTGTTTAGGGCTACGCTTCCTCCTCACAGTCACCCAGTCAGCCTGCTTTTCCGACTGCCCGGGATCTGCCAGGGGGGAACTAGCGGCGGCTAAGCTACCTTGGTCCGCACCGACTACAGGGGCCTGGCTAGCTGTAGAATTTTCCACGGTGCGGAGCCGAGTCTCCAATTCGCCCAGCCTGGCCTCCAAAGCTACGAATAAGCTGCACTTATTACAAGTACCGTTACTGCTAAAGGAGGCCGAGGAATAACTAAACATTTCACACCCAGAGCAGAAAAGTGCGGGTGAGACAGGAGAAGCCGCCATGCTAAATCGGCTAAGAGCTAGTAGCTACGCAACCTAGCGGATTCCTAAAAACACACGAAGTGAATAATGTGTAAATAATTTAAAGGTGATTCAGCAGAAGGAGTGCCCCAATCAAGGCACCAAACAGGCCATGAAGCAGCACAGGCAACGCACGACAATAGCGAACGCACGACAACGGTGCTAAAATAAAATAAAAATCAACTAAACACACTGTGGAGCAGCACAGATAACGCACGACAACAGTGCTAAAAGAGAAAAAAAAAAAAATAAAAAAAATAAAAACGAAAGCGTTAGCAAGCTAGTTAGCTTGCCAACGCTGATGAAAGTTAGCTGATAAAAGTGCTCCGTCACGATGTTTCGACCGTTAGAGGTCTTCCTTAGGCGTTGGAGCACAGTAAAAAAGTAAAAAAAAAGTAAAAAGGTAAAAAAGTCTTGAAAAAGACTGTTAATTCAAGTCCAAAGCAGCAGGTAGCAGTCTCTGTGTAAACAGTCCCAACAGAGAGCCAAAATTCTGATGCCAACACGTCAAGAACTCGATGCTTGCTTCGAGTTCCTACTCTCACCTGTGGTCATGAGGTCATGACCAAAAGAACTAGATCGTAGGTACTTCCAGCTGAACTGGGCTTCCTCCTTTTGACACAGTTGACCACGCAATTCTTTTAGACCGCCTGAGAGACTGTGTGGGTGTCAGGAGGACTGTTCTGGAGTGGTTTAGGTCGTACCTGTTGGAGAGGTCTTTCTCCATCAGGCTGGGGGACTCCACTTCGTCTTCAGCCCCTCTTCATTGTAGAGTCCCCCAGGGTTCTATCCCGGGACCCATCCTTTTTGCTCTTTATCTCCTCCCACTCAGAGAGATTTAAAAAAAAAACATGACGTGGCCTACCATTTTTATGGTGATTGTCAAATCTACATGCCTATCGCTAAAAACAGCCTTTGCCCCTTGACACCCCTGCTCGACTGTCTGTGTGATGTCAGGGCTTGGTTGTCACAGAATTTTTTGAAACTTAATGATGGCAAGACAGAGGTTATGTTGTTTGGAAGTGCCCTCAGTGACTTGGGACCTCTTAAGGATTTTGTACGTCCCAAGGTCACCAGCCTTGACGTCATGATAGACAGCGATTTAAATTTGATAAACAAATCAATGGTGTTTTGAAATCGTGCTTTGATCATCTTCGTCTTTTATCAAAGGTAAAACCGTTTTTATCTTTCAACCTTTTTGAACAAGTTGTGCACACTTTTATTTCAAGTCGTTTGGACTACTGTAACACACTTTATTTCGGCATTAGCCAACGGGCTCTTCCCCGGTTGCAGTTAGTCCAGAACGCTGCAGCGCAACTTTTAACAGGAGCCTGGAAGCGTGAGCACATAACCCCAATTCTTGCATCTTTGCACTGGCTTCCTATTAATTTTAGAATTGATTTTAAGATTTTATTGTTTGTTTTTAAAGCTTTGAATGGAATGGCCCCTCAATATATCACTGACCTCCTACAAATTTACTCTCCAGCGTGTGCTCTGAGGTCTGAGGGCCATTTCCAGCTCGTGGTACCCAAGACGAGACTTAATACCAGGGGGCACAGGGCTTTTTCTGTGGCTGGCCCCAGACTTTGGAACACTCTGCCCCTCCATGTCCGAACAGCCCCCACAGTGGAGTGTTTTAAGTCTCATCTGAAGACCCACTTTTATTCTCTGGTTTTTCACACTAGGTGAGTTGTGTGGTCCTCTGTTTTATTGGTTTTGTTTTTGTTTTGGTAGATTTTATTGGTTTTATCTTTTGTATGCTGTATGTATTTATTTATTTATCTTGCACATTTTTGTTATTTTTATTGTTAATTTTCTTATTTTTAATTTATTTCTTGACTATTGGGGTTTTATCTATCGTGATTCTATTGTATGTGCAGCACTTTGGAACATTTTTGTTGTTAAATGTGCTATATAAATAAAGTGTATTGGATTGGATAATTGTCAATAATTACTACTAATGATTACCAATTCAAAAATGGCAAAGAAGGGCAACACCCATTGAAATGTATGACATGAAACATTGCCAAGAGTTGACTCCTGTACTAACTGAGCTCGGCCTTTGTCAAGTTTTGCCATATCTGACCCATAACTCTGTAAACTTTGGCCATAAATAGTACAAACTAAACCTTTTTGGAATCCCTATGATTAGACAAATAATCAATCAATTCAATCAATCAATTTTTTTTATATAGCGCCAAATCACAACAAACAGTTGCCCCAAGGCGCCTTATACTGCAAGGCAAGGCCATACAATAATTATGTAAAACCCCAATGGTCAAAACGACCCCCTGTGAGCAAGCACTTGGCTACAGTGGGAAGGAAAAACTCCCTTTTAACAGGAAGAAACCTCCAGCAGAACCAGGCTCAGGGAGGGGCAGTCTTCTGCTGGGACTGGTTGGGGCTGAGGGAGAGAACCAGGAAAAAGACATGCTGTGGAGGGGAGCAGAGATCGATCACTAATGATTAAATGCAGAGTGGTGCATACAGAGCAAAAAGAGAAGGAAACAGTGCATCATGGGAACCCCCCAGCAGTCTACGTCTATAGCAGCATAACTAAGGGATGGTTCAGGGTCACCTGATCCAGCCCTAACTATAAGCTTTAGCAAAAAGGAAAGTTTTAAGCCTAATCTTAAAAGTAGAGAGGGTGTCTGTCTCCCTGATCTGAATTGATAGCTGGGTCAAGTGATGGATTTTTAAGTAATGGCAAATTCTGTGCCTCAAAGCTCCGTTTAACTTTGTAATACATATGCCATGCCTGTGTGTGGCGCTGTAACGTCCCCAGACAAAAACAGAAGAAGATTAGAGCAATTTAGCACCAAAAGGTACAGCTTTCCAATATGACACACAGAGTAAAATAAAGCCTTTTAAGAGAAAGAGAGTCCACGCTGATTATCTGAAATAGATTTATTGCGCATTTAATGGCCCAGTCACACGACAATTCCTGAACGAAGAGAAAAAGTAAAAAAAGTCACAATTCGTTGAGAAAAGGTGGACGAAAGAGCTTCATCACTGAACAGCCTGCGAAGCAAGAGCGCAAAAGGGATGAAAGAGGAACTTAACAAAACCAAAGCTAATGATCTCAATGATTTAATGAAACGCATCTGGAGCCACAGCTGGAGCAGTGTGTGTCTGCATCTCTGAGTTCCAGGACTCGGCGCTGGAACGAAGCTCATAGAGTCCTGGAGAAACTGCAAACAGAAGCTGTGGAGATCTGTGTGCAGGTCAGTGGACCACCTGCTCTGGTTCCACACCCAGAACAAAAGAGGAATCATCTCCTTCATCATCAGAATTCTCACTGTCTGACGACACGCTGCGCTCCAATTAAAAAAAAAAAAAAAAATTCTGGTGTGCTGTGCTCACTGCTGTATCATTGTATTACACTACTAAGCTATATATATATTGATTTAGAACAGAAAACTGACAGAAGGGGAATAAACATAAGTGTAAAGATGATTGAATATATTAGAGCAGTAAATTAATCAGTGCGTGTGAACGCACATTGACTCACCTGTGCAGTTATTCCACCAGCTGCAACTGATCCACAACATGAATTCTGCCTTCCAGACCAGCTCTTTATATAATCATTTTAATTATCTACGTGTTGCCACATGTACAGAAAGACTGGTTTGTCATTCCTACACTCATATTGTTATATTTAATAAAAAATAATAATCGGAAATTACACAACTTTTTGTTGTTTCAAATTCAGCTGTTGCTTGTGGCAAAATAATTACTTATATCCACACAAAAGATTAATTCTGGCCTATGTAAGGTGCCTGAGCCCATTGAAGCTGCTCCCGCACACAGATAAAAACAAAAATCCAAGCAAACAGGCTGAGTTTGCCCTGTAATTTCTGAAGGTACATGAATGCAGCAGCAGCCTCAGCGCTCACAGACCGGCTTCTGCACTGTGTGAAAACGTTCAGCCAGTCGAACAAAGTCAAATTAAACAATAACGTTACAAAAACTAAACAAACGATTAAAAAATGTCAAGAATGATAGCAAAACGAAACTCAGATGAATTGAGGCTTTCGTTGCCCTTCGCTCAAATTGTCCAACAGTTTAAAAATCCTGACGAAGCTCCAGCTGCAGGAACAAAGCTGCGCGAAGGTTAAAGGATGCCAACAAAAGTCAACGAAAGTCCAGATTTCTTGTTTCGTCAAGGCTTCATTGCCCTTCATTAAGTGCCATGTGACTGGGCCATTAAGCGAAGCAGTGTGTTTGCCTATTTTAAGAAAAACACATGGTCTGCTGTACGTGGGGAGTACACCCGGCGGCCGGATGCTGTTTCTCTCCGCCTGGTATGAGTGGATCAGCATTCCCTCACACCGGGCGAGTCACAGCTCCGTCCACAGCCACACTGACAAACAGTCTCTGAAAGAAGATCGTCTCAGCAAAAGTTCACTCTTTCTCCGGTGTTTTGCTCAAACTTGCACTGAGTGTTTCGCTTTTCAATTTTCGCTTTTTTTGGAAAACACACAATGCTTCAAAAACACGGTAAATAAAAAAGAAAAAACAGTGACTGAGAGGCATGCATGTTCAACCTTCTGGTGAAATGTATCTGCTGAATTGCACAGAAAGAGGGATAAACAAATAAAATAAAAAATAACGCAATCCGATAGCTGCAGCCCTCGGGGACAGCATGCCGTTGCACAACATCAACATCACTTCACACGGAAAACTGGTGTACTGTTTTGTTTTCAGCTGCAATCACTGAAGCAGTCGCAAAAAGTGCTGTTTTTCAGTTCCAAGTGGACCTACACACTACACACCTAGCCTACACACCTAGCGAGAGTAGCTGCATTTTCTCACCAGCACAACCACCTCAACATGTTTGAGCTCCAAGTCATAAACAAACCGCAACACATATTCACTTTCCACCGCATCATCACTTTTTCTTTGCATTTTCACTTTGGTGCCGTGCAATTTGCTCAAAAACACAGAGAAAGTGCCATGAAAATTCAGTAAGGTATGTCTTCTATAATATATTCCAGTTCTAAGGTAGAACTATACTAGTGTATACTTAGGTATCTAAAAAAGGAAGAGTAGAATAGAAGAGTAGAATAGAGTAGAGTAGAGCCACTTAGGTGCCTGGCCTTGAGAACCAGCGATGGTAGGTTGAAAAGCTTTTTTATCCCATGGGAACTCTCCCTACCCACCCAAGCCGCTCAAGAAAATGGACATAACATAATAATATATCACAAGACATATCATAAGAAAATAGACAGCATGTACATCAGTGATATTTAAATAATAAGGCTAATATACAATATAAACAAGAAATATGGTGTTTATATATATATATATATATATACACACACACACACACACACACGAGGTCTGTTAGAAAAGTATCCAACTTTTTTTTTTTTTTTTTTTTTTTTTTTTGCAAAAACCTGATGGATTTGAATCAAGTGTGCTTACATGAGCCAACCTTGGACCTTTGTGCGCATGCATGAATTTTTTCATGCCTGTCGATTGCATCATTTGCTGGCAAGCAGCATTTGTGTGAGGTTGTGTGTAGTGCTCTTGGTGGTTTTTCATTGCCAGGAAAAAGACGGAACAACTGGAGCAGTGCTACTGCATCAAATTTTGCCAGAAACTGGGCGACAGCCAGATGTAAACCATTAACAAATACATATAACAACAAATGTAGACAAAAGTGTGTAATAACGTAGGTTTCCAAACAGAAAAGAAACAACTATATTGTTAGCTACAATAAACGTTGGTACAGCTGGCTAGATAAGCTAACGTTAGCTGTTAGGTATAACTAATTGTACTCCCTTCCTCCAATTTATATCATAAATATAATAATATTTAAACAAGAAAAAAGTTAAAGCATGTATGTATATGGAGACATGATATAAGTGCCTTAGTGAAAGGATATCGCTCCCGGCTAAAAAGAGCTCAAGGCTTGTGGCTGCAGCGACATGTAGGCCATGTTAGCTTTAAACTAGATAGCCGGAGAGGGATAAATTCCAGGTAAGCTAACGAACATATATGTAGCTAACGTTGACAGTAGTAGGCCTAGTTACCACTTAGGTAGAAAACTAATCGTAAGAAAGTAAAATAAAAAGAAACCAAAACCTTAAAAATAAGGACTGATAAAACGATGTTAAACAGGCATATATATATATAAGACGAATGAGGTTTAGGCAGGTTATTAGATAATAAATAGCTAGTAAGCTAAGCTGTAATTGTGGCTATGTTACTATATAAACAGAAGCTAAGATATAATGTGTTATCAGTTTTTAATCTGAAGTTTATCCTAACTATTAGCTTATGGCTAGCTAATATAGGCAGAAAAAATTTCCATCTTCTACATGCTTTTTAATGGGAACCCCAAACTTAGATATTATTTCTTGATATCTATTAAAAAAATCTTTTGAACTGAAGAACCAATTTGTTATACAGAAACCCTTGTTTAACTAATCTACTAGTAGGTTTATGGTGTCTGGTGGAAAAACTTAGGTAATTATCACAGATTCGACCAATTCTGACTAATTGGGAGGTGTAAACACTGTATGTAGGTTTACTCGGTATGTTACTACTCATATAAGGAAACTTTACAATATGAAAGTTAAAATCATCCTGTTTGTTGAAAACTGCTGTTTTAAACTATCTATAATGCTCAACTCTATATCTAAGTATGAGAGTTTGTTATTGTTTTCTGTAGTCTTTTTAAGTTCTAATTCTGATAGATAAATATTTTATTTCCATTCTCAAAATTAGGGTTATTTAAAGTAAGTAGGTCATCAATGTAACGGAGGGTATTATTAAAGGTTTTTGCTGACTGGCTATTAGTTTTAAGTTTATCTTTCATAAAGTTATATTCATAATAAAAAAGGAAAAGGTTAGCTAAAATGGAGAACAGTCTGTTCCCATAGGTATCCCTATTGTTTGTTTGAAAATTCCATTGCCAACCTCTATATAGATATTGTCTACAAGGAATTCTATATGCTCAATCATATTTTCTTCAGTTATATTATGATAACGTGTTGATGTTGTGTTAGACCAGTATGTACTGCTATCATTTCTAATAACAATATATTTAGAGCCTCTGATTCTAAAAGCTTCCCTGACTAGTTCACTGATACTATATATAAGTTGGTCATGTTGGATGTTCGTATATAGGGTGGAAAAATCAAAACGATCAAAATGTGTAGCTAATTTTGTTTTGTTTAACTTTTTTAGTTTGTTTAAAACATCTGCGGCATTATCGATAATCCAAAAACAATTAACTCCAGTGTTACGAGCTATACCTTCGCAGTATTGTTTGAAATGTTTTGTAACTAATTTAAGGCTAGCGGTTAGTAGTTGGGATAATGGTTTAGTAGTACATGCCATGTTTGTGATGGGGACATTCAAGGGTTTTCCCCGGATGTGGGATTATTGCATCAAATGCATCATATTTTAGTCCTTTAGTGTTCACCCTCAAGCGAGAGTGCGTTGCCCAATTCAGGCACTTACATAAGGGAGCACACACACCCTACATGCATGCACAAATGGTCACCAGTCACTTGCAATGGTGCACAAATATGGCCGCTTCTAACGGCCGACTAGGAAGAAAAAAAGTAGAGCAGGAGGAGGCAATCACTCTCACTCACAGACACACAAACTCCTGACACCTACATAAAATACAAAATACTTTAGTTTGACATGTGTTCTGCATTCTCTTCATGTGGCATCACTTCCCCTTTCTCAGCTTCTGGGTTCATGTGCCTCTGCACTTATGTATGGAATTGTTTTGTCACTGTCAGTACAGTCCCTCAATGCCAGATTGTCGAGGTTCATACCTGCTTTGTCACATTTATATCCTATTGTGTTTCTTGTGTTTTGTCTGTTACAGACTTTCGCTGCCATTCTGAGTTTCCTGTGTTTTGCCTGCCATCTTAGAATGTGCACTGTGCACTGAGCTAATGCTGGCATGTTGGATTATGCATTTGCTATTCACCTCTTCAAGACTGTCGCCTGTTGGACTGATCACCCGTGTGCTTGATCTCAGCCTGTACTACCAACCAAGTCTCTTGTCTGCTGTTTGGAGAACTGCTGCTCCACCTGTAAATACTGTTGTGGACAATAAACCAAGTTTTGCTTATGTACATTGTGGATCTCTGCATTGGAGTCCTCTGTCAAGCGGTTATTCCATTTGCCAATCCAGTTTAAAGGGAAGGAGAGGTGCCACTCTGGCTGGATGATATTCTGTTTGGACTCCAGCACTCCCATGACTAATGAACAAGGTAGCTTCAACCACTTTGCATCTAGTGCCTGGCTTTGTGCCAGTATTCCTCACCATTTAATGACCAAAGAGCACTCAAACACACTCCAAATGGACTTATACCGTCCATGCCTGTCATTTTTGCATCCACCCTCAAGGTAGGACCTTTTGTTTCATTTTCAGCAATACTTCTTCAATGGTTTCAATATTTGATTAATGTTGCACCTTCATATTCATCCTTCCTCCAACACCTCCTGATAGTCTCTTCTTTAAAATCCTGTCTCACATCTTCAGTGTATATGACATCAACGACAGGCAAAGTGGGATAAATCTTGCAATATATGGTTTCATCTTCTTCCTGATGTTAAGCATCTGTTATACGTTTATTCAGGCTCCATTTGGCTAGATTATCCTTTACACTCGGAAACTATTGCAGGAGCCTATATCTTTTCTGGGTTGGCTAAATTGGCAAATTACCTCAACAAGCAAAACAGACATCGTAAAGGCAGGGGTAAAAGCAAAAGCCAAGACTTGATTTGATTAATTTAAGTCGTGCCTTAACTTAGTGCATCCAGCTATTACATCAATCAAAGTGCTGTGCAGACAGCTTTATTCACTTACATCTCACAGTTGGACAAAATAAGCATAAAATTAAGACTAAACAGATCCGTAGACACAAGGAGCAAGGCTGACTAAAAACCCACTCCAGTATTCCTATAAAAGGACGTAAATATAGAACATCTCTACTGGGGTAAATGTGTGCAATTTTACCTAATTAAATGTAAATAAATATTTTTATGAAGACTGATTATACAGTTAGCCACATACTCAAACCTCCAGTCCATTCAGTGGTACTGCGCTCTACTGAGCCATTACAAAATGATTGCTGATGAGGGGCTCACTCTGTCAGACAGAGGCACCTCATCACCTAATTTAACAAGAGTCATCAGGAGATGACATATTCCCCCAGTGCCCACAAATCAGTAATACACAGTGTCGGGGGAATCACCCAAGAACAACCTTATGCTAAATATGAATGAAATTGGTTAACTGGTTCTTGAGATATCGCGCTAAAGCCACCTTGACACTTGCATGAATTTGATCCCCGCACTGCCGCACAATTCGGTGTGCCAATGCTTTTGTCCTGCTTGACACCATGCTACAGTATATAAAAATACAATAATTTTATAGCCGATGACACATTTGCTCTCAGAACTTGGCTGATGAAACCATTCTCTCATTGCTCCCAGAATCCCACAGAAATTATCTACAGCTGCAGCTCGTCTCGTGCGCGTAGTGTGGCAGAGAACACATTTGTTATAGTCTTAAAGGTAATGATTTCTACATTATTTATAATATATAAATTGTAATGGCTTCGTAAAACAGTTGCATTTTCATTCATTCTTGTGAGTTAGATAATGTATCTGTAAAATTATGTTTATTATAGATGTAACATCTTGTCATAATCATTCAGATGTGCTACGCTGCGGCAATGAGACGCACAGACTCGCAGCGACGGACAGCATGTTTGATTAGGTTGCGCAATGTTCACGACTAGTTCACAAAAAATGCATGCCAGAAGTTTTGAACATTTCAAACATTTGTTGTGCACTGGCATGCAGCTGTGCGCAGCTCAAGCACAGTTTACAATGAGTTTACTCACTGGCACGCCAGATTGCATTCCAATGTAGGATCAAATTCATGCAAGTGCCAAGGCACTTTAACAAGCAAAAACAGATCAACATTGTGATCGCTATATCATCCCGAATTTTATACCAGGGGGATAAAAAGTCTTAAGTTTATTTTCATTTTGGGTGAAAAATATGCACATGCGTACCTCTGAAGGATCCTCTCCATGCTACCACACACTTGTAATGATATTTTTGCCTCATCAGTTGCGACAAGAAACAGTTTTGTTTGAATATTTTTAGCTCGCCCCATACAATAATATTATGCAGCTTTTTTAACTCATTAAAATTCAGTAAGGTACATCTTCTATTATACGCTCCAAATATTAGGTGGAACTCTACTAGTGTATAGTAAGGTACATCTAAATATCTTATAATAAAAAAGAAGAGTATGATGAATACAAACACCATCATGGTGTTTTGTTACTGTCCTGTTCGTTCTGGGGGTTTTGTGAGTTCTGTTTAGATTTGAATCTTATTTATATATTTCCCTTTTGCTTATTGGATGTGTATTTGTCACACTCTCTTTTCTGTGATCATGTCTTTGAATTTTTGTGTGAGTCTCTGTGTCTGGTTGTTTGTAGTTATTTCTTTTGTCTCTCAGTTTGATCACCTTGCTGTTTAGGTCTTCATTCAGAATGAGTTTTTATGTTGTAGATTCACTACTCATTTGTGCAGTTCATGCTTCAGTCACCTTTGCTTATGTTAGTTCTTCTCTGGCGCCCTCTTGTGATTTGTTCTTTTATTACTACTTGTTGCAGCCATGTCACACGTTTCCAATTACCTGTGATTACCACACCTGTGCGTTAATGTTTGTCCTCTTTGCTTTGCGGGCTCATTGTGGTTTGTTACCGCTCTCCTGTGTCGCCAGTGGTTCCTTCGAGTTGTGAGTATTTGGATAAGAGTTTTTGGTCCTTCTTGTTTTGTATTTTTGAATGCTTCTGTCACCTTCCTAATTCCCTTTAACCTGAGAGGCTGGAATTGTATTTTTGTTGGACTTGTCACCTCCTTGGTTGTTGTGTTTCACCCACGTTTTTTTGGACGAATAAATATTGTTGTTTTTTTACTTCACTTTTGAGTCCTCACTGACCTGCATTCTTTGGGGTTCTATTCAGATTGATTTGCACTCGCGTAACAGAAATGAGCCCGCCAAAACAGAACCTCGCAGGCAGTTTTCCTGATCTGGTGACCTTCAAAAGATTCGGTGAACAATTCCGCCTTTGTTTTAATTCTTTTCATTGTTGTTCCAACCCCAAGAAAGAGGGCTTTTTTGAATCAGACCTGGGATTTGCTGGATGCCAATAACTGGGCATTTGACTTTTTTCCAGAATTTTATTCCTTAGAAGGACCCTTGGACCAGGACAATCCACCAGATTGGGCTACGTAACCCAGTGGATTTTTTTTTTTTTCTCATTGTTTTGATCGTTTAACTCCCGACTCGGTGCAGGTGGATAGGTACACCCCTCCAATCCAACTGTGCAGTGCAGACCTCCGTACCGCCGAAGTCCAGCCTTCCACCCCGGCCACGCCTACACCTCCAACAGACGCACCCTCTGCTCCTGACATAGCGGATCTGCACAGCTTCATTAAATCCACTCAGGATATCCCAGGAATTTAGCAGAATCCAACTCAGCTCTGCATTCCCTCTCAATCACTATAAATAAACTACTGATAAAATTACAGTCACCAGCCATTTTTCATGATGTGGTCTCCAGAACTATTGCCCTCACAGCCCTCAGACAGGCCTTGGATAATCTGCACACCATCATTACCCTTCCTCCAGACAGTCCCCATTCTAGCATTCCAGCTCCAGATCTGACTTCCAAAATTTTAACCCCGTCACCACCTACAAGGTCTCACACTCCATCACAACCTCAGAAACCAGCTAGTCCTCCACAGTCGCCACCATTGCCGGTAATGATGGGTGGCATGGGTGGAGCCAGGAAAAGGAGGAGGAAACATCAGTCCCGGGAGGATCATCGGCGAGCTACGGAGGCTTCGGACCTCTCATCAATGCTGAACCCGAACGGGAGTTCAAACTCCCCAACTGAGCAGTCTGGGGACTATGGGGTGGATGTGGGGGACAGTAACGTCTCTATTCTTTGTTGCAGTTCAGACGGCAGTTCCAGCCTGATACCGGCAGTGGCGACTGAGGCAGTCTGCACAGTTCCAGCGGACGTCTCCATGGAACTGCTGGCCCCGGCACTGGAGTTGTCTCATGAACTGGAGGACGGCACAGGGGCCACCATCCGCCCGTCAGCATCGCTGGAATGTGAGTCTGGCAGAGCCCAGAAGTCGGCAAAGAAGACCAGTCTCCTTCTCAATGGCGTCGCTGGAGAGGAACTCACTCCAGAGCCTGATGACGTCACAGAGGAGTGGTCCGCCTCCATGAATGACAGTAACGCCGCGGGCCCTGACAGCCTTCTTCCCAATGATGTCACCGAGGAACATCTTGTTCCAGCGCCTGATGATGTCACAGAGGAGCGGTTCGCCTCCATGCCTGGGAATGGCACCATAAACCCGTTTGTCAAGAGCAGCACAACAGTGCTAAGCCCCCCAAGGCAGCCATGATTAGAACAGAGATGCCAGCTTCCAAAGGTGATGCAGAGGAGGAGGTCACCAAGGTGCTGTCAGCCGTCGCATTTGATGACATCACCAGGGAACCGTCAGCTCCAGCATCTGAAGACGACACAGTGGAGACGGAAATTGAAGTGTTTTCAGCATCCACTATGTCCGACATCTCAATGGAGCTGTCAATTCTTGCTACATCTGCTGTCATCCCAGAGCATTTGTTCTCCACTTCTGAGGATGGCGGTGGTGCGGGGCTGGATGTCCCCACTTCGGTATCCAGCAGTGGAGCAGGGCTGGACATCTCTGTCCTAAGCACAGAAGAGGATGCCCGAATGCTGCACGTTCACCGATCTGCTTCCTCCTGTACCTTCGGTCAGCCAAGAAGATGCTCAGCCTCTTCGTCTATGAACTCCTGTCGGGCAAAGAGCCGGAACCCAGTTCCTCCTGTGTTTCGTCCCCGGCCAAGCATCCCCATGCCGATCTTCACCGGTTCCGTCCATCAGCACCTGGGCCAGCCCTCAACTTCAGCGTCCAGCTTTGGCCAGGTGCCCGGCACTCCGTTCGCTCCCTGCGACACATCCTGCAAAAATGTGACAGATCTCCTGAAAGTTGCCGATCTTCATAAATGGAGTGATGGTGTAACACTAACACTGAGAGAAGATACAAAAGGAGAGACCATCGTTACTGCCGTTTTGTGTTTTTAGTTTTCCACCATTAACGTGCATCTTAAGCTGGTGAAACACCCAGCAATAGTCGTTGTGCATGTACACACAGTCTGTTGATGAAGAGGGAGAAAACCACAATACGCATCAGAAACACTATTCACTATCTTCATAGGACAATTTGATTTAGCTTTTTTTCCTTCTGCCTAATACTCTCCAATTTGTACCGGTGGCTCTAATGCTAGAACGGCGTTAATTTTTCTTTTTCAGAACAATCTAATATGTCTTACCTCTGTCTTCAGCAACAGAAAAACCACTTACATGAGGCATGAAAACTCTGATTCATTGGTAAAAGTGTGAGCATCAAAGTAATTGCAGGCTAGAATATCTTCTCAGGGAAGCCACTGGAAAGTAAAAGTACAGTAGTTGCTAAGCAACTGCTCATGCCAACTCCTTAGTTTTTTATATTGTTAGAAAACAATGTGAAGTATTTACATAGAGAACACATTTAGAAGAAATATTTTTTCTTAAAACAAACTAAAACTTTTAAAACTTTGGATAATACCAGTGGCATTGCCTCATAACTTTTTAAATCTATTTTATTATCAAACTAAAACTATGTGGTGTCACTGTAAATTAGGCAAATGTATTTCATGATATCTGCCAAACAACCACAGCACACCAAAGCAAAAGCACTGTGTACCTTTGGGTAGACAATGCTGTTGATAAAAGTTTCCTCTTTGTCTTTACAGTTCTTCACAAAGATGTTTAAACACTCATGGTCCTGGCTGAAGGGCCTGTTTGCTGTGAGAAATGCTGTGTGTTTGGATTCAATGCTGATTAAGAACTCCTGGCCAGATGGTGGCGGTAATCAAGATTAAAGATTTTTTTTATTGTCATTCCACAAAGTATACGCATACACTGAATGAAATGAAAAATCATTTCTCATCAAGTCCTTTCTTGCAGTGCATTAAAATAAAAATAAATAAGGAAAATCTGTTATAAAAAATTCATAGAATTTCTAAAGTAAATAATAAAATATTAGACAAAGTAAGCAAGCATTACAACCACACGTGCCGCGGTCACACAATCATTGACCACAATCACTGTTCAGTGTATTTTTGTCCATAATAATCATAAAGTGCTTTAAGTGATTCTTAAGTGCTCTAAGTGATTTTTGAGAGGTGAACACCTGTCAAACAGTGCTATGGGATAGATGTTAGCTTGGTAAGTGGAAGGGGATGCAATCTATTTACCAGCCGGACAGCTTGTGGAAAGAAGCTGTTTATCATTCTGCTGGTTTTGCAGCCAAAGCTCCTGTACCGCTTCCCAGATGGCAGGAGGGAGAACAGGCCATGAGAAGGATGATGAACGTCCTTAATTATGGAGGTCGCCTTTCGAGCGCAGGTAGGTCTTGTTCACCAACAACCTAGGTAATGTAGGTCTTGGTTCACCAACAACCATAAGTCTTCACAGAAGAAGAGTTGTGGCTAGTTATCTTGCTAATACTCTAGTCTCAGATGAGAGTACCTAATGCCATATACGTTTGAGTGGCACGTGGAAATTACCCACCCTGCACCCTTTGTCAGGATTTGGATTTTTGTCTTAGCTTTGTATGTTCTGTCTTAGTTAATTTGTTTTGTTGTTTTCTTTTGGTGTAGTTCTCTTGCTGATTTTTTCCAGCTTGGGGTTTTCTGTCCTGATTGCTCTCGTTATGTCTGTCTCTTGGTGCTTGGTGGTGGGTGTTTCACTCTGGCCACACCCTGGTTCTGGTGCTTTCCACACACACCTGTTTCTAATTTGCAGCTCATCACCTTTGTGTATTTAAGGTTCACTTGGTGCTTTAGTCACTCGCCAGATCGATGTGCCTTGTGCCTTCTTTCCAGCTCTGTACCTTGTGTTCTCATAGCGTTTCTGACCTCCTTCCTGTTTTTTCTGACCACGCCTAAGCCTGATGATTTTTGTACTTCTGTATTTTTTGGACTGCCTACTCATGTACCGACCTCTGCTATCCACACCGATAAACCCGTTTGAAAATCAGTGCTGTTTGTTCGAGCCTTGCATTTGTGTCCAGTCATTCCTGACCATCCAGCCTGATACCTTTCTTGTCACAAAGTGATCAGATAAGCTGTTTCGGAGTGATGCAGGAACAGAGGGACGGACAGATGTTTCACACTCCTGTCCAGATGGTAGCGATAATGCAGTTGTCAGTCTGGCATCATGCAGGTCCTACACCCCAGAGCACTGGATGACCCCCTGCTTTCAGCGTAAATGCTTGCATGATCATTTCAACAAGTGCACTTTATTTTTGATGCAACTTTGATTTCCTGTTGTCTTTTTCTTCAACTTTGTAAAAACCTTGTAACTGTTAGAATGGCCTAAGTGTGGGTCACCCCTCTGAGTCTGGTCTGTTTGAGGTTTCTTCCTCAGCATCATCAGAGGGAGGTTTTCCTTACTACTTACCTGTGTGCTTGCTCTAGTGCACGGGTCACCAACCTTGTTCCTGGAGGGCACCTGCCCTGCATGTTTTCTAACTCTTCCTGTTCCACTCCCAGGCAATTAATTCTATCATGTGTGCTCAGCCAATCAACAGCTGGAAGATGCCACTTAAGGAAAAAAAAAAAAGTGTGACTTCAGTAGGTTGACATGTAAAACATACAAGGCAGGGTCTCTCCAGAAACAGGGTTGGTGACCCCTGCTTTGTGACTTCATCATCAGTCAATCACATACTGACCATTATGAGCTTTTGTTCAAATCTGTATTAGGGGTCAGTGCAAATACGCAATTACTAAACTATGCAATTACTTTAGATTAATTAATCACAAAGCTCAGAATTTTTTAAAGACTGTAATTAAGCCGTGTATGGTGGATCATCATGGAGGACGATGTGACCAAAAAGCAAAAATGTATTATATCACAGTATTAATTTTTCCCCAGTTTTGCTAGGAGTGGTGTCCTTAGCAGTCTTTTTGCAATCAGAGGCAAAATTAAAGCATTTGGGGTGTAATTTTGTTACATATGTCACAGAGGTCTCAAACAAGCTGTATCAGGCCTAAATTATGTCTATAGCAGAAGAATCTTCGTGAAAACACCCAGAATTGTGAGACATTGGAGATTTTTAACATTAAACCTCGAGCACATGAAAATGCAAAAAGTCGATGAAAACTGGTTTTGCATTATATGACCCCATTAATAATCTTTTTTTTTTTAGCAAGCTTTCAACCTGGATTCTAATCAAATTACATTTTTTCCGCAAATCTGATTGGTTAAATTGTGTGAGATTTCAGACCGTATAATATCGAGGTAACGGTGGCAAAATTTCAATTTCAATTTATTTCATTTATATAGCGCCAAATCACAACATAGTTGCCTCAAAGCGCTTCACACAGGTTAGGTCTAACCTTACCAACCCCCAGAGCAACAGTGGTAAGGAAAAACTCCCTCTGAGGAAGAAACCTCAAGCAGACCAGACTCAAAGGGGTGACCCTCTGCTTGGGCCATGCTACAAACAAAAATTACAGAACAATTCACAGAACAATTCACGGAAAAATATACAAGAAATGCTATTGGCGCACAGGACAGGAGGATCACCAACACGAATACAACTCCCATCTCTGGATGGAGCTGCACCTTAAACAGAGAAAAAACAGAATCAGGCATCAGAAAGACAAAAAAAATACTGTATAATTTGCCAGCATTAAACAACAAGAAAAACAGAGAAATACTAAGGTGATCGCCGGCCACTAGCCCTAAACTTCACTAAAAGACCCAGAATTTAGGTAAAGTTGAGGCCGCAGCCCGCTCCAATTACTAATAAATTAATTAAAAGAGAAAAAAGTGTAAAACAAAACTGTACCAGTATGCTAGCCATATGAAAGGGAAAATAAGTGCGTCTTAAGTCTGGACTTGAAAATCTCCACAGACTCTGACTGTTTTATTGATGCAGAAAGATCATTCCACAGAACAGGGGCACGATAAGAGAAAGCTCTGTGGCCCGCAGACTTCTTATTCACCTCAGGAACACAAAGTAGTCCTGCACTCTGAGAACGTAAAGCCCGGGCTGGTACGTAAGGTTTAATTAGGTCAGCTAGGTAGGGAGGTGCCACTCCATGAATAATTTTATAGGTTAGTAGCAGAACCTTAAAATCTGATCTCACTGGGACAGGAAGCCAGTGAAGGAATGCCAAAATGGGTGTAATGTGGTTGTACTTTCTGCTTCGTGTCAAAAGTCTGGCTGCAGCATTCTGAACCAACTGGAGACCCCAATGCTAGACTGCGGTAAACCAGAAAATAGAACATTGCAGTAGTCCAATCTAGAAGAGATAAATGCATGGATCAGAGTCTCAGCATCAGCCATAGACAGGATGGGACAAATCTTCACTATATTTTGCACATGGAAGAAAGCAGTCCCAGTAGTATTTCTAATGTGGAGGCCAAAGGACAACGAAGGATCAAAAATTACCCCAAGGTTCCTCACTTTGTCAGTGTGATGTATGACACACGAGCCGAGGCTGAGCATTAACTGGTCAAATTGATGCCGATGTCTCACTGGACCAAGAACCATCATTTCAGTCTTATCAAAGTTTAAAAGTAGGAAGTTTCTAGACATCCAAATTTTCACTGCTGCAAGGCAATCTTCTAAGGATTTTATGTGAACGAGATTACCTGCAGTTATTGGCATGTATAACTGAGTATCATCAGCATAGCAGTGAAAGGTAATCCCAAAATGCCGCAATATGTGCCCAAGGGGTGCTATATAAAGGGAGACAAGCAGGGAGCCAAAGACGGACCCCTGTGGAACCCCAAATTTCATGTCACTAAGGTTAGAGATAGTGTTACTATACAAAACACAGTGAGAACGACTGGTCAAGTATGACATCAGCCATGCAAGGGCACTTCCAGTAATCCCAAAATGATTTTCCAGCCTATCAAGTAGAATATGATGATCCACTGTATCAAATGCAGCACTGAGATCTAACAGCAACAGAACCGTAGTGGTGTCCGAATCCACTGTAAGCAGAAGATCATTCACCACTTTAGTGAGAGCCGTCTCTGTGGAATGATATTTTCTAAAAGCAGACTGCAGTGGCTCAAAGAGATTATTCTCAGTAAGATAGTCTACGAGCTGCCGTGACACCACTTTTTCCAGAATTTTAGAGAAAAATGATAGATTTGATATCGGCCAATAGTTTTTCAATACACTAGGGTCAAGATTAGGTTTCTTAAGTAATGGATTAATCACTGCAGATTTGAAACATTTAGGAACAGCTCCAGAAGTTAAAGAAAGATCAATAATTTGCAGCACAGTCCGACCAAGAGTGGGCCACAGGACCTTAAACAGTTTTGTTGGTATAGGATCGAATAAACAGGTTGTGCTTTTTGTTGATATTACGAGTTTTGTCAGCATGCCTAGTGAGATACTATCAAATTCTGTAAATTTGGTAATACCTTAGTAGTGGCGCCCACCTCAATAGCAGGGTGTAGTGGCTGGGTTAAGGCATGCCGGGATATGTTTAACTTGATGTCTTATATTTTCTTCCCAAAGTAATCCAGGAAATCTTGTGCTGTAAAAGCAGAGCGAACTACAGGTGGTTGTCCATGCATAAGTGTTGCCACTGTGTCGAATAAGAACTTTGAGTTATGCTTGTTTTTGTTGATCAAATCAGAGTAGTAGGTCTGCTTTGTAGCCAATAATGCATGCTTATAGTCTAAGATAGCATCACGCCACGCAAGGTGAAATACTTCTAATTTTGAACGACGCCATTTCCGTTCTAGACCTCTTGCTTTATGCTTGAGGTCACGCAGATAATCATTAAACCAAGGTGACTGTGATTTGGGGGAATGCGATTTTAACACAGCTGGTGCAATCATGTCGAGTGTAGTTTTGAGCATTGAGTTTAAACTATCCACAAGTGTGTCTACTGACTGGGTATTTGTCAAATGTGAAGCTAAGACATCAGGCAGTCTAGCTTCGAGGTCAGTCTTAGTTGAGGACTTGATGCATCGCCATAATGATATATAAGGTTGTTGTTCCACTAAACACAGTAGCGATGATTTTTATTCTTCTGACCTTAGCAATGTGTAATATCCTGAGGAGAGCGGAGAATGAGATGCTCAAACGAGTTATATTTGTAACCCCCAACAGCTAATAAGCAACACCCCCGCCTTGCTTCGCATCACGAGGGGCGTGGCTAAATGTATATGCTGGTGGGCAGGCCTCATTTAAGGGGAGGACAGCTGTAGGTTTAAGCCAGGTTTCACATAGCCCAATCATATCTAAGTGATGAGCAATAATTAGATCATTGATCAACAATGATTTTGAGGACAGTGATCTTATGTTAATGAGACCCAGTCTAAGGACCTCAGTGGGGTTGACAGTTGAACTGTTTGAGTTTAGGGGTGGTTCCAGAGTAGCATATATAAGATGCCTGGAAGTAGGTTTAGGTTTGAGACATTCCACGTTCGCGCTGTAGGTAGCAGACACGAAATCTTTGCTATTGCTGGAACAATCACTGGGCCATCCTCAATTTCAACATCATCCAATATAGTAATGGGTATTAAGCTTGGAAAGCATATCCCTCTATGATTTTTATGGACATGACTATGGTAGCAGGCCACAGTCTCAATATGTTGAAATTCCCTCCCTGGCAAATAAACTGCACTATCACCATAGTGGATTTTCTGCACTAAATTCCCCACTAAGCTAATGGATTCCACATCCACATTTGTCATAAGCCTTGCAGGGTCTCTAATCACCTGCTCCGTGGCCTGCTGTAGATTCCTAATGTTACCCTCCCTGTAGAGCTCTATCTATGTTCGCAGACAAGATGGCGGCGCCTTCCCCAGTAGGGTGGAGGCCATCCGGCATCAGCAAGCCACGGCGGCCCCAGAACGAAGGCCAGTTATCAATAAAGCTAAAGCCTTGCTGTCTACAAAACTGCACCAGCCACCTATTTAACGATGTCAGCCTGCTAAATGCCTTATCAGTACCCCGGGAGGGGAGGGGACCAGAGACTATTAATTGATGCTGACACATCTTTCTGGCAAGGTCAGAAGTCCTCTCTCTGTCCATTTTTGTGACCTATATATATATATATTTTTTTTTTTTTTCTTTTATTATTTTTTTTTTTTTACATTGATTGAGATGTTGAACAAATCTGTGGCTCTGTTCAGTTAACTATCATTCAGGTTTAAACAGGCCTGTAGCACAAATGTTTGCTGCTTCACCCAACAGTTTAACCATATTTAAATGACTGTTAATGCATGTGGAAATGATTTTCCTGCACGTTACATCTATAAGTATGTAACAGGTGTTTGACTCACATGTGAAACTCTACTAAACGCAGCCTCTGAGCTGAAGTTCACTGTGAACGTGCCTAAGTGATTACTGATTTACAAAGGAATGCCCATTTGGTAATATTATTTATTAGAATTTCATTGGTGTTACTTTTACTAGCCTGGTAGTGGTGGTTCAGGCTTGTATGATTATAGGGGTGTGAAAATCCAACCCCTTGTCCGCGTTGTGACATCTGGGTCACAGATCAAGTAGGGGATTGCTTGTTGGGGTGAAATACAGTGGGGACCATGTGTGCCCTGCGACCGCTAAGGTAACCATGAAGGCCCAACAGGAACCGTGAACATGAGACAGCTAACAGGGCGCTGATGAAACAAAAAGTCCTCAATTGGCAGATCAGGTGAAGAAGGTGATGGCTTGTACCCAATGGCTTTTAAGGTAGAAGATGGCTTCAGCAGGTCGTCAGACCCCGATTGTCTGGGTTTTCCCAGCCATCAGACCAGACTAAAGATCTGTCAAGGACTGTGTGTTTGTTGGTCTGCAAAGACATTCCTACATTAAACAAACCCTAGATCAACTCTGAATGTCGATGTCCACCGTGTCCACCATCCCATCCAGGAAACAATCTTAAATGGTAAATGGACTGCATTTATATATCGCTTTTCCATCTTCATCAGACACTCAAAGTGCTTTACAATTATGCCTCACATTCACCCCGATGTCAGGGTGCTGCCATACAAGGCGCTCACTACACACCGCGAGTAATAGGGGATTAAAGGCCTTGCCCAAGGGCCCTTAGTGATTTTCCAGTCAGGTGGGGATTTGAACCCATGATCTTCTGAATTTGAGCCCAACACCTTAACCACTAGACCATCTTCCTCGCCACCAAGGGATTGCCACAACTATTAAAGGGGAAATACTGATTTCTCACAGTGTTGATGGTGTTGCGCAATTCATGTTGCATCTCACCATTATGTAGGTGATGTGTATGACACGCGAGCACCGCCCATCCTAACCTGACAGCCCTAACGTATTGACTTTTTTACAGTTGAATTAGCCCGGTGTGTTTGCTCGAATCAGGATGGGAAGGTGCGTTCTTGCCTAATTAGAGTAAAATTGATGGCAGCAATCCCACTCTGTTGTACTATGTGTTTGATAAACTGCAAATCTTTAATGGTTTAGCAAAACGAGTGGGAATTTACCAACTGTGAAATTCAACAACTAAATTAGAAACATATTGCATCACAGTTGTGCACAGTCAGACTCCAATTGTTTGAATGTTTAAATCAGACCGAACACCTCGCAGTTTTAAATAGCCAAAAATATCCAAGGGGGACACTAGAGTCAATTCATCCTGGCAAAATCAATTCATTTGAAACCTCTAATTTTAGCATGCAAACACGGCAGTCCAAGAAAATTTTATTTATTTTGTTATTCTGCTGAATTTGTAAGAGGACGAGGTTTGAGGCTTAAGGTTTGAGTGTGCGCCTACCCCTCCAGACTTCAACACTCATTTCCTCTCTGGGTTAATTTTCATTTCAATCTCTGCCCACTAATTATAATTGAGCAGAGGACATTTCAAAGACTTCACCGAGGATTTAAGTGACAGGACTCGCACCTACACACACCTGCATGTACACGCTGGAGCAACACAAAACAGGCTGATTCAAGTTAAGATGGACACGGTGAGAAAGATGCAGGCGGGATAAACATTAGTCATTGGATTTGACATGTTTTGCCTCCTCCTGTCAAGCCAAAGCTTGTCAGGCTTTGGAGGAGACGACAAGGCAGGACGGATCATAGGGAGGCAGGCTGCCTCATTATGTGTGACATACGTAGGTGGTCACGCTTAGAAACACAGGTGTGCGCACACACACACACACACACACACACACACACACACACACACACACACACACACACACACACACACACACACACACACACACACACACACACACACACACACACACACTAAATACAACAGGGTAAATCCTGTCATTGCAGCAGCAGTTAAATCATGTGCAATATACACACACACACATTCACACACGTACACATGCATACACAATGGCAACACATACAAGCTTGCGCTCCAAAGCATGAAATAACAGCACTTTTCCATGGTGTATACTGCATGTCTAATGTGTCTTTTACTGTGTATTTTACTGTGTGTGTGTGTATATATATATATATATATATATATATATACACGAGGTCTGTCAATAAAGTATAGGTCCTTTTTATTTTTTTCAAAAACTATATGGATTTCATTCATATGTTTTTACATCAGACATGCTTGAACCCTCGTGCGCATGCGTGAGTTTTTCCACGCCTGTCGGTGACGTCATTCGCCTGTGAGCACTCCTTGTGGGAGGAGTCGTCCAGCCCCTTGTCGGAATTCCTTTGTCTGAGAAGTTGCTGAGAGACTGGCGCTTTGTTTGATCAAAATTTTTTCTAAACCTGTGAGACACATCGAAGTGGACACGGTTCGAAAAATTAAGCTGGTTTTCAGTGAAAATTTTAACGGCTGATGAGAGATTTTGAGGTGATACTGTCGCTTTAAGGACTTCCCACGGTGCGAGACGTCGCGCAACGCTCTCAGGTGCCGTCGTCAGCCTGTTTCAAGCTGAAAACCTCCACATTTCAGGCTCTATTGATCCAGGACGTCGTGAGAGAACAGAGAAGTTTCAGAAGAAGTCGGTTTCAGCATTTTATCCGGATATTCCACTGTTAAAGGAGATTTTTTAATGAAAGACGTGCGGACGCCACAGGAAAAACACGTCTGTTGGAAGCCTTAAGGACAAGTTGGAACAGGTCCAGCTGTTAAACAATTTCTCATATACTCACTCCACTGAAAGCCATCAAAAGCCGCCTGGATTTTACAAATGGTTATCAACATGGAGGTGTTTTTCCTGTGCCGCCACACCGCGCCGGCTGCGTCCTCTTTCATTAAAAAAATCTCCTTTAACAGTGGAATATCCGGATAAAATGCTGAAACCGACTTCTTCTGATACTTCTCTGTTCTCTCACGACGTCCTGGATCAATAGAGCCTGAAATGTGGAGGTTTTCAGCTTGAAACAGGCTGACGACGGCGCCTGAGAGCGCTGCACGACGTCTCGCACCGTGGGAAGTCCTTAAAGCGACAGTATCACCTCAAAATCTCTCATCAGCCGTTAAAATTTTCACTGAAAACCAGCTTAATTTTTCGAACCGTGTCCACTTCGATGTGTCTCACAGGTTTAGAAAAAATTGTGATCAAACAAAGCGCCAGTCTCTCAGCAACTTCTCAGACAAAGGAATTCCGACGAGGGGCTGGACGACTCCTCCCACAAGGAGTGCTCACAGGCGAATGACATCACCGACAGGCGTGGAAAAACTCACGCATGCGCACGAGGGTTCAAGCATGTCTGACGTAAAAACATATGAATGAAATCCATATAGTTTTTGAAAAAAATAAAAAGGACCTATACTTTATTGACAGCCCTCGTATATATATATATATATATATATATATATATATATATATATATATATATATATATACGTATACACACACACACACACACACACACAGTCTAAGTCCTTGACTAGAATGTTTCTTTAAAACACTACAAAAATAAGGTTGCCCATGATTGTACCTGTTTTTACATTTAAAATGTAGACTAGCATGTTTCCCGTGGGGATGCATGGGCTCTAGATTGGGTAGTGTTTCTAAAATAGGTGGCTGACATTTTTCAAGTTTCTATAATGAGTTAAAATGGCATGTGAGTCCAGAATTTTTTTTAGAACCTTAGACCTCAACAGTTTTTAGAGGAAGAACTCAACCCTTTTATTTCTTGTTAATTATGTATTTTTATGTTAATTTACTGTCTTAATGTATTTCAAACTATTTAGGTCATTGCCATCATATACACACTAATACTGTCATCATTATTATTATCATATTTTATTCATTCTATTTTGTCATTTGATTTTTAAATGGACAACAATGGAAATAAGTGTTTCCCCTTCTTGTGTCATCCATGTATGTTTTAATGTACATTGGTCCCTCGCTATAACGAGGTTCACCTTTCGCGGCCTCGCAGTTTCGCTGTTTTTTTTTTTTTCCAGTGCAATTTTGCATGCTTCTTTTTTTTTAACAGTGCATTGTGTTCTGCGTCCTTATCAGGCGGGACGGTCGCGGCACCGGTCGGCATCACCGCGATTGCCCTCACTGCCTCCGATACGCTTACCGAGTCTGCGGGCTCGGTAAACGCCGCAGCGGGCCACTCACACTGCCCCCCTCTGTGCTGTGCAGAGCTGCGGCCAACTCTGGCAACAGGTCCGGAGACTACACTCGCTGTTTTGATGCGGAGCGCTCCAGAAGCCCACAAGGATAGACTTCTTGCGGAAAAATCCACAGCGCCACTGCATGGTCTCATTAACCGCAGCCGCAAAGCTCCGTGGCCATGACTTAGATTCTTTGCGGGTCCCGCATCCGTACCCCCAGAGGCAGTGAGTGAAGGGGGAGCACACGCATTGTGTTCTGTGTGTGTCTCTTTCTAATCTCGCCCAGAAGAAAAAAGAGAGTGTTTACACAGGAGAGAAAAGTGAGAAAATGTTAATGCCTATTTGAGAAAAGTGTATAAAGTGTGTAGTGAGGGGTTTTATAGCCTTAAAACATCTATAATAATTGTAAAAACTAACAATGAGTACTTCGCGGATTTCGCCTATTGCGGATTATTTTTAGAACGTAACTCCCGCGATAAACGAGGGACCATTGTATTTACAATTATATTATGCACTTATTTTGAACTTACTAAATAAAATCATGCACACATACACAGATACTGTCAGGATGGGCGGGAGCCCGTCACCAGGAGTGGCTGGACCCACAATACAGACTCCCAGACTAGGCCCAGGTGTGGAGGTAATCATGGTGTTGAACTTTCCTACTCAGCCCCTGGACCGTGGTTCAGGAGCGTAGGGGAAAACATTCGGTTGTCCTCCAGGGCTGAACTACTGTAGCTTCAGGTTCAACAACCCAATCGACTCTGCACGGCAGCCAGTGAACAGACGGACGGACACACTTTACCCTTCTAAGCCTTATTTTTTATTACGGCAGTTATTAACCGAACACTTCTTCCGCAAAGTCACACTTTTCTCTTTTTTTTTTTTTTATATTTTTGTCTCTCCCTGCTAACCTGCTACGTTCCACACTCGTCTCCTCCCGCTCAGCCCGCCACACACGCACACGCTGACGTCATCACAGCATGCAGAGCTCTCTCTCAAAGTGTAAGACTCCTCAGTATTAATTCAATTCAATTCAATTTTATTTATATAGCGCCAAATCACAACAAACAGTTGCCCCAAGGCGCTTTTTATTAGCTGCTCTCATAACACTACCTCCACTATGGATGGCAATTTACATATTTCCACTCCATGAAAGTACACATACAAGCACATCATGGCAGAGCACGAACCTGGAAGTATAAACGAGATTAGTATCACCCGTCGCGTGGCTAAAACCCTTCCATCTGGGGCTCTTTGTTAGCAGTTAGCCGACCATTTCAGGGCGGGACATTTGTAACACTCAACCCTAACCTGAACAGCAAAATAACAGCAAATGCAATATCAGTGCAAAAGTCAAAACACTCCATTCTCGGAACTCTTTTTTTCAAGTGCTTACAACCTGTGCACTTTTTTTTTTTTTTTTTTAAGAAAACCCTGTTTATGAATGATGAATTCAGTCAACCCACTCACCAAACCGGACCGGTGACCTTCACTGGCGAATCGGCCTCCAACAGTTATGGCCCTGCTGACGTTCCACCACCCCGCCCCCACTGTCCTGAGAGTCAAGGGGAGCAGCCGAGTCCGGAGGCAGGGGGGAGGGAATAGGTGTGGTGGCCATGGCTGGATCTGAAGAGTTGCAGTCGGGGGCCTTCCCAGCTGCGGTGTTGATGCTGTCGAACAGTTGAGTCAAGCCAAGGGTATAGTCTGCAGGATCCTCGCTCAACATCGGGGGTGACACCTCCACAGGTGCCCAGTTGCGAGCCCGCTCCAGAGCCCAAGTGTTGTCCAGTAGGTCACGGCAGCGGTACGGCTTCAATTGATCGTGATGAGCTACCTTCACTTTGGTCTTCGGGCCTTTCTGGATGCGATACACCAGATCGTCCAAATGCCCCAAGATGAAGTAAGGGCCCTCACAGGATGGCAGGAATTTCTTAACCCTGTTCCTGACTTTCCGGGTGCCCTTGATTAGATACCACACAGCATCGCCAATCTGGTACTGTGTGCGGCAGCAGTTTTTGTCATATTGTCTCTCTGCACGTTGCACCGACTCACCAAGGACTTCCCTGGCAATTTGATGAGCTAGTTCCAGGCGCTCTCTGGTCTGTTGGACAAATTCGGGGACTGAGGGGGCTGTATCAGTGCTTGGGGGCAGGCCAGCCACCAGATCCACCGGTTCGCTCACTTCCCGGCCAAACATCATGAAGTTGGGAGTGAAACCAGTTGCGCTGTGCTTTGTTGCTCTGTAGGCCATTACAGCATAGCGGATCATGAGGTCCCAGTCCCAATGGCAGCGCTCAGCCGTAGTGGCTAGTATCTTTTGCAAAGTGGCGTTAAATCTCTCAACTTGGCCATCAGACTGAGGTCGAAAGGGTGTGGTGCGTGTCTTCTCAATGCCGAACAATTTGCACATTTCCTGGAACACCTCTGATTTTATTCACTTTATATATGCTTCCCTTAGGCAGTATTATTAGACGGTATTGCTTAAATTTTCATTGTTACGCAGATGATACCCAGCTTTATCTATCCATGAAGCCAGACAACACACACCAATTAGCTAAACTGCAGGATTGTCTTACAGACATAAAGACATGGATGACCTCTAATTTCCTGCTTTTAAACTCAGATAAAACTGAAGTTATTGTACTTGGCCCCACAAATCTTAGAAACATGGTGTCTAACCAGATCCTTACTGTGGATGGCATTACCCTGACCTCTAGTAATACTGTGAGAAATCTTGGAGTCATTTTTGATCAGGATATGTCATTCAAAGCGCATATTAAACAAATATGTAGGACTGCTTTTTTGCATTTACGCAATATCTCTAAAATCAGAAAGGTCTTGTCTCAGAGTGATGCTGAAAAACTAATTCATGCATTTATTTCCTCTAGGCTGGACTATTGTAATTCATTATTATCAGGTTGTCCTAAAAGTTCCCTAAAAAGCCTTCAGTTAATTCAAAATGCTGCAGCTAGAGTACTGACGGGGACTAGAAGGAGAGAGCATATCTCACCCATATTGGCCTCTCTTCATTGGCTTCCTGTTAATTCTAGAATAGAATTTAAAATTCTTCTTCTTACTTATAAGGTTTTGAATAATCAGGTCCCATCTTATCTTAGGGACCTCGTAGTACCATATCACCCCAATAGAGCGCTTCGCTCTCAGACTGCAGGCTTACTTGTAGTTCCTAGGGTTTGTAAGAGTAGAATGGGAGGCAGAGCCTTCAGCTTTCAGGCTCCTCTCCTGTGGAACCAGCTCCCAATTCAGATCAGGGAGACAGACACCCTCTCTACTTTTAAGATTAGGCTTAAAACTTTCCTTTTTGCTAAAGCTTATAGTTAGGGCTGGATCAGGTGACCCTGAACCATCCCTTAGTTATGCTGCTATAGACGTAGACTGCTGGGGGGTTCCCATGATGCACTGTTTCTTTCTCTTTTTGCTCTGTATGCACCACTCTGCATTTAATCATTAGTGATCGATCTCTGCTCCCCTCCACAGCATGTCTTTTTCCTGGTTCTCTCCCTCAGCCCCAACCAGTCCCAGCAGAAGACTGCCCCTCCCTGAGCCTGGTTCTGCTGGAGGTTTCTTCCTGTTAAAAGGGAGTTTTCCTTCCCACTGTAGCCAAGTGCTTGCTCACAGGGGGTCGTTTTGACCGTTGGGGTTTTACATAATTATTGTATGGCCTTGCCTTACAATATAAAGCGCCTTGGGGCAACTGTTTGTTGTGATTTGGCGCTATATAAAAAAAATTGATTGATTGATTGATTGATTTGAAATTTCGGCCTTGGTCACTGTGCAGTGTCTGTGGCACTCCATAACGGCACACCCACTCTGAGGCCAACACTCTGGTCACAGTCACAGCCTGCTGGTCAGGCAGGGGAAAAGCTTCCAAAAACTTTGTGAAATAGTCCTGAATCACAAGCACAAATGACTGTTTACGCTCTGTCTCATTCAATGGTCCCATGATGTCCAAGGCAATGCGTTCCATGGGGGCTCCAACTCTGATAGTGCCCATAGGTGCCTGCGGTGTCTTCCAGGGCCTGGCTTTGGCTGCACAGCTGATACAGGTACTGCATCAGAGGGTAACGTCCTCTCTCATTCTGTACCAGTAGTATCGGGTCTGCAGGCGAGCTACAGTCCTTTCCACCCCAAAGTGTCCCCCCACCTGCCCCTCATGCATCTGTCTCATCACATCGGATCGAAGGGTCTGAGGGAGTACAACCTGTGGGTAGAACTGGGTATCATCTAGGCAGTAGAAACGCCTGACCAGTATTCCATCTCTGATGTAGAGACGCTTCCACTGGCTCCAATATGTCTTTGTGGCTGGGCTGTGCACTGAGACTGTTAGCCAGGGTGGCCGTTCTTCACTGGCCTCCATCCATACCCTGATAGGTGCAATATCTGGATCAGCCTTCTGAGCCTGCTGCAGCTCCTCTGCAGACCAACCACTGAACAGCTCAGAGTTATTCACCTCAGACCTACAGATTCTTTCACGAAACCCAGAACCATGCACATCAGCTGGGATTTCCTTGTGTACCCCCACTGGATTTGCTACTGTGGGAGCTGTGGGTCCCTCTACCCCCACTGGGCTCAACATCACCTGGTTGATGTCAGAGTCCAAGTCGCACTGCACAGCTTGATGACTGACATTCTCCGAGTAAAGGGAAGGGTCTGGAAGCCTACATGGACAATACTGGCGGCATGGTCTCCTAGAGAGGCTATCAGCATTTGTGTGCGACCTGCCGGGGCAATGGACAATTTCCAAGTCGTATTCGGCAAGCCTTTTCCAACCACCTGGCTGTCCCTCAGGTTCTTTCAGCCTTGTGAGCCACCGAAGACTGCTGTGGTCTGTATGTACGATGGAGGGCCGCCCCAGGAGATACTGCCGAAAATGTCTTGTGAACTCCACCACGGCCAGCAGCTCACGCCGTGTGGTGCAGTAATTCCGCTCAGTTTTTGACAACTTGCGACTCCCATATGCTAATATGCACTCTTTGTCCTGCTGGATTTGTGAAAGCACAGCGCCGATGCCCACATCGCTCGCATCAGTGTCCAGTATCATGTCACCTTGGTCAAGTGGATAGCCCAGGACAGGGGCTGTGGTCAGCCGGTGTTTGAGTTCATCAAATGCTGCCTGGCATTTTGCACTCCACTGAAACCGGGCAATTTCTTATTAAGGACATGGAGGGGTTCAGCCACAGCAGCAAAGTCTTTCACAAAACGCCGATAGTATGAGGCAAGGCCTACAAACTGACGTACCTCCTGGGTTGATCTAGGTGTCGGCCACTCTTTCACCTTCTGGATCTTGCTGGGGTCAGTGGCTACACCATCCTCTGAAACGATGTGGCCCAAGTAGGCCACCTGATGGCGGAAGAGACAACATTTGGCAGGTTTTAACTTGAGGTTGGCCTGGCGAAGACGGTCAAAAACCTGGCCTAAACGCTGCAACATCTCTGCCACATTCCTGCCCAGCACAATTATGTCATCCAAGTACACCAGGCAGGTCTCCCACTGCATACCAGTCAGGACACGGTCCATCAGCTGCTGGAATGTTGCTGGTGCATTGCACAGTCCAAACGGCATGACATTCCACTCAAAAAGTCCTTTCCTGGTGCAGAAGGCAGCTGCCTTACGTGCCCTGGGGGTCAACTCGACCTGCCAGTAGCCGGAAGCGAGGTCCAGTGTGCTGAACCATTTGGCGGTAGAGAGGGTGTCAAGTGTGTCTTGGATGCGGGGCAGCGGATATGCATCCTTGATGGTGGCGTCATTTAGGGCTCTGTAGTCTATGCAGAGACGGTACATCCCATCCTTTTTACACACCATCACTATTGGGGAAGCCCAACTGCTATGGCTGCGGCGGGCCACTCCCGCCTCTAATCCGTCCTGAATTTGCAATGGTGCAGCTGTCAGCTTGCTCAACCTGATCTGTGACTTCTGTGGGCTGTACAGCTTTGACAGGGTGGAGAAACCCCACAATGGCCCCTTTCTTTACAGTAACGGCGGTATTGCCAGGGTTAAAACAACGGAAGGGCACTGCTTAGTAGGGTTGAGCATCCACCAAGACACGGGCAACTAGCAGTTTATGTTTTTCAACAAAGCCTTTGGTGGGGCCCAGCATTACTTCCCCTCTAACTCATCCCCCTTTGCAAGGGTGGCCTCGAACCAGATACTCTTGTCCAGGTTCTAGCAACACAGTTCGTGACACTCTTACTGCATTTGACTTTGAACCTTTTTCCCCTTGAAAATAAGGTACTGTCTCACCAAAGAGCACTATCTTCTGATTTTCATAGTCCAGATGTGCTTTGGCTTGAACCAAGAATGGGTGGCCCAGCAGAGCATCGTTAGTGGCTACATCAGCCACTAGGAAGTGCACACTCACTTCATGGCGGTTGATCTGTACAGGGATGTAAGCCTCACCGAGCACAGGCACATCACCAGGCCCGATACCAAGCAGAGTCTTTGTGATTGACGGCTGGAGTGGAGGCCGCTTGGCAGGGTGGAAGGCATTGTAATAGAACAGTGGTAGCACACTTTTCTGAGCCGCACTGTCCAGCACAGCACACACATCCAGGTTATGCACTCTCATGTGGATGCTCATTTCTTGACTTGGTGCTTTTAGGTGAAGCAGAGCAGGGCTCTGGGTTTTGGGGGAACTTGTTGATGCTTGGGCTTTGTTAGCGTTCTTTGGTGAGGGGCAATTTCTCCTCATGTGACCCCACCCTGAACAATTGTGACAACGAATCTCCTCCCAGTTCGTGTTTTTACGGCCGCTCCCCTTATTTGGCACATATTTTAAGTTCAAGGAGGACTGCGGGAAATGTAAACTGGTGTCAGGAGGTCTGGGTTCCCAACTGGCTGCTTGTGGGGCCACAGGAGTCTTTAGCCACTCCTCTTCCTCTGCACCTTCCCTGATGACAGCAGGTGCCATCATATTGACTGGGACATAAGGTTGGAACTCGCTCTCTCTGATCGCAATCATCCTCACTTTCTGATGAAACCTGGTGATGTGCATGCCAAGACTGATGTGTACATGATTTTGGCCACACAGATTTGGGTGAAAGGCTCTTTAGCTGCACAGTCTGACTGGGCTTTTGCTCTGGTGAAGGTTCACAGTCAAAGTCTAGTGGTATGTTACAGTACGGAGCCTGCGGCCCTGGGCCTGTGGGGCATGGGGGGTTACATGCAACTGGTGTACTCTGGCAGAACCTCCCCATATGGGCAGAAGGGAAAGGGTTTGCGTAGGCAGCAGTCGAAGGCGTAGCTGCATGCTGCATTTGGTGGTTATATGCATGGTGACATGGTGCTTTATTCCGTACATCACAGTCATGGAAACAGTACTTTTGGTCAGCGAAGGGGTTTGTGCTGGAAAACTGGGACACATGTGAAGTTTGTGTCCCTCCTTGCCTCATTTCAAATGGCTCCTCTTCACAGAAAAAGGGATTCACACTTCCAGGTCTCTCATTCAGCTCACGTACATTATCCTCTTGCTGTCCTCCAACTGCAGTCCCCGTCATGAACGGGTTGGAATAATTCATTTCATCCCCAGTAATGCGACTTGTGTTTGCATCAGCAGGCTGGCAGCTAGCGGCTACTGTTTTACTTAGCATCTTGGGCTTGCTAGTCAGATAGCAATTATTGTCCGTATCAATTTGCTGTTCATCGCTCACCACTGCCGTCTTATTTAACTCCAAGGTCCCTTCGTGGTCGCCAATGTTGAACTTTCCTACTCAGCCCCTGGACCGTGGTTCAGGAGCGTATGGGAAAAACATTCGGTTGTCCTCCAGGGTTGAACTACTGTAGCTTCAGATTCAACAACCCAATCGACTCTGCACAGCAGCCAGTGAACAGACGGACGGACACACTTTAACCTTCTAAGCCTTATTTTTATTACAGCAGTTATTAACCGAACACCTGTTCCGCAAAGTCACACTTTTCTCTTTTTTATATATTTTTCTCTCTCCCTGCTAACCTGCTACGTTCCACACTCGTCTCCTCCCGCTCAGCCCACCACACACGCACACACTGACGTCATCACAGCATGCACAGCTCTCTCTCTTAAAGGGGAAGACTCCTCAGTATTAGCTGCTCTCATAACAATGGTCTTTATTCCAGCATCAGGTTTGGTACACATGTAATCAGTCAGCGTGGCAGAGGTACAAGAAGGGTCAGGCTGAGACGCAGTCATAAACGAGCAGGGTTCAGAGGCACAAGCAAACACTGACATCCGGGATGAGGCAAGAGGCATGGTCAAAGACAACAGAGCAGGATTCGTAACACGGCAAGACAAAATCAGGACTATGAAGGGTGTTGGAAAACTGGAACGTGTTCAAGACAACAACCTGGCAGTGAGCTGTGAGACTGTGATGGTTTAAATAAGGAGCAAACAAATTAGGGTGATGTGAAGCAGGTGTGTGGAAGTCTCTGGAAGGGGCGTGACCAGGGGAGACAAAGGTTGTGCCGAGTACAAGATAGTGAAGGAAGGAAAGCACAGAGTGGAGTGAAGTAACAGACAAAGACACGTGAGCTGGAGCAAGAGTGGGAGTGAACAAAAACACAAAGCAGACATAAACAAGGTGGGAGACAAAGACATGGGGCAGGTGATGTGAAGTGAACATAAATAACTGGGCGTGAGATGAGGAACAAAGACATGATGGGAGGTGTGGAGTGGTAACAAATGACAAAAACAGAACTAAAACGGAAATCAAGGGAAGGATATAATGCAACAGCAAACCAGACATGAACATGAGAACTGAAAGAAAACACCAAGACAAAACTGAACTGGACTGACTAAGAAAACAGAGTGGTAAGACAAACCAAAAATAAAACAGACTATAATAAAACCTGACACCATAGCACAACAGATAATATAACAAATGAGAAGAACAAAATAAACAAATGGTAACCAATGGAAACACAAAGTGGCTGAACAAAACAAGAACAGAACCGGACAATGGCTAAAGAATGAAAGTAGCAAAGCAAAATAGAACACAATAAACCAAGATAAATAGCTAATAAAACAGAGCTGGGGCAGACGGTGAGTACAAGAAGGAGGAAAAATTAGGATTGAAGCCCAGAGCCGGCCAAAATCATGACAGATACCACTTCACTTTTAAGAAATAGATGATTTACCACCCCAGGCTGGAATGCCGTTTGAGTCCAGAATGTCATTATCAACATCCATTGCTCAGTGTTGTTAGCTAATATCTGTAGTTTCTCCAAAAATATTATTGCTATCAATGTTCCGCTTTGTTGGCCTTCATCTTGAACACAAAATAAATAAGCATACCAAAAGCAAATGTCAGCTCTCCTCAGTTTGTCTGTAATCAAAGTTATACACACGCACTCATGTACACAGACGCCAGTTTTCCTTTTAATATATTATTGCGAGCTGCGCAGAAGAAGAGAAGAGCCAGAGCTTTTTGTCTTTTCTGCATTCTGCCCCAAGCAGGTGCTGTTATTTTTACACAACCACAAACAGAGACAGTGGCAGAAAACATCAAACACACTGCACTTCTCACTCATGGTAACTACAACATGACACTTAAAAAAACTGATTACACCAATTGAACTACAAAAGCACAATAAATCAGTAACTGTTAAACTAACATAAATCACAAAAACAACACTTAAAACCCTAAAACCCAGAACTCCCAAGGTGCACTGGAGCACAATGTCCATTGTTCACTCTTGTTAGCTACTATCCCCAATTTCTCCAAAAATATTAATCGTATCAACTTTCTGTTTTTGCAGCGATCATCCTCGACCCAAAATACATAAGCATACCAAATGGTAAATGTCATCTCTGCCCAGTTTCTCCATGATCGAACCACACACATGCATGCAAACATGCACACAGAGGCCACTTGGCTCTTATAATATAGACTTGTGATTTTCCGTCCAACCATGCTTTCCAGGATAAACAAGTGCTCAATATCCCTTCACTGTGATAGCCGGCAAACTGTGTTGTATCTTGTTGTACACAGCATTTGGCAGTAGGCAGAAGCTGACTTTTGTAACTATTAAATGTGTTGCTTGTGAACACATGACTTTATTGTTGGGACTCTGGAAGTGTAGAACAGGAGTGATACAGGAATAAATCGATAAGAGACAAGGGAGCACGTGTGCTGTGTTTCTTTCTGAGTTTAAAGCCACATTTGTGTGTGCCACTGCCTCAGAAAGCATGGAAGCTGTTTTGCGGCCCCTTGCCTTTGCCTTTGATCTGTCCCTTCCAAATAGATTTCAGACAAATGCGCACTAGCCTTCTAGCTAATGTAGGTCTGGTTAAGCCAAGCTGAGCTGAGCTGTGTGGGTGCCACCTACACACTGCAGTTTTCTTTCTCCACTTCTTTCAGCCTCGCTTCTATGCCTCCTTTCAGCTTCATACTCTAACCTCATCTCTGGATATTTCGCTATCCATCCTTATCATGGGTATTTATTTTTATGTGAGGTGATAACTTTTATGCCGCAATGTTGAGATTCAGGGTCAGTTTTCACAAATGAATGCAAAAAATTTGTTAAAACAATCAATCACTATGTTGGGATCTTTTTTGGAGTGCAGCATCGATAGCGAGCAAACAATCATCTTGAGGGTGACGGTTTGGCGTGCACAGCTGAGAACACTTGATGCCAGTGCTGCTTAGTAAACCGCTTTATTGTGAACCTAAACTCACTTTACAAGGAACAGTCACTGTTGGCTGGATAAAAAAGTTTGTATGCTGCAGTTCAAAGTGTTTGGCAACAGTAAATCAATTGCATCAAATGGGCAACTAACATGTCTGTGATTTTGGTTCCAAAAGACATAACATCATAATCCTGCATTCAAAATCGAAAAAAGAATAAATGCCCTCGACAAAAACTGTAACTTTCTGACACTTCAACGGCTGTTCTACTCTTCTGTGGAAGATCCTCTGTTGCCTGTGTGCTTGCTCTAGGGGCCAGTAAGGTTAGACCTTAGACAGCTTTGTTGTGATATGGTGCTATATAAATGAAATAAATTGAATTAAATTGAAATCATGAAATCACAAAATTAAGAAGTGAGGCCTATATAGGCCCCGAGGCGCAGTGTGTAGGACTCTCCTTCCATGGGACTCCAGTCTAACAGGTTAAAATTTGTTCATATATTCCAAATTGGAAAAAAGAGCCATAAAAGTGAAACTGTGTAAATATTACCAATTTTTTTTAATGTAATCACACTGTAATTTGAGCAATGTTTGCAAACAAACCCATTATTTGGCTGATTTGTAGCCATTTTCGTCAGTGAGTGAAGGTTGACCAATGATTTAGCATTAAAGGGTTTAATTGGGCAAATGTCAAAACTGTCAAAATTGGGAGCATGTGCCATGAAGGGCCAAGACACTTCAGGTTTACCTTGCTACCAATCACCTGTAGTCGCAGCAGCGTGACTATATGTGCGGCGGCACGACTACCCCCCAATCTCTTTTGTTCCCCTTCCCCTTGGCCCTACCCCTACGCCTACCCCTTTAAAACAAGGGGTAAGGCGAAGGGGTATGCCTCTAGCCCTATGAATTGAGACACCCCTCCGCCTTAGGAGAAAAAAAAAACTGCCATCGTTACTGTATGTTAACATGGCAACCGAAATGCAACTTGTTGCAGTAGCCTGTTTGCTATTTTTATTTTCTTGCCTTTCTGCGTAAATGCAAAGAAATAGAAGTCGCAGATTTCTTTGACGCATCGTAATCATGTCATGTTAACTAATTTGTAATTTATAATAATAATAAATAGTATTAAGAATTAATTAATCAATAATTGATTAATGTTAATAATACAACTAATAATTAATAATATAAATAATTAATATTGTTTGATTAATCATTAATTGATTGATTAGTAATTAATTGATTAGTAATTAATTAATTAGTAATTAAAATAATTTATAATAATAATAATAATTTATTAATTTATATCGCTCCAAATCACGACTAATCGCCTCAAGGCGCTTCACAAACATCATTTAAAAGCAGAATAAAATTAAATAAGATTAATAGAATAAAAAGACACACAATCATATAAAATACTAATGATAAAACAGGAAAACAGTTTATTTATTTAAAATAAATAAACACGAAATATATCAGTCTGTGTGCAATGAATGTATACATTATACAAGTTTCACTTTTTGAATGGAATTACTGAAAGAAATGATGATTTCATGATATTCTAATTATATGACCAGCACCTGTATGTATGTTATGGGCTGCATCTAGTTCTGTTATCCTTATATTTCTTTTTCAAATTCTCCCATTTTTTGTATCCAGCCCTATTTTCCTTTAGAAATTTCCTTGACAAATAATATCAGTCTATTAGGACGTCAGGTTATGTGTTACACATATACATGTGTGTGTGTATATATTTTCCATCTTATTCCCATTGATGAAACTTCTTTTCTGACAGAAAGCAGCGAGCGCGCTCAGGGCTCCCTATTTGTTTACAAAATACACACGTTACAGACCTTGAAATCCAACAGCAGGGATCGATATTATCCAAAGATTTCTGAACATACAAATGAACCTGCTTATCCTTTATCATGATTTTCTCGGTTGTGAGATAAGAGAAAAGAGAAAAGTGTCTTATCGTATCGTTCGTGTGTATGTGCATTATAACGCAGCGGACTAGCGACGTTACGATATTCATCAGAACGACAATATACACAACATGCATCCAGCAGCATACACGTTGCTGTCATAGACAACTGCCTGTAAAGTTTTTGTTCAAGTTATAACTTTCTAAACAGCGTAATTTGTAATGAAAGCCGCTTCATTTATGCGGCTCTTTCGGCGCCATGTTTGTTTTTTCGGAGAGAGCAGTAAGCTCCTCCTACCCCTCCAAACGGAGTGTGCATCCAGATTCACTCCAAACGGAGGGGTTTGTAGCCCTCCGCCTTCCCCTCCGCCTCGCTCCAAAAAGAGAATTGAGACACCCCTCTGTCTCTCGTGTCCACGCAAAACGGAGGGGAAGGGGTAAGGGGAAGGGCCAAGGGGTAGAATTGAGAGCCTACATGTTGCTGCGGCACCCCCACACTCACATCGCCTCAATTCGGAAAACGGACTGTTTCAAGTTTAGTGCACATAAACAATGTCGAATGTATATGTGTTGTCTTAATTCTGATGTGTGCCATTATTACGGTAAACAAGTAATAATTGTGAATTAATTGCTGCATCTTGTCTGTAACTGGAGTGTGGACGTAATCTGGTTGTTGTTGCACTCGTAGGGACAATGACAATAAATCTCATCCATCCATCCCCCTCAGCAGGTGATTTCATTAACGATCAGGTATTTATGTTCAGGGGAGAAACTCATCAGCAACCCACCTGCTGAGGTTATGAGTTGCAAGAAAAACCTGCACTGCCTTGGCCCTCTTTGCTCACCCCTGCGCTAGTGTCATGCATCACCCCATCCACAACACTACAGACTCACGTTGGGTCCTGGATGGCAATTCGGGACACACCCAATCCATCCCAATGTAAAAGCAGCCAGGTGATATGTGGGCACCCCCTTGGCATTTTACAATTGCTAACCATTGACACAAAAGGACAACTAGAAATCTTTGGGTCTAGCCTCTCTGGAGGATCCTTGATACCACGGGAATTACATTTTTGTCTAATTAAGTTACTTAGGGAAACTTGGATGACACAAACTACCCACACCATGATGAAACATAGTCGGCACCACAAGGGGGCGTTTGGGGGCGACGCCCCCTCACGTCATCAACCTCGCCCCCTCGGATGTTAGAGTTGTCAAAAAAAGAAAAAAGAAAGAAAAAGAAATGCTGGAAAATATAGAAAATATTAGTTATTCAATAATATGTATTTAACAAATAAACCAAATTAATTAACTAAAGTAATTAATTTTAAAACAAACAGATATGGCGTGTGTCTGTGTTCAAGGGATTTGATAGGTTGAGGGTTGTGCTTGTCAGTGCAGCAGAGGGCGGTGCGTTTCCAACGCGTCGTGACATCAGACGCGTCGCTTCGGAAGTGGCAAGGGGAGATTGCTATGTCACACTCTGGCTGTTTCCACAACCTGAATAAAGTTCAGCGATCACCATCTTGAATTTGCATCACCTGAACCACAAAAAAAACCTTTAATAAACAGCAGCAGAACGATTCTCCCATCACCCTGCTGGGAGAAGCTTTTTTCAGCTACTTTTCGGAGTGACACCGACCGAGGGAGGACTGACGTCTTGGTGGGATATCGATTGAACCGCAACAGCGGGCCGACCCGCACGGAGAAGCCAGCCTTCAGGCATCATCACTGGGCAGAGCGATCCAGGCTGCCGGGGTGATGGGCAAACCCACTCTGTCCGAAATCTCCCACTTCTTGGATATATGCGAAGAACCAGTTTGCCCAACAGAGTTTAGTTCTGCAGCTTTACTGAGGTGAGAATATTGTAAAAATAAAACGTGACGTTTACTGAACTGTGAAGGTTTAATGATCAGCTAACGTTAGCTTAGCCTTTTAGCACAGTTGATCTGAGTGAACACTTTTAATTTGTAAATGGTTCAGTCTTTTTTATTTTTACCAAATAAAGCTACAGCTTTTTTCAGACACCACAAAAGCTCAGCTTTAAATAACTTATTTTTTCAGGCGTTTTTTCCATAGTTTTTTTTTTTGCAGTTTTCCCCCTTTTTTATGTATAAACTGTTTAGTATTTCTTTATATTTAAAGAAATATTTTTATTTGTCCCAATCAGGAACATTTGCTGTGCAGACAACCAAACTTCCATTGATGAGCTGAACACTGCGAAGTCCAGTCGAAAGAAAACATCTCTGCTTTTCAGCAACACCACCAGAGTTAAAAACTGCAGAAGAGACCTTCATCTGGTCCTGAGAATCCAGCAAAACATCACCTGCTTCTAAATAAAAGGCTCTTTGAACAGCAACTATTTTATTATTTTAAAAAAGCTGTTTCATTTTATATTTTAACAATAAATGAACGGATCATTAAAAATGTCCGCGAATCAAAGTCAAAAGACATTTGCACAAGTAGAAGCTCTCCACTTATTGTGCTCAAATTCATATTTTAGAAATGACTCTGTCCTGATAACATTAAAGGCAATTACATATTTTGACAAAATTACAAGTTTAAATGACTATAAAAAAAATTCATCATGAGGTTTATGTCACAGAAATCCTACTTTACAATCACACTGCAGTCACTGTTAAATTATTTCATTTTGCATTTATAATAAACATTTGTATTTATTTAGTGTTTGTTTTTCCGGTTGAAATGAGATATAAATAATCTACCAGACTTACAAATTATACAAGTTTCCATGTTATTTTATTTGTCTAAAAATAAATGTCTGAGGTTCCTTATGTTAAACACGAAATTATCTAATATGAAATAACAGGTGGTTTTAATTTACAGATGAAAGGTTTCTAAAGAACCATTTATTGATTTATTTAGCTATTTTAATTACAAGTGTTCTAAACTTTTTTTTAACAGTAATCATAAATTTTGAGGTAACAAACAACAACAAAAAAACATTTCCAATGATTTTTCTTCAGAAAACTGCTCTCTAAATGAGCCGTCCTGTCACACGTTAATGTTTTGTACAGATCAGTGGTTTCTGCACCAATCGGATTGGTCGGATCCATTTTGTACAGATCAGTGGTTTCTGCCATGAGTCTTCCGTGTTTTGGCCCGACGCGTTGTTCCTATTGGACAACACGAAGGTACATCACAGCTCAGAGTGTCAAAAGTTGGCACACCTCATCTCGACAGAACACCGGCTCTGTGTGGTATGCAGGAGATCACTTGACCAAGGGTCTATACGTTCAAATAATAATTAAAAAAATACTGTCATCACTCTTTACTCTTAGTCAGTCTCTTACAACGGTGTAGCCTAAATACACGAGCTTTCCAGGAGCGCACCCAATTCATTACGCATGCTCAGAGGAACGTCTCCTCCGGTGCGCACTTTTTTTGTGATAAACTCATCGCCCCCTTAATATTTTTTTTTCTGGCGCCGGGCCTGTGATGAAACAATAGCTATAACAGTGAAAAGCAAGTGATAACATTTTAAATAAATCCTTCATGAGTAAAAATGCATTTTTTTTTTTTTGGTGTGGCTTTGTTTATAATACAGATGACTCCCTCACAGCATGGCCGCCAACTTCACATTCATTAGCCCACATTCATTGTCAGGGGCTTGATCTGATGGGGCTGGTCACGCCAATTAGTGTCTCCATTACGTACATAGTGAAAAGCGTTTTAATGCTTCAACATAACCGATGACTGATTAGTGCAGCAGCTCCCAAACATTTCTCGAGAAAGATCCAACATGTAGAATTTTAATGATGTATTGTAATCTAATTGACACACTCATGTCTTTTCCCTTCCACACATTACTGTTGGAAAAAAAAAAATGTAAAAAATTACTCCAACATGAGAGTTATACTACTCCAAGCCCTCTAGGACCAACTCAACAAGTTTTTTCAGCACTGATAGGCAACCAAACGACACACAAGATGGAGGGTCAACATGTTTATGTTTCAGTTTATGTGTTTGATGAACATGACTTGTGTTTCTCTTTGACTTTATCAAAAACTGTCCAAGTATTCTCTGTTTAGTTAGTCTAAATAAACTTAGCTAACATAAGTCTACAACTGGATTCTTGCATTTCTTATCGGCACTGACGTCTCACGATGCCTCAGTGACAGCAAAACCCCGAGCACTCTGTCATCTTTCCCAAAGTGCAGTGCGAAGCCTGAAGGGTCTGTCTATCTCCCACACACCTTGTGGGCATGTCAATAAGCACAGATCGGTTCAGTGGCTGTGCCACACACAGTAAGATGTTGTAAAGACTACAAACGAGGTGTTTTGGATCTACATTTTATTTATTTATTTTTATTTTAACCTTTATTTTACCAGGTTAGTCCCATTTAGATCAGATCTCTTTTACAAGTGAGACCTGGACAATTATAAAGTTTCCAATTAACCTAACCTGGATGTCTTTAACCCCTTAATGCCTGTTGTCGCATATATGCTACAATATTTGACTCAAATATGCAACATACCAAATTGACCAGTATGCCTGTTTTCGCAAATTTGCAACATACCATTATTATTATTATAACATTATAACATAAAGTTATTACCAAAATACCAAAATTACTATTTATTTTTTGTGCAAAAGTGAAATTAATAATCTCAACATTATTTACCATCTACTTAAAGGCAGAAACACACACAAAACATTTTTTTATATACAGCTATATAAATTCAGGCGTTAAGGGGTTAAATATGGGAGGAAACTGGAGCACCCGGGGGAAACCCACGCAAACATGGGGAGAATATGCAAACTCCACACAGAAACACCACAGGTGGGAGTCGAACCCATGACCTTCTTGCTGTGAGGTAAAAGTGATAACCGCTAAGCCACCGTGCTGCATACTATTAATAGTCTGATAGTTTCCACAGGCACACACAGACATTTGTGGGACTTTGAGGATATTTAACATGAAATTCCAAACATGTTTGACTGCAAAAAATACATTAAAAACAGATTTTGCACAATATGTCCACTTTAAATAAACTGTGGAGATAGGAGCAATGAATATTAATTGCTACTACATGTACTTGTATAAATAGACTGCTTTTTATAGTGCTTTTCCATCTGCATCCGACGTTCGAAACGCTTTACAAATAATGCCTCACATTCACCTCGATGTGAGGGTGCTGCCATACAAGGTACTCACTACACACCGAGAGCAACTAGGGGATTAAGAACTGCTGGGTGTAGTGGTAGATTCAAAATTATCATGGAAAAAACATATAAATAATATTTTGTAAAAATGGGCAGGGGTATATCAATTATGAGAAGACATGCAAGGTTTCTAAGTTGCACTACAAGGAAGTATGCTATTAACACACTATTATAAGTATATTTGGACTATTGCTCAATAGTTTGGTCAAATGCTACTGGAGAAATGATAGATTATGATAGAAATAATATAGCACCTTCAACTGCACCACAGACTAAAACAGTTAAATGTGGTCTATTAAACATTAGGTCTCTCTCTTCTAAGTCCCTGTTGGTAAATGATATAATAATTGATCAACATATTGATTTATTCTGCCTAACAGAAACCTGGTTACAGCAGGATGAATATGTTAGTTTAAATGAGTCAACACCCCCGAGTCACACTAACTGTCAGAATGCTCGTAGCACGGGCCGGGGCGGTGGATTAGCAGCAATCTTCCATTCCAGCTTATTAATTAATCAAAAACCCAGACAGAGCTTTAATTCATTTGAAAGCTTGTCTCTTAGTCTTGTCCATCCAAATTGGAAGTCCCAAAAACCAGTTTTATTTGTTATTATCTATCGTCCACCTGGTCGTTACTGTGAGTTTCTCTGTGAATTTTCAGACCTTTTGTCTGACTTAGTGCTTAGCTCAGATAAGATAATTATAGTGGGCGATTTTAACATCCACACAGATGCTGAGAATGACAGCCTCAACACTGCATTTAATCTATTATTAGACTCTATTGGCTTTGCTCAAAAAGTAAATGAGTCCACCCACCACTTTAATCATATCTTAGATCTTGTTCTGACTTATGGTATGGAAATAGAAGACTTAACAGTATTCCCTGAAAACTCCCTTCTGTCTGATCATTTTTTAATAACATTTACATTTACTCTGATGGACTACCCAGCAGTAGGGAATAAGTTTCATTACACTAGAAGTCTTTCAGAAAGCGCTGTAACTAGGTTTAAGGATATGATTCCTTCTTTATGTTCTCTAATGCCATATAACAACACAGTGCAGAATAGCTACCTAAACTCTGTAAGGGAGATAGAGTACCTCGTCAATAGTTTTACATCCTCATTGAAGACAGCTTTGGATGCTGTAGCTCCTCTGAAAAAGAGAGCTTTAAATCAGAAGTGTCTGACTCCATGGTATAACTCTCAAACTCGTAGCTTAAAGCAGATAACCCGTAAGTTGGAGAGGAAATGGCGTCTCACTAATTTAGAAGATCTTCACTTAGCCTGGAAAAAGAGTCTGTTGCTCTATAAAAAAGCCCTCCGTAAAGCTAGGACATCTTTCTACTCATCACTAATTGAAGAAAATAAGAACAACCCCAGGTTTCTTTTCAGCACTGTAGCCAGGCTGACAAAGAGTCAGAGCTCTATTGAGCTGAGTATTCCATTAACTTTAACTAGTAATGAGTTCATGACTTTCTTTGCTAACAAAATTTTAACTATTAGAGAAAAAATTACTCATAACCATCCCAAAGACGTATCGTTATCTTTGGCTGCTTTCAGTGATGCCTGTATTTGGTTAGACTCTTTCTCTCCGATTGTTCTGTCTGAGTTATTTTCATTAGTTACTTCATCCAAACCATCAACATGTTTATTAGACCCCATTCCTACCAGGCTGCTCAAGGAAGCCCTACCATTATTTAATGCTTCGATCTTAAATATGATCAATCTATCTTTGTTAGTTGGCTATGTACCACAGGCTTTTAAGGTGGCAGTAATTAAACCATTACTTAAAAAGCCATCACTTGACCCAGCTATCTTAGCTAATTATAGGCCAATCTCCAACCTTCCTTTTCTCTCAAAAATTCTTGAAAGGGTAGTTGTAAAGCAGCTAACTGATCATCTGCAGAGGAATGGTCTATTTGAAGAGTTTCAGTCAGGTTTTAGAATTCATCATAGTACAGAAACAGCATTAGTGAAGGTTACAAATGATCTTCTTATGGCCTCGGACAGTGGACTCATCTCTGTGCTTGTTCTGTTAGACCTCAGTGCTGCTTTTGATACTGTTGACCATAAAATTTTATTACAGAGATTAGAGCATGCCATAGGTATTAAAGGCACTGCGCTGCGGTGGTTTGAATCATATTTGTCTAATAGATTACAATTTGTTCATGTAAATGGGGAATCTTCTTCACAGACTAAAGTTAATTATGGAGTTCCACAAGGTTCTGTGCTAGGACCAATTTTATTCACTTATATATGCTTCCCTTAGGCAGTATTATTAGACGGTATTGCTTAAATTTTCATTGTTACGCAGATGATACCCAGCTTTATCTATCCATGAAGCCAGACGACACACACCAATTAGCTAAACTGCAGGATTGTCTTACAGACATAAAGACATGGATGACCTCTAATTTCCTGCTTTTAAACTCAGATAAAACTGAAGTTATTGTACTTGGCCCCACAAATCTTAGAAACATGGTGTCTAACCAGATTCTTACTCTGGATGGCATTACCCTGACCTCTAGTAATACTGTGAGAAATCTTGGAGTCATTTTTGATCAGGATATGTCATTCAAAGCGCATATTAAACAAATATGTAGGACTGCTTTTTTGCATTTACGCAATATCTCTAAAATCAGAAAGGTCTTGTCTCAGAGTGATGCTGAAAAACTAATTCATGCATTTATTTCCTCTAGGCTGGACTATTGTAATTCATTATTATCAGGTTGTCCTAAAAGTTCCCTAAAAAAGCCTTCAGTTAATTCAAAATGCTGCAGCTAGAGTGCTGACGGGACTAGAAGGAGAGAGCATATCTCACCCATATTGGCCTCTCTTCATTGGCTTCCTGTTAATTCTAGAATAGAATTTAAAATTCTTCTTCTTACTTATAAGGTTTTGAATAATCAGGTCCCTTCTTATCTTAGGGACCTCGTAGTACCATATCACCCCAATAGAGCGCTTCGCTCTCAGACTGCAGGCTTACTTGTAGTTCCTAGGGTTTGTAAGAGTAGAATGGGAGGCAGAGCCTTCAGCTTTCAGGCTCCTCTCCTGTGGAACCAGCTCCCAATTCAGATCAGGGAGACAGACACCCCTCTCTACTTTTAAGATTAGGCTTAAAACTTTCCTTTTTGCTAAAGCTTATAGTTAGGGCTGGATCAGGTGACCCTGAACCATCCCTTAGTTATGCTGCTATAGACGTAGACTGCTGGGGGGTTCCCATGATGCACTGTTTCTTTCTCTTTTTGCTCTGTATGCACCACTCTGCATTTAATCATTAGTGATCGATCTCTGCTCCCCTCCACAGCATGTCTTTTTCCTGGTTCTCTCCCTCAGCCCCAACCAGTCCCAGCAGAAGACTGCCCCTCCCTGAGCCTGGTTCTGCTGGAGGTTTCTTCCTGTTAAAAGGGAGTTTTTCCTTCCCACTGTAGCCAAGTGCTTGCTCACAGGGGGTCGTTTTGACCGTTGGGGTTTTACATCATTATTGTATGGCCTTGCCTTACAATATAAAGCGCCTTGGGGCAACTGTTTGTTGTGATTTGGCGCTATATAAAAAAAATTGATTGATTGATTGATTACAGATTATTCAGAATAGGGCTGCTTGTGTGGCACTTAGATGCAGTTATAGGACAAATATCATCACAAAGCATAAAAAATTAAACTGGTTGTTAGTCAAAGATAGACTTTTATATTCACTGATAATTGTTGTTAGAAGATTATTGTCACTGTTACGTTATATTTTGTTTAGGAATTTTTTCTTTCAGTTCAGAAAATCCTGCTTACAGAACCAGACATGCTGTGGTGGGAAATTTTACGTTACCTGTAGCGAGAACCAAAGCCATTAAGAACACTGTCACATTTAGGGGTATGAAGGAATGGAATTTATTACCAGATCACATCAAACTCATTGTGAATGAATGTTCTTCTGAAACAGTATTTATCAGTATAAGGAGTAAGCCGAGTCAACCCTTTCACCATCCATTGATGATGATTAATTTGATTTGATATGTTTTTGGTTTTGATATGTGATTTCTATTTTCATTTATTTTTATATATTTTTTGAATTATTTTTAATTTACTATATTTGTAAATCTGTTGGACCCCAGGAAGAGTAGCTGCAGCAAAGCTGCGGCTAATGGGGATCCAAACAATCAAACAATAAATAACAAACCTTGCCCAAGGGCCCAATGTGTATCATATTAATTCAAAATTTGAGGCCGTTTAAATGTTTGCATGCCCAAAGGTGGTCTTCCATGGAACATAATTTATCACTAAAGTTGATCAAGGAACTTTGCTGAAAGTGCCAAGAGCATTTAAATCATCATCATTTGTCAAATATTAGAAATGAGAGCTGCCTCAAAGGAAATAATATGAAAAGCTCTGCCGCGGAAACAAGCAGTTTACATGCTAGTGCACGTACACACCCTGACTCGACTGTCGCTGTTCATTTTTTTGGGGGGGGGGGGGGGTATGTTTCAGCACAAGAGGAGGCAAATGTTTAATGTTTCAAAAAAGTTGGTGATGTAATGAGGCCCCATAGATGCAGCACAGCAAACGTTACCTCCCATTTTATACAGACTTCAGAAAATCATTCCAAGCACAAGTGTTGCAAAGATTTTCAAACCTTTTTGAACAGTGTTGACTTTTCTCTCACTAATTTGGAGCACAGATGAAAACGTTTTGCTGTCATCCTGCCCACATATTCCTTTCCACTCAATTCCAGTTTTGCTTTTCCATTCTATTGTATATTTTGTCCGTTGTTGGCAAACGTGTCACTGTGCAGCTGCTAGGTTAAAGTGGTATCTGACATTGAAATGAATGCAGGTATCAGTGGATGGAGCGCACAGATAAGCACGTGACCATTTTTGGGTTTCAGGAGGAAGGTGTCTTCTTTCAACAGATTAGACAGAGGATCTGAATACAGAAACCACAACGATGGAAGGTAAAAGCTGGTATATTATTCTCACAGGACATATTTGCAGCAGACAAGCTGGTCGGGACACAGGCTAAGGTCAAACACATGGGAGATACAGCCTTTCCAGGGAACAGCAAATGGATTATTCAAATACAAGCAGCAGGACAGCACACAGAAAATAACCACACCAAGTGAACAAATCCAGAAATGGCAGGGCAAAAATCAGAAAATGAATGGTAGTGTGGGTCTGTAGTGGTGAGGCAAAACACTGGAAAACACGGGGAATTAGAATGCAAGAGAGCAGGGCCCAGTCTAATCTTTTAGTCTATTAAACTTACTTAGTCAACTATGGTTAGTTACCCAACATTAACCGTCTAATCACCGTTTCACATCAAACGGCTAAACTTACAGATTAGCCATTTGACATTAGTCACAATTTCACAGGCATAACGGCCTCGCGAGTGTCGTTGCCAAGACATGCCTCCAATGCGTGACAGCTTTGTTTACTTCCAGGCTGTCGATGTCAAACTATCCAGACTTTGTTTCATTTACTGGCTTTGTTAACATTCACGGACACATCCAAACTGCAGTACAATGTGCTTAGCTCTTAGCCTAGCAGTTCTTCCTCGACACTTCCGTCAAGCCGTTTTGTGCACACAACACTGCTTGGAGTAACAGCGACACCCAGTGGCTAATGTGAGAACTCTCACAAACACATCCTGACAGTTGTTGTGTGGGCAAAAGTGGAGGAAGTTCTCCTTTTTGCAGGAATACAAGTAATATAGGGTGCTCTTGAGTGATCCATCAAGTGGTGGTACATGATAGCCACTGTTTTTTGAGGTCAGACACTTAAGTTTGTTGACTAAAATAAGATTAGCCTCCCCTGTACCAGGGTAAAAACTTGGGTAACACAAAATTTTAGCTGACTAAGCGCTTTGTGCAATGCATAATGTCAAAAAATTAGTCAACTAAGTGAGTTTAGCTGACTAAACAAGAGCAGACTGCTTTGTGAAACCGGGCCCAGGAGTTTGGTCGGTCAATGAGGGAACATTCTAACAGCAGCTAAAAAGTAGTCAAACATGAAAATGTGGGGACATATGAACTCCCAAAACACAGAAAGAGGAAGTGACATCAAAGTAAAAGCATCAGCTAAAACTCAATATAGGAGAAAATAACCAGAGAGCACAGAGATTAATACAATAACACACAAAGGATAAATACCAGGCTAGAAGAGAGCGGCAATCCAGCACCCACTAACATAAAAATCATTTTTGTTGTATAGCCCTTTCATACAAAAAAAAAAAAAAAAATTAAAATGATCTTCCTGACAAAAATGTCAAAACACACTTAATAAAACCATAAAGCCAGCATCCTGAGACTGCAGGGCAAGAGAAGGCACATAAGGTTTACAAAGGTCTGCAAGACTGGTGGGGCACAACCATGGAGAAACATCAAGTGGGCAGCTGCAAGTCTACGGAACATTACACGATGGCCAAGTGGTTAAAGTGGTGGGCTTGTGAACCACAGGATCATTGGTTCAAATCTCTGTCAGACTGGAAAAATCACTCAGAAGAACCCTTGGACAAGGTCCTTGATCTTCAAGTTGCTCCTGGTGTTTAGTGAGAGCCTTGCACGGCACTACCCTGACACTGGTGTGTGAATGTGAGGCAATATCACTGCAAAGCACTTTGTCAGTAACAGTTCTATATAAATGTGCTCCATTTACATGTAGACAAAACAAAGCTGCTTTTTTTTTATTGATCTGGTGCATCATTGTTCTCCAGATGCATAAAGAATAGTCCTCATTTATTCTCTTAAATTGGTGACTTACAAAATGATAACATGTCTTGTTTTAGAGTTACTGGCTACACAAGTGACAGACCAACACACACACACCGTCTCCTCTCATTCACCCACTCACCTATATTTTTGCTGCTGCCAGGGCAGAGAAAAGCAGACAGAAGGTTGACGCTTGCTGTATTCTACATTTTAAATGAGAACAAGTTAAGCTGCTGATTGAATCTGTGTTCCCTGTCTGCGCTGAAAGGCAGCCTGCTTCTTTGTAGATTGTGTTTATTGAGCTCAGATTTCTGCTGTCAGCACATATCTGTCTTTTCTCGAGACGGTTCCCAAACTCTCCTGGGGTGAACTTGTATAGTCTTTTCCTCGGAGGTACTGTACGGCAGCACTGTAATGTAGGAGGCCGTGTGGGACTCCAGCATGGCTCAAGTTGCTTTATTAGATATCACACTCGATAAAAAATAAATGTACGGATGAAACTTGACATAATGTCTTCCCACAGGACGTGTTTGTCTGAAAAACAAAGCTGTTTCTCAGGACAGTTGGAGTGTGGCGGATAGATGCCATTATACATTACACATAAATGCCACGCATGCCAGGATAATATGAGCTTGCGTTCAGTGTTGTTCGACGCTGTGGCTTTCATCAAAAAATAAAGCATGAACGTGCGCACACAGGCTGCACCTGTGTCTGTTGTGTCATCATTAACCACATCAACTTTTTCCAATTAAAATCCAATTTGTCATTTTGAATGAGCGAGCTCATTCAGGAAATACTTGGCAGCATGTTCCAGTGGGCGTTTTTTTTTTTTTTTTTAACAATTATTCAATATTTAGACAAAATAGAAAAAGCTGTCAGGATGTGATATTCCAATATCCAGGCCAACTAGATGGTTGAAAAGCCAAGTAGGAAATAACAGCTGGGTGTGTTTCTGATAATGCTTCTGTGTGTTTGAATGGAAAATGATGAATTTTAGCACAACGGTTTACACAATATCATCTTGGCTCAGTTACAGATTGAGTCAATTTGAATACCGGTGAGCTGCTGGGGCAAAAAGGCGACTTTGAATTTATTTATTTTTTGTTCTAACTGAAAGTGCAGCAGTGCTGTTTTCTGCATATATCTGGACATCTTTTCACTGAGATTAAGCACTTTCATAAGACAGTCCAACAACAGCAGAAGGACAGTGAATACAAAGCCATAGTCACTTTTTAATAACAGTAGCCCCTGCAAATAAACAGGGTTGTCATAACTGCACCCTGTTGATCTCCCGAACAACATAACACCAGACAAAAATGTGTAATAACACATTTTATATAACTGTACATTCAATTTTTGATTTATACAAAATTCAATGAAATGCACCACACGGCTGATGCATACCCTGCTCACTCTACACACCATGACATAAATGTACAAGTAAATATACATATGCCTGTAATGTTTTTTTTTTTACTCTGCTTGACTTCACTATGAAGTCATTCATACCAATTGTTGGAAAAGTTATTGTGCTCCATTATTTTTCATTATTATCATGATGAGATGATAATATGATAATGAATGATTTTGTGAATGACCTTTTGCGAGCAATGGACTCGGATACCACTACAGTCTTGGTGCCGTTGGATCTTAGTGCTGCGTTTGATACTGTGGATCATCATTTTACTCGACAGACTGGAGAATCAGTTTGGGATTACGGGAACTACCCTTGCATGGTTGACATCATACCTGTCTTGTCATTCTTATTGTGTGTTGTGCAATGGCACTTCTTCTGATCTTAGGGATATGAAGTTTGGGGTTCCGCAGGGACCCATTTTACGCCCCCTGCTTTTTTCCCTTTATGTAGCTCCCCTTGGGAATATACTGCGGTGTTTTGGGATTGCCTTTCATTGCTATGCTGATGACACCCAACTGTACAAGCTGATAACTGCTGGTAATCTCATTCACATAAAATCTTTGGAAGATTTCCTTGCATCAGTGAAAAGTTGGATGTCTAGTAACTTCCTGCTTTTAAATTCTGATAAGACTGAAGTGATGGTTCTTGGTCCAGCGAGGTATCGGCATTAATCTTGGGGTAATTTTTGATCGTATGTTGTCTTTTGACCTCCACATTAGAGACATTACGAGGACTGCTTTCTTCCATTTGCGAAATATAGCGAAGATTCATCCCATCCTATCTATGGCTGATGCTGAGACTTTGATTCATGCATTTGTCTCTTCTAGATTGGACTATTGTAATGCTCAATTTTCTGGTTTACCACAGTCCAGGATTAGGGGTCTTCAACTGGTTCAAAATGCTGCTGCCAGACTTTTGGCACAAAGCAGAAAGTTTGACTACATTACGCCCGTTTTGGCGTCCCTGCACTGGCTTCCAGTTGCTGCAAGATTGGATTTTAGGGTACCGTTATTAGTTTATAAGATTGTTCATGGACTTACACCTCCCTATCTGGCTGACCTGGTAAGCTCCTGTGTTCTCAGGGTGCAGGACTTCTATGTGTTCCCAGGGTGAATAAAAAGTCTGCCGGTCACAGAGCTTTCTCCTATCGTGCCCAAGCTCTGTGGAACGATCTCCCGGCACACGTACAGCAGTCGGATACTGTGGAGACTTTTAAATCACGTTTAAAGACTCATTTGTTTTCCTTGTTTAATCATTAGTGTTACGTGTTTTTATGTTTGTATTCTTTTATGGTTTTGTTTTATTGTGTTTTTAAATTTTTAATTCAGTTTTTTATGTTTTTATTATGTTGTGTGAAGCGCCTTGAGACGATTTCATCATGAATTGGCACTATATAAATTAATAAATTTGATTTGATGGGAGAATGTGGACTTTTCTTTAATTGATATCATGTATGCTGAATATATATTGTGCTAACTTTACATTTAGCTTGAGTAGATAATTCTGGCAGCTGTGTTGGAGACATGGAGAGGGTTATGACTGGCAAAATTGTTGCTAGAACACCCCCCCCCCCCCCCCCCAGCTGATTCAGGCTGGATATATTGAGGTTTTGCTAATGTGATTCAGTGCTGGCACTCCCATGGTAATAAAGATTTCAAAATAATCAGTGTGACCGTAAGGGAAACTTAGGATGTTTCTCACAAGGACCTGGACCTGCTTTTACCTTATTTTAAACCCACAGTTTCTAATCTTGGTGTAAAGCTTGACAGTGATTTTAAATTGGACCAGCAGATTAACTCTGTTGTAAAAAACAGTTTTTATGATCTGAGGCTTTTATCCAAGATTAAATCTATTCTATCTTTTAGTAATTTTGAACGAGTGATTCATGCTTTTATTTCCACACGACTACTGCAATGTACTTTATTTTGGTGTTATCCAGGCTTCCCTGGCACGCTTGCAGTTGGTCCAAAATGCTGCTGCTCGCCTTTTAACAGGTATTAGAAAACATGAACACATCACCCGATCCTCGATCCTCTTCACTGGCTTCCAGTCCATTTTAGAATACATTTTAAAATGTTATTGTTTGTTTTTAAAGCACTAATCGGATCAGCTCCACAATATATTTCAGATCTTTAAATGTTAACACTCCCTCACGATCTCTTAGGTCAGCTGATCAGCTCCTCCTCGCTGTCCTTAAGAGCAATTTAAAAACACGAGGAGATTGAGCTTTTTCTGTGGCGGCCACTAAATTGTGGAATGAGCTACCACTAAAAATAAGGCTGTCCCCCACCCTACCTACTTTTAAATCACGTCTTAAAACTTATTTTAATTCACTGGCTTTTAACTCAGCATGAGAGTTGTGTGACCTCTGTTCTTATGTGATCTCTGTTTTTTTGTTTGTCTTTTTGTGTCATCTTTGTTCTTGCTTGTATATCTCTGTGCAGCACTTTGATAAACATTTGTATTTTTTGAAATGTGCTATATAAATAAAGTGGATTGAATTCAAACTGAAACAAGGCGTCTGTCTTCCTCTTCCTTCGCCGCAAGTCAGGGTGGTTTTTCTGACACCAATCATTCATTTTCTACATCCGCTTACTCTGTTCAAGGGTCACAGGGGGCTGTAACACATCCCAGCAGACATAGGGCATGAGCTGGGGTACACCCTGAACATGATGCCAGATTATCGCAGGGCCACATATAGACGACAGGCACACGTGATGCACACTATAGAGGGACTATCACCTCCAGAATGTCATTATCAACATCCATTGCTCAGTGTTGTTAGCTAATATCTGTAGTTTCTCCAAAAATATATTGCTATCAATGTTCCGCTTTGTTGGCCTTCATCTTGAACACAAAATAAATAAGCATACCAAAAGCAAATGTCAGCTCTCCTCAGTTTGTCTGTAATCAAAGTTATACACACGCACTCATGTACACAGACGCCAGTTTTCCTTTTAATATATTATTGCGAGCTGCGCAGAAGAAGAGAAGCCAGAGCTTTTTGTCTTTTCTGCATTCTGCCCCAAGCAGGTGCTGTTATTTTACACAACCACAAACAGAGACAGTGGCAGAAAACATCAAACACACTGCACTTCTCACTCATGGTAACTACAACATGACACTTAAAAAAACTGATTACACCAATTGAACTACAAAAGCACAATAAATCAGTAACTGTTAAACTAACATAAATCACAAAAACAACACTTAAAACCCTAAAACCCAGAACTCCCAAGGTGCACTGGAGCACAATGTCCATTGTTCACTTGTTAGCTACTATCCCCAATTTCTCCAAAAATATTAATCGTATCAACTTTCTGTTTTTGCAGCGATCATCCTCGACCCAAAATACATAAGCATACCAAATGGTAAATGTCATCTCTGCCCAGTTTCTCCATGATCGAACCACACACATGCATGCAAACATGCACACAGAGGCCACTTGGTTCTTATAATATAGACTTGTGATTTTCCGTCCAACCATGCTTTCCAGGATAAACAAGTGCTCAATATCCCTTCACTGTGATAGCCGGCAAACTGTGTTGTATCTTGTTGTACACAGCATTTGGCAGTAGGCAGAAGCTGACTTTTGTAACTATTAAATGTTGCTTGTGAACACATGACTTTATTGTTGGGACTCTGGAAGTGTAGAACAGGAGTGATACAGGAATAAATCGATAAGAGACAAGGGAGCACGTGCTGTGTTTCTTTCTGAGTTTAAAGCCACATTTGTGTGTGCCACTGCCTCAGAAAGCATGGAAGCTGTTTTGCGGCCCCTTGCCTTTGCCTTTGATCTGTCCCTTCCAATAGATTTCAGACAAATGCGCACTAGCCTTCTAGCTAATGTAGGTCTGGTTAAGCCAAGCTGAGCTGAGCTGTGTGGGTGCCACCTACACACTGCAGTTTTCTTTCTCCACTTCTTTCAGCCTCGCTTCTATGCCTCCTTTCAGCTTCATACTCTAACCTCATCTCTGGATATTTCGCTATCCATCCTTATCATGGGTATTTATTTTTATGTGAGGTGATAACTTTTATGCCGCAATGTTGAGATTCAGGGTCAGTTTTCACAAATGAATGCAAAAAATTTGTTAAAACAATCAATCACTATGTTGGGATCTTTTTTGGAGTGCAGCATCGATAGCGAGCAAACAATCATCTTGAGGGTGACGGTTTGGCGTGCACAGCTGAGAACACTTGATGCCAGTGCTGCTTAGTAAACCGCTTTATTGTGAACCTAAACTCACTTTACAAGGAACAGTCACTGTTGGCTGGATAAAAAAGTTTGTATGCTGCAGTTCAAAGTGTTTGGCAACAGTAAATCAATTGCATCAAATGGGCAACTAACATGTCTGTGATTTTGGTTCCAAAAGACATAACATCATAATCCTGCATTCAAAATCGAAAAAAGAATAAATGCCCTCGACAAAAACTGTAACTTTCTGACACTTCAACGGCTGTTCTACTCTTCTGTGGAAGATCCTCTGTTGCCTGTGTGCTTGCTCTAGGGGCCAGTAAGGTTAGACCTTAGACAGCTTTGTTGTGATATGGTGCTATATAATGAAATAAATTGAATTAAATTGAAATCATGAAATCACAAAATTAAGAAGTGAGGCCTATATAGGCCCCGAGGCGCAGTGTGTAGGACTCTCCTTCCATGGGACTCCAGTCTAACAGGTTAAAATTTGTTCATATATTCCAAATTGGAAAAAAGAGCCATAAAAGTGAAACTGTGTAAATATTACCAATTTTTTTTAATGTAATCACACTGTAATTTGAGCAATGTTTGCAAACAAACCCATTATTTGGCTGATTTGTAGCCATTTTCGTCAGTGAGTGAAGGTTGACCAATGATTTAGCATTAAAGGGTTTAATTGGGCAAATGTCAAAACTGTCAAAATTGGGAGCATGTGCCATGAAGGGCCAAGACACTTCAGGTTTACCTTGCTACCAATCACCTGTAGTCGCAGCAGCGTGACTATATGTGCGGCGGCACGACTACCCCCCAATCTCTTTTGTTCCCCTTCCCCTTGGCCCTACCCCTACGCCTACCCCTTTAAAACAAGGGGTAAGGCGAAGGGGTATGCCTCTAGCCCTATGAATTGAGACACCCCTCCGCCTTAGGAGAAAAAAAAAACTGCCATCGTTACTGTAGTTAACATGGCAACCGAAATGCAACTTGTTGCAGTAGCCTGTTTGCTATTTTTATTTTCTTGCCTTTCTGCGTAAATGCAAAGAAATAGAAGTCGCAGATTTCTTTGACGCATCGTAATCATGTCATGTTAACTAATTTGTAATTTATAATAATAAATAGTATTAAGAATTAATTAATCAATAATTGATTAATGTTAATAATAAACTAATAATAATAATATAATAATTAATATTGTTTGATTAATCATTAATTGATTGATTAGTAATTAATTGATTAGTAATTAATTAATTAGTAATTAAAATAATTTATAATAATAATAATAATTTATTAATTTATATCGCTCCAAATCACGACTAATCGCCTCAAGGCGCTTCAAAACATCATTTAAAAGCAGAATAAAATTAAATAAGATTAATAGAATAAAAAGACACACAATCATATAAAATACTAATGATAAAACAGGAAAACAGTTTATTATTTAAAATAAATAAACACGAAATATATCAGTCTGTGTGCAATGAATGTATACATTATACAAGTTTCACTTTTTGAATGGAATTACTGAAAGAAATGATGATTTCATGATATTCTAATTATATGACCAGCACCTGTATGTATGTTATGGGCTGCATCTAGTTCTGTTAACCTTATATTTCTTTTTCAAATTCTCCCATTTTTTGTATCCAGCCCATTTTCCTTAGAAATTTCCTTGACAAATAATATCAGTCTATTAGGACGTCAGGTTATGTGTTACACAGATACATGTGTGTGTGGTAATAGATTTCCATCTTATTCCCATTGATGAAACGTCTTTTTCTGACAGAAGCAGCGAGCGCGCTCAGGGCTCCCTATTTGTTTACAAAATACACACGTTACAGACCTTGAAATCCAACAGCAGGGATCGATATGATCCAAAGATTTCTGAACATACAAATGAACCTGCTTATCCTTTATCATGATTTTCTCGGTTGTGAGATAAGAGAAAAGAGAAAAGTGTCTTATCGTATCGTTCGTGTGTATGTGCATTATAACGCAGCGGACTAGCGACGTTACGATATTCATCAGAACGACAATATACACAACATGCATCCAGCAGCATACACGTTGCTGTCATAGACAACTGCCTGTAAAGTTTTGTTCAAGTTATAACTTTCTAAACCAGCGTAATTTGTAATGAAAGCCGCTTCATTTATGCGGCTCTTTCGGCGCCATGTTGTTTTTTCGGAGAGAGCAGTAAGCTCCTCCTACCCTCCAAACGAGTGTGCATCCAGATTCACTCCAAACGGAGGGGTTTGTAGCCCCTCCGCCTTCCCCTCCGCCTCGCTCCAAAAGAGAATTGAAGACACCCCTCTGTCTCCGTGTCCACGCAAAACGGAGGGGAAGGGGTAAGGGGAAGGGCCAAGGGGTAGAATTGAGAGCCGACATGTTGCTGCGGCCCCCCACACTTCACATCGCCTCAATTCGGAAAACGGACTGTTTCAAGTTAGTGCACATAAACAATGTCGAATGTATATGTGTTGTCTTAATTCTGATGTGTGCCATATTACGGTAAACAAGTAATAATTGTGAATTAATTGCTGCATCTTGTCTGTAACTGGAGTGTGGACGTAATCTGGTTGTTGTTGCACTCGTAGGGACAATGACAATAAATCTCATCCATCCATCCCCCTCAGCAGGTGATTTCATTAACGATCAGGTATTTATGTTCAGGGGAGAAACTCATCAGCAACCCACCTGCTGAGGTTATGAGTTGCAAGAAAAACCTGCACTGCCTTGGCCCTCTTTGCTCACCCCTGCGCTAGTGTCATGCATCACCCCATCCACAACACTACAGACTCACGTTGGGTCCTGGATGGCAATTCGGGACACACCCAATCCATCCCAATGTAAAAGCAGCCAGGTGATATGTGGGCACCCCCTTGGCATTTTACAATTGCTAACCATTGACACAAAAGGACAACTAGAAATCTTTGGGTCTAGCCTCTCTGGAGGATCCTTGATACCACGGGAATTACATTTTTGTCTAATTAAGTTACTTAGGGAAACTTGGATGACACAAACTACCCACACCATGATGAAACATAGTCGGCACCACAAGGGGGCGTTTGGGGGCGACGCCCCCTCACGTCATCAACCTCGCCCCCTCGGATGTTAGAGTTGTCAAAAAAGAAAAAAAGAAAGAAAAAGAAATGCTGGAAAATATAGAAAATATTAGTTATTCAATAATATGTATTTAACAAATAAACCAAATTAATTAACTAAAGTAATTAATTTTAAAACAAACAGATATGGCGTGTGTCTGTGTTCAAGGGATTTGATAGGTTGAGGGTTGTGCTTGTCAGTGCAGCAGAGGGCGGTGCGTTCCAACGCGTCGTGACATCAGACGCGTCGCTTCGGAAGTGGCAAGGGGAGATTGCTATGTCACACTCTGGCTGTTTCCACAACCTGAATAAAGTTCAGCGATCACCATCTTGAATTTGCATCACCTGAACCACAAAAAAAACCTTTAATAAACAGCAGCAGAACGATTCTCCCATCACCCTGCTGGGAGAAGCTTTTTTCAGCTACTTTTCGGAGTGACACCGACCGAGGGAGGACTGACGTCTTGGTGGGATATCGATTTGAACCGCAACAGCGGGCCGACCCGCACGGAGAAGCCAGCTTCAGGCATCATCACTGGGCAGAGCGATCCAGGCTGCCGGGGTGATGGGCAAACCCACTCTGTCCGAAATCTCCCACTTCTTGGATATATGCGAAGAACCAGTTTGCCCAACAGAGTTTAGTTCTGCAGCTTTACTGAGGTGAGAATATTGTAAAAATAAAACGTGACGTTTACTGAACTGTGAAGGTTTAATGATCAGCTAACGTTAGCTTAGCCTTTTAGCACAGTTGATCTGAGTGAACACTTTTAATTTGTAAATGGTTCAGTCTTTTTATTTTTACCAAATAAAGCTACAGCTTTTTTTCAGACACCACAAAAGCTCAGCTTTAAATAACTTATTTTTTCAGGCGTTTTTTCATAGTTTTTTTTTTTTGCAGTTTTCCCCCCTTTTATTATGCATAAACTGGTTAGTGTTTCTTTATATTTAAAGAAATATTTTTATTTGTCCCAATCAGGAACATTTGCTGTGCAGACAACCAAACTTCCATTGATGAGCTGAACACTGCGAAGTCCAGTCGAAAGAAAACATCTCTGCTTTTCAGCAACACCACCAGAGTTAAAACTGCAGAAGAGACCTTCATCTGGTCCTGAGAATCCAGCAAAACATCACCTGCTTCTAAATAAAAGGCTCTTTGAACAGCAACTATTTTATTATTTTAAAAAAGCTGTTTCATTTTATATTTTAACAATAAATGAACGGATCATTAAAAATGTCCGCGAATCAAAGTCAAAAGACATTTGCACAAGTAGAAGCTCTCCACTTATTGTGCTCAAATTCATATTTTAGAAATGACTCTGTCCTGATAACATTAAAGGCAATTACATATTTTGACAAAATTACAAGTTTAAATGACTATAAAAAAAATTCATCATGAGGTTTATGTCACAGAAATCCTACTTTACAATCACACTGCAGTCACTGTTAAATTATTTCATTTTGCATTTATAATAAACATTTGTATTTATTTAGTGTTTGTTTTTCCGGTTGAAATGAGATATAAATAATCTACCAGACTTACAAATTATACAAGTTTCCATGTTATTTTATTTGTCTAAAAATAAATGTCTGAGGTTCCTTATGTTAAACACGAATTATCTAATATGAAATAACAGGTGGTTTAATTTACAGATGAAAGGTTTCTAAAGAACCATTTATTGATTTATTTAGCTATTTTAATTACAAGTGTTCTAAACTTTTTTTTAACAGTAATCATAAATTTTGAGGTAACAAACAACAACAAAAAAACATTTCCAATGATTTTTCTTCAGAAAACTGCTCTCTAAATGAGCCGTCCTGTCACACGTTAATGTTTTGTACAGATCAGTGGTTTCTGCACCAATCGGATTGGTCGGATCCATTTTGTACAGATCAGTGGTTTCTGCCATGAGTCTTCCGTGTTTTGGCCCGACGCGTTGTTCCTATTGGACAACACGAAGGTACATCACAGCTCAGAGTGTCAAAAGTTGGCACACCTCATCTCGACAGAACACCGGCTCTGTGTGGTATGCAGGAGATCACTTGACCGAGGGTCTATACGTTCAAATAATAATTAAAAAAATACTGTCATCACTCTTTACTCTTAGTCAGTCTCTTACAACGGTGTAGCCTAAATACACGAGCTTTCCAGGAGCGCACCCAATTCATTACGCATGCTCAGAGGCACGTCTCCTCCGGTGCGCACTTTTTTTGTGATAAACTCATCGCCCCCTTAATATTTTTTTTTCTGGCGCCGGGCCTGTGATGAAACAATAGCTATAACAGTGAAAAGCAAGTGATAACATTTTAAATAAATCCTTCATGAGTAAAAATGCATTTTTTTTTTTTTGGTGTGGCTTTGTTTATAATACAGATGACTCCCTCACAGCATGGCCGCCAACTTCACATTCATTAGCCCACATTCATTGTCAGGGGCTTGATCTGATGGGGCTGGTCACGCCAATTAGTGTCTCCATTACATACATAGTGAAAAGCGTTTTAATGCTTCAACATAACCGATGACTGATTAGTGCAGCAGCTCCCAAACATTTCTCGAGAAAGATCCAACATGTAGAATTTTAATGATGTATTGTAATCTAATTGACACACTCATGTCTTTTCCCTTCCACACATTACTGTTGGAAAAAAAAAAAAATGTAAAAAATTACTCCAACATGAGAGTTATACTACTCCAAGCCCTCTAGGACCAACTCAACAAGTTTTTTCAGCACTGATAGGCAACCAAACGACACACAAGATGGAGGGTCAACATGTTTATGTTTCAGTTTATGTGTTTGATGAACATGACTTGTGTTTCTCTTTGACTTTATCAAAAACTGTCAAGTATTCTCTGTTTAGTTAGTCTAAATAAACTTAGCTAACATAAGTCTACAACTGGATTCTTGCATTTCTTATCGGCACTGACGTCTCACGATGCCTCAGTGACAGCAAAACCCCGAGCACTCTGTCATCTTTCCCAAAGTGCAGTGCGAAGCCTGAAGGGTCTGTCTATCTCCACACACCTTGTGGGCATGTCAATAAGCACAGATCGGTTCAGTGGCTGTGCCACACACAGTAAGATGTTGTAAAGACTACAAACGAGGTGTTTTGGATCTACATTTTATTTATTTATTTTTATTTTAACCTTTATTTTACCAGGTTAGTCCCATTTAGATCAGATCTCTTTTACAAGTGAGACCTGGACAATTATAAAGTTTCCAATTAACCTAACCTGGATGTCTTTAACCCCTTAATGCCTGTTGTCGCATATATGCTACAATATTTGACTCAATATGCAACATACCAAATTGACCAGTATGCCTGTTTTCGCAAATTTGCAACATACCATTATTATTATTATAACATTATAACATAAAGTTATTACCAAAATACCAAAATTACTATTATTTTTGTGCAAAAGTGAAATTAATAATCTCAACATTATTTACCATCTACTTAAAGGCAGAAACACACACAAAACATTTTTTTATATACAGCTATATAAATTCAGGCGTTAAGGGGTTAAATATGGGAGGAAAACTGGAGCACCCGGGGGAAACCCACGCAAACATGGGGAGAATATGCAAACTCCACACAGAAACACCACAGGTGGGAGTCGAACCCATGACCTTCTTGCTGTGAGGTAAAAGTGATAACCGCTAAGCCACCGTGCTGCATACTGTTAATAGTCTGATAGTTTCCACAGGCACACACAGACATTTGTGGGACTTTGAGGATATTTAACATGAAATTCCAAACATGTTTGACTGCAAAAAATACATTAAAAACAGATTTTGCACAATATGTCCACTTTAAATAAACTGTGGAGATAGGAGCAATGAATATTAATTGCTACTACATGTACTTGTATAAATAGACTGCTTTTTATAGTGCTTTTCCATCTGCATCCGACGTTCGAAACGCTTTACAAATAATGCCTCACATTCACCCCGATGTGAGGGTGCTGCCATACAAGGTACTCACTACACACCGAGAGCAACTAGGGGATTAAGAACTGCTGGGTGTAGTGGTAGATTCAAAATTATCATGGAAAAAACATATAAATAATATTTTTGTAAAAATGGGCAGGGGTATATCAATTATGAGAAGACATGCAAGGTTTCTAAGTTGCACTACAAGGAAGTATGCTATTAACACACTATTATAAGTATATTTGGACTATTGCTCAATAGTTTGGTCAAATGCTACTGGAGAAATGATAGATTATGATAGAAATAATATAGCACCTTCAACTGCACCACAGACTAAAACAGTTAAATGTGGTCTATTAAACATTAGGTCTCTCTCTTCTAAGTCCCTGTTGGTAAATGATATAATAATTGATCAACATATTGATTTATTCTGCCTAACAGAAACCTGGTTACAGCAGGATGAATATGTTAGTTTAAATGAGTCAACACCCCCGAGTCACACTAACTGTCAGAATGCTCGTAGCACGGGCCGGGGCGGTGGATTAGCAGCAATCTTCCATTCCAGCTTATTAATTAATCAAAAACCCAGACAGAGCTTTAATTCATTTGAAAGCTTGTCTCTTAGTCTTGTCCATCCAAATTGGAAGTCCCAAAAACCAGTTTTATTTGTTATTATCTATCGTCCACCTGGTCGTTACTGTGAGTTTCTCTGTGAATTTTCAGACCTTTTGTCTGACTTAGTGCTTAGCTCAGATAAGATAATTATAGTGGGCGATTTTAACATCCACACAGATGCTGAGAATGACAGCCTCAACACTGCATTTAATCTATTATTAGACTCTATTGGCTTTGCTCAAAAAGTAAATGAGTCCACCCACCACTTTAATCATATCTTAGATCTTGTTCTGACTTATGGTATGGAAATAGAAGACTTAACAGTATTCCCTGAAAACTCCCTTCTGTCTGATCATTTTTTAATAACATTTACATTTACTCTGATGGACTACCCAGCAGTAGGGAATAAGTTTCATTACACTAGAAGTCTTTCAGAAAGCGCTGTAACTAGGTTTAAGGATATGATTCCTTCTTTATGTTCTCTAATGCCATATAACAACACAGTGCAGAATAGCTACCTAAACTCTGTAAGGGAGATAGAGTACCTCGTCAATAGTTTTACATCCTCATTGAAGACAGCTTTGGATGCTGTAGCTCCTCTGAAAAAGAGAGCTTTAAATCAGAAGTGTCTGACTCCATGGTATAACTCTCAAACTCGTAGCTTAAAGCAGATAACCCGTAAGTTGGAGAGGAAATGGCGTCTCACTAATTTAGAAGATCTTCACTTAGCCTGGAAAAAGAGTCTGTTGCTCTATAAAAAAGCCCTCCGTAAAGCTAGGACATCTTTCTACTCATCACTAATTGAAGAAAATAAGAACAACCCCAGGTTTCTTTTCAGCACTGTAGCCAGGCTGACAAAGAGTCAGAGCTCTATTGAGCTGAGTATTCCATTAACTTTAACTAGTAATGAGTTCATGACTTTCTTTGCTAACAAAATTTTAACTATTAGAGAAAAAATTACTCATAACCATCCCAAAGACGTATCGTTATCTTTGGCTGCTTTCAGTGATGCCGGTATTTGGTTAGACTCTTTCTCTCCGATTGTTCTGTCTGAGTTATTTTCATTAGTTACTTCATCCAAACCATCAACATGTTTATTAGACCCCATTCCTACCAGGCTGCTCAAGGAAGCCCTACCATTATTTAATGCTTCGATCTTAAATATGATCAATCTATCTTTGTTAGTTGGCTATGTACCACAGGCTTTTAAGGTGGCAGTAATTAAACCATTACTTAAAAAGCCATCACTTGACCCAGCTATCTTAGCTAATTATAGGCCAATCTCCAACCTTCCTTTTCTCTCAAAAATTCTTGAAAGGGTAGTTGTAAAGCAGCTAACTGATCATCTGCAGAGGAATGGTCTATTTGAAGAGTTTCAGTCAGGTTTTAGAATTCATCATAGTACAGAAACAGCATTAGTGAAGGTTACAAATGATCTTCTTATGGCCTCGGACAGTGGACTCATCTCTGTGCTTGTTCTGTTAGACCTCAGTGCTGCTTTTGATACTGTTGACCATAAAATTTTATTACAGAGATTAGAGCATGCCATAGGTATTAAAGGCACTGCGCTGCGGTGGTTTGAATCATATTTGTCTAATAGATTACAATTTGTTCATGTAAATGGGGAATCTTCTTCACAGACTAAAGTTAATTATGGAGTTCCACAAGGTTCTGTGCTAGGACCAATTTTATTCACTTTATATATGCTTCCCTTAGGCAGTATTATTAGACGGTATTGCTTAAATTTTCATTGTTACGCAGATGATACCCAGCTTTATCTATCCATGAAGCCAGACGACACACACCAATTAGCTAAACTGCAGGATTGTCTTACAGACATAAAGACATGGATGACCTCTAATTTCCTGCTTTTAAACTCAGATAAAACTGAAGTTATTGTACTTGGCCCCACAAATCTTAGAAACATGGTGTCTAACCAGATTCTTACTCTGGATGGCATTACCCTGACCTCTAGTAATACTGTGAGAAATCTTGGAGTCATTTTTGATCAGGATATGTCATTCAAAGCGCATATTAAACAAATATGTAGGACTGCTTTTTTGCATTTACGCAATATCTCTAAAATCAGAAAGGTCTTGTCTCAGAGTGATGCTGAAAAACTAATTCATGCATTTATTTCCTCTAGGCTGGACTATTGTAATTCATTATTATCAGGTTGTCCTAAAAGTTCCCTAAAAAGCCTTCAGTTAATTCAAAATGCTGCAGCTAGAGTGCTGACGGGGACTAGAAGGAGAGAGCATATCTCACCCATATTGGCCTCTCTTCATTGGCTTCCTGTTAATTCTAGAATAGAATTTAAAATTCTTCTTCTTACTTATAAGGTTTTGAATAATCAGGTCCCTTCTTATCTTAGGGACCTCGTAGTACCATATCACCCCAATAGAGCGCTTCGCTCTCAGACTGCAGGCTTACTTGTAGTTCCTAGGGTTTGTAAGAGTAGAATGGGAGGCAGAGCCTTCAGCTTTCAGGCTCCTCTCCTGTGGAACCAGCTCCCAATTCAGATCAGGGAGACAGACACCCTCTCTACTTTTAAGATTAGGCTTAAAACTTTCCTTTTTGCTAAAGCTTATAGTTAGGGCTGGATCAGGTGACCCTGAACCATCCCTTAGTTATGCTGCTATAGACGTAGACTGCTGGGGGGTTCCCATGATGCACTGTTTCTTTCTCTTTTTGCTCTGTATGCACCACTCTGCATTTAATCATTAGTGATCGATCTCTGCTCCCCTCCACAGCATGTCTTTTTCCTGGTTCTCTCCCTCAGCCCCAACCAGTCCCAGCAGAAGACTGCCCCTCCCTGAGCCTGGTTCTGCTGGAGGTTTCTTCCTGTTAAAAGGGAGTTTTTCCTTCCCACTGTAGCCAAGTGCTTGCTCACAGGGGGTCGTTTTGACCGTTGGGGTTTTACATCATTATTGTATGGCCTTGCCTTACAATATAAAGCGCCTTGGGGCAACTGTTTGTTGTGATTTGGCGCTATATAAAAAAAAAATTGATTGATTGATTGATTACAGATTATTCAGAATAGGGCTGCTTGTGTGGCACTTAGATGCAGTTATAGGACAAATATCATCACAAAGCATAAAAAATTAAACTGGTTGTTAGTCAAAGATAGACTTTTATATTCACTGATAATTGTTGTTAGAAAGATTATTGTCACTGTTACGTTATATTTTGTTTAGGAATTTTTCTTTCAGTTCAGAAAATCCTGCTTACAGAACCAGACATGCTGTGGTGGGAAATTTTACGTTACCTGTAGCGAGAACCAAAGCCATTAAGAACACTGTCACATTTAGGGGTATGAAGGAATGGAATTTATTACCAGATCACATCAAACTCATTGTGAATGAATGTTCTTCTGAAACAGTATTTATCAGTATAAGGAGTAAGCCGAGTCAACCCTTTCACCATCCATTGATGATGATTAATTTGATTTGATATGTTTTTGGTTTTGATATGTGATTTCTATTTTCATTTATTTTTATATATTTTTTGAATTTATTTTTAATTTACTATATTTGTAAATCTGTTGGACCCCAGGAAGAGTAGCTGCAGCAAAGCTGCGGCTAATGGGGATCCAAACAATCAAACAATAAATAACAAACCTTGCCCAAGGGCCCAATGTGTATCATATTAATTCAAAATTTGAGGCCGTTTAAATGTTTGCATGCCCAAAGGTGGTCTTCCATGGAACATAATTTATCACTAAAGTTGATCAAGGAACTTTGCTGAAAGTGCCAAGAGCATTTAAATCATCATCATTTGTCAAATATTAGAAATGAGAGCTGCCTCAAAGGAAATAATATGAAAAGCTCTGCCGCGGAAACAAGCAGTTTACATGCTAGTGCACGTACACACCCTGACTCGACTGTCGCTGTTCATTTTTTTTTGGGGGGGGGGGGTATGTTTCAGCACAAGAGGAGGCAAATGTTTAATGTTTCAAAAAAGTTGGTGATGTAATGAGGCCCCATAGATGCAGCACAGCAAACGTTACCTCCCATTTTATACAGACTTCAGAAAATCATTCCCAAGCACAAGTGTTGCAAAGATTTCAAAACCTTTTTGAACAGTGTTGACTTTTCTCTCACTAATTTGGAGCACAGATGAAAACGTTTTGCTGTCATCCTGCCACATATTCCTTTCCACTCAATTCCAGTTTTGCTTTTCCATTCTATTGTATATTTTGTCCAGTTGTTGGCAAACGTGTCACTGTGCAGCTGCTAGTTTAAAGTGGTATCTGACATTGAAATGAATGCAGGTATCAGTGGATGGAGCGCACAGATAAGCACGTGACCATTTTTGGGTTCAGGAGGAAGGTGTCTTCTTTCAACAGATTAGACAGAGGATCTGAATACAGAAAACCACAACGATGGAAGGTAAAAGCTGGTATATTATTCTCACAGGACATATTTGCAGCAGACAAGCTTGGTCGGGACACAGGCTAAGGTCAAACACATGGGAGATACAGCCTTTCCAGGGAACAGCAAATGGATTATTCAAAATACAAGCAGCAGGACAGCACACAGAAAATAACCACACCAAGTGAACAAATCCAGAAATGGCAGGCAAAAATCAGAAAATGAATGGTAGTGTGGGTCTGTAGTGGTGAGGCAAAACACTGGAAAACACGGGGAATTAGAATGCAAGAGAGCAGGGCCCAGTCTAATCTTTTAGTCTATTAAACTTACTTAGTCAACTATGGTTAGTTACCCAACATTAACCGTCTAATCACCGTTTCACATCAACGGCTAAACTTACAGATTAGCCATTTGACATTAGTCAACAATTTTCACAGGCATAACGGCCTCGCGAGTGTCGTTGCCAAGACATGCCTCCAATGCGTGACAGCTTTGTTTACTTCCAGGCTGGTCGATGTCAAACTATCCAGACTTTGTTTCATTTACTGGCTTTGTTAACATTCACGGACACATCCAAACTGCAGTACAATGTGCTTAGCTCTTAGCCTAGCAGTTCTTCCTCGACACTTCCGTCAAGCCGTTTTGTGCACACAACACTGCTTGGAGTAACAGCGACACCCAGTGGCTAATGTGAGAACTCTCACAAACACATCCTGACAGTTGTTGTGTGGGCAAAAGTGGAGGAAGTTCTCCTTTTTGCAGGAATACAAGTAATATAGGGGTGCTCTTGAGTGATCCATCAAGTGGTGGTACATGATAGCCACTGTTTTTTGAGGTCAGACACTTAAGTTTTGTTGACTAAAATAAGATTAGCCTCCCCTGTACCAGGGTAAAAACTTGGGTAACACAAAATTTTAGCTGACTAAGCGCTTTGTGCAATGCATAATGTCAAAAAATTAGTCAACTAAGTGAGTTTAGCTGACTAAACAAGAGCAGACTGCTTTGTGAAACCGGGCCCAGGAGTTTGGTCGGTCAATGAGGGAACATTCTAACAGCAGCTAAAAAGTAGTCAAACATGAAAATGTGGGGACATATGAACTCCCAAAACACAGAAAGAGGAAGTGACATCAAAGTAAAAGCATCAGCTAAAACTCAATATAGGAGAAAATAACCAGAGAGCACAGAGATTAATACAAATAACACACAAAGGATAAATACCAGGCTAGAAGAGAGCGGCAATCCAGCACCCACTAACATAAAAATCATTTTTGTTGTATAGCCCTTTCATACAAAAAAAAAAAAAAAAAATTAAAATGATCTTCCTGACAAAAATGTCAAAACACACTTAATAAAACCATAAAGCCAGCATCCTGAGACTGCAGGGCAAGAGAAGGCACATAAGGTTTACAAAGGTCTGCAAGACTGGTGGGGCACAACCATGGAGAAACATCAAGTGGGCAGCTGCAAGTCTACGGAACATTACACGATGGCCAAGTGGTTAAAGTGGTGGGCTTGTGAACCACAGGATCATTGGTTCAAATCTCTGTCAGACTGGAAAAATCACTCAGAAGAACCCTTGGACAAGGTCCTTGATCTTCAAGTTGCTCCTGGTGTTTAGTGAGAGCCTTGCACGGCACTACCCTGACACTGGTGTGTGAATGTGAGGCAATATCACTGCAAAGCACTTTGTCAGTAACAGTTCTATATAAATGTGCTCCATTTACATGTAGACAAAACAAAGCTGCTTTTTTTTTATTGATCTGGTGCATCATTGTTCTCCAGATGCATAAAGAATAGTCCTCATTTATTCTCTTAAATTGGTGACTTACAAAATGATAACATGTCTTGTTTTAGAGTTACTGGCTACACAAGTGACAGACCAACACACACACACCCGTCCTCTTTCATTCACCCACTCACCTATATTTTTGCTGCTGCCAGGGCAGAGAAAAGCAGACAGAAGGTTGACGCTTGCTGTATTCTACATTTTAAATGAGAACAAGTTAAGCTGCTGATTGAATCTGTGTTCCCTGTCTGCGCTGAAAGGCAGCCTGCTTCTTTGTAGATTGTGTTTATTGAGCTCAGATTTCTGCTGTCAGCACATATCTGTCTTTTCTCGAGACGGTTCCCAAACTCTCCTGGGGTGAACTTGTATAGTCTTTTCCTCTGAGGTACTGTACGGCAGCACTGTAATGTAGGAGGCCGTGTGGGACTCCAGCATGGCTCAAGTTGCTTTATTAGATATCACACTCGATAAAAAAATAAATGTACGGATGAAACTTGACATAATGTCTTCCCACAGGACGTGTTTGTCTGAAAAACAAAGCTGTTTCTCAGGACAGTTGGAGTGTGGCGGATAGATGCCATTATACATTACACATAAATGCCACGCATGCCAGGATAATATGAGCTTGCGCTCAGTGTTGTTCGACGCTGTGGCTTTCATCAAAAAATAAAGCATGAACGTGCGCACACAGGCTGCACCTGTGTCTGTTGTGTCATCATTAACCACATCAACTTTTTCCAATTAAAATCCAATTTGTCATTTTGAATGAGCGAGCTCATTCAGGAAATACTTGGCAGCATGTTCCAGTGGGCGTTTTTTTTTTTTTTTTTTTAACAATTATTCAATATTTAGACAAAATAGAAAAAGCTGTCAGGATGTGATATTCCAATATCCAGGCCAACTAGATGGTTGAAAAGCCAAGTAGGAAATAACAGCTGGGTGTGTTTCTGATAATGCTTCTGTGTGTTTGAATGGAAAATGATGAATTTTAGCACAACGGTTTACACAATATCTCATCTTGGCTCAGTTACAGATTGAGTCAATTTGAATACCGGTGAGCTGCTGGGGCAAAAAGGCGACTTTGAATTTATTTATTTTTTTGTTCTAACTGAAAGTGCAGCAGTGCTGTTTTCTGCATATATCTGGACATCTTTTCACTGAGATTAAGCACTTTCATAAGACAGTCCAACAACAGCAGAAGGACAGTGAATACAAAGCCATAGTCACTTTTTAATAACAGTAGCCCCTGCAAATAAACAGGGTTGTCATAACTGCACCCTGTTGATCTCCCGAACAACATAACACCAGACAAAAATGTGTAATAACACATTTTATATAACTGTACATTCAATTTTTGATTTATACAAAATTCAATGAAATGCACCACACGGCTGATGCATACCCTGCTCACTCTACACACCATGACATAAATGTACAAGTAAATATACATATGCCTGTAATGTTTTTTTTTTTACTCTGCTTGACTTCACTATGAAGTCATTCATACCAATTGTTGGAAAAGTTATTGTGCTCCATTATTTTTCATTATTATCATGATGAGATGATAATATGATAATGAATGATTTTGTGAATGACCTTTTGCGAGCAATGGACTCGGATACCACTACAGTCTTGGTGCCGTTGGATCTTAGTGCTGCGTTTGATACTGTGGATCATCATATTTTACTCGACAGACTGGAGAATCAGTTTGGGATTACGGGAACTACCCTTGCATGGTTGACATCATACCTGTCTTGTCATTCTTATTGTGTGTTGTGCAATGGCACTTCTTCTGATCTTAGGGATATGAAGTTTGGGGTTCCGCAGGGACCCATTTTACGCCCCCTGCTTTTTTCCCTTTATGTAGCTCCCCTTGGGAATATACTGCGGTGTTTTGGGATTGCCTTTCATTGCTATGCTGATGACACCCAACTGTACAAGCTGATAACTGCTGGTAATCTCATTCACATAAAATCTTTGGAAGATTTCCTTGCATCAGTGAAAAGTTGGATGTCTAGTAACTTCCTGCTTTTAAATTCTGATAAGACTGAAGTGATGGTTCTTGGTCCAGCGAGGTATCGGCATTAATCTTGGGGTAATTTTTGATCGTATGTTGTCTTTTGACCTCCACATTAGAGACATTACGAGGACTGCTTTCTTCCATTTGCGAAATATAGCGAAGATTCATCCCATCCTGTCTATGGCTGATGCTGAGACTTTGATTCATGCATTTGTCTCTTCTAGATTGGACTATTGTAATGCTCAATTTTCTGGTTTACCACAGTCCAGGATTAGGGGTCTTCAACTGGTTCAAAATGCTGCTGCCAGACTTTTGGCACAAAGCAGAAAGTTTGACTACATTACGCCCGTTTTGGCGTCCCTGCACTGGCTTCCAGTTGCTGCAAGATTGGATTTTAGGGTACCGTTATTAGTTTATAAGATTGTTCATGGACTTACACCTCCCTATCTGGCTGACCTGGTAAGCTCCTGTGTTCTCAGGGTGCAGGACTTCTATGTGTTCCCAGGGTGAATAAAAAGTCTGCCGGTCACAGAGCTTTCTCCTATCGTGCCCAAGCTCTGTGGAACGATCTCCCGGCACACGTACAGCAGTCGGATACTGTGGAGACTTTTAAATCACGTTTAAAGACTCATTTGTTTTCCTTGTTTAATCATTAGTGTTACGTGTTTTTATGTTTGTATTCTTTTATGGTTTTGTCTTTTTATTGTGTTTTTAAATTTTTAATTCAGTTTTTTATGTTTTTATTATGTTGTGTGAAGCGCCTTGAGACGATTTCATCATGAATTGGCACTATATAAATTAATAAATTTGATTTGATGGGAGAATGTGGACTTTTCTTTAATTGATATCATGTATGCTGAATATATATTGTGCTAACTTTACATTTAGCTTGAGTAGATAATTCTGGCAGCTGTGTTGGAGACATGGAGAGGGTTATGACTGGCAAAATTGTTGCTAGAACACCCCCCCCCCCCCCCCCCCCCAGCTGATTCAGGCTGGATATATTGAGGTTTTGCTAATGTGATTCAGTGCTGGCACTCCCATGGTAATAAAGATTTCAAAATAATCAGTGTGACCGTAAGGGAAACTTAGGATGTTTCTCACAAGGACCTGGACCTGCTTTTACCTTATTTTAAACCCACAGTTTCTAATCTTGGTGTAAAGCTTGACAGTGATTTTAAATTGGACCAGCAGATTAACTCTGTTGTAAAAAACAGTTTTTATGATCTGAGGCTTTTATCCAAGATTAAATCTATTCTATCTTTTAGTAATTTTGAACGAGTGATTCATGCTTTTATTTCCACACGACTACTGCAATGTACTTTATTTTGGTGTTATCCAGGCTTCCCTGGCACGCTTGCAGTTGGTCCAAAATGCTGCTGCTCGCCTTTTAACAGGTATTAGAAAACATGAACACATCACCCCGATCCTCGATCCTCTTCACTGGCTTCCAGTCCATTTTAGAATACATTTTAAAATGTTATTGTTTGTTTTTAAAGCACTAATCGGATCAGCTCCACAATATATTTCAGATCTCTTAAATGTTAACACTCCCTCACGATCTCTTAGGTCAGCTGATCAGCTCCTCCTCGCTGTCCTTAAGAGCAATTTAAAAACACGAGGAGATTGAGCTTTTTCTGTGGCGGCCACTAAATTGTGGAATGAGCTACCACTAAAAATAAGGCTGTCCCCCACCCTACCTACTTTTAAATCACGTCTTAAAACTTATTTTAATTCACTGGCTTTTAACTCAGCATGAGAGTTGTGTGACCTCTGTTCTTATGTGATCTCTGTTTTTTTGTTTGTCTTTTTGTGTCATCTTTGTTCTTGCTTGTATATCTCTGTGCAGCACTTTGATAAACATTTGTATTTTTTGAAATGTGCTATATAAATAAAGTGGATTGAATTCAAACTGAAACAAGGCGTCTGTCTTCCTCTTCCTTCGCCGCAAGTCAGGGTGGTTTTTCTGACACCAATCATTCATTTTCTACATCCGCTTACTCTGTTCAAGGGTCACAGGGGGCTGTAACACATCCCAGCAGACATAGGGCATGAGCTGGGGTACACCCTGAACATGATGCCAGATTATCGCAGGGCCACATATAGACAGACAGGCACACTTGCATGCACACCTATAGAGGAGACTATCACCTGTAGGGTGGTTAAAGCATTGGACTTGAGGCCAGAGGATCCTCGGTTCAAATCCCCACCTGACTGTAAAATCACTAAGGGCCCTTGGGCAAGGCCCTTAATCCCCTAGTTGCTCCCGGTGTGTAGTGAGCGCCTTGCGTGGCAGCAGCGTGACATCGGAGTGAATGTGAGGTATTGATCTGTAGATGGAAAAGCGCTATATAAATGCGGTCCATTTACCATTTTACACATACAGTCAATTTAGAGAGACCAGTTCACCGAACCTGTCCGAGCACCTGGAGGGAGCACCTGGAGAGAGCCCACGCAAACATGGGGAGAACATACAAACTCCACACAAAGGATCAGGTGGGAAGCAATTCCACAACCTTCTTGCTGTAAGGTAACAGTGGCAACCACAAAGGCAGGCTCTGTGCCGCCCTCACACCAAACAATTACAAATATTTTGCTGATCAATATCTGGTTCAGATCATCCATCTAGGTTTCTTGATTGTTGAGATATACAACAGAAGTGATTTTTGAACCATGTTTTCCTTGACCTTTCATCAAACCACTCCAAAATCGAATCAACTTGAGATATCAGTCCAACTAATCTTCACAATGAATTTGAAGGAAATCTGTGCAGCCATTTTTGAGTTATCTTGTCCCGACGCGCGGATCTGTCCGCACGTCTTTCATTAAAAAAATCTCCTTTAACAGTGGAATATCCGGATAAAATGCTAAAACCGACTTCTTCTGAAACTTCTCTGTTCTCTCACGACGTCCTGGATCAATAGAGCCTGAAATGTGGAGGTTTTCAGTTTGAACAGGCTGACGACGGCGGCTGAGAGCGCTGAGCGACGTCTCGCACCGTGGGAAGTCCTTAAAGCGACAGAATCACCTCAAAATCTCTCATCAGCCGTTAAAATTTTCACTGAAAACCAGCTTAATTTTTCGAACCGTGTCCACTTCGATGTGTCTCACAGGTTTAGAAAAAATTTTGATCAAACAACGCGCCAGTCTCTCAGCAACTTCTCAGACAAAGGAATTCCGACGAGGGGCTGGACGACTCCTCCCACAAGGAGTGCTCACAGGCGAATGACGTCACCGACAGGCGTGGAAAAACTCACGCATGCGCACGAGGGTTCAAGCATGTCTGACGTAAAAACATATGAATGAAATCCATATAGTTTTTGAAAAAAATAAAAAGGACCCTTACTTTATTGACAGCCCTCGTAAGTCGGCCAAAAAGCTCCAAATTTTCAGGACACATACGAGCTACATTAGCATTAATCCATACTGGATTTTGGGTCAGAAGGTCAAAGTTCAAAGGCATCAGAAGCTTTTTCTGTGCATTGTTACCTAAAACGTTGTGAGTTTAATGCCTTCTGCTGTGTACAACTAGCTGTTACCAAATTTGGTATGTTAGGTATCCCACCTCCAACAGTTCCATCCATCCATCCATCCATCCATTCATTTTCTTCCGCTTTATCCGGAGTCGGGTCGCGGGGGCAGCAGCTCAAGCGAAGCCGCCCAGACCTCCCGATCCACACACACCTCCCCCAGCTCCTCTGGGGTAACCCCAAGGCGTTCCCAAGCCAGCCGAGAGATGTAATCCCTCCAGCGTGTCCTGGGTCTTCCCCGGGGCCTCCTCCCAGTGGGACGTGCCCGGAACACCTCTCCAGCGAGGCACCCAGGGGGCATCCGGAAAAGATGCCCGAGCCACCTCAACTGACTCCTTTCGACGTGGAGGAGCAGCGGCTCAACTCCGAGCTCCTCCCGAGTGACCCAGCTCCTCACCCTATCTCTAAGGGAGCGCCCAGCCACCCTGCGGAGGAAACTCATCTCAGCCGCTTGTACTCACGATCTCGTTCTTTCGGTCATGAGCCAAATCTCATGACCATAGGTGAGGATCGGAACGTAGATCAATCGGTAAATCGAGAGCTTTGCCCCCCTACTCAGCTCTCTCTTCACCACGACGGTCCGATACAGCGACCGCATCACTGCAGATGCTGCACCGATCCGTCTATCGATCTCACGCTCCATCTGTCCCTCACTTGTGAACAAGACCCTGAGACAGTTCCATTGATTTTAATTAAGGCAAGAAAGTCAAGAACTAAAGTATCTGATTGTTTGTGAATTTGGTATTTACGTATGCATATGTGAGTTCTAGAAAATGGTTTATTTTGAGGTCAGATTGAATATCAAGGTTTTTAGAAGTGCCCCTAGTCTGCAATTCCTGTTGTTAAACCTTAATGTTGCTCCATGTCAATCTATCCCTTCTTTCATTCTGTATTTCTCTTTTAGGCCAAAGGTCTTTCTGGCCGCTGGAGTATTGCCTAAAACCTTCATATTCAACCAAAGATTTCACTTGCAAGTGTGAAGGCATCTGCAGGCCATGTGTGCGTGCTGTAGTCTGCGCTCATTATGGAATATAGGCCTGTGATATCCCATGAGGCCCTGCAGTACAAACGTCGTCCTGGTGATTTTGCCATCTGTTAAACTGGGAATGATTTCTGCAGCATCTGGTTGAGTGTTTGTCTATGTTTCACTGACCTGTATTGGTCTCAAACATGAGTCCTTCTCTGCCACACAAAAACACATGGATGAGATTGTACAAAGACATAAATGCATGAATACACGCACATTCTGTCCAATAAAGGTCCATTAAAACTATATATACGCGTACATACTTCCTGGACTCCTGAGAAAACCAGAACTTGCTGGATGTTTGTGTTTGGTTTATCAACGTCTACAGTTACTGTATATTTATTATATCAGCCAAGATAAATAACTCGCTCACTCAATACATAAATATCACTCACTCAGACAATCAATAAATCACTATCACTGACTTAATCAGTAAAGAAATAAAACAATCATAAAATAAATTTTAAAAAGCCCACTCACAAATTCAGGGAACAACTCAGCCACATGGGGTGTGCAACCAGTACATTCTGAGTGGTGGCCCAAAACCAGTCCCAAAAGAAGGGCATCCAGTGAAAAAGTGCCAAAATTATAGATGCAGATAGGTCCCACACTGAAAAAATGCTACTTTGGATCACCTTAAAAAATTCATGTAATTTGTTACAGCTATTTTTTTTAGTTTCTCACAATGTATATTTATGATTTTGTAACGTGATTCCAGCAGATTTAAACTGGAAACGACAATTTTACATTAGACCAATGTAAATAAGTACTTTGAATGAAGTGCATTGTGTTTCACTTTTTTCAGTGCAGTTAACAACCATCACCACTGTTGCTGTTTCCCAACAGGGTGTCAGTAGAAATTTGACTACTGCTGGGTGAAGAAAATGGGTCCAGAGATGGTGGGAGAAGAGGAAAACAAGAAGGGTGGAAGTTGAGAGTCGGGACATTGAATGTTTGCAGCATGACTAGTGAAGGGACTGTGCTGGCTGATATGATGGAGAGAAGAAAGGTAGACATATTGTGCGTGCAAGAGATGAAGTTTAAGGGAAGTAAGACCAGGAGCACAGGCGGTGGGGTCAAGTTGTTGTATCATGGTGTGGATAGGAAGAGTGTCCACTTTGAGCAGCACGGTGTCTTAGTGGTTAGAACTGATGCGTCACAGCAAGAAGGTCACAAGATCGATTCCCACCTGTGGCCTTCCTGTGTGGACTTTGCATGTTCTCCTCATGTTTGTGTGGGTTTCCTCCGGGTGCTCTGACTTGCTCCCACATTTAAAGACATGCAGGTCAGGTGAATTGCAAACTTTAGAATTGCCCAAGTCTCCCTTGCAAAAGAGATCTCGATCTCAATGCGACTAACCTGATTAAATAAAGGTAAAAAAAAAAAGGGAAATGATGTTGGAAAAATGTTAAAGGAAGAGCATGGGTCGATATGGTATCAAAGACAGGAATGTGGAAGGGCAGATGGAAGGTGATTTTGCAAAAAGGAGGAAATAGCTGTGTTTAACACCTACTTTAAGGAAAGGGGGGAAGATGCAGCTAGACAACACAGTGAAGAAGTGAAGAATAAGAAGACAGTGAGAACTCAACAAAAGATCAGATGGTGGAAGCTAAAGGAGGAAGACTGTTGTGTGAAATTCAGTGGCCAGGTGAGAGAGGCACTGGATGGAGAGGAAGCAACTTTAGACAACTAGAAAAGTACTTCAGATGTGGTGAGGGGAGACAGCTAGATAAGGTACTGGGTATGACATCTGGACAGCAGAAAGCAGACAAGGAGACATGGTGGTGGAATGAAGATGTCAAGGAAAGCATAAGGAAAAAGAATTGGGATAATCAGAGAGATGAAGAACGTAGATAGGAGTACAAGGAGATGTGGAGTAAGGCAAAAAGAGAAGTGGCAAAAGCGAAGGAAAAGG